>NW_020824787.1:1440000-2160000 GCF_003285875.2 Drosophila novamexicana | reverse complement strand
ATTGTTGCATTTATAGTGTGAAATTAGTTACTATCGGTATCGTAATCCCTCACGTATGTTATCGATAGCTTTATATTTGCAGTGATTCATGCGCATTCAGCGATAAGGCGTCGCGTGTTGATAAATGTTTCACAGGGGGCCAAGGGCAATATCTATAAGCTTTGAGACAGCGATTGGCTTGCGAATTGAAACTCACGCTTTGCTCTACGGTTAGTTGCACTAACAGAGGGATATATAATTAGGCTTAACGACATTTTTCGAGCTTACGACAAACGTGAACTCTAACCTTTAAGAGGACTCAAAGATTGAATGTCCTCGAAATGCCTTTGAATCATTTAAAAATTTCATTAACAGATTCTTGACAAGAATTCTTAGAATTATTAAACTAAAATCAGAACTTCCGAAGCATGAGTTGTGTTTATCGAGAAACAAGATAAACAAATATCCCACCAAATGTTTAGACCAATTCTTATTGATTTATACGAATTCAATCATTTTTATGTTCCTCAGTAAGCATAAAATTAAGTTATACATTAAAGTTGCTTTACTACAAATTTATTTCAATTCTATTTTTCTCTATAGAAAGATATCACTTTGAGAAACTTGAATCGACTGTTTTAATAATTAATCAATTTGATAATCAATTATATCAGTTTTATTACATATATACCCTACTACGATTTAATGGAAAACAAGTGTGGTGCAAGCTTATGAATGTGTCGAAGTTAAAAAGACATTTCAATCTTTAAAAGAAAACACTAATTTTCCTAATATGAATGATAGATCGAGTAGCAATAGCCCATCTTTAGTCTTTCAACTATTGGAAATATTCGAAAGTTTATTGCAATACAACTTTCAGCAATTTCTTAATATTGTAGGCGCTTTCTATGTTCCTTAAGGTATTTTAAGAGGTCGCAGCTTGGAAAAGAAAAAATGATGAATTTACTAATAGATGCTCTGATTTAAAATTAAGCACGAAAAAGCTAGTCAGACTTGATATCAATTAAATTGTAGAAATTACTTTCAAAACAGCCTAGATTCAGTTTTCATTTGAAAAAGTTATTGCTTTAGTTTTATTTGTATCATTCTCTTAGATCTCTTCAACTCCGCATTAATCTAAGCCTGGCTTTGCTTTAGCTGACGACCACAGTTTCGCTGTATGTGGGCGGCAGAGTCGCGGGATATGATGTCTGCTGTGTCAGGACCACATGTTGCTGTTGCACCGGCACCGCCTGGGTGGTGGTTGTGGACACCACAACTGGTGATCGGCGTGTCGAGGTCATGGCGGGGGTCACTGTAACGGCAGCCGCTCCAGAAGTGGGCACCACAACCACATTGCGATCCATCATGCGCCGACAGCGACGGCAGGGACGACCCCAGGCCCAGGGGCGCAGCACATAGAGGGGTCCATGGCGATGATAGCATTCGCATTGAATATTGACCTGTTGAATCTCTGCCATCTCGTTGGATTGTTGTATTCCTTGTTTGTCGTTCGTTTCGTTACTGAATGTCAGCTTCGATGCAATTGTTGAATTTATAACGCAAAATATATACCACTCGCCGTTATCAGTTTATTGTAATCCTTTAGGTATCTTATCGATGTATTGCCTTAATGATGGATCCATTCTTGCTGTGATTCATGCATAAGACGCAGAGACGCTACCAAATGCCTCACGGGAGTCAAGCTATGTGCATTGCCCCCACGCGAGTGACTCATGTGTATCTTGAGCCAACATATTGAAACATTTGATTTAAATCATCTACTTTTCGTATTATTCGATGACATTTCAATAGTTTACATAATGCTGTAATGCACTGTTATCTTTATTTATATAATTTAAAGATTTACCCTTATCATTGTTTTTATGCAAGTTATAATTTTTATTGACAAAGTGTTTACAACTTGGTCTTGATGGTACGCAGTAGCCTTTTGCTTACCTACAAATTTTCTATTGCCTGAATCTAGTTAACTTTGTCTCAGTCTTGTCGGGGCTAAACAATAGGAATATTCAGATAGACTCTCAAATCAAAATAACACACATTCGGAAGGTCTTTCGCTATGGTATTGATTTGCTGCACTTATTTTCAATATGAGTTCCTAAACCTTGACTTCCACTTTTAATAGAATACCGAAATCAACAGCTCAGCTACGGCAGATGGAGAACCGAATCTCAAGATAAATCGAGGGTCATACACTTCGGGTATATATTTACGTAAATATACCAATAATCACCATAATATCTTTAAATTTCTTTATTAGAGATAAACGAAAATGCTCAAACTTGGAACCGAAAGAATAGACAAGAGACCACTTGGGATGATGCTGGTGGCCGTGGTTCCAAGTTGGGCAAAGTCAAGTTGGCTAGGACTCGGCCTGTAACACGCGGTCGACCAAACTGGATGCGTGATCCATTTGGTCGAACGCAAATAATTCAAAATCTAATCATAATGATACCCATCGGCATTTTATTGGCCGATCGCGTTCTAGAATTTATATTTGCTAAGTAATCGTCGTCAATGATCGTCTCGTGCTTATTTTCGAAATGTGCCGAAAAGATTGGTAAATAAATTATTCGACGGTTGTACGAAAATTTGCGTTTAATACCCGATGTGCTCTTTCAAAGATCATCAGTATTGAGAACTAAGTCAAGTGACTATGTAAATGTACAATTGGCTTTGTTGGAAATGAGCAATGTGTTCTCTATTACAAAAAGCAATTTCGGTTAACGTAGCTTTTCGATGACTCGCCCACCGCTAATTAAAAATTAAAAAAAATGTAAACACTGCCCCTCTATGCGATTCTCATGAGTTCATGTAATAACCACTGGCTTTCACGCTTTGAACAAATCGATTTTAATGCCCCTTGTATTTGTAAAATTTTTTTAGTAACTGTCGAAAGAGCAAACACAAATGCATAAACAGAACTCGAGCAAGGTAGTTGGCAACTTTTACAAAAGATTTTAATTTCATATACAAACGACAAATAACAAATAAATATTTACTTTTTTTGTCTTTTCAGACCACACGATAATATCATTTCAATTAGAAGTAATTGCTATGATTTATTTATTTTTAACTTATTCAAGGAACTTTTTGAATGGTTTTTCAATTAAGTGCCACGCCCAGTTGTTACCACATGGGTCGCTGTTGCTCTACAATGACAACTTCCTCGCGGGGTGGACGACGTCCGCCAATGTTAAACTCGATTAGTGGTCGACTGGGTCGCATCACATCCACCTCGACAATGGGGCGTGGTGGTGGCGGTGGCTGGTAGACAGCCGCTGGCGTGATCACCTCTACCACTTCCTGTTGGTAGGAGGGATAGCGCGAGCCGACATCAATCTCAACAACGGGCCGTGGAATACGTGGTGGCACAATATCTACCTCCACAATGGGACGTCCACCATGATGGTGATGGTGATGGTGATGGCGGCGCTCGTCCTCGTAGTATGACATGCTTCCTTATTAATGTATATTCCTTTTTATTTAGGTATGGAAGCAGTTGACTCTGCTTTCGCTGGGCGTTAACTGAATTTCTTTCGCAACTGGTTAACATATTTAAGCGGACAGCTTTCAGGCGTTTTGACCAGGTTGGTACTTTTTTATTTTGGGTTGTTGGGGGCTTAGTTCACTATCTTGTCAGGTGGTTTTAGGTGTCTTCGATAAACATTGATAAACAACTTCCAGTGTGGGCGGACAAAGGCCAGAGGGGAATAACAAGCAAAATGTGTTGTTTTGTGAAATTTTGGAATCACAACAGGCGCGGTAACAAAGATATATGAATCATATTATTTAATAATAGTTCCCTGGGAAAATCAATGTATCTTCTGGAAATAAATTAACTTCAGCTAGTAGTTAAGTTTGGCTTAAAGAAACTATATATATTTATTCTATTTCCTTCGCGTCAATGGCCTTGAACCGATTATCAATGTCATTGATTTCACTTTGCTGGCTGGGTTTGATGTCATCGATTAGAATTAAAGAAATAACTTCCAGTAGAAATAAATTGCAGAAGAGACACACAAAAAACCATTGTCAAATTAAATGGCGACGTAGAATACAACAGTTGCAAAATATGATAAGATATTCTTATTCAAAAAAATGTTTACTTAGATAATGAATTGCTTCCGAAAGTTATAAAAAAAACAGTACTGTATCTGTTGTCATGAGATTGAAAGCAAACTATTCATGTTAATAATAACTTCATAATAACTTCACATGGAATTAAAATAATAATAGTTAAATATTCCCAATCTGAGTAAACTAAGCGAGTAGCTCTTATAATTTTCGAGTTATGCTTTAAGAAAAGAGCATATACTATTATCGATATAAAGAGGACGGGAAGAGGAAATTACATGGTATTATCTAGGAAGCAGCCTTAATAAAAAAAGATGGTTGAAATGCATTTTTGGAATGGGAATCGCGGGCCTAAAATTCTCAAACAGTTTAACCATGGAGTTAATACAGAGTTGTTTAATTCCTCTCGTTCCACATTCATCAGCAGAGATTTTAGTTCGTAATATGATCCGTCACATTTATTAAAATTCGAAATTTGTCAAATTTGCAAAAGCATTTTCTAAAAATAACTTTAGTTTGTTATATTTCAAGATTTTGCTAGTTTTTGAACAAAGTCCGGTTCATAACAAAAAATGGTTCACAATTAAAGGGCATGCTTTATAATTGCCACTTATAAATAAATTTATTTTCGCGATGTACACAAACATTTAACATATTTCATAATAATTCAAGGTTTTACACTCGATTGCGTGGGCGCGTTGTCTACCATTGTGGATAGGGGGGCGTGTTGTACTGCTGATATTGATACTGATAGCCCTGCTGCTGTTGATAGTAGCCCGTTCCGCCCATGGACATGCCATTGTATGGCTGAGGCATCATCGCTTGGCCACCAGGCAGCGGCATATAGTTGGTCGCTGGGCTAACTATGACGACTTCGGGCCTAGCAGCCGGCGGCGGATAATATGAGCCACCCCAGCCGGGGAAAACATCAATCTCGATATCTGCACAGAAGTATAAATATATATACAATATTATTGTTGGCCATCTACAGAACGGTATGCGTTCATCAAATCTCTTGTGCATATCTCCAATGCTTACTTGGGCGATGATGGTGATGATGATGACTATAGCGACATGGATCTTCATAGTATGGCCGCATGGCTCTTGCCAATGCTTGTGCTGTATGGAGCACAGCAGTTTGTCTACTAAGCCTTATCGTTGCCAAAACACTTTTTTGTTCGGTTCTGTTCTGGTTGTAGCTGACTTCCAGTGCAGTTGGCCATCAATCAGGGCAGAGCTTATTGGCATTTTCATTCCAGTGTTCAGATAAGCGGGCCCAAAGCATACAGCTTGTTAGTCATCTTGACTGGGCAGCAATCGACTGATAATAAACAGGCGCTGCGGGGGTTGTACTCCAAATTTAACAACATAAATGTGCGAAATGTGGTTCTTTCCATATTATTATTGTTTTTATTCACAAAATGACTTGCACTGTAATTTTTTCAATCACACGGAAATTTCAGCTTCTGAACTAGTTAAAAAATTCCTAAGAGTGTTTCATTATTATATATCCATATCTCCAAAGCAGTAAGTTTTCTTTTAATCAAATGTGAGTTTCTAAATTTATGAACTAGTTCAACAATTCTTGAATTATATTATTATATCTAGTCAAGGCGCAGCTCTGATGTTCTGGAGTTTACTTTACATATGTATGACACCTATAACAGTCGTATAATAACGATGTATGTACATTGTAGTTTGAGTCGTGTGGTTCCAGGTTGTAATAGAAGATTGAATATAGCACGGTTAGAAATTATGAGGACAATTGATGTTTTAAACTTGAAGAGCCCGGGAAAAGCCGGGTAGTACACACGCTTATACACAAAATATATATCAGATTTGGCTCGGTATCAAAACCTTCAAATTAAGTTACCTCCAAAGTTGACTTGCAAGAAAAATACAAATTTTCAATATTTTTGCAGTATTTTTTCAGTTTTTATTAAAAATGCATATTAAAAACAAATGTTAGAAAACTTTAGAAGTTTACAAATTTTCCCTAATTAATGCGTACTTGAAGTGAAGTCATGTGAACTGGGACAAGTCTTAGCAATACATTCAGGAAAGCCCTTTTTCGACATTTGAGTATATACTATATAGATTCTCGCAGACCAACCCTCGTAGTTAATAATGGCTGGCTATGCCGGTTGATATTTTGATTTATAGTTTATGTTTATGTGCGATGAATGCCTCAATAATCAATACATAATCCAAAGCCACAGCTGGCATGGAGTTTATCGGCTATAGACGCCATTGATAGCGGGCTTATCGCAGAGATAAGAAAAGTTCGATAAGCGCGGGCCAAAGTAAATTGAACACAAATATGATAAGTTATAATACATATATATCATTTTTTCCAGGTGTTTCGAATGTTCAGGTGATTTCTTGTGTGATAACAATGCTTTTCTACATGTCTACGAAATAATTGTGCTGCGTTAATTCATGAAAAGGAGAATGCTTCGCCTCCTTCTAGTTGCGGGGTGTTGGATTGTGATAGTGTCCATCTGATGGCGGCTGCTGGTAATAGGGCGGCGGCGGCTGCTGCTGTACAACAACAACGGGTGCTGGCCGCGGTGGTGGTGGCGCCTGCTGAACAACCACAACGGGCGCCGGACGCGGCGGCGGTGGCGGCGTCTGCACAACGACAACATTGTTGTGATGATGGCGCCGGGGCCAACGTGGTGCAATCTGCACATTGATAATGGGTCCACGACGTGGTGGTCCACCGCAACGATCGCCTGGTGCCATTTTTGGAGTCTATATGATATTTGGCTGCGAAAAACTTGTTAACTCTTTGAGGACACGTCCAAACGCGTTCGCCTATCGTTCTTAACTGAACCGAAAGCAAATTTAGAGCCACGGTAAAATGCGTATAATGGCAATGTTTCGATTCGTATTGCACAAAAAGCTTGACATGTACATATGTGTTTATTACTCATACGCAGCGTATTTCGCACTGCCAAAAAATCAGGGAGAGGCAGACTAAGAGAGAGAGAGAGCGGGAGAGCGTGCGAGTTTGAGTAAAATGTTTATTGCTTGATTAGACATAGCTCACAATCTATACTATCCATTTTTTGATTGATTATTTTTATCAGTTGCAATATTTTGTTTTAGATATGTATAGCGATAAGTTCTGTTCCCCTTGAGCTTTTGCAATATTCCGCTCGGAGTCCTCTGAGTCAGAGGCAATCGGGCTTCCCTTTGTTTTAACTAAATTCTTAAACACTGATGACTCACTTGCAGGCATTGCATAGATATAATGCAGCCTACGTTTATTTCATAATGTAGTAAAAAATAAAGATTTTCTATTTAAAAGAAAACCAGTCGGTTATATGACTTGATCTTGTGCATGTTTCTATTTAAGGCTGTTAATATAAACGCATTGTTATATTGAGTTTAAGGAAAATTATCTAAATGTAGTCTCCGAGCCATTTACAAGATATTTCTTGGCGTCTTTAATATAAGATTATCTCAATGTTTTTTATAAAATTCCTAATATTATTTTTCAATGTTTCACTTTGTCAAAAAACCATAATATATCCATTTGATGTTGGAAGAAGAGGGTTCAGGGTATCCCCTAGTCCCGACTAGAACCTCTTACTTGTTCTATTTAAAGTCCAAACATTTTTTAAATTGAAATAATATTTGTCTTAGTCAAAATAAACAAAATTATTTAGCAATAACTTTAAAGATCTCTCTTAATAATAATAAAGTATGCGCAATTCATTACTCTAACCATAATCGATGTTGATTTTTTTTTATAGCAATCGATTTATACCCGCCTCTATTTACACTCCCCCTTCAGAAGCTGTTTGCTTTATCTCAATAATATTTGAAAGACTCTCAACTATTAACACATTACTCTTTAGGATTGCTCTTGACAATTTGACGCGTAGCATGAATATTGCAAATATTTGCAAATCAATTAAGCTTTGCAACAAGAACAACCACAAGGTGCAACGGAGGCGCCACAAGAATGTTTAAGAGGGGAGGGGAGGGTATGCTTTTGACTTTAAGTAAATTAAGTTTGCACTTGCAAAGGCAAAGGACAAGTAGTTGCAATATCGAGAGCTTGTTAATTACACAATATAAATACAAACTTATATATACAATAATTTTAATACACTTATTGAGGGTATTATAGTTTTTGCACGAAATGTTTAACACATAGCAGGGCCCATTTTCGACCCCTTAATATATTTATATATATATTTTTTAGTCGGTATTCACAGGCAAGTTTATATAGATAGGACTTTTTATCGGTCGCAAATAAAGTTCTGCTATTAAAACTGTTCTAATGTCACAAGCTCGATATTTAGTTGACACCAAAAATATAGATAAAATATATCTAATAAATATCTGTTCATCACCCAAGCTTTTGCTTTTGCTTTTGCTTTTGTTTTCCATTATATCCAAGCTTTTATCACTAAAACAGTTCCAAATAAGGGTATTTCATTTTCGGCGAGTTGAGCTTAGTTTTTTTCTTTTATTATATACCATATATGTTGATTATATTGTTAACACGAGCATTTTGAATGCGTTGAGTTATATTTTGGCGTTTGCTAATTGAGTTGTTGTTTCAGTTTGTTGGCTGTCAAGTGTGCGGTATACAGGGCATGGCATGCATAAGGTGGAGAGAAGGGTGGCACTTGCATTTGCTTAAATTCGCAGCACTTGAGTGTCACTTTGATCAAAGGCTCGGGCTGCAGGGGCGGAGGTTGTGCATTGAAGGTGTGGAGGTGTATGTTACAAGCACTTCGACTTGGGCCTGACAGGCAAAAGTTAAACATGCACAAAGCGAGCGACTTGGCAAAGTTTTTAACTGGCTGGAAAGTAGGAAATGAATGCGAGTTGGAGGCTTATGCGGCATAACTCGTACATATTGCAAAATGTGTTAAGGATGGGCCTGGCTGCTACACATCAGCATGATAAGCAGCAGGAGGCGGGGCTTTAGGTGGGTGGGCAGCATGGGAGGCAAGCAGCTTGACAGCGCGTAGCCAATGTAATGATGCCGCTTGGCTTCGCACCGCACCATGTCGTCCCCCTCCGTCCTCCCTGCCCTGGGCCCCTTCTCTATGCCAGAGCTTGGCTTTTTTCGCATGCATATTTTAGGAAATGAATTGCAAGCCTGGCAAGATAAAGCGCCGGCGTCTCAGAATCGTGTGGAGCAGCGAATCGATAACTGTCAAAAAATAAGCCGGCGAGCAACACGCAAGACAGCCACCCAGCAGGGGATACCGGGCGGAGAGGGGGACTCAGAAGTCGCGAGGCGGCACACAATTTAAATATTTATGGAGCTGCGCAAGAGGCGCCACAGCACACGGCATAACCAAAAAACCGTAACCGTAAACTCAACCGAAAACCGAGTAACTCGCAGCAGTAGCAGTAGCAGCAGCAGTAGCAGCATTTCGGAGCCAGCGGGGCATGCAGCGAGCGAGGGCAGCGAGAGGGGCCGCATTGGCAGCTCCAGAAAACGCATTTCCTGCACATGTCATGACATGAAGGCGTCGACTAAAATGCAACGCCAAAAGGCGAGCTACACAGAAGAAGAAGAGTTTGCTGGATTGCCAAAGGTATGTACTGGGAGCGGCTGGGGAAGGGGTGTGGGGTGCCGTGGTGTAACGCTTGAGAGAAACCGCAGCGACTACATGAGCTGCGTCTATGTTTTTTATTTTTATTTTTAGATTATTTTATAAAAAAATTGTTGGGTAACATTCTTAAAAGCAGTTCCACAGTTTGATGGCATTTATGAATTATTGAAGCCTGTCAAAATGTAAAAGTTTGAGCACCGCTGGAAAAATATATATAAATTAAAGTTCAACCCAATGTGAGCTTCTGACAGTTATGATGACATATTGTATGCAACATAAAAGTGTACGCCTATTCGGTAATAGGGTGAAATAAATAGAATATAACCGACTGTTTAATACCCTGTTCAGAGTATAGGAACAGCTGTGAGCAGGCTAGTTGACACTAGGAATATTTTGAAATTATTTTGACGGGCGACTGTCTGTATGTTAACCTTTTAAAGCAAAATTTATAATTAGCCTGCCTAAGGTTGAACATGGTCGAAGGTTCTTAGTTGTTTAGCTTGATTTCAAATGGTTTTAAGAAAAATGAGTTTATTGGATGCATGTTATTTTCTCCACTCACACAAAAACTTAAAAGAAATACTAGAAAAATCGAGATATGAATGGAAAGCTCATAAATGCTTAAGAAAAATATGAATAGTAAATGCCGGGGCTTGTCGAAATATCTCAAAAAACAAAAAGCAAAGTTTCAGGACGATAGCCTTAGGACTGGCGGACTAGTTCGTATAGGAACAGACAGACGGACGGACGGACAGATGGACAAACAGTCAGTGGGACATGGCTATAACAACTCGGCTGTTGATGCTGATCGAGAATATATATACTTTATGGGATGTCACAGATGTCTTCTACTATGCGTTGCATATTATAAGATCAAACTATAACACCCTCTGCAAGGGTATACATTGAAATAAGTAAATTATGACACTTTATCAAATATGAATAAGCCTAAGAGGCATTTGGGCCTTGACTGGGGTCAGTAAAAACTTGCTTATGACAAAAGTTTTAGCTCTAGAGAATGGAAAATGAAAGTGTATTAAAGAGTGTGTAATTAAATTACTCAACTTGAAGTTAAATATGTGGAATAAATGGCATATTTTAAGATATTTTTGCTTCTGCCCTACACCTACATCCCTTCCGTCCACAACACGATTGTGTTTTTTTCTCACAATTGCCTTCTTTAGATTTTTTCATAATTGGTTTTTACTTATTTCGACAAACACACGAGTTAAGCGCAATTTAATAAAAGCAATTCAAGCACGCATGTCCAGGCGAAACTTTTGTCCTATTTGTCCGGCCTAATGAAGCAGGACTTCGCCGTGGAGTGTGGGCTGATTTGCGGGTGGGCGTGGCCAGCGCCAAAGCAATGTCAAAACGTCAGCAAATATTTTGTAGCCATGTTGTGTAACATGGCTCGAAACGTCCCACGCCTCCACATGCAGCCAAGTGTAAAAGTGGCCCAAGAACCCTCCATGCCTCTGTCAACCGCGCCCCCACCCACAGCATAGCCTGGGCGGTTGGGCAGCGTCCACTCGAGTGTGCAATTAGGTGAAAATAAATGGTTTAACAAACGCCTCGAAGTATGCAATCATTTAAATTTCACTTCATTTGTCCTTTTCATGATTTCAGCGCGCAACTGCGCTCCCCCCACAGCGCACAGCTCACAGTCCACACAGTCCACAGTCCATACACCACACACCTCCGTCGGCCCCTAGTTCCGCATTCCTAGACACCAAATTACAGAACCAAACAAAATTATTTTGATTTATATGCAAGGCAAGGACCTGCCTTCGTCCTGGCCGGCCGCACCTGCTGACAGCGTCGTCGTCTTCTTGTTTTCCTTACGTTTCTCTTTTTTTTCTTTACTTCTATTTCATTTCGCTTGTCGCCGCCTGTCAATAGATTTGGCCCAACTAAATGCTTTGATTCGCCCTGGACACGCCCCCCTACCACTCAGCAACCGACCCATGCGTCCGCCCTTTTGGCTGTCAAGAAAACGCGCCGAAAACGAATTTGAAATGCAAATTTAATTTGAGACGCGACGTTGGCTTTCACCGCTTGGCCCAGGCCGATGTCTTGAGCCTGGGCTCCTCACATTAATTGCCCACATTCCTGTAGCCTACATTCAAGTCCTTAGTGGTGTCCTGGCGCGCGTTTTGCCTGTTAATTTTGCGCCAAATCAGCAACAACTTTGGGCTTTCCATTCGGATTTTCCATTTCGATTTGTGCCATGTGCATAAAATTTAATGCTGACTACCAAAAACTAACTGAAGTTAAGGCGCGCATGAGAGTTATGGGTGCGCGGTGTGGTTGGAACAGGGGGAATTCAATGCTGAGTGTTTTCTGGCCTGATTGAAATGTTGGCATCTATTGCGAAAACTACTCGCAAGTTTATTGGCAAATTGATGAAGTGCTCGCTGCATGTGTGCGCCGCCCGCCAAAGGCTGAAAACAATTTCTAGTCGAGTTGCCTACACTTCAGTCAGAACCTAACCACCGCACCTGCCTCCCGCCACCTCTCCTGACTACCTCTATATGCGTTGCATGCCGCCTGCAATTTGGCGGCGCTGATATGCAAATTAAGTTGTTGCGCTAAACGACGTGCCGGGAAACAGGTTCTGGG
This sequence comes from Drosophila novamexicana, assembly GCF_003285875.2. Taxonomy (NCBI): domain Eukaryota; kingdom Metazoa; phylum Arthropoda; class Insecta; order Diptera; family Drosophilidae; genus Drosophila; species Drosophila novamexicana. The sequence goes on along the minus strand of NW_020824787.1, from coordinate 2,147,713 downwards.
TTGTTACTGCTTACCCGTCCCGGTTCGCTTCCAAGTACTTCTTGCCGTCACCTAACCCCAGCTCATTTGTATTACAATTCGTCACAAGCTGTGTACATGTGTGTGTATGTATGCGAGTGTGTGTGTGTTAGTTTGTGCTCGAGCTTTCAAAAGTTTATGCGCTCTCGAAAATGCACTTAAATTTCATATGCGAGGTTTGTAAGAAAAAGATTTTCCTTCGAAAGGCAATTTATTCGAGACTTAGCATTCGATTTCCAAGGAAAATAAAATAAACAATTTTTGCGATTCCTTAGTAAGATTCTTATGTTAGTTAAGTTGTTTAAAACAATCAATAAATATTAAATAAATTTTAATTAATTTTATATTTTATTGATAATAATCATAATAAAAATAATATTAATTTTAATATTGTAGTGTTTTTTCGACTTCAGGTAAAAATAAATTATGTGAAAAACAATAATATGCATTATTTTTATAATAATGTCTTGTAGATTTCATGTCATTAAAAACATAAGACAACAAGAAGGCAATTATTAATTGTTAGTCATTAGTCATATCTTATCTTATTGTATGAACTTTAAAAATAATAATATTTTATATAATTTAACTAAATTCAAAAAATTTCATCTTTTAGGTCTTGAAAAATGCATTGGAAATCTAAAACTGAGCCTAAGGAATCAAAATTCGTAAACTATCGTAATATTCTGCTTTAGACATTTGTTGAAATGTTGTAAGACTTTTCACACGCGCCTCGCAAGTGGCATGATTTGTTGCATGTGGCTGTGCGATTCGTGGCAAGATTTATGGCACAGGAAAGTCGCGCGCCTGCATAAATTGGCTCGTAATCTGAGCCTAGAGAGAAACGAAAAGCGCGCACTTCATTAGCTCAATAATTTCACAATAAATTATGCAAAACGATTGACAAAGAGGCACAACTCAAACGAAGTTGTTTTTCAGTTTTCAGTTTGCCATTTGTTCATTTAGCATTTTCCAATTTGCCTTTTTTTAGTCAAAGCGAAATGTTGCGACAAAACGCGCCGAAAGTGCGCTGTCAACGAGGCGTATACGCAATGTCGAAACGCACAAATCACAAATTGAAATCAGAAATCCGAAATCGCCAAATCAAAATCGAAATTGCAAAATACAATTGCCGAAATCGAAATGCATAACACAATTATGAGTACAAAAGCTTTACGATCTAGCCGTATTAGGGTGCGGGGTGCGGGTTGCGGGCCGGGATTGGATTGGATTGGGTTGGGGTTTCAGGGCTTCGGTTGTTCTGGTCAAATGTATTTTATTGGAGGAAGCGACCTTGTCAAATTATATGCTGAGCGGCGCTTAACGGCATCGGAAATGCGCATTATGGGATTTCGGCTTTGACCCGCCGCCGAATCACTCTGGAATTGGATGCTGAACGGATTTACGGGCCTGGCAATGTTAGTTAAAAGCTACATTCCACCCATTTTGATATATCATTTATGAGGGCCGAGTGGCACTGGTCGAGCAAGGGGCGGTGAGGGGGTGTTTGTGGTTGGGAAAAAGCTGGACAATTGTCGTGGAGCGTTTGGTCTGCGTGTGGCTGCAATTTTAATTAAAATTTATTGATTTACAGCTGAATAAATGCGCATTGCAATTGTAATTGCAATCGCAATTGCACTTACATCAATGTCGTCCCGATTTTGTCGTACGATTTTGGCCATTCATTTCAGCCATCCCGCACAGTGCCAACCTCTGTATACCTTTTGATTCAGCATTCAATCCTTGTGGCCAGGCGATTTGGCTCAACAATTCAATAATCGTGTGGCAAGTGGTTTAGGTGCTGTGTGTGGTGCTTATAATAAATATTTTGTTACAGCCAAAAATTTAATATTCACAAATACTATTTTGATGAAATATCAAAGGTTATTAAATCAAATTTAAAGTTCATTTAGCAGAATATTTCACTAAATACCAAGATTTGCATATTATTTAAATTTGATATTTGAAAATATATTTCTGGAATTTATTTATTGATTATTTGGAATTTATTATTGAACTTTTTGGCTCTGGCATATGCACACCCACACCTATAAGCAAATAAATATTTAATTCAGTTTGAATAACATCTTTTTCTGATGTTGTTTACACACAAATTAGGAGCCGCAAACGATATTATTTAATTAATTTATTATTATTTGAAAAACAAATATTTTTTTCAAATAATTGAATACGGTCTTGTTTATTTTATCGAGTGGGTATGAATAAAAAGCAAGCTAAATCAATTGTTTATTGTTTGCATATAATTTTAATACGCTGTGCATCAATTGCAAAAGGAGTATATTGGTGTTTGTATGCCCGAAAATCTGTTCGCCTGACTCTAAGCTATTATGAATCTTTACTTGAGGAATATTCTCGTGCTTATTTGCCTTGAACAGAGTATTTACATATTCTGACCATGACCATAAGATGGTGAATACATTTACAGTTTTAGAGTCTAGATGGGAACATTAATGATATTCTCGATCTAAAGACATCCAAGACAGTAACTCGCAATAATCTAACTCCCTTTTCAATCATAATGTTCCAGCAGTAAGGTCGCTGTTTTAAAATAACATAGCACAGTTTCAGAGCCACTGAAAAACAGAGTATTGCGTCGCCAGTTGCATCTGTTGCAACGATTCTATTTATTTTAGGCTTATTAGTTATTCAATTATATTTTGGGCTTTTTTTTATAGATTTTCGAGATTAGCATTTTCCACACCAAAGTTAAACTTGCGTCGCGTTTTCTCTCTCATTATTTAACAAATATTAGGTGCATTTTTGTTTTATTTCATTTCGACTAAAAATCTTTTATAAAATCTTTAGATATTTAATATATCAACCTAAGGTAAAACGGAACGATGTTTCGCTAGCTTTCTATGCTGTCAACTGCACCCATTTTCACTGCATTTTATTTATTTTTTTTTTTATCTATGTTTATTTTGAATTCTACAACAAATGTTATATACTAAGCATTTTGCATAGAATCTGCCCCTGAATCTGTCTCATGGCTGCGTTTTCTCTTCTACCGATTCCGGTTGCCCGAGTTCTGAATCTCTGCTTTTGGTTTCAATAATGCGTTTCCGCTTTTAATTAAAGTTTTAGTTGTAAAACATTTTTCAAAAAGTAGCTGCCAAAGTTACTTTTCGGTTGCTGCTGTTTTGCTTGGCTACCCTTCCCTTTTACTGCATTATGCCCATGGCAAAAAGGCTAGAAGGGTATATGGCTTGTGTGTAAGCGTATGTAACAGGCGAATCGAAGCATTTGTGTTATATGTGTCTACGAATAGAAGGCAACTGAAATGTTTGTATGTGTAACTCGCTGTTGGGAATAGATAGGGTATCTCGTAGTCGGGCACTCCCGATTAGAGCATTGTGACTTGTTTTTTGCTGCATTTTCCTAACCCCGCACGCTTCAATGTCATTAACAGGTGAAAGTTTTCAGCTGCTAGTACAACACGCACACACATACACTCACACTTATCATTCGTGTAGCTTAGCAAGCAGATGAACAATTGTAATTGCGGTTCATTTGACAGTTTTCATTTAGTTTTTGGATTTTTGTTGCATTGTCTTCAGCTGACAGGAAGCGGATGCCGGGGCTGTTGTGGGGCCAGCTGCTGCCGCGGCAGCTGCTGTGTGCATTATTAACGGCAACAAAGTGTTAAGAAGTGCATTAAGCCAAATGTTAACTGCCCCGGCCAGAGCTATTCACAAGTCCAAAAAACTTAAAACTACAAAACTTGCGGCTGTAAATCAGCGCAAAAAGAAAATGTTAAGCGGAAACATTTTTGCTGTCTACCTGCAGGCGCCGAGGCATTGGGGCGTCGAGGGGGTGCAGGATCAGTTCTTAACAGCTGGCGCTGATTTTTAAGGCTGCGCTCGGGGAGAGATTCGCGACTTAATTACAATAAAATATTTAAGGCCACAAACTCTTTTTGCCAGCTGTTTATGGCCCGAAACATTGCTTTTTACGATCCGGCACACATGTCGAAACGTAATTTGATAGTTATGGCTGCAACAGACCCCCCCTAGAGGTGTGTGGGCATGGCCCGCCCCTAATTGTGACAGACAACAATGAGTGTGTGCGAGTGTGTTTATGTGTAGGGTGCGATGGGCCGCCGCGTTCTCAAAGTTTTAACCAAGACGCATGAATATTTAGTTGCGTAATGTGCCACGCCCACCCGCCCATCAAGCCACCGTCGCGTTTCTCTTTATTAACCAGGCCCTGCCCCATAGACGCTTCATCTTTAATTTGTGCCAAACAAGCCAAACAAAACAAAACACAAGCAGAAGAAAAGAAAATGCTAATTTTATTGACACGCCCCTCCGAAAATTCTGAAGGAGCACAACGCGGAAATTGAAGAAAGGTAAGCGGTTAGCGCCTGTGTATGGGGTGGGGGAGGGGTGTGGGTTGTGGGTTGTGTGCGGTGGTGGGGCATTTGATGGGGGTTTTAAGTTACGGTAGCTGGCTGGCAAGTCATTAACACATTTGAGACCCAGTAAATGTATAAATACATACATATATATATTATACAACAGCCACGCCCACATCCTGTGCCTAATTAACACGTTTTGAATTGTGAATTTTGAAATGCGACAACAACAACAACAATAACAGAAATAAACTTTGGGAGAAAATGTTATGCAAAGAGCATTTAGTGTTAAGTAAAATAACTGGGAACAACAAACTGCGTTAATTGTTGTAGAGAATTCGCAATACCCTAACAAGATTTTATTAAATGTTGCAGAAATCGTTAAATAAAGTATTATTAATATTTTTACCACATAACGTATGAAACGATTTGCCCTTCAAATTATTTAAGATTAATTTATCACAGTAAAGATTTATTTAAGGACTTACCCCTAATTGTTTCAGTACTTTTGGATGCGCAGCGTGAAATCTAAAGAAAATCATAGAAAATAATTATATTATATAGATATATAAAACAAATATACAATCTATATACATTGAACAATAGGTTAAGAAATTGTATGTTCCTATCGCTGTATTATATAATATAATAAAAAGTATTTATTCACAATATTTCCAAAATAGATCATTCTCATTTGTGGGTTTGGAATTCAATTTTGCCTCAAGGCAATTAGTAGTAAATTGTATCATAAATTTTTGGCTGGATCGTCCTTATATTTAGTAAAGAATAATAATATTTTTTATTAAAATATGTTTAATATATAATGCAATAAAATATATATATATTCAATATATTTATCTGAAAAGAAGACATATAAATGAAAAAGTTTACTTTCAAATAAATTAATTTTTGAAATAACATAACAAGGTCGCATATATCGGCATAATATATTATATTCATATAATATATTATTATTACAACCTATTTATTTCTAAAACAAAAAGGCTTTTGACTTTAAATACTCTTGTAAAAGTCTGAAAAATAATAGAAATATATAGAGAACTTTCGTTTTAAAAAATCACACATAATTCTTATTGACATTTCGCAAGTGGCATATAAATTACGAAACGTCTTTACATAAACCACGATAAAAATCGGTTAATATCCGTTGCCACAAGGGTAAAACAATCTGTTACCGGATCGATTGCTGCTGCTGCTGCTCCTAGTCCTGGGACACCTTGGACCCTTTTCTTGGGAGAGCAGCGGAGACGGCCTGCGGTGGGGCTTACTTTTGTATCTGAAGAGGGCGCAACATTGAAGGTGTTAAAATAACATATTTTGTTTAGGCCGCGTTTTGTCAAGAATATGGGCGTGGCATTTGTTAAGCACCAAATGAAATTAAAACGCGCATAAATTATATGAGAAGGTAGGCGAGTTGTTGAGCATTTTGAGACGTAAAGAATTGCATCTCATTGCATCAAAATTTAATAAAATTTGATGTTTTTAAAACATGATTAATATTTATATTTAATATGCATGAACTGGGATCCGATTTCTATTCGGCAGACAGTTTGCTTCATTATAAAAATCTGCACCCAGATTAAACAGTTTGAGGGTTGGGTGTAGAAGACCAGCAGGGTAGACAGTTTGTTACGGCAGCACGCTGCTGGGTACAGGGTATCTCCCAGTTGGACTCTCTCGAATGACAGTGGTGTATATGAAGACCAGCAGGGTAGACAGTTTGTTACGGCAGCACGCTGCTGGGAACAGGGTATCTCCCAGTTGGACTCTCTCTCGAAAGACAGACTCTCACTTGCGTTATAAATGTTCTTTATTCTTTCAACATATTTGGCTATATTTTTTTTGATTTTGTTTTCCTTGGCTAAAGCAGGCCAAAAAGTGTTGGAAAGATATTTCATTTTACAGCTTTCTCGTCATCAAAGTTCAAACTGCCTGTCGTTATATTTGCCTTGCCCCTTTCCGCCGCCTCCATCGAACAAGACCAACCTTTTTATTTAAATCGAAAAAAGTTTGCTTCTCAACCAACGCCCCCCCCCCCCCCCCCTGCGCATCGGCCTGGCTTTTAGCTGCCGTGTATTTTATGACTAGTTGTAATGCCAAGTGTCTGGAAACTGAGGCGCAGGGAAAGTATCTCAGACTCACTTCAGAATGGCCAAAGTCATGAGTTTGTCAGTTGTAATACAGGCTAACAGAGAGACTGAGAGGGAGTGAGTGGGAGCGTGGGGCGCAGTGGGCGTGGGCTATGGCAAATAAAATGGCAGAACTACAGTGAAAATACCTAAACAAACAACATGCCAGGACAATTTCCATAGAATTTTCAATTTTAAATGCATTTGAGTGACATTGCAGCTGGGTTTCCAGAGAAACAATACTTAAATAAATATATATAAATATGGTATTTCATGCGTGATTGTGAAGCGGACATTTTTTTTATTAATATTTTGCTTTGATTTTTTTTTATTCGGAAAATAATCAATTTGGAATATTAGAGTTGAATACTGAATACACGTACTTTGAGTCCTTTATTTGACATGTGAAAATATGCAAAATTCAAAGCTTTGTTGTTTCTTCTTTATTGCAAGCCAAGTTTAAATTATATATCATTTTTACAGAGTGCGCAAATCCTAGACAAATTAAATTCCAAGCCTTAAGTGTGTACACATAAATATATATATATATATATATATATATATATATGTATATATATATATATATACTTTTTTTTATGAAATCATGTATCATTTTAATCGGATATACTTGTTTCTCGAAACTTATGCATCATTATCATGTATCTATAAATCATATGTGCAAATGAGAACTTTATTTTAACATTGAAACAAATATCTTATATCTTATTTTAAATGAATATATGACAGACTGTTAAAACAAAAAGAAAAGAAAACTTTTGTCAAAAACAAGAGTTTTAGTTTTAGGCAGAATAACGACTAGAAAATGTCAATGCTAGTTTTCAGCTGCAGAGCCTAACTCAAATTTATGCTCAAGAGTCTTGACTGTACTGCCACACACACTCACACGTCACAACATGCTGCTCGTTTTTATGACAACTCAATTTCAAAATATACTTTAGTTTGTCAGCAGCAATCGCTGCTGCCCCCCAACCAGATGTCAGCTCACACCTCCCTTCACCTCAACTACCTCAGCTACGCAGCACCTAGAGCAATCCATGACCTGATCTATAACCGGACCGAGCTCTTGTTGTTGAAGCACATAAAACGCATAAATTTATGTCAAAGACTTGTAAAATAAAATAAAAAGCAAACAAATTTATTTGGACTCTTTAACAACTTTTGCGTAGATGCGTAGTTGTATCTGTAGCTGTGGTAAATGTATCTGTATCTGTTAGTGTGTGTCTATCTTTATGTAAGGTGTCGCCAGTGCAAAGCTTGCCACACAGTTTGCAAATTTATATTTTATGTGCACATGCTGAGCCGACGGAAGGGAGGGTGGGCGAGTAACACATGTTTCCGACTGTTGTTGCGGTTGGGTTAACCCTTTGGGGCTTGTCTTGAGCCCGGCAGCTGAACCTTCTGACCACTTCAGGGGATTGCTGCTGACAAAAGAAAACTTGCAGCTCATCTTGAGCCTAGCTGCTAAGCGTGCCACTTCAAAAAAGCCCGCTCTCGCAGCGGTGTGCAACCATTTAGCACCACCCAAAAGTTGACAACAACAATTTCGAGTGGCATTTTACTTAAGTGGCAATTGGTGTAAGTGCGGGCAGAGTTTAAATTCTACAGCTGAGCGCCAACTGTTGCGCGTTTGTTGACAAAGGCGGGCTAAATTCATTGGCAACATGTTGCCAACAGAGAGCGGAACGAAATGGCAATGAAATAGGCGCGCTCTTAAATACAATGCTCGGCAATGTTCGCTTTTAACGAGCGCCAAACGAGCGTGTGCGAACAGTTATTCGTTTTGTTTCGTGACCCATAAAAATGGCAACAAGCCAAAAAGTAGGCAACATGTGAGCAGCTAAGAGGATGATGCGAAGAAGATACGAAGACGATACCAAGAAGATGCGAATTAGATAAATAGAGAATGAAACAAGGTATTTGAGAGCTGAAATACTTATTCGACATATTTCTCACGTGCACACACTTCTACTTATAGAATGTTTCAATATATCTGATCTGAAACTAACCTAACACAACAAACAACAGTTGGCAACATTTGAGAGGGCAACAATGTTGCCAAGCTCTAAGCGCTCTCTTTTGCCTCACAAGGCGCAGGCCCCGGGCCAGCGAGACGCGCACTTCGTGAGCGCACTTCGTGTTGCCTCGTGTTGTCTCAAGCCGAAAGCCGAAGTTCGTGTCGCTCGTCTGCGGCTTTGACTTCGTTTTTAAAGCTATAACAAAACTCAAATTGTGTTAGTTGGTAAGAAGCATTCGTCGGCAACGGGCGGCAAAGCGGATGCAATAAGCCGAAGTTTTCTAGTCTCACATCGTGTGTGGCTCTGTTGCTGTATATGTGTGTGGGTGTTGTAAGCGCGCGCGTGTGTTGCAAGTGTCGTCGTTGTGTTTAGAGCTAATGAAAAGCCGTTGCCTACTTTCTGGCAGGGCTGGGCCAAGCTTTGCTGGCGGTTAGCGCATTGCTCATGTGCGTTGTAATTATGCAAATTGCTTTTGCTTGAGTGTCTGCTGCAATCAGCAGCAGCAGTCGCCAGTTGCCAGTTGCCAGCCGGCAGCTGCTGCTGCAGCTCAGTGACAAATGGACAGAGAGCTGTGTGTGGCAGCTGCAGTGTGGCACTCAAGTGCAACTGTTGCCAGAAAACTGGCCGACCTTGTCGACATGCCGCATGCATATTCATGCCGGGCAGCCCGCAGATCTACAACCCCCTACGACCTCCACCAACAACAACAATCACAGAAAGTGGGCCAACTGCAGCAGCAACAGCGGCAACAACAAACATTTTAGCTCAATTTAAGGCTGAAGTTTTGATGCTCCAGTTTTACCTGGGCTATGTGCCAGGACAAACGCTTCTCCTGCAGCTGCTGCGTCCGCTTGGCTCATTTGTCAAATCCTTATAATTTCTTCTGAATTTCTTTCATTCTGTTGTTTCCTTTTTGCTGGCCAACTTGTTGTCCTTGACGGCAGCGGCAGCAGTCGCCCTCTCGCTCGCCGCGCATATAAATAAATTCATTTTTATTATTCCACTGTGACAGCTGATTTTCGTCTGTCTTTTAGCACAAATAATGTGGCCAGGACATTGCATTTTTTATGGCTTTTTGTATTGTCCTGCGGCTACCTGCAACCGTTGACCTACTCGCAATTGTTCCGCTTTACGTAGCATACTTTTTTGGCGCGCTTCGCTTTGTAAAATATTGCGGAAACTTAGTCTAGTGCAATTCAAGTTTTAGATAGAGCTGGGTAAATTTGTATATAAGAAGATTTTCAAAGTTCCGAAAAGTTTATCCACGAAATTTTTGTTGTAGCTGAAAGTTTTAAAGAAGTTCGTGTGTTGCATAAATATAATTTATTATAAATAAAATTAAATATAATATATTTTCTAAATTATTGTTAAAGAAAACCATTTCGAAGGCTTGAATTACTTGAAATATATCTGTGTAATGCGCTTTTTGAAACGATGATAGAAATACATTTAACAACTTTAATGCTGATTTTAAAATATTTAAAAAGCTGTCTCGAGGTCCGATTTCTATGTATATATTTTACACTTAACAAGTATATATAAATATTATAGTTCAATTAGGAAAAGCTTGAAAGAAATTCAAATTATATAAATTGGGCTTATTCTGCGTAATTTATATTTAATTCGTAAATATTGCTTAATGCCCAAGGCTTTCTGAGTTTTCACAAACGTGCTAATAAATATATAAATTATAAAAAAAATAAATGATTGTTAGCTGTTTATAAGTTTTCCACAAAAAACATGCTGTTAAAAAAAACATTTAATTTCTGTGCTAATATCATGACTATCCCCATATCATTTCCATGAATATACAAATTTAAATAAAAAAAAAAAAACTTTCAAAAATATAAAAGAAAAGATTAAGAATGGTAAAAGTGCTGAGCAGAACAATATTGTGTCAAACTCCATTCGAACCCAAGCTTGCAAATTAATTTTTTATTAAATATAAATACATTTTTAATGTGAACATATCGGTAAGGTTCTTGACACCCATTTTGATATACTCAATTTGAATTTTAATTCGAAAATTTCTAAATATTTTAAAAATTACTTCAAAAATCCGAATTGAAAAACTCGCAAGGCCTCCTCTTCTGCTAAGTTGCTAAGCTTCAAGTTTTCGCAATTTTTATTTGCAATAAAATATTTGATGAAAGCGACGCGAGAGCAGATTTAAGCTTCGTACTTTTGCCCATATATCTTACAACTAATATTATTATTTTTACTATGCCTACAATAAATTTTAAACTGAAGAGCATTTTAACTGAATTTATAGCAAATACAAAATTAATGAAGGCCTGACCGGCCTTAAAGTATGCACAGCGAATGGGCATGAATTTAGTCACAAATTGCTCAGATTTATTTGAAGACTCTCAATGAAATTTAAATGTATAAGAAACGACACACAACGACAAACAAAAAGTAAAAAGGCCAGGTGTTATTTTGCGACCAAATTGCGACTCAAACGGTATTTATTTCTTTTGTTTGGCCCAGAAAAGCAAGCTTTATACAAATGCTGTTCTAATTGCTGAGCCAAAAGGTTTGGCTTACTGGCCCTTTAGCCATCGTCTAATAAGTTCACAGCACGCAAACAATTTTAGAGCTAGCCAACAGTTCAGAGAGGTTACGAGAGGGGCACAGGAAGAGCGAGAGAGAGAGAGCGAGGGAGAGAGAGAGGGGAGGTATTCCGGGGTACAAGCCTGTAAACATGAATAAGACATTAGGCAACAGTTAACATGTGTAGGAGTCAGAGGCCTGCGTCCATTTGCAGGCACACAAGATTGCAAACTCACACACACACACACAGTTACAGAGATTAACACGAGAGTGTGTGTGTACAGACACAAATAATGATTATTAACAAAATATGTTAATTTAATGTCTAGGCGTATCTAGAATTATATATCACTAGATGGCCGGCCGTCTGTGTCTGAGCAGCTTGGAGCTCAAATTGAAATATCTCAGGCTTTAAATATTCATTGCCTACGAGTGGGCTTGGACTTTTTTGGGGGAGGGCGTGTCCGGGGGAGGGGGGTTAGGTGTGTTGGACTGCCTGTGCAAAGTGTGTTGCACACCTTGGCCCTACGGATTTTAATCATTTTAATTGAAACACTCAGGCAAAGCAATTTAAAACTGTCTTCAAGAATAAAGCTTTAACTTACAAGAAAAAACGCAACAAATCATCTAATGCTATAAAATTATTTGGAGAAATAAATGTGGAAATGGAAATGCTAAAAAATGTCAGGCAACAACAACAACAATGTGCTGCCCGGCGGCATAAAAATGCATTTGCGCTTTAAACATTAAAATGCCATTTGCCAGTGCTTGTCAAACTGTGCCCAAGTCGGATTAATAAATTGCGTAAATAGCAAATTGAAAAAGTGCGCGCAGCAGCTGCCGCTCTGAATCATTACAGACAACAACAATAACTGAACAAAAATAACAACAAACAAGCAAACCGCACAACAACAATTCGCAATAAAGTAAAAACAAGTGAAGAAGTAAACCAAACAGCAACAAAAGCCACAACAACAACAACATAAGCAACAGCAACAACAAAGAGCAAACATGACAACCATAAAGCTGCTCATTATCGGTAAGTTTTATCTCACAATTAAACAGCAGCAGCAGCATCAGCATCAGCAACTGCAGCAGCAGCCGCTGGAATTGCATTAACAGCAGTAGCAGAGTGCTGCGGCATCATAGGTAGCAGCATTTTTTCAATACACTGCGCGCATTTTGAATAAGGGAATATGAGTTTAATCCAGTGAATTTATCCAAATCCTCTTTTAATCAACTCCAGCGCACAAGTTGCTCAACATTTATCGCATTTTGGAAAAGAGTCCAGCGGAAATGCTCAACTACTATAATACACTGCTCGCATTTTGAAGAAGAGTATAGGGGGCTGGTCGAGAGAATATACTCAAAAGCTTCTTACTCAACTCCACTTCGCATTTTGATAAAGGGAATAGGGAAAAATCATTACATATTTTTAGTCAATTTGAATCAAAACTCAATACACTGTTCGCATTTTGAAAAAGCGAATAAGATGCACAGAAAATAAGAAAAAACTCCCTAGTCAAACCGAGTGCACAAGTTGCTTAAAATTTCTGAATTCCTCATGAAATGTATATCTAAAGAAAATTTTATCACATTTTCTTAATTCCTCAAAACTAGTTTTAAATACAGAGTATTTTGTTGCCGTTTATGCCCGCCAGCAGAGTTTCTTAGTTTTTTTATTGAACTTTTTTCTGTTTGGCATAACAAGTTTTGCCACGAGTTCCACTTTGTTAGTACTATGTCAAACACGCACGAGCGTTTTAATTTAATATGAGTTTTTCGAAGAGTCGTCTCAATACTTTTTTCGAATGTTGTTTTCGAAATTAGGTGAATTAAGAGGTGACAGCAGTAGATATCTAACTGAGCAGTAAAGTTAGACTTAAAAGTAACTTTTAAAAAATCTTTAACTGAATTTAAAAATATTGTTAAAAATTAGCTATTTATATATAATAAATCAATGGCTTAAGTTTTTATTTTGGTTTTAATAAACTATAAATAAAATTAAATAAATATGTTAAATTGAACTTAAGTTACATAAACTTGGGATTAGAATTGAGGTCAAGCTGTTAACCAAACTACCGAAAATATTTATTCATTTTTCAGGCCTGCTTTAGGCAAACAAGAATGCATTGAAATTAAATTTTTAAATTGTATACCAAAAAGGTTGACAGCTGAATGCTCAGAGTCTGTACGCTGGGGGTTTTATATTTTACAGATGAGAAAAACCTCATTGATCTCTAATTAATGCATCTGCACGCCCTGCTTTATTCGTCTTGAGTTTTCATAAGCCAGAACTCAAGTGTCGATTACTTGCCTATCGTTATCTTATTTTATCTGTAAAAGAAACATCGGAACCACTTGTAGATAACGCAATTATATTTTAACTATAATACTTACTTAAACTAGAAACATATAACATAATATTTTACCTTTGTTAATAGCTAGAAAATATTAAAAATATTTTGATTATATTTTCAATGAAGAAATCATATACACATACATTATTCTGAAACTTATGCTTTTAAATATTATCATATTTATATTAAACCCAGTAAGAAATTCGTTAAATATAATATTTCTTAAAAATAAATAGAGGAAAGTATAAACATAAACATTCCTTTAATATTTATTTCGTCACAGTTTTAAGAAACTCATTATCACGCTTTCAGAGAGGGCGACTTCTCATTCTGTTATTTAACTTTAACGATTATAAAGTTTAAACATCTGCCAGTGCTTAAAGCCATTGTAGCTGTACAGATTGCACTTGACTGTGTGTATGTGTGTGTGTGTGAGCTTTTCTTTTTCCAGCTCCTTGCGTCGGGTTTTCATTTTATGCGCGCTTTGGGAAATTTCCCAATGCCACAGAGTCGGGGCTGTATTTGCGCGCGTGGGTTCGCGTTGCCGCTTCCAAGCCCAGTTTTTTGGGGCAACTCTCTTTTGCTTGTATATGTGTGTGTGAATGTGCTGCCTACGTCCCGGGCATGACCATAAACAAGACATGTCGTCCACTCGACAACGATGCCACTCATCATCACAACCTCAGGCCCTGCTCCGCTGCCGCTGCCCATTGCTCCCAACTTCCCAACACCCCATTTCCCTTCATCTTGAGCCGGTTCAAAGCTCAGAACTCAACGCCGCAAAATTTGTTAACAATTCATTTCCGCGCTTTGGGCTTCATAAATTGCTTTTATTAGCAGGCACAATAACAACAACAACAAAACCGGAATTATATTCCAACTTTTTTTTTTTGGGTAATAATACACTTGAACTTTTGCATAGCAAATAAAAAGCGTTAAAATGCGTGCGGTGGCACAGTGAGAATGAGAGAGAGCGGGAGATGGGTGTGGGGCAAGGCCAAAAGGGCGGGGGTTGCTGTCTGAAAATCAAATTAAAAGAGACGCCAGTTGGTGGCGCCCTTTGCCCTCGAGGCAGTGACAAGTTGTGAATGTGGGAACGAGGACCAACGAGCTGGACGTGAATGTCGACATGGACATGGGCATGGGCATGGACTGGACTGGACTGGACTGTGCAAGTTGTTGACAGGCACGCAGGCAATAAAATTCAATATTTCATTAAAACGCACGTTACGCATACGCAGCGTATGTCCCCTCCACACTTTCCCTTCCACGACTCCAAAACAAAAACGTAACGCAAACCGCAACTGCGTGTTGTTGCCTTTTATCACACGCAGCGTCAACTGGCCAACGCTCAAATCCGATTTCGTGTTATTAGCGCCAGACCTGAGAGTCAACCCGCCGCCCTCTACCGCACCCACAAATCCACACACACACGCACACACACATGCGACACGGTACTGACCAAATGCGGAGTCGGCGTCCAGCGAAAGTCCTGCTGCTGCTGCTGCTGCCACCAGAGTTGTTGTCCTTCTCATCGAAATTGAGTCGTTTGTCGTGCGTTGTTTGGCTGCCCGCCGGGTTGATAGGTTGGCGGGTTCATGCTTTGGTGCGTTGGCGGGTTGCCGGGTTGGCGGGTTGGGCGGCTGCGACGCTGACAGATTATTTGCCTTATTATTCATAAGGACTTGGTCGACTAGGGTCGGCCACTCAGTGGCAGTTATTCATTACATTCACCAGTCGAATAGATTGTTGAGAAAAAACAAGGTATATTGAGTACTTGAAAAGGTTTGCGACTGATTTAAATAAGTTAACTCGTTTGTAACTCAATTAGAGTGCATGTTGCTGAAAGCTAAAACCACATGAAAATCAACAACAAGTTCCATAAAACTTTATAAACTTGTAAATATGTTTGTGAAAATCGAATTATATAAATGGAATAAATGCATAGGGAGAGGGAAAAACTCAAGTTGTTTATTTTTTGAAACAGCTTCATGACAGTTGCCTCGATTTAAAAGCGCTTTTAAAAGGTTCAGTAAAACTCTATAGATATTGAAAGTGTTTATATAAAACAATTTATGAATTTATATAAATAGATATCCGCTTGCACTTAAACATGTCATACATTATAATAAAAAAAAAAATAAATTAAATAAGAATGTTTATTTAATAAATTATTGTATGTATCATTAAATGATATAAAAATAATATTAAAAAAATTTGTTGCTCATGTTTGTGCATATTATAAAATCTATTATAGGCTATAGTTATCCATTTGTTCGGCCTAAAACTCAAAGCTTTTTCCAAACTACACTGAAACTGTCTTCCAGGTATTAAATGTATAAATTTTCAGCTTGACAAAATCAGCTTTGAGTTGAATTAATAAATAATAAATAAATTCAAAACTAATTGAAAATAGCTTCAATAAAGCTTTGAAATTCCTCAAAATTGATTAATCTTCGCCTTATTTAAGTTTTTATCTGATTACCCAAACTCCTTAATTAAAACAAGCATAAAAACTATACCCATAATTATTTGTTGCTTTCTGTTATGAATTTTTTAGCCCAGCATAAATACATAATAGATATATAAATGTAATGAAATCCAATGTTACTTAAGTCAAGTTAAATGATCCGTTTGCAGGCTGATTAAAAGGGGTTTTTTTAAAGCCTGCCATTATCAATATTTATGAGCTGTAAAAAGCATTTAGCTGGCGCACTCTCGTTGACTTTGGCCTATTTAACGATTTGAATTACAATTTTATGTTTTATAGAATTTTCGTTATCTGAAATTGTATTTTACAGGGCACTTGTATAGTCACGAAAACACTTGGCGCTATTTCTCTGTGTGAGTGTGTGTGTGTGTGCGTAATGTAGCTGCTCATTTGGATTTATTAATTGCGCTCTGGCATTGTGCGTAGCAAGTAAATTAATTAGCAAATACTTGCCTTAATAATCATTTTAATGGAATTTGTAATTTAATGCGCCTAACGAGAGTTTTATGTGTGATTACGGCCACCGCTTTACTTGATCCCCCCACCTAGAGCCAAGCACCCAATTGGCCTGAGACTCCACGACTCCGCTATTGATTTTCTGTGTCTGCAAGTCAACTGAGCCACAACCAAAGCCCGCAGCAGCAGTAGCAGCACTAGCGGCAGTAGCAGAAACCAAACCAGAACCAGAAACAAACCACAATTTATTTAAGCGGCTTTAAATATTTCAACATGCCAAGTTGGCAAGTGAGCCGATGACGAGGTTTCCAGTCATCGATGGGGGTTTCGCTTGGGTGTGTGTAGGTATTTTGTTAGCCTAGGGGGGCTACTCGACTCTCGGCACTCAGTTCTCAATTCCAAGTTCTCAGTTTCGGTCAGTTGGGTCACTCAACTTTCTGCCTAGCCGGGACAGTCAATCACTTAATAAAACTTTTATGGCATGCCATTAATTGATGGCGCTAAATTCTCAGTGCAATAAAACACAAAAGCAATTCAAGTGGGCACGGTTAGGGTATTGGCATATAATTGGAATAATTTTGCTGCGTGCGGTGGGTTTTATGTTTTGTGTTTGTTTTTTATTAACGATTTCTGTGTGATATGCTAAATAGCCAGAAAAGTTGCCCATCAATTTTAAAGCTTTCAATTATCGGGGCGATAAGCTGAGTGTTGCACAAATCCTGAAACTGAATCTTCAATTGACGAACAGAAATACAAACAAGCCTATACACACACAGAAACTAGCGAAAAGTTTTCACAGCTCGAGCACTAAAATATTTTCCAGTAGCTTGCACAACCAGAAAAGCAGCACATGGTGTGTGTGCGTGTGTTTGGGTGTGTGTGTGTGTGTTGCAGCTTAGCAGCTGCAAACTAAACATACGTAAAATTTGCCTTAAATTAAATGCATAAATTTTGCAAGAGCAACAAACGCAGCGAATCGAAACGGAATCATGTGATGATACGAGCCCTGGCAGCCGGATGGATGCAAGTGTTTAAAAGACTTGACATGGGAAATCATATATAACAGCAAAAGCAACAGCGAGTGTGCGTGCGTGTCTCTGTGTGTGTACGTATGCGTGTGTATGTTATCTTTTAATTAAACATAAATGTGAGTTGCCTGCCAAGTGATTTTTGGGCGCACAACAACAATAAAAACAACAACAACATGCGTGTTGTGTGTGCAACATCTTTGAGAAGCTGAGTAACATGTATAGTAAAATCGAGTGAAATTTTATAAATATTGCAAAACTATCGTACTCCACAAAATGCTATATACCATTTAACTTAATGTTATTTAATATTGTTATCCGCATTTATATTTAATTTATGTAAAAAGCATCGACAGTCGAGACAGCTCTCAAAAAGATTATGCGCGCTAGCTGGGGCTTAAAACATTTCGAATACATAAATTTAAATTTAATTTGACAGGATATAAACATAATATAGAATTTTTTTGCTATACTAGCTGGATTTTATGAATCCGATTTTGAAACCGAAAACTAATGTTTTAAACAATTCTGATCTGCAAATTAAAATGTTCTCATGAAATGTGTAGCGCATAGAAGAAGACGAAGCTAACCCTATAAAGGCTACATATTCAAGAAAAATAAATACAGTCGAGTCAATATACAATCACAAATAAATTTCGTCAAGCTTAGTCAATTACGAACCCTACTATTCATCACACACTTTTGCTAGCCGTTAGCGGAATGTCTACAAGAGTATTTTATTGTTTTGCAGTCTTGTTTTAGCATGCAGCTGTTGCTTCAATGAAATACATCAAGAATCTGCATTTCAAAATGCACACTCAAGCATCATATTTCTGACTCTTCTGTGGACTAACTGCAGCCTGTGTTCGTAGCCCAGCAAACACGCCTGCCGGTATCCTTTGCATCAGAGGTTTTCAAGTCAGATCCTTTGCGCAGGTGACGCTCATATAAAAGTTTTGTAGTCGCCTGGATTTAAGCGTTGCCACACTAAAATCAAATGGCAGACATTCCCGCATTTGACATTCATACCAACTCATCTTCCCGCTTCTGCTGGTAGACCGGCTGCTGGCTGACACAGCTCATGGCTTGAAAAATATGAAAGTTGCTGCAAAATTTATAAGATTGCCATAATGCCTGATCCTGACAACAGCAGCAGCAACGGCAACCAACATCAGTTTCAGTTTCAGTTTTAGTTTCAGAATTTAGTTCAACTTTTAGCTTCAGTTGCACACACAGAGCACGTCGTCCATTTTTGGGGCAATAAAAACGTGGCTGGCCCAACAAAACCACAAAAAAAGAACTAACAAAAATATATGAAGAAAACAAACATCATACGCATATTTAATTGAACCTGAACCTGCGTGAGGCAGCAAAGCGTAAAATCCTAAGATAACAATAACTAAGATGTATGCTATTGAATTACAAACCTGACTAAGGTAATACCCTGTAAATATGACTGAGAAGGACTATTAGATGTAATAAGAGCGATGGTTATAATTATCATAGGTACAGGAGAACTAATATTATTCATAATTAGAATAATAGTAATAATTGCAATAATAATAATAATAATAATAATAATAATAATAATAATAATAATAATAATAATAATAATAACAATAATATTAATAATAATAATAATAATAATAATAATAATAATAATAATAATAATAATAATAATAATAATAATAATTATAGTAAAAATAATTATAACAATTATAATAATAATAATAATAATAATAATAATAATAATACTAATAATAAATGTACTATTAATGATAATAATAATAGAAATATGAATATGACAGTATTAGTTATTAAATATTCAATGTGAATGTTTTAATACTTATTCTCAATATCATTAATGATGGTATTATTCTATTAAATTGAGTATAGTGAGAATAATAATGAAAGTACCTTTTCTATGGTTAAAATATTACTTAAAGAGATATCTTAGACAAATATCATTCCAATCTTTTCTCTATTGTTTTGTTTTTGTAGACTTTTGATTAGACTTTTGGTCTTAACCCAGCTATGTAGTCCCAAATCCGTCTGAAATCGAAATTAACAATAACTGAGACAATTTTGGGAATAGCCTTTACTCGATCAATAGAAGGGTATTCACATTTCAAAGCGGAGCTAGTGTAAATATTTAAAAGAAGAATAATGTTTCTACGCTTCTTCATAAAAAAATAAATGTATAGTATAAAAATAAATAATAAAAACTTGGATATGCATTGTATGCCGAATATAAAAATCTAACAAAATTCAAAACCTTAGCATAAACAAGTTTAAGGCCTGTTGAAATAACTTCATTGCTATGGTAAAAGCTTCAGCCTTTTTTAGGGCTTCTGATACAACGTATATTATTATATTACATGTGCATAAATTATAGTTTAAAATTCCCTTTGTTTGGTACTGGGTATTAATGTATTGAGAGACAAGAACATTTAACGCAGGCAACATGTTGGCTTACAAGAAATCACACAAAGAGTGGAATATGTGCTGAGAAAACAAATCAAAATGAGAGTAAGCATGAGGGGAAGCCCAAAAAAACCGCACACAATCACACAGAAAATGTCCTTTGGGTGCAAAATCGATTAAAGACATTGAAAACGAGCAAAACGGAAGTCAATCAGCAGACGAGCAACGGCGCGGGCTGCGGCAAGGCGAGGCGAAGCGTGAGATGCCAGAGAGAAGAGAGAGAGAGGGAGAGACAGAGAGGGATGCCTGTCTTACCTGACACTGACATGGGAATTAGTATATTTGGAGTGCTTGGATTGCTTACACATAACGCAGAGCTCCTTGATGCTGTGACGGCGCCTTCATCCTGTCATCCTTGCTGCCTTGCGAGGCTGCCTAATAAGCCGTCTAAAGCGTTGGCATTGCTGATGCCGCATATCGTCAATTTGCGCCCACTGTGCGTCGCATTAATGCCAGCGTATGTGTTTCGCATTAGCAAAAGAATATCCACACTGTTTCAGTGTTTGCTCTGGGGAGCTATGTGGGCGGCTGGACGTGCAACTGGAAGGGGGATGTTGGTGGTGGGGGCGTGTCTACTGTAATTGCACGCCAATGTACGCACGTAACTGCATATTTACATATCACTCGTCGAGCGCTGACAACGAACAGCAGCAGCGGCAGTGACAGTTGTTGGTGGTGGAGGCGGAGGCGGGGACGGGAATGTGGGGATGTCAGCTTGGGGAAAAAGTGAATTAAAATAAATTAAAGCATGCTTTCAGGCGCGCCATGTAAATAATGCAGCGCCATTTTTCTCACAGCGCCGCACGCAAACGCAACGCAAGGCGCAAGTAAAAGCTGGGCGTGGCCGCGCCTCACACTGATTGATATGTCTGTCGGCATAGTCCTTGAGTCCTTTGGATCTTATCTGCTCCATTGCCAGAGTTGGCCCCCGTAGGTGTTGAATCATTTACAAGCAGAGCGCACCCGCGCACCTCCCTCTCTGAGTTTGTCGTCAACGTCCTTATTGTCGGCTGCGTTGATTGCGCCAAGTGGCACAGCGAATTACAACAACAACAAGAGAAAGAAAAGGCACAACAACAACGGCAACAAGAAGCTTGCCACTCTGATTATTATAGCTGCTTGTGGCATTCCACACAGTACACCATACACCGCACGCCGCACGCCGATGTCCAGGACACTCTGCTCCGCGCAAATCCCTATCAATTAGATGCAGTGCCCGTCTAGCTGCCCGTCACGACTTAAGGACTTTTGATTAAAGCGAAATTGAAACTTATTTTGGGCCTTTAATAAACCAGAGGCTAGCTTCTTGGAACTGTTGTCATGGCATGAATTGACTCCGACAATTACATTACTATTACCAGGAAAAATAAATTCTAGCTAAACAAATTTTAATTTAAAAAATGATGCAGATGACCAACTGACTACTTTTAGCAAATTTGCTGCTAAAATAAATATAATATTTAATTCAAATAAAAGAAAACAAGATTCGGCGTAGGCATAGATTATTATACTTTGGGGTGTGGATAAAGACCTGACCAGCTTTTAGATATATATTATTTGTTAAAAATGGAAAGTTTAGTTTCATTCAAATGTGTAAATCTAATCTTTTGTTGAATATGCTTTCATAAATTTCAAACATATTTTCATTGTATGCACCTTCCATTCACAGAACAGTTGTCAATGTCATTATTAATAAGATGTCATATAAATAACTTTTGCATTTGTCTCCATCATTTACTTTTATGCACTTTTTGAAAGTTCATGCAGAGACATCGTTAATTAATTATTCAAAGGAATTCCTTTTTTCTTTGTGCTGTTTTTGCAACTTTGGCAAATCATATTACGAGTTCAGGAAGTCACTTAAGAAAAATATATAAGAAACAGCTACCATAACTAAAAAAGGAAAGACATTTTTGTTGCTTAGTGTCGAAGATTGAATACGCTTCCAGGCGCAGGTATACAAAATAATTTTTTTAACCGATTCCAAATTTTCAAATTTATTATGTTCATAATAAATAGAAAGGAAAAATATCTTGCGTAAAAAATTTAGTTTTCCTATGGCAACTCTAATATAGTCCAGTGGTCCGATTTCGACTAGTCTCATAAGTGAGAAGATTTATTGAAAAACTAAATACTTATCATACTAAAACTCATTTAATTCTCCGATAGATACACGATAGTTATGAAGTGCTATATATAGAGTCCAGAAGCAAATATGTCTATGTCTATTCAAGACTAAAACAAACAGTGAGAAAGACAGTCAGGCAGGCAAGATTATATCAGCTCCTATCTGACTTGCTTATCAAGAGTATATACATATTTGTATGCACAATCTGCGTTTGTGCAGGGTATATTAATTAAGGTGAATACCTGTGAATGCTTTTTGTGCTGTTATTAAAGCTAAATGGTAACCAAGTTTCGCCTTGGTTACCTTTGTCCGACTCGCTAGCTAGACAAACCATAGAAAGTGGCTGTGATCCCAGCCCCCAACCCCGCCTCTTAGGAATGTCATATATGCGCTTGGCATACATATACACAGGTACATATATACATATAGTGCTTGGCATGCTCTAGAGCTTGTCAGTTTGTGCCAGCTGCTTGTTAATCCGCACATACAAAATATTTCACATACGCCCCGTAAGCCACACGCTGCCGACGCAATGCAATAAGCGAGCGCTTTGACAAACTAGGTGAGTTTTGTTGTTGTTAACTGTTGTTGTTGTTGCTGTTGCATTGTTTCACATTGTTGTTCTGTTTTATTAACCCAATAACTAAGCAGCCCGCGGCTGCAACTGGAACTGCAACTGCTGCTGCAACTGCTGCTGCTGTTGCTGTTGCCAGCACCTTTAAGTCAAAATGCCAGCAATGCGGGTCGCTTCTCTTTGCTTTTGTGCGCCCCACTTGCCAGTGACAACAGTCGGCGACTGTCAGCTGCGGCAAAGTCTAACTGCAACCAGCACACGCCCACACACAGACACCATCCACACACGTACACACTCACACACAGCCACTTTTCTAACACCTTTGACTTCATTGCAACAGCAAAAGCAAAAGCAGTTGCAGCTGCAGCTGGCGCTTATCTGTCATGGTTACCAGTCGGGATTTTAATTAGCGCTCAGCCTGCACAGCGCCACTCACTCATGTCCAGCACACCCCGCCCACACCCCCTACACCCCCTACACACACACACACACACACACCCCATGCTTGCCACGTCCTTTGCATGGCATTTGCCTGCTCATTCGTTTGTTAAAACGTTGCCAGCTTTTGCGGAGCTTTTTTTTTTTTTTGGTTGTCCTGGCGACGACGTTGACACGCGCTTGTCGCTCATTATCCTTTATGAATTTTTCATAACTGCAGCAGCAGCAATTGAAATTTTGACCCTTTTTTTTAGAAGAGGGTGCGCGGCCTGTAACTATAATTTCTTAAGCGCGTGACTGGCAAGCTAATATGCCACAAAAAAAAAAAAAAAGTGAAATAAAGTCGACTGCAAATTATATTTAGCTTCGGTCTTAGAGACTCCAGTGAAGTGCGCCGTGCTCCGCTTAACCTTCACACTTGTAAGATGCCTGCAGCTTGGAGTTTTCATTTTTTTCTATGTATATCCTTATGGGCTCTATAATATCCTAACCATCTTATGCCCCAGCGCCACTTGTAAGCTGCATTTTTTATTAACATTTCGCACGTTTACAGCCTTTGGTGTTTACCCTTTCTTTTATCAGGAGCTTCACCTTTGATGATTTACTTAAATTACTGTCGCTTAGGGTATTTTTGGGGGAATGTTGGTTTTTTAATATAGATTTAATCAAAATATGTACATTTCACCTAATCAAAGCAAGCTAATCAGTAACTAGTCTAAGAAACCATTGATTCATTGTGGTCTTTACATACCCTGTACCATATCGTATTATCTCCGAGGCTCGAAACCTCGATGCTTAATTGCTTAAGCACTCAAATGATGATGAGTATTTTTATTATTATAATTGTCTGTGCTCTTGAACCCCTCTCGCAGCTAAAAGCTGCAAATAGTGTGAAACACATCTAAAATGATTTTTCATAAAGATCTTCGGAAATTAATTTGAACGCGAAACTTTACCCAAAAATTCCTCGACACCTATTTATACCGAGAAATAGATTTTCCGAAAAGCGTGATATACTTCTCAATTGACTTCCAACTAATATCTTTCAAAATGAGTCCGGCGACAAAAGAAAAAAGTTTCATACAAGAGTTTTACGCGGCCAATCATATTAATTATATTATTGGCATTTGTCAATCGTTCATAGTTTAGAATCCACATAGTTTCATAGTTAGAATCCACATAATAGTTTTTTTTTAATAAATGCGTTTAGGGCATTTTCAAGTCGGGCTAAAACTTTTGCTACGTGCACAGTTTTTCATTTGCACGTTTCTTGCCATGCTGTCTGTGTGCATAATTTCGCTGGCAGTACAAATTGCGTCGTTTAGTTCCGTTGTTGCCCGCTTTCAATTAGATACGCGAGTGGGGCATGCAACACGGACTGTTGCAACACAGTTTGCCTGCTTGCTGCCGCCTTAGGCAGTTGCACTTGTCTTTTGTTGTAAGCAAAGACAATAAAAAAGAGGAAAATGCTCGCTAAATCTGCGGCGGCAGCTGTGGCAACCTTCTTGGACCTGGGTTGCTTCTTTTTTGTCCTGTTGTTGCGACTCGCTGAGCTGTGTCCTCAACATGCCTACGGGCTGCCAAACCCAGACGTTGTTGTTGGTCTTTCCCATAACCAGAATGAGAGATACTTGGCTTCTCGCTGTTCTTGCTGCTCGAGTGGCACTTTTGCATTGCATACGCTGAGACGCCGCTGTCGGTTCAGGTTGCCATTGCTTTGCGTTGTTGTTGTTATTGTTGTTGTTGCTGTTGCTGTTGCTGTTGCAAGTTGTTGTTGTGCGTTCGGTAAGTGTCAGTTGCATTGTCAGCCTTGCACCTTGACAGCGGATGCGTCTAGAGCAGCGGCAGCTTCTTAGAAATTCATTTCGCCGCTCCATTGTCGCGCGCAAAAGTTTAATTACAAAGGACAGAAAATGCACTGGTTGCACCCGTTGGCAGCGGGTCTCCTTCGAGTCCTTCCATTTCTATTCGCTAACCAACCGCCATTTGCACTTTCACCTGGGCTTTTGTCTTCGGTTGCGGCGTCGCTTCCTCTTTTAATTTCTTCTACGCCGCCGCCGTCGACGCTGCTGCAATTTCGCTTCACAAGTTTTGCTCATCATAAAATCGTGTGACAAAGTCCCCTTTGACAGTTTTAGAAGTCGCTGTTGCCGTCGCCGTCGCCGTTTTTTAATCAGTTGCATGAGTCTTGCGCCTCGCTGCGCTTTACAACACTTGCCTTGCCTTGCGCACTTTACTAACACTTCGGGCCTTGTTTCTTGTTAGGTGTTTGTGCAGCTTTTATCTTCTTAGCTTTCAATATTTGAGATTTAATTGTTTGTAAATCAAGGTAAGATAAACTAACTTGACAGGTATTTCGTATGCATTTAAACATATTTTATTTGACAATTGAGTATGACAGCAGGAAGCAAAATATGTCTATATTGGTATTTTTATATGCATATTATATATGTTCAATTATATATATTATTATGCTCTTGCTGAAGATTCGTATACACTAATACACAAAAACTATATACATATGTACATATATCTGTGGATATATGGATATTACGGATTTCTATTTCATATTGAGAACTAAATATAGTATAACTTTTATAGGAAAGGCTTATGTTTACTAAGATCTCTATCTATGTATGATTATAAATGCGGACTAAACTACGTTGTTTAAAGAATTTGTATATTTATATGCCCGCGCATAATAGACTTCATTACAATTGTTCTGATAGATCTTGTGATATGAAATGGTGTGCGATTATTAGAAGCAAATATTCCATATACATGCCAATAAAATGAATAGTTAGTCTTATATAGAGAAATAAAAAATCACCTTTACACTTATCAACAAAATTTAATTACTATTATAATTATTAATTTCTCTGACATTCATACGTTTTGAAAATTAAAGCATTAAGTTTCAATTTTGTTCACAATCCATTATGTAAATTTAAGTGAATGTATTATTAATCTTATGTTTGACAAGAGGTTTAGTTACGAGGACGATTTTCATGGACTGAAGCAACCACAATGATAACCATTTAATATGCGAGCTATATTAATGCAACAGCTCCAATTATTCTTGCACTTTGCAATACTTAACCAACACTTGTAAAAGAGCCTACGATGGCTATCATATTACAAAGTACATAATATAGACCATTTAATATTCAATACTTGTGTATTAATTATTTAAAATACAAATGTTTGCACGGCACACAGGCAAAACAAACCAGAGCCAAAGAAAACACTTACTGGATAGGGAGGTAGGGAGAGGGTGGGTTGTGGCTAGTCGTGAGGGGGGCCACAACAAATGGAATTGATGAGCTTAAGTATATGTAAACATAAATTGCAATCACATAATTTTCCATTTTGCCATTCATTCATTACGTGCATTGTTGTTGTCGTTGATGTTGACTGTTTTTAATAAATTTTAAATAAACAGACAGCAGCTTGGAGAGTCGCGCAACTGTAGATAAATATTTGCTTTAGATGGCGGAATACTTATGCCCCATGCAGATAGTA
This sequence comes from Drosophila novamexicana, assembly GCF_003285875.2. Taxonomy (NCBI): domain Eukaryota; kingdom Metazoa; phylum Arthropoda; class Insecta; order Diptera; family Drosophilidae; genus Drosophila; species Drosophila novamexicana. Next base: position 2,121,100 of record NW_020824787.1, on the reverse strand, counting down.
TCCAGGACTCTCCACAATGCCAATGCCAGGCAGCCCTGACTGCGCCGTTTTGGCCCCTTGTTTATAGCATTATGCCAAGCAGACTGGCAGCCAGGCACAGTTTTGTTTGTTTTGTAAATTATTGACACTTTATTGACAGGCAACAACAGCAGAAACAACAACAACAGCGCAGACAACGCACACAATGAGCCATAAAACAATGGCGCATAAAGTTCATTATGTGCTCTATGCACAGTGGAACCAAAACGCCAACGCCAATTGCAAATGATTGTTGTTGTTCTTGTTGTTGTTGTTCCTGCTTGAAATGCAGTCATCATTGGCTTAATTTGCCTTATGTAAACTGCTTTAACGGCTGCCGCAATCACCACCTGCACAGCGCCACGCAATAATAAATCCAAATAAATGACAAACATTCCGAGTTCAAAAAAATTGTATTTAACAATGGAAAAAAATCAGAGAAAATTGTGCATAAAATATTAAAAGGCACCTAATAAATAAATCATGTCGAAAAAAGGATAATGACGCCGGGCGAATTAAGTTCATTTGACACCTTTTTGTTGGCGCTGCCGCTGGCAGTAAATTGAATTTGTATACCCTTACAAAGGGGAATCATTTGAGCTTTTGCATGAAACACGTTACACATATTCAGTTATTTCTGTGAAATAGTCGATGGACTTTGGCAATAAAACTCAGATTTCTGAACTCTATCACGTAGCACACATTAAAGTCTTCGTTTATTCGTTTATATTTTTAGAGCCTGAGCCCATAGAAAATGGGTAAAAAGGGTATAATAGTTTTGTGCATATTTATGTAACAGGCAGAAGGAAGCATCTTCGACCGATTCGAGCTAGCCATATCCGTCTTTCCGTCCGTGAACGCGTCGATCCAGGAACTCATAAGAGCTAGAACTTGAACTTAGTTCTTTCTAGTGCACACACAGAATGAATTTGTTTCCGATAACCGATAGCTTCCTTCTTTTCAAACAATCAATAAATATTGATTTCAAAATCCTGTTACTCTGAGCGAATATCTGCATTTGGTGTTGGTAGAAGTTCAGGGTATCGCCAAATCAGACAATCCTAACTAGAGCCCTCGTGTTCTTTCTGATAAGTTGAATATATGCACATTGAATTATTTATCAAGATTTTAAAATAATGTTTTTAAATATCAATTTCAGCATTCTCAAAAACATTCTAATAGATCTTTTTAATCTATAAAAATCACACTGAACATTTGCTGAACTTATGCTGATAGGATCAGCTTGTTAAAGTGCATTTAATCGTCGGCATCCTGTATTCTCATATGTCATTTTGTTAGTTTTATGTTTTTGTGATCAATTTTTATTGCGGTACATGCACAAGAAAAAAAATAAATAAAAATGACCGCTAGTTGCATGTATAAAATGCAAAGTTCTTTGTTGGCATAAATAATTAAATTATTTGTATTGAGTGCTATGTAATCAAACAGCTCAGTTGATGGTTTCATATCTATCAAATTAATTGTGCAGCAAAAATTGAAGCTAAAACGATTTCAAGAGCTGCCAACAAATTAGATGAAACATGAGGATTTTTATTGTCAAGTCTCGAGCTTTTAAAACACTAATGAAATATAATTAATATTGATTTTTCTGATGCTTCAAAATAAAATACAAATATGATTTGTTATTTCTATTGGCAAAATATTTGAGCCCAGCTCTTCGGTATCGGCTTATTTCAATTTCAATTTTTGTTGACTCATTAGAAAGAAAGTGTAGCTAAATTGTAAGAAATTAGTTTCATTTGTAATCAATTAAAAAACAATACTCATGTAATGTTTTTTTTATTCCTTAAGCCTCTTTAAACCTTCATTTGTGTATATGAAATACATTTATTACACATTTTTTCCTTGTCTTTTTTTGGAGTCAATATTGCATTGCCAATTTTTGTGCTCTGACAAATTTGTCTGAAATTGAAAATGATTTAACAAACCAAGTTTTTATCATGTAACTTATTGCATGAAATATTATTTTGTTGTTTACATATTGTTTTTCTTTTTAATTACTTTAATTTAGTACTTATATGGTATATTTGTAAATTACATTATTGATTCTCAAGTACTTCTTAGAAATTTTAAAAAGCCATAAAATATATTACTGAAATTTTAATTTAAATTTACTTTAATTTAAAATAAATGTGTTATTTTCTACGTTTTTCAACCATTAATACACGTATCATTTGTTAGATGATATTACTTTTGGATCAACTTAACTCAAACCATTTGTTAATTTTTTTGTAGTCCATCGTTTTAAGCTTCGATTCTCTTAAGCTCTCTGCTTTATTTAAAAATCGATAGCTTTTTCAATTAAAAACAAAAAAACAAGTTGTAGTAGGGAATACCCTTAATGTTGGCATGGCAATAGCGCATTAAAATCGGCGTCATAAGCCGCATTCAGGAAATTCGATTCATTTTGGTTGCGCGTGTTTCGTGTATTGTTCCATACAATTTGTATACTTTTGTTTTATGCCATTTAATTTTTATTTACTTACACACACGTACAACATGCGCCCCGCCCCAATAAGCCCCTACCCTCCTCACAACCCAACATCCTTTGCAGCTATGCTTTTTGTTTGCATTTGCAGCCGTGCGTCGACGATTGATTTATATCAATATCCGTCAACCATTTCATTATGTAATATTCGACGAGGCGATCGGAAGCATAAATAAACAACGCAGAAAGCGAGTTAAATCTGTTTGCATTAATTAAATGTACACCCACTGATACACACACACACACACACACACACACACACACACACACACAATCACAAACAGTCGCACACCAAAGTTGAAAATGGGACGCAATGCATTTGTGGTAATCGCTTTGGCTTGTTGATTACGAAATTTATAAAAAAAAAGTAAAATTATTGAAATACCAAATGCATACAATTTAGAGTAGACTCGACACATACTCTGTAATACAAAGCATGTAAAAAATTCGACAAAGATTGGAAGCACACATCCATAAAAATATTAATTTTGAAGATATTTTCCCATTTTTCGCCATAACCAGGCTTGCCTTCATAATAGATACTAAATTTATCTCAAAATCCCAAATACGAAATTTTCTGTCTGCATCTTTTATACTTCCTGACATTAGTGAGTTAATAAGGGATAAGAATAGAAGAATTAATAAGATAGAAGAATTAAGTACTTTGCAACACTCTCACAACTGCAGTCGCACTCTAAGGTTACCCTTATTATTGCTCATAACAATAATTACAGGGTATTCAAAAAATTGGTCGAAAAACTCATTAAATTGTCATTAATTGAGTGCAGGCTATTTATAAAGCTGACAGGGCTTGCCAGTCAGGGTCGGGGGTGTACTTAAAACCGGCGGGGATAATCTGCTTTCCTATACAACTAGCACATAATTCATACACAGCAAAAACACACACACACATACACATTGACAGCAACGTCAATAATGCGTAAATGAAACACAATTTGTCTCAATAAATTTTCAATTAGCGTTAAAAAATTTGATACCCGAAAAGCCACACCGGACGGACAGGGGCAACAAAAGCGGCAAAATCAAGGGGGCAGTACTTATTGTCAGCATGTTGGGCGTTGGACTTTGGGTGTTGGGTGTTGGGCGTGGCAGGGCAGTATGTCTAACTGATTGACAAGAAACAAATCAAAATTGAAATGCAAATGAAGCAGAAATACGTCGAAATGAAGGATAAACGGCAAGTGCCAAAAAGGAGTACAAAAATCAGCAAAGCAAAGCATAATAAGGGTGTGCAGCAGGAGGCGGAAACAATTGGGCGTGTCACAAGATATCAATATAAATTTCAGGCATTGACTTTTTGTAGAATTTACATGTTAGGGATGGAAGAATTACTTTCTACAACAATATTGAAATATCGTGCTGCAAGACTCGATAGTTGTTTTTTTTGTTGAATAATTGCTATTATCGATTATTTTACATTTTTATTGTTAATAGTAATATATAATATAATAATAAAGTTCACATATATAGAACGATTTTTACTATATCCAATATTGTTATCGATTTGTTCCTATGATCATGTTATCGATTCTACTAGAAACGACACAATATTTATAAAAATGGGAAGAGCATCTAGGAAAACATTACGAAAAACCCCATGACGTGCATTTTATTAGTTTTGCCCAATTGGTGAGCTTTTCTTACCCCTTGACAAGAATCCAAAAACGTCGTTTGATAAATTCTTCTTTCAATTCGAATAATATTAATATGGCAATCCAAGTTTATGTGTCATATATGGTAATTGTTTTTTATTTATTGATATGACTTCGATCGATAGTTATCCACACAAACATAAATAGCTGGAAAACAACTCAAATGCTTTTATTTAGCATATATACTTGTTGATGACGCTTGGTAACCCATAAGTATATAAATCAACCCTATGCTCGCCTCTATACGCACTTATGTTAATCGAAAAAATACCTAAATCGTTTTTTAACACCAGCATGGTGCGAAATGAAATGAAAACTTGACTTTTATTGGAACGGAACAGAATGCAAGCTACCAAAATAAACCCAGTTTTTGACATCTGAATGTTTGCCTTCGCATTGCCCCGTGCTCATCCCTCTCTCTGCAATCGCTTTTCGCATTTAACCACTTTGTCTGACAGCAATTGTCCCGACCAACCCCATTGAGAAGGCGGCTTCATTTGACAGATCAACAGGATATAATGAACATTATGTAATGGCGATGGCTCTGCAGAAGCGTGCGCTAAATGAGTGGATAAAAACACAAATCGTGCGGCGCAGGCGAGTCGCTTACACCGTAGCCTCCAGTAACCGTTGCCCAACCTCGCCCCCCACTTGAGCAATTGTCCCTTTGCCATTCAGTCATTCAGTTAGGCAAACAATAAGCAGCGGCGGGCCCACAGGAACTGCGCTGCAATCAACATAATCGCTGTGCAGGAAAAGTGCCCGCAGACCGCACCAAGCCTTCTCCACCCGAAAAAAAGCCGGGCAGACAGCAGGCAGCAGCCGCCCAAACAGGCAACAGGACCGAGCCGAAGCCAAAGAGCCAACAACGGGCATGACAATTTCAAATGAATGTTAAATACCAAAAGCAAATGCTCAAATTGTGACTGGCAACAGAAACAAACGAGCGACGACAAACAAAAGCAACAACAACAAAAGCGGAAACAACAAAAAGAAAACACACACACACAGAGAGAGACACATTTTGCCCGAAGCGGCAGCAGCAGCAGCAACAACAACAGCAACTGAAAGTCCTGCCACATGCTGTGAAGCCTCAACATAATACATGCAACACATTACAGCAACGGCAACAATAACAAAAAGAAAAGTTGCATAAAAGCGCAAAAGGCAAACGCACAAAAGGACAACACAGGCAGCCAGTAGAAACGGCAAATGGCGACAGGCGGGCAGGCAGGGCTCGCAGGACTCGCATCATACGCTGCTGACGTCACCAGCAGCAACAGCAGCAGCAGCAACATCATTGTTTGCCTCATATTGCGATTGCAGCAACTGCTGTTGCAACAAACCTATTTAATTGCCTCACGTTGCAGGCGCCGCATGCAAGTCCTTCGAATCCTCTGCTCCTACAGGATATCAACTTGCAGCATGGGGCAAGTTCGGCAAAAAACAAAAAAAAAAATTGTATTCGTCCAAAAGCTAATTAAGCTAAAAGTCAACGCGCTTGCCGTGTTGCATGACTTTTTTTTTTTTTTTTGCTCTGTGCCGGACAACGGCTATGAATGCCCCGCCCCCGTCACCGCTTACCCCTTTAACTGGCCCCATCATTGCATTGAAAAGCCGGAAACTGCTTGGGAAAAAGTTTGGGACGCGCCAGCGAACGACATTCATTTAAAATTAATTAAAAGAAAATTCGCTCAACTGTGAAACACAAAGACAAAAGGACAAGAACCGAAAAATATATAAATTAAGTGTGGTAGCGGGCAGCGGGGGGAAGGGTTTGCTTTATTTTAACCCCCCACCTTATACAAAGCGAGTCTTAAATGCTCTATGAAAGCGTGCCTTATCGATGGAACAGTGCATAGTATAAAAGAGTTAAGCGGTAATTATCTATAATTAAAAGCTTAAATTATGTTTTAAATATTTTCTTACCTCTCGCGATTAGGAGAGTTTATGTAAGGTATACAGTTATTTACTAAACGTACTCATAGATATCATTTACGTTAAATTTAGGTAGAAATCTTCATAAATTAATTTATTTTCAGTTTGGAGTCTATTTAGTTTGGATTGTGGTTAACTTATAGTATATTCTTTTTGGAGTCCTGAAGAGTTATTGAAATTCTATATAATATATATATATATATATATATATATTTAAGCCTTAGCATGAACTATTTGGAGAGACCAATCAAGATCAAGCAAATAATTTATAGTATATAAATGAAATGTGAAGTTCCGCCCGATTGACTTAAAACTTGTTTTCAAAATTCTATATGAAAACACGCTTCAGCGTTTTTGGAAAATTTCACTCGCTGTGGAAAATGGGCGGAAATCGGCAGCAAGTACATATTTTTTTTTGGTTGCTCTCCAATTTGTATTAAATATTTGAATATTATGTATACATATATTAAATATCTAGAAAAATAGTTTTATAATTTTATGTATATACTTGTTAAAATTACCCGGCGTGGCCCGCCCTAACTATCTATCATATTAGAATACGGAACGCATATACATAATTTGGAAATTGTTGCTCAAGTATCACGAATTGGAAATTTTCTTTCAAGCAACGAATTTTGTAGATTATGCTGCAACTTCAAAATGTCATCGTATAATTCCAAGTATGCCCACAATTTTCTCAGGTTCTCCAGCATCTCAGGAAATTTCTTTATGTGAATATCAGACATAATTTCCAAAGGAATCCACTTGGCTGAACGACCTGATATTGTTGTTTTGTTCCTCTGGTAAGGGCATTTAAAAGCGCATCGTTGGCAAATAAAACAGAAATATCCGGATCCGTAAATGAACAGGATGGCAACATTTGCCGTTGGCCCCGAGATGCGATGCCCATAAAAATGTAGTACAATTAATGTTTATTAACGTTTGGCATTTCGGCTTGGCCGCTGGCCAATTGCTTACGCTGCATGCAACGTGTGTCCTGACCTCTGCTACCAACCGCCGCTCCCCCGTCCGGATGCTGTTAAGTGGCTGCGTCGTCTCCACACTGCGTCCACTGCCGCTGTTCGCGGCAACTGCTTTTGCCGAAAAGTGAGCACATTACATTTAAATTTCCATTCGCAATGTCTCGACGGAAGTCTAGACGCTGAGCCGGCAACATGACTCAGATGACTGGAGGCGGTGGTATGGGCGTGTCTGTGCCCTGCGCTACTTACACATTGTTGTCATTCAATTTGCAATTTGTGCAGCGGCTCAAACTCATAAATCTTGTCGCATTTTTGCTTTGCACATTGTTTTCCTTGAATTTCCGGCACTTTGTCAACATTGTGCATAAAATATGAAGCGCAAGTCCTGTGCGAGAGACAAATCCTTCAGTTCGTTCGACTACATGGCCAAGGCTGAAGAAGGGAAGCTATTTAATTTTTCTTTTCGACTACAGCTATTAATAATTATTATTGTTTAAGCTTAATTCGAGTTGAATACGCCACGGGGCCAAACGCATTTGTGTTTGCTTTCAATTTCCTTTCAATTTGACAACATGAGGGTTACTTTTTTTTCGTCCAGCCTGCGGGTCGGCTACTTTAATTGCGTTTAAAAATGACGGCAAACTAAGAGTAACAAAAACAAACCACAAAATATTCCTTATATATATGCAGGTAAATACAATATACGCACATATATTTTTGCTGCAAACTCCACACAAGCTGCAATGCAAATTTTCTAGCTGCATAGCGAAAAGCCAACAAAAATGTGGCATGCAAAAATTTTGTTAAAACTTTTACGAAATAACAGCAGGAGCAACAACAACAATAAAAACAACATTTTTAGTATCAACAGCAACATAATTATCACGATTTACATCGTTATCATCATTATCAAAGTTATCGTTAGTATCTGAGTTTTTCCAGCCATTTTTCTTATGAAAATTGAATATGATCCTTTGCAAATATTTGCTCTCGACTGCGGTGGTCTGGCTGCTATTTAGGTTTTTAGAATATAATTAAATCAGGGACATACTTCTAAGCACACGCACACACAAGCACACCTACACACACCATCACAGAGTATATTGTTACATCAGCTATTATCAACACAGTGAACTACAGCGCGCTGTAGCTGAGATACATTCAAAAAGATAGAGTATATAATAGTTGAGTGTCTTACATATACATATTTTATATCTGTGCAAGACAGTAGACACTTCCAGCTTGAAGAAACTACAGAGTTTGGAAGTATTTGGCATCTATCTTAAGTGTTATGTATCCGCTTTTAAATGTAGAATTTTCAATTTTTACAAGCTGCATTTCCCCATTTTCAGTTATATCCATGCCCAGCACATCAATATGTTATCTGAATGCATATAGTAACTGACGCTGAGCAAAGCCCATTTCAAAATCCATAACCCAGTTTCTGTGTAATTTTATTAAAAGTAAGCGAGAAAAAAACATGCTCTATACGATTGTGCACGACTTGGTGATGCCCTGTACCCAACGTTGAGCCGTGTGATAAAAATTTGACTTTCCATTTTGTCGAAAACCTTCGATGCTTAAGTTCCGACCATTATGAAACTTTCTAGACTTAGGGTGTGTATATTCAAAAGCCCCAGGCGTAAGCTTGCTTTGTTCTCAATTAAAAAACTAAAACACTTGGGGCTATACTTTATGGATTCACCGATGCCTATTCCCGTTACATACATATCCCCAAAACCATTACAGCCCTCTACCACTTTGTAATGGGGTGTAGGGTATTCAAATTGTTGTTTGCTCAGCTGAAGGATGCACAAAACACTTGAGATTTTTGGCTAGCAACGGCTTTAGGTCTCAGCCTCGTCTGTTTAGCTGTCAGCCACATGGCCACAGTCCGTGACAGGCAGGCAGAAAGGCGAGAGGCGGAAGCCAGAGTGAGAAAGAGTGAGAGAGAGAGAGAGAGAGGGAGACAAACAGGCAAAACGAAACAGGCAACACCTACAGATTGCATACAATTAACAGCAGACACCGTGCCCCCAGTCGTATCTGTATCCGCATCTGATTCTGTATCTGTATCTGCATCTATATTTGCTGTGGTTCCAGTTGCAATGTGCACCGTTGTTGCTGTGCACCGTGTGTCTGGCATTCTAATCTGCATTTCTTGCCCCGACAGGCAGCAATTGAATTTTGACGCGGACAGCGCTGAACTCTCGGCTATCTTTTCGGCTGGCTACCAATGCCCCTATTATCTGCACTTTTTATGCGCAAGGACAGGTGCCGGACGGGGGAGGATGGAGCGGTTGGTGTGGCGGGTGCATGTTTTATGTATGCATGATGGAAGCCAAAAAGCGAGCGCGGGCCCGCGTATCCTCACAGAATGCAACATAATGCTGCCACACGAGGTTGCAACAAAACCAAACAGCAACAAAGCGGAAAAAAAAATTGATGATGATGAAGCTGTGCTGCAACTGGCGGTAGGGTGCAGGGTACAGGGCGCCGGTTGCCGGTTGCAATGTATGGCAAGGGGTAAGTGGTAAGTGTTGAGGGGCAAGAAGTCGACGCCTGAAAAAGTATTCGCAAAACTTGAACTTTCGTGCGCTTCTCAACTTAACGACAGGCGAATGGGTTGCAGGGCTGTGGGCTGGATGTGGATGTGCGCGCCGCTTGTCTCTGGCGTGCCCGCATTCCTAGCTGCTGTTTATTTTATTTGCTGTAAGCAAGGCGCAAACCCGCTATTACCACCCACCCCAACTTCCCCCCCAAAGAATACCCGCATTTGGCGCGCTATCTGTCGTCGCCTTACAGCGTGAAGCATTTTTTCATTTTTCTTTTAGAGATTTTTTTCACTTTCTCTTTTTTTTTGGCTCATTTTGCAGCGCGTTGAAAATGCGATTTTCTTGTAGAATCGTACAATCCTTGTTGCCAAACGCCCTCCCCACCAAATTTTGCAAATTTGGATACCAAAGCTTTACAAATAATTTATCCATTTACCTTGAGGAAGTGCCACTGTAGGATATTTGCCCGAAGTTTATTAGAATTATTAAGGTATAATAAGTATTATCTAAAGAGGTTATTCACCTTTCATGGATCTTATATTACTTTATTTATACAAAGAATATATAAATGCGTGTCTTTAGCCCGAGATTATAGGGGCTACAGACTGGATATTTTAAACATAGATCATGCTATCGCCAAAGCATATTATTCTCTCCCATTGGCTTCAGGGTATCGCCTAGTCGAGCACTGCCAACTGCAGCACATCGACTTGTTTTCTTTTTTGCTTGGCTCATGCGGTGCATTAAGCAAATTTCTTGCTTTTTGCACTTTCTGTGCACTTTTATCCCAGCTTGTTTTGTGGCCAATTATGTTTTTTGCTCATTGTCCGTCGTTCGTTGTTCGCTGTTCGTTGTTGGCTGTTGGTTGTGGCTTGTCTTCGTTTAGTTCTCGTCTCGTTTGGGGTTTTCTGATTGACATTTGACATCTAAATGCCAAATTAGCCGGCAGCTCTTCTTGGGCTTTATTTGGCAGTCTTCTTTTTGCTAAGCCACATCCACGTTGGGCTTTAAGTTAAAGCCAAAAGATACTATTTAAAGAAAAGTTGTTGCAACAGCTGCAACCTGCAACGGCAACTTGCAACTGGTAAATGGCAAACAGCAACTGTTGCAACTGTTAAGTGCAAAATGTAATGAGTAGCAAACTTTTGCTTTCAGCGAACTTCCCTTTTTTTTTTGAGGGAGGCTCAGATGACAACCCGACGAAAAGTTAACAAACGGAAAAAATGTAAGAGAAAATCATGTAAATACATGAGGGAAATCTTTACAAACAGTTGCAATTGGCTTGGTTACAGTCTGGGTGTGTGTTTTAAGTTTGCAGTTGCAGCAATCGAGCAGAGTTTGGAGATTTCGTTTCACCATTCACTTTGCTGTGCATTGCAGTATTTATCTGTACGAGTTTTCACAAATTATATTTTGCTAGGGTGTGGTATGTATATACCCTAGCGATTCGCTCTCTTGCATTCGTTTGTAAATGAACAGAAAAAATCTTAAATTAGTTTTATTTATTTTGTATATTTTACTTATTTATTCAACAGGCATTTTCATGCGTAAGCCTCGTTTTTCCCCCTTTTATTTACCTGAGAATTCCTTGTTTTTTCTGCATTTTTGGACACATTCATTTTAAATTTTTATATTTTTCGAGGTCCAAGTGCTTACAAAACTATTTGTATTCTTGGCTTTCTAGGCCTTAAATATATCAGACAATAACTATATCTTAGCCTATTTTAAACAAGTAAGAGGTTCTAGTCGGGAGCTCTCGACTAGGGAATACCCTGAACCCTCTTCTTCCAACATCAAATGCATATATATATTCTATTTTAGAAGCTATATGTCAAGTTTGGTGACTCTAGTTCTTATTATTTACCGAAATTGCCAAAAAAAAACAGGATATCGATATCGATTTTTATCGATTGCTTGGAAACGGAGTAGGTTATCGATCATCGAAAACAAACTCGATCTGCGCGGTAACTAGGAGCACCTACATCTAAAATTTCAAGTCTCTATCTCTTATAGGTTCTGAGATCCTTGCGTTCATACATATGGACGGACGGACGGTCGGACAGACAGACGGACATGGCTAGATCGACTCGGCTATTGATGCTGATCAAGAATAAATATACTTTATGGGGTCGGAGAAGCTTCCTTCTGCCTGTTACATACATTTGGCTTTCGCACAAATACAATATACCCTTGACCCATTTTTAATGGGTTCAGGGTATAAAAAGCTAAATTTCGTGAAAATCGGATGAGATTTGACCGAGATATGGGGGTGGTCATTTTTGACCCATGTCTATATACGAATTTTGGGGTAAGATTTGGACATGAATTTCGACTAAAAAATCGCTGTTCATATTTGAATGCCAGATTAATCTAGAGAGAAAACCATGAAGAAGTATCCAAACTTCGTGGAAATCTGATGAGATTTGACCGAGTTAAGGGGGTGGTAATTTTTGACTCATGTCTATATACGAATCTTGGGGTAAGATTTGAACATGCATTTCGACTAAAAAATCGGTGTTCAGATTTGATAGCCAGATTAATCTAGAGTGAAAACCATGAAGAAAAAGCTAAACTTCGTGGAAATCGGATAAGATTTGACCGAGCTATGGAGGTGGTAATTTTTGACCCATGTCTATATACGAATCTTGGGATAAGATTCGGACATGCATTTCGACCAAAAAATCGGTGTTCAGATTTGAATGCCAGATTAATCTAGAGGGAAAACCATGAAGAAAAAGCCTAACTTCGTGGAAATCTGATGAGATGATGAGAGTTATGGGGGTGGTAAATTTTAACCCATGTCTATATACAAGTCTTGGGGTAAGATTCGGACATGCATTTCGACTAAAAAATCGGTGTTCAGATTTGAATGCCAGATTAATATAGAGGGAAAACCATGAAGAAATATCCAAACTTCGTGAAAATCGGATGAGATTTGACCGAGTTATGGGGGTGGTAATTTTTGACCCATGTCTATATACGAATCTTGGGGTAAGATTTGGACATGAATTTCGACTAAAAATCGCTGTTCATATTTGAATGCCAGATTAATCTAGAGGGAAAGCCATGAAGAAATATCCAAACTTCGTGGAAATCTGATGAGATTTGACCGAGTTATGGGGGTGGTAATTTTTGACCCATGTCTATATACGAATCTTGGGGTAAGATTTGGACTTGAATTTCGACCAAAAAATCGGTGTCGAGATTTCAATGCCAGATTAATATAGAGGGAAAACCATGAAGAAAAAGCCTAACTTCGTGGAAATCGGATGAGATTTGACCGAGTTATTGGGGTGGTAAATTTTAACCCATGTCTATATACAAATCTTGGGGTAAGATTTGGACTTGAATTTCGACTAAAAAATCGGTGTTCAGATTTGAATGCCAGATTAATCTAGAGGGAAAACCATGAAGAAAAAGCCTAACTTCGTGGAAATCTGATGAGATTTGACCGAGTTATGGGGGTGGTAAATTTTAACCCATGTCTATATAAAAATCTTGGGGTAAGATTCGGACATGCATTTCGACTAAAAAATCGCTGTTCATATTTGAATGCCAGATTAATCTAGAGGGAAAACCATGAAGAAGTATCCAAACTTCGTGGAAATCTGATGAGATTTGACCGAGTTATGGGGGTGGTAATTTTTGACCCGTGTCTATATACGAATCTTGGGGTAAGATTTGGACATGAATTTCGACCAAAAAATCGGTGCCGAGATTTGAATGCCAGATTAATCTAGAGGGAAAACCATGAAGAAATATCCAAACTTCGTGGAAATCTGATGAGATTTGACCGAGTTATGGGGGTGGTAAATTTTAACCCATACGAATCTTGGGGTAAGATTCGGACATGCATTTCGACTAAAAAATCGGTGTTCAGATTTGATTGCCAGATTAATCTAGAGGGAAAACCACGAAGAAATATTCAAACTTCGTGAAAATCGGATGAGATTTGACCGAGATATGGGGGTGGTCATTTTTGACCCATGTCTATATACGAATCTTGGGGTAAGATTTGGAAATGAATTTCGACTAAAAAATCGCTGTTCATATTTGAATGCCAGATTAATCTAGAGGGAAAACCATGAAGAAATATCCAAACTTCGCGAAAATCGGATGAGATTTGACCGAGTTAAGGGGGTGGTAATTTTTGACCCATGTCTATATACGAATCTTGGGGTAAGATTTGGACTTGAATTTCGACCAAAAAATTGGTGTCGAGATTTGAATGCCAGATTAATCTAGAGGGAAAACCATGAAGAAATATCCAAACTTCGTGGAAATCTGATGAGATTTGACCGAGTTATGGGGGTGGTAATTTTTTACCCGTGTATATACGAATCTTGGGGTAAGATTCGGACATGCATTTCGACTAAAAAATCGGTGTTCAGATTTGAATGCCAGATTAATCTAGAGGGAAAACCATGAAGAAATATCCAAACTTCGTGGAAATCTGATGAGATTTGACCGAGTTATGGGGGTGGTAAATTTTAACCCATGTCTATATACGAATCTTGGGGTAAGATTCGGACATGCATTTCGACTAAAAAATCGGTGTTCAGATTTGAATGCCAGATTAATCTAGAGGGAAAACCACGAAGAAATATTCAAACTTCGTGAAAATCGGATGAGATTTGACCGAGATATGGGGGTGGTCATTTTTGACCCATGTCTATATACGAATCTTGTGGTAAGATTTGGACATGAATTTCGACTAGAAAATCGCTGTTCATATTTGAATGCCAGATTAATCTAGAGGGAAAACCATGAAGAAATATCCAAACCTCGTGAAAATCGGATGAGATTTGACCGAGTTAAGGGGTTGGTAATTTTTGACCCATGTCTATATACGAATCTTGGGGTAAGATTTGGACTTGAATTTCGACCAAAAAATCGGTGTCGAGATTTGAATGCCAGATCAATCTAGAGGGAAAACCATGAAGAAAAAGCCAAACTTCGTGTAAATCGGATGAGATTTGACCGAGTTATGGGGTGGTAAATTTTAACCCATGTCTATATACGAATCTTGGGGTAAGATTCGGACATGCATTTCGACTAAAAAATCGGTGTTCAGATTTGAATGCCAGATTAATCTAGAGGGAAAACCACGAAGAAATATTCAAACTTCGTGAAAATCGGATGAGATTTGACCGAGATATGGGGGTGGTCATTTTTGACCCATGTCTATATACGAATCTTGGGGTAAGATTTGGAAATGAATTTCGACTAAAAAATCGCTGTTCATATTTGAATGCCAGATTAATCTAGAGGGAAAACCATGAAGAAATATCCAAACTTCGTGAAAATCGGATGAGATTTGACCGAGTTAAGGGGGTGGTAATTTTTGACCCATGTCTATATACGAATCTTGGGGTAAGATTTGGACTTGAATTTCGACCAAAAAATCGGTGTCGAGATTTGAATGCCAGATCAATCTAGAGGGAAAACCATGAAGAAAAAGCCAAACTTTGTGAAAATCGGATGAGATTTGACCGAGTTAAAGGGGTGGTAATTTTTGACCCATGTCTATATACGAATCTTGGGGTAAGATTTGGACTTGAATTTCGACCAAAAAATCGGTGCCGAGATTTGAATGCCAGATTAATCTAGAGGGAAAACCATGAAGAAATATCCAAACTTCGTGAAAATCGAATGAGATTTGACCGAGTTATGGGGGTGGTAATTTTTGACCCATGTCTATATACGAATCTTGGGGTTAGATTTGGACATGAATTTCTACTAAAAAATCGCTGTTCATATTTGAATGCCAGATCAATCTAGAGGGAAAACCATGAAGAAATATCCAAACTTCGTGAAAATCGGATGAGATTTGACCGAGTTAAGGGGGTGGTAATTTTTGACCCATGTCTATATACGAATCTTGGGGTAAGATTTGGACTTGAATTTCAACCAAAAAATCGGTGTCGAGATTTGAATGCCAGATCAATCTAGAGGGAAAACCATGAAGAAAAAGCCAAACTTCGTGAAAATCGGATGAGATTTGACCGAGTTAAGGGGGTGGTAATTTTTGACCCATGTCTATATACGAATCTTGGGGTAAGATTTGGACTTGAATTTCGACCAAAAAATCGGTGCCGAGATTTGAATGCCAGATTAATCTAGAGGGAAAACCACGAAGAAAAAGCCAAACTTCGTGAAAATCGGATGAGATTTGACCGAGATATGGGGGTGGTCATTTTTGACCCATGTCTATATACGAATCTTGGGGTAAGATTTGGACATGAATTTCGACTAAAAAATCGCTGTTCATATTTGAATGCCAGATTAATCTAGAGGGAAAACCACGAAGAAATATTCAAACTTCGTGGAAATCTGATGAGATTTGACCGAGTTAAGGGGGTGGTAATTTTTGACCCATGTCTATATACGAATCTTGGGGTAAGATTTGGACTTGAATTTCGACCAAAAAATCGGTGTCGAGATTTGAATGCCAGATTAATCTAGAGGGAAAACCACGAAGAAATATTCAAACTTCGTGAAAATCGGATGAGATTTGACCGAGATATGGGGGTGGTCATTTTTGACCCATGTCTATATACGAATCTTGGGGTAAGATTTGGACTTGAATTTCGACCAAAAAATCGGTGTCGAGATTTGAATGCCAGATCAATCTAGAGGGAAAACCATGAAGAAAAAGCCAAACTTTGTGAAAATCGGATGAGATTTGACCGAGTTAAAGGGGTGGTAATTTTTGACCCATGTCTATATACGAATCTTGGGGTAAGATTTGGACTTGAATTTCGACCAAAAAATCGGTGCCGAGATTTGAATGCCAGATTAATCTAGAGGGAAAACCACGAAGAAATATTCAAACTTCGTGAAAATCGAATGAGATTTGACCGAGATATGGGGGTGGTCATTTTTGACCCATGTCTATATACGAATCTTGGGGTAAGATTTGGACATGAATTTCGACTAAAAAATCGCTGTTCATATTTGAATGCCAGATTAATCTAGAGGGAAAACCACGAAGAAATATTCAAACTTCGTGGAAATCTGATGAGATTTGACCGAGTTAAGGGGGTGGTAATTTTTGACCCATGTCTATATACGAATCTTGGGGTAAGATTTGGACTTGAATTTCGACCAAAAAATCGGTGCCGAGATTTGAATGCCAGATTAATCTAGAGGGAAAACCACGAAGAAATATTCAAACTTCGTGAAAATCGGATGAGATTTGACCGAGATATGGGGGTGGTCATTTTTGACCCATGTCTATATACGAATCTTGGGGTAAGATTTGGACTTGAATTTCGACCAAAAAATCGGTGTCGAGATTTGAATGCCAGATCAATCTAGAGGGAAAACCATGAAGAAAAAGCCAAACTTTGTGAAAATCGGATGAGATTTGACCGAGTTAAAGGGGTGGTAATTTTTGACCCATGTCTATATACGAATCTTGGGGTTAGATTTGGACATGAATTTCGACTAAAAAATCGCTGTTCATATTTGAATGCCAGATCAATCTAGAGGGAAAACCATGAAGAAATATCCAAACTTCGTGAAAATCGGATGAGATTTGACCGAGTTAAGGGGGTGGTAATTTTTGACCCATGTCTATATACGAATCTTGGGGTAAGATTTGGACTTGAATTTCAACCAAAAAATCGGTGTCGAGATTTGAATGCCAGATCAATCTAGAGGGAAAACCACGAAGAAAAAGCCAAACTTCGTGAAAATCGGATGAGATTTGACCGAGATATGGGGGTGGTCATTTTTGACCCATGTCTATATACGAATCTTGGGGTAAGATTTGGACATGAATTTCGACTAAAAAATCGCTGTTCATATTTGAATGCCAGATTAATCTAGAGGGAAAACCATGAAGAAATATCCAAACTTCGTGGAAATCTGATGAGATTTGACCGAGTTAAGGGGGTGGTAATTTTTGACCCATGTCTATATACGAATCTTGGGGTAAGATTTGGACATGAATTTCGACCAAAAAATCGGTGTCGAGATTTGAATGCCAGATCAATCTAGAGGGAAAACCATGAAGAAAAAGCCAAACTTCGTGAAAATCGGATGAGATTTGACCGAGTTATGGGGGTGGTAATTTTTGACCCATGTCTATATACGAATCTTGGGGTAAGATTTGGACTTGAATTTCGACCAAAAAATCGGTGTCGAGATTTGAATGCCAGATCAATCTAGAGGGAAAACCATGAAGAAAAAGCCAAACTTTGTGAAAATCGGATGAGATTTGACCGAGTTATGGGGGTGGTAAATTTTAACCCATGTCTATATACGAATCTTGGGGTAAGATTCGGACATGCATTTCGACTAAAAAATCGGTGTTCAGATTTGAATGCCAGATTAATCTAGAGGGAAAATCACGAAGAAATATTCAAACTTCGTGAAAATCGGATGAGATTTGACCGAGATATGGGGGTGGTCATTTTTGACCCATGTCTATATACGAATCTTGGGGTAAGATTTGGAAATGAATTTCGACTAAAAAATCGCTGTTCATATTTGAATGCCAGATTAATCTAGAGGGAAAACCATGAAGAAATATCCAAACTTCGTGAAAGTCGGATGAGATTTGACCGAGTTAAGGGGGTGGTAATTTTTGACCCATGTCTATATGCGAATCTTGGGGTAAGATTTGGACTTGAATTTCGACCAAAAAATCGGTGTCGATATTTGAATGCCAGATCAATCTAGAGGGAAAACCATGAAGAAAAAGCCAAACTTTGTGAAAATCGGATGAGATTTGACCGAGTTAAGGGGGTGGTAATTTTTGACCCATGTCTATATACGAATCTTGGGGTAAGATTTGGACTTGAATTTCGACCAAAAAATCGGTGCCGAGATTTGAATGCCAGATTAATCTAGAGGGAAAACCATGAAGAAATATCCAAACTTCCTGAAAATCGAATGAGATTTGAGTTATGGGGGTGGTAATTTTTGTCCCATGTCTATATACGAATCTTGGGGTTAGATTTGGACATAAATTTCGACTAAAAAATCGCTGTTCATATTTGAATGCCAGATTAATCTAGAGGGAAAACCATGAAGAAATATCCAAACTTCGTAAAAATCGGATGAGATTTGACCGAGTTAAGGGGGTGGTAATTTTTGACCCATGTCTATATACGAATCTTGGGGTAAGATTTGGACTTGAATTTCAACCAAAAAATCGGTGTCGAGATTTGAATGCCAGATCAATCTAGAGGGAAAACCATGAAGAAAAAGCCAAACTTCGTGAAAATCGGATGAGATTTGACCGAGTTAAGAGGGTGGTAATTTTTGACCCATGTCTATATACGAATCTTGGGGTAAGATTTGGACATGAATTTCGACAAAAAAATCGCTGTTCATATTTGAATGCCAGATTAATCTAGAGGGAAAACCATGAAGAAAAAGCCAAACTTCGTGAAAATCGGATGAGATTTGACCGAGTTAAGGGGGTGGTAATTTTTGACCCATGTCTATATGCGAATCTTGGGGTAAGATTTGGACTTGAATTTCGACCAAAAAATCGGTGCCGAGATTTGAATGCCAGATTAATCTAGAGGGAAAACCATGAAGAAATATCCAATCTTCGTGAAAATCGGATGAGATTTGACCGAGTTAAGGGGGTGGTAATTTTTGACCCATGTCTATATGCGAATCTTGGGGTAAGATTTGGACTTGAATTTCGACCAAAAAATCGGTGTCGAGATTTGAATGCCAGATCAATCTAGAGGGAAAACCATGAAGAAAAAGCCAAACTTTGTGAAAATCGGATGAGATTTGACCGAGTTAAGGGGGTGGTAATTTTTGACCCATGTCTATATACGAATCTTGGGGTAAGATTTGGACTTGAATTTCGACCAAAAAATCGGTGCCGAGATTTGAATGCCAGATTAATCTAGAGGGAAAACCATGAAGAAATATCCAAACTTCCTGAAAATCGAATGAGATTTGAGTTATGGGGGTGGTAATTTTTGTCCCATGTCTATATACGAATCTTGGGGTTAGATTTGGACATAAATTTCGACTAAAAAATCGCTGTTCATATTTGAATGCCAGATTAATCTAGAGGGAAAACCATGAAGAAATATCCAAACTTCGTAAAAATCGGATGAGATTTGACCGAGTTAAGGGGGTGGTAATTTTTGACCCATGTCTATATACGAATCTTGGGGTAAGATTTGGACTTGAATTTCAACCAAAAAATCGGTGTCGAGATTTGAATGCCAGATCAATCTAGAGGGAAAACCATGAAGAAAAAGCCAAACTTCGTGAAAATCGGATGAGATTTGACCGAGTTAAGAGGGTGGTAATTTTTGACCCATGTCTATATACGAATCTTGGGGTAAGATTTGGACATGAATTTCGACAAAAAAATCGCTGTTCATATTTGAATGCCAGATTAATCTAGAGGGAAAACCATGAAGAAAAAGCCAAACTTCGTGAAAATCGGATGAGATTTGACCGAGTTAAGGGGGTGGTAATTTTTGACCCATGTCTATATGCGAATCTTGGGGTAAGATTTGGACTTGAATTTCGACCAAAAAATCGGTGCCGAGATTTGAATGCCAGATTAATCTAGAGGGAAAACCATGAAGAAATATCCAATCTTCGTGAAAATCGGATGAGATTTGACCGAGTTAAGGGGGTGGTAATTTTTGACCCATGTCTATATACGAATCTTGGGGTAAGATTTGGACTTGAATTTCGACCAAAAAATCGGTGTCGAGATTTGAATGCCAGATCAATCTAGAGGGAAAACCATGAAGAAAAAGCCAAACTTCGTGAAAATCGGATGAGATTTGACCGAGTTAAGGGGGTGGTAATTTTTGACCCATGTCTATATACGAATCTTGGGGTAAGATTTGGACTTGAATTTCGACCAAAAAATCGGTTGCGAGATTTGAATGCCAGATTAATCTAGAGGGAAAACCACGAAGAAAAAGCCAAACTTCGTGAAAATCGGATGAGATTTGACCGAGATATGGGGGTGGTCATTTTTGACTCATGTCTATATACGAATCTTGGGGTAAGATTTGGACATGAATTTCGACTAAAAAATCGCTGTTCATATTTGAATGCCAGATTAATCTAGAGGGAAAACCATGAAGAAATATCCAAACTTCGTGGAAATCTGATGAGATTTGACCGAGTTAAGGGGGTGGTAATTTTTGACCCATGTCTATATACGAATCTTGGGGTAAGATTTGGACTTGAATTTCGACCAAAAAATCGGTGTCGAGATTTGAATGCCAGATCAATCTAGAGGGAAAACCATGAAGAAAAAGCCTAACTTCGTGCAAATCGGATGAGATTTGACCGAGTTATGGGGGTGGTAAATTTTAACCCATGTCTATATACGAATCTTGGGGTAAGATTTGGACTTGAATTTCGACCAAAAAATCGGTGTCGAGATTTGAATGCCAGATCAATCTAGAGGGAAAACCATGAAGAAAAAGCCAAACTTCGTGAAAATCGGATGAGATTTGACCGAGTTATGGGGGTGGTAATTTTTGACCCATGTCTATATACGAATCTTGGGGTAAGATTTGGACTTGAATTTCGACCAAAAAATCGGTGTCGAGATTTGAATGCCAGATCAATCTAGAGGGAAAACCATGAAGAAAAAGCCAAACTTCGTGAAAATCGGATGAGATTTGACCGAGTTATGGGGGTGGTAATTTTTGACCCATGTCTATATACGAATCTTGGGGTAAGATTTGGACTTGAATTTCGACCAAAAAATCGGTGTCGAGATTTGAATGCCAGATCAATCTAGAGGGAAAACCATGAAGAAAAAGCCAAACTTCGTGAAAATCGGATGAGATTTGACCGAGTTATGAGGGTGGTAATGTCTATAATGTCTACATGTCTATATACGAATCTTGGGGTAAGACTTGGACATGAATTTCGACCAAAAAATCGTTGCCGAGATTTGAATGTCAGATTAATCTAGAGGGAAAACCATGAAGAAATATCCAAACTTCGTGGAAATCTGATGAGATTTGACCGAGATATGGGGGTGGTAATTTTTGACCCATGTCTATACGAATCTTGTCCATGTCTATACGGGTAAGATTTGGACATGAATTTCGACCAAAAAATCGGTGCCGAGATTTGAATGCCAGATTAATCTAGAGGGAAAACCATGAAGAAAAAGCCTAACTTTGTGGAAATTGGATGAGATTTGACCGAGTTATGGGGGTGGTAATTTTTGACCCATGTCTATATACGAATCTTGGGGTAAGATTTGGACTTGAATTTCGACCAAAAAATCGGTGTCGAGATTTGAATGCCAGATCAATCTAGAGGGAAAACCATGAAGAAAAAGCCAAACTTCGTGAAAATCGGATGAGATTTGACCGAGTTATGAGGGTGGTAATGTCTATAATGTCTACATGTCTATATACGAATCTTGGGGTAAGACTTGGACATGAATTTCGACCAAAAAATCGTTGCCGAGATTTGAATGTCAGATTAATCTAGAGGGAAAACCATGAAGAAATATCCAAACTTCGTGGAAATCTGATGAGATTTGACCGAGATATGGGGGTGGTAATTTTTGACCCATGTCTATACGAATCTTGTCCATGTCTATACGGGTAAGATTTGGACATGAATTTCGACCAAAAAATCGGTGCCGAGATTTGAATGCCAGATCAATCTAGAGGGAAAACCATGAAGAAAAAGCCTAACTTCGTGCAAATCGGATGAGATTTGACCGAGTTATGGGGGTGGTAAATTTTAACCCATGTCTATATACGAATCTTGGGGTAAGATTCGGACATGCATTTCGACTAAAAAATCGGTGTTCAGATTTGAATGCCAGATTAATCTAGAGGGAAAACCATGAAGAAAAAGCCTAACTTCGTGGAAATCGGATGAGATTTGACCGAGTTTAGGGGGTGGTAATTTTTGACCCATGTCTATATACGAATCTTGGGGTAAGATTTGGACTTGAATTTCAACCAAAAAATCGGTGTCGAGATTTGAATGCCAGATCAATCTAGAGGGAAAACCATGAAGAAAAAGCCAAACTTCGTGAAAATCGGATGAGATTTGACCGAGTTATGGGGGTGGTAATTTTTGACCCATGTCTATATACGAATCTTGGGGTAAGATTTGGACATGAATTTCGACCAAAAAATCGGTGCCGAGATTTGAATGCCAGATTAATCTAGAGCGAAAACCATGCAGAAAAAGCCTAACTTCGTGGAAATCGGATGAGATTTGACCGAGTTATGAGGATGGTAATGTCTATAATGTCTACATGTCTATATACGAATCTTGGGGTAAGATTTGGACATGAATTTCGACTTAAAAATCGTTGCCGAGATTTGAATGTCAGATTAATCTAGAGGGAAAACCATGAAGAAATATCCAAACTTCGTGGAAATCTGATGAGATTTGACCGAGATATGGGGGTGGTAATTTTTGACCCATGTCTATACGAATCTTGTCCATGTCTATACGGGTAAGATTTGGACATGAATTTCGACCAAAAAATCGGTGCCGAGATTTGAATGCCAGATCAATCTAGAGGGAAAACCATGAAGAAAAAGCCTAACTTCGTGCAAATCGGATGAGATTTGACCGAGTTATGGGGGTGGTAAATTTTAACCCATGTCTATATACGAATCTTGGGGTAAGATTCGGACATGCATTTCGACTAAAAAATCGGTGTTCAGATTTGAATGCCAGATTAATCTAGAGGGAAAACCATGAAGAAAAAGCCTAACTTCGTGGAAATCGGATGAGATTTGACCGAGTTTAGGGGGTGGTAATTTTTGACCCATGTCTATATACGAATCTTGGGGTAAGATTTGGACTTGAATTTCATCCAAAAAATCGGTGTCGAGATTTGAATGCCAGATCAATCTAGAGGGAAAACCATGAAGAAAAAGCCAAACTTCGTGAAAATCGGATGAGATTTGACCGAGTTATGGGGGTGGTAATTTTTGACCCATGTCTATATACGAATCTTGGGGTAAGATTTGGACATGAATTTCGACCAAAAAATCGGTGCCGAGATTTGAATGCCAGATTAATCTAGAGCGAAAACCATGCAGAAAAAGCCTAACTTCGTGGAAATCGGATGAGATTTGACCGAGTTATGAGGATGGTAATGTCTATAATGTCTACATGTCTATATACGAATCTTGGGGTAAGATTTGGACATGAATTTCGACTTAAAAATCGTTGTTCATATTTGAATGCCAGATTAATCTAGAGAGAAAACCATGAAGAAATATCCAAACTTCGTGGAAATCTGATGCGATTTGACCGAGTTATGGGGGTGGTAATTTTTGACCCATGTCTATATACGAATCTTGGGGTAAGATTTGGACTTGAATTTCGACCAAAAAATCGGTGTCGAGATTTGAATGCCAGATCAATCTAGAGGGAAAACCATGAAGAAAAAGCCAAACTTCGTGAAAATCGGATGAGATTTGACCGAGTTATGGGGGTGGTAATTTTTGACCCATGTCTATATACGAATCTTGGGGTAAGATTTGGACATGAATTTCGACCAAAAAATCGGTGCCGAGATTTGAATGCCAGATTAATCTAGAGCGAAAACCATGCAGAAAAAGCCTAACTTCGTGGAAATCGGATGAGATTTGACCGAGTTATGAGGATGGTAATGTCTATAATGTCTACATGTCTATATACGAATCTTGGGGTAAGATTTGGACATGAATTTCGACTAAAAAATCGCTGTTCATATTTGAATGCCAGATTAATCTAGAGGGAAAACCATGAAGAAATATCCAATCTTCGTGAAAATCGGATGAGATTTGACCGAGTTAAGGGGGTGGTAATTTTTGACCCATGTCTATATACGAATCTTGGGGTAAGATTTGGACTTGAATTTCGACCAAAAAATCGGTGTCGAGATTTGAATGCCAGATCAATCTAGAGGGAAAACCATGAAGAAAAAGCCAAACTTCGTGAAAATCGGATGAGATTTGACCGAGTTAAGGGGGTGGTAATTTTTGACCCATGTCTATATACGAATCTTGGGGTAAGATTTGGACTTGAATTTCGACCAAAAAATCGGTGCCGAGATTTGAATGCCAGATTAATCTAGAGGGAAAACCATGAAGAAATATCCAATCTTCGTGAAAATCGGATGAGATTTGACCGAGTTAAGGGGGTGGTAATTTTTGACCCATGTCTATATACGAATCTTGGGGTAAGATTTGGACTTGAATTTCGACCAAAAAATCGGTGTCGAGATTTGAATGCCAGATCAATCTAGAGGGAAAACCATGAAGAAAAAGCCAAACTTCGTGAAAATCGGATGAGATTTGACCGAGTTAAGGGGGTGGTAATTTTTGACCCATGTCTATATACGAATCTTGGGGTAAGATTTGGACTTGAATTTCGACCAAAAAATCGGTGCCGAGATTTGAATGCCAGATTAATCTAGAGGGAAAACCACGAAGAAAAAGCCAAACTTCGTGAAAATCGGATGAGATTTGACCGAGATATGGGGGTGGTCATTTTTGACTCATGTCTATATACGAATCTTGGGGTAAGATTTGGACATGAATTTCGACTAAAAAATCGCTGTTCATATTTGAATGCCAGATTAATCTAGAGGGAAAACCATGAAGAAATATCCAAACTTCGTGGAAATCTGATGAGATTTGACCGAGTTAAGGGGGTGGTAATTTTTGACCCATGTCTATATACGAATCTTGGGGTAAGATTTGGACTTGAATTTCGACCAAAAAATCGGTGTCGAGATTTGAATGCCAGATCAATCTAGAGGGAAAACCATGAAGAAAAAGCCTAACTTCGTGCAAATCGGATGAGATTTGACCGAGTTATGGGGGTGGTAAATTTTAACCCATGTCTATATACGAATCTTGGGGTAAGATTTGGACTTGAATTTCGACCAAAAAATCGGTGTCGAGATTTGAATGCCAGATCAATCTAGAGGGAAAACCATGAAGAAAAAGCCAAACTTCGTGAAAATCGGATGAGATTTGACCGAGTTATGGGGGTGGTAATTTTTGACCCATGTCTATATACGAATCTTGGGGTAAGATTTGGACTTGAATTTCGACCAAAAAATCGGTGTCGAGATTTGAATGCCAGATCAATCTAGAGGGAAAACCATGAAGAAAAAGCCAAACTTCGTGAAAATCGGATGAGATTTGACCGAGTTATGAGGGTGGTAATGTCTATAATGTCTACATGTCTATATACGAATCTTGGGGTAAGACTTGGACATGAATTTCGACCAAAAAATCGTTGCCGAGATTTGAATGTCAGATTAATCTAGAGGGAAAACCATGAAGAAATATCCAAACTTCGTGGAAATCTGATGAGATTTGACCGAGATATGGGGGTGGTAATTTTTGACCCATGTCTATACGAATCTTGTCCATGTCTATACGGGTAAGATTTGGACATGAATTTCGACCAAAAAATCGGTGCCGAGATTTGAATGCCAGATTAATCTAGAGGGAAAACCATGAAGAAAAAGCCTAACTTTGTGGAAATTGGATGAGATTTGACCGAGTTATGGGGGTGGTAATTTTTGACCCATGTCTATATACGAATCTTGGGGTAAGATTTGGACTTGAATTTCGACCAAAAAATCGGTGTCGAGATTTGAATGCCAGATCAATCTAGAGGGAAAACCATGAAGAAAAAGCCAAACTTCGTGAAAATCGGATGAGATTTGACCGAGTTATGAGGGTGGTAATGTCTATAATGTCTACATGTCTATATACGAATCTTGGGGTAAGACTTGGACATGAATTTCGACCAAAAAATCGTTGCCGAGATTTGAATGTCAGATTAATCTAGAGGGAAAACCATGAAGAAATATCCAAACTTCGTGGAAATCTGATGAGATTTGACCGAGATATGGGGGTGGTAATTTTTGACCCATGTCTATACGAATCTTGTCCATGTCTATACGGGTAAGATTTGGACATGAATTTCGACCAAAAAATCGGTGCCGAGATTTGAATGCCAGATCAATCTAGAGGGAAAACCATGAAGAAAAAGCCTAACTTCGTGCAAATCGGATGAGATTTGACCGAGTTATGGGGGTGGTAAATTTTAACCCATGTCTATATACGAATCTTGGGGTAAGATTCGGACATGCATTTCGACTAAAAAATCGGTGTTCAGATTTGAATGCCAGATTAATCTAGAGGGAAAACCATGAAGAAAAAGCCTAACTTCGTGGAAATCGGATGAGATTTGACCGAGTTTAGGGGGTGGTAATTTTTGACCCATGTCTATATACGAATCTTGGGGTAAGATTTGGACTTGAATTTCATCCAAAAAATCGGTGTCGAGATTTGAATGCCAGATCAATCTAGAGGGAAAACCATGAAGAAAAAGCCAAACTTCGTGAAAATCGGATGAGATTTGACCGAGTTATGGGGGTGGTAATTTTTGACCCATGTCTATATACGAATCTTGGGGTAAGATTTGGACATGAATTTCGACCAAAAAATCGGTGCCGAGATTTGAATGCCAGATTAATCTAGAGCGAAAACCATGCAGAAAAAGCCTAACTTCGTGGAAATCGGATGAGATTTGACCGAGTTATGAGGATGGTAATGTCTATAATGTCTACATGTCTATATACGAATCTTGGGGTAAGATTTGGACATGAATTTCGACTTAAAAATCGTTGTTCATATTTGAATGCCAGATTAATCTAGAGAGAAAACCATGAAGAAATATCCAAACTTCGTGGAAATCTGATGCGATTTGACCGAGTTATGGGGGTGGTAATTTTTGACCCATGTCTATATACGAATCTTGGGGTAAGATTTGGACTTGAATTTCGACCAAAAAATCGGTGTCGAGATTTGAATGCCAGATCAATCTAGAGGGAAAACCATGAAGAAAAAGCCAAACTTCGTGAAAATCGGATGAGATTTGACCGAGTTATGGGGGTGGTAATTTTTGACCCATGTCTATATACGAATCTTGGGGTAAGATTTGGACTTGAATTTCGACCAAAAAATCGGTGTCGAGATTTGAATGCCAGATTAATCTAGAGGGAAAACCATGAAGAAAAATCCTAACTTCTTGGAAATCGGATGAGATTTGACCGAGTTATGGGATTAATATAGAGGGAAAGCCTTGAAGAAAAAGCCAAGCTTCGTGTAAGTCGGATGAGATTTGGCCGAGATATGGGGGTGGTAATTTTTGACCCATGTCTATATACGAATCTTGGGGTAAGATTTGGACTTGAATTTCGACCAAAAAATCGGTGTCGAGATTTGAATGCCAGATTAATCTAGAGGGAAAACCATGAAGAAAAATCCTAACTTCTTGGAAATCGGATGAGATTTGACCGAGTTATGGGGGTGGTAAATTTTAACCCATGTCTACATACGAATCTTGGGGTAAGATTCGGACATGCATTTCGACTTAAAAATCGGTGTTCAGATTTGAATGCCAGATTAATATAGAGGGAAAACCATGAAGAAAAAGCCAAACTTCGTGTAAATCGGATGAGATTTGACCGAGATATGGGGGTGGTAATTTTTGACCCATGTCTATATACGAATTTTGGGGTAAGATTTGGACATGCATTTCGACTTAAAAATCGGTGCCGAGATTTGAATGCCAGATTAATCTAGAGGGAAAACCATGAAGAAAAATCCTAACTTCTTGGAAATCGGATGAGATTTGACCGAGTTATGGGGGTGGTAAATTTTAACCCATGTCTACATACGAATCTTGGGGTAAGATTCGGACATGCATTTCGACTTAAAAATCGGTGTTCAGATTTTAATGCCAGATTAATATAGAGGGAAAGCCTTGAAGAAAAAGCCAAGCTTCGTGTAAGTCGGATGAGATTTGGCCGAGATATGGGGGTGGTAATTTTTGACCCATGTCTATATACGAATTTTGGGATAAGATTTGGACATGAATTTCGACCAAAAAAGCGGTGCCGAGATTTGAATGCCAGATTAATCTAGAGGGAAAGCCATGAACAAAAAGCCTAACTTCGTGGACATCGGATGAGATTTGACCCAGATATGGGGGTGGTAATTTTTGACCCATGTCTATATACGAATTTTGGGGTAAGATTTGGACATGAATTTCGACTAAAAAACCGGTGTCGAGATTTGAATGCCAGATTAATCTAGAGAGAAAACCATGAAGAAATATCCAAACTTCGTGGAAATCTGATGAGATTTGACCGAGTTATGGGGGTGGTAATTTTTGACCCATGTCTATATACGAATCTTGGGGTAAGATTTGGACTTGAATTTCGACCAAAAAATCGGTGTCGAGATTTGAATGCCAGATTAATCTAGAGGGAAAACCATGAAGAAAAATCCTAACTTCTTGGAAATCGGATGAGATTTGACCGAGTTATGGGGGTGGTAAATTTTAACCCATGTCTACATACGAATCTTGGGGTAAGATTCGGACATGCATTTCGACTTAAAAATCGGTGTTCAGATTTGAATGCCAGATTAATATAGAGGGAAAACCATGAAGAAAAAGCCAAACTTCGTGTAAATCGGATGAGATTTGACCGAGATATGGGGGTGGTAATTTTTGACCCATGTCTATATACGAATTTTGGGGTAAGATTTGGACATGCATTTCGACTTAAAAATCGGTGCCGAGATTTGAATGCCAGATTAATCTAGAGGGAAAACCATGAAGAAAAATCCTAACTTCTTGGAAATCGGATGAGATTTGACCGAGTTATGGGGGTGGTAAATTTTAACCCATGTCTACATACGAATCTTGGGGTAAGATTCGGACATGCATTTCGACTTAAAAATCGGTGTTCAGATTTTAATGCCAGATTAATATAGAGGGAAAGCCTTGAAGAAAAAGCCAAGCTTCGTGTAAGTCGGATGAGATTTGGCCGAGATATGGGGGTGGTAATTTTTGACCCATGTCTATATACGAATTTTGGGATAAGATTTGGACATGAATTTCGACCAAAAAAGCGGTGCCGAGATTTGAATGCCAGATTAATCTAGAGGGAAAGCCATGAAGAAAAAGCCTAACTTCGTGGACATCGGATGAGATTTGACCCAGATATGGGGGTGGTAATTTTTGACCCATGTCTATATACGAATTTTGGGGTAAGATTTGGACATGAATTTCGACTAAAAAACCGGTGTCGAGATTTGAATGCCAGATTAATCTAGAGAGAAAACCATGAAGAAATATCCAAACTTCGTGGAAATCTGATGAGATTTGACCGAGTTAATTTTTGACCCATGTCTATATACGAATCTTGGGGTAAGATTTGGACATGAATTTCGACCAAAAAATCGGTGCCGAGATTTGAATGCCAGATTAATCTAGAGGGGAAACCATGAAGAAAAAGCCTAACTTCGTGGAAATCGGATGAGATTTGACCGAGTTATGAGGGTGGTAATGTCTATAATGTCTACATGTCTATATACGAATCTTGGGGTAAGATTTGGACATGAATTTCGACCAAAAAATCGGTGCCGAGATTTGAATGCCAGATTAATATAGAGGGAAAACCATGAAGAAAAAGCCAAACTTCGTGAAAATCGGATGAGATTTGACCGAGTTATGGGGGTGGTAATTTTTGACCCATGTTTATATACGAATCTTGGGGTAAGATTTGGACATGCATTTCAAATAAATAATCGGTGTTCAGATTTGAATCCCAGATTAATCTAGAGGGAAAACCGTGAAGAAAAATCCTATTTCATATATATATTATATTTTAGAAGCTATATGTCGAGTTTGGTGACTCTAGTTCTTATTATTTACCAAAATTACCCAAAAAACAGGATATCGATATCGATTTTTATCGATTGCTTGGAAACGGAGTAAGTTATCGATTACCGGAAACAAACTCGATCTGCGCGGGAACTAGGAGCATCTACATCTAAAATTTCAAGTCTCTAGCTCTTATAGGTTCTGAGATCCTTTGGCTCATACATACGGACGGACGGACGGACGGACGGACGGACGGACAGACAGACGGACATGGCTAGATCGACTCGGCTATTGATGCTGATCAAGAATATATTTACTTTATGGGGTCGGAGATGCTTCCTTCTGCCTGTTACATACATTTGGATTTTGCACAAATACAATATACCCTTATACCCATTTTTAATGGGTTCAGGGTATAAAAATTATGAGTTTGCAAAAACCCAAAGGATATTACAAGTCGAATGAAACATATTTGCTTTGCTTTGATAAATTCCAGCTTTGTGCTACAGAAAAATACTTAACAAGCTTTTTCTAAAATAAATTTGTCCTGCAAACTGCCCAAGTTGGCGCATTTGTTCGAGTAAATAAGCAAAAAATTTATGCAGAGCAAATAAAATATGTTTAAATATCAATAAAAGCAAGTTTTGCTCTGAATGAGAGCAGGCCGAGTGTGGGGTACTACACGGTTCAGGTGTGCGTGTGTGTGCGCAGCTAACGAAACAGAAAATGAAGCAGCACTCGCACCTGCATCTGCAATTGCTAGTGTAGGTGGCAGTCGCAGCTCTAACGCTTGAGAGGTGCATACAACAAGTATGAGTACTCCGCAACATGGCAGCGGCAGAAAGTTCAACTACATAAACAAGTCACGTGTGCAACGTGCGAAGCGCAACGAAACGCAACCAGCAGCAGACAAAGCATAGGTGAAAAACAGGTGGAAAACTTTGTGGGTAGCTGCTGCAGCTGCAGCTGCAAAAACCAGCTGCCTTAAGGTTGGGGCATACAGCACCTTCAGATGGTTATGTGACGCGCGCTTTTGTTTCGCCAGCGTCGTCCCGTTGCATATTTCACACCATGTGGCAACGCTGGCAAGAAGTTTGAACCGTCAGCCCACCCCCCTATCAAATGAAATAACCACAACGGGAAAGCACAAAAAGATTTACTACTTTGCCAAGGTAGGGTGCCCTAACCCTAGCTACTACCCACAACTCCCACCTCCTGTCCGCCCACCCAACCATGCTCAACTCATTCCCAGCTGGCAGTAAAATAGTAACTGACGGCATGCAAATTTGTTTGCATTCTGAAAGCAACAACAACAACTAAAACAAGCCGACAGACGCCCGTCCATGGTTAGGCATATGGAACTATGTAATACCCATTGAGTTGAATATCAAGGAGATACCCGTCCCATTAATTTTTTGCAGGTTAAGATTTTCCACTTGAACTTCAAACCTCTTTATTTTAAAAGAGAGACAATATCAACACGAAATCTGAATCTAATTCTATGGTTCTTTAAATGTCCTAATAAAAAAACTAAATATACATTTTCCAAATTAATGTAGCAATTGATCTTATAATAATGTTGTTATATTACGAAAACTATCTGATTTTAAATATATTTGTTTATAAATATTTATGAATACATTTTTAGTTTTTAGTTGAAAAAATAGCTATTAACCCTTTGAAAACATTTCAATTTATAAATAAAAATATATTTTTTACATTTCTAAATCATATTGAATTACCCGAGCTCTCAGACTTTTTGCTAAGCCGCAAGAAACTGTCCTTAATTTAGTAAGAGTCTAAGTAAAATAGAGCTCATATAAAGTTCAAGGCAAATATGATATCGTATCTAAACTTGCAATTTTAATAAAAGCTAAAATAGGGTTATAGTCAATTAAATAAATGAACTTTCCACTCAACATCTGACTACACTGTAATTCACCCTACAGTTAGGCTTACAGGGTATTTAACAACAATGGCGCTGCAACAAAAAAGCCAACTGCACAAATGGCAAACGGCAACCTGCTGGCTGCCTTTTATTATTATGGCTCCTCGCTCTCCATGTTGTTGTCGCATAAATTTTGCGGCTTCTTAAGTCGCAAGCAATAAAATAATATTAGCTGCATACTAGTCTAGATGGCAGGCTGGCCCGCAGCCATACAACCATGCAACGAGCTGGTGCAACGGCGCCGAAAAGTATGCAACACGACAATGCAACATTGGCAATGATTGCGGCAGGCAGCTGCAATTCGGAAATGGCCCCGCCCTCAAGACAAACGCATTTGTCGTATAATTTATGACAAGGCCAACGGTGCAGAGGGGATTGTGTGTTGGGGTGGAAAGGAGGAGGAGGAGGGGGAGGAGGAGAGGTAGTAAGAAGCCGGTTGATGCAGCTGGTGCTATGTCTGATTTGGTCGTTACCTTTTTTGAAGTGTTGCATGTTATTTATGAGAGCCAAGGTAATCAAAATGCATGTCAAACCCATAAACGGATGAAATAGCCCCCATTGCAGTGACCATCAAACTGTTCACTAAGCGTGCGAAATGTGGCTCGTAATCAAAGCAAACACAATAAAAAACTTTATAGGCCATATGCACGGAGTCGCCAGTGGCTTTCAAACTACGCACTTATTAGCCGGAAGTGCTGTTTAAACTGGAGTTAGATGGTTTTATTTTGGCTAAGCCCTGCTTACGGCACAGAGTTATGCAGCGGGTTAACGACGCTCGCTAGTTTGAACATAAAAAGCGAAGATTAAACTTATTATTGCTTAAATTATGCTTAGATTAATTTAAAGTTACGCTGCTTTGAGAGCATTATAGACAGTTGTACAAAAGTTATTGTCAAATTATGCTTAGATTAGTTTACAGTTGCTGTTAATGTGCTTGGTATTATGCAGGGCAGTTTGATATACTTATATATATACATAAGTATATAAATATATACAGACAACACCAAGAGGACATGTTATAATACACAAATATTTAAATATAATTTATATATTTTTAGTTTCGTGCATGATAAACTTTCCGTTAATTAAACCAAAATTTAATTATAAATAATTAATTTTTTCACCTAAGTGAATGCATATTTCAATCGGCAGTGCCTCTCAAACGGTGACCCAGGAAAATACCCTTTTCTGTTCACACCCAGCCAAACCCACACACAAATGGGCGCAGACACGCACGCACACCCACACCCACACTCACACCCACACACAGAGTGCATCTCACTTGAAGTATCTTCTCCTCTGTCAGCTGTCACAGCTGCCCAGCTCTTTTCCCAAACTGTCATTATGGGCTCGAAGATAAACGACTCTCTGACAATTTTTGAGCCACTTTTTTTTTTAATATTTGTTTGTTGTTTTTGTTGTTTCTCATTCCGCTGCACAAGTGACTGCAGCAGCAGCTGAGGAGCAACTGCAGCAGCGACAGCCGCGTTGACTTTTCATATGGCCGCGCTCCGTAACAATTTAAACTTTTGACTATTAGTGAGTGAGAGATGCCCGCCGGGTGTCGTCCGCAGTCCGTAGTCCGTAGTCCGTAGTCCGGCGTCCTTGGGTCCTTGCATCCTTGGTCCTAACTTTGGGCCGAGCTGCGCAAAAATAGTTGCAAGTTTGCGACATCAGGCAAAAGTTTTGGCGGACAGAGTTTTTGGATTGCCGTCGCCGTCGCCGCTGCCGCCGCCGCCCATTCGTTACAGTGAAGCGTGGCCATCGATTGACATTCGTACTGGCTCCTGACCGTTTGCCCGCTGTCATCAATCTGCGCAAAGTTTTGTCTCAGCTTTATGAGTGGTTTCTTTTTTTTCCTGCCACTTCCTCATCCGTTCCACGTTAAAATGTTTGTTTATGGCATGTCAACGCCTAATGACGCGCACATTTGTCATGCAACCGGAATGGGCACACGGATAATAACTGAATCCATTCCCCAGGCTCTCAAACGCTCCAACTACGAATTGCAAATAGTAAGTCCGATTGACGTCGGGCGCCAGAAAAGTAATGGGCCTTAATAGCCAGCCTCTGGCGATTGGATGTCACATGAACTGCATACATAGTTCCCTTCTCCGAGATTCGATTAAAATGCATTCGAATCAATATCTTAATCACAAAATATATTTAGATACTTTTATTATCTAATATATAAAATAAATATGTAATGTTAGGTAATATAAAACAGAAATTTTCAAACTGTTTAAAATAAATCCTTTTTTTTATATAAAAAAAAAATGAATTTTAGATATATTAAAAAAAAATGTTTTGGAGAGAAATCTAGCTATTCTTAAATACGTTGAAATTTGTATTTTGTTTTTCTCCATAATTTAAAAAATTGGTTTAAATACTAGAAGCTCCTCCCATAAAAAAAAGTATACATAGCTCTGAAATACACACTTTATTTGTAGGTAAGCCCTGACCAAATTGATTTTTTTTTTTTAAATTTGTAAAACCTACAAAATATGGCTATTTATTTAAATTTAAATACTATTAAATATTTGCTGAAGTTTTCCTTAAGGCCGATTTATGGCCACATAGTATTCGACTTAAGATATATTTCAGACATAGATAGAAAAAAGGGACATCTTTAATTTTGAGAGCCATATCCATCTGACTGTCAAGCCAGCCCAGACATAATATCCCGTGTCTCGAGTGGGAACATGGGGCAAGTAATATGCTGTGGCATGTGGCAGCACTACATGCAGGAAACGTTTAGGGCGCCGCGCTAGTTGCAATGGCAAGATAAATGGCTAACCAGCTGGGCGCAAGGAGTCGTGTGTGTTGTAGGCGTGTTCGGGCTAAACTGATTTCATGCAATTTGGCTGCACAGTTGGCCCAAAAGTTGCAGCTGGGAAACCGTAAATTTAGCAGGCAGCTACATTTGTACTTCCTGGCACAGTTACTGCTGATAGCCAAGGCCGGGTTTGGCTACATGGTCAGAAGAAGAAGGACGCAAGTGTGCATGCCTGAGTGTGTGTGTGTGCGTGTTTGGGCTAAAAATCAGAGCATAAGTGAAAACTTTGGCCAATTAATGGCATCATTGAATTTCCACTTGACTTTTTCAGCTGCCAAACTGGCCGATGACTGGCCAAAGGGCGTTCAATTTTATACCCTAGACTCCTCGTTCCAGCTTCCTGTGTGTGTGTTTGTGTGTGTGTGTGTGTGCGAGTGCATGTTTGTATGTGTGTGTGAAAAGTTTGCCAGTGAAAAATGGCCCTTCGCATAGATCTTAGGGCGGGGGGCCACCAGTCAGTCGGTCGCCACGCTTTGAGCTGGAGTTTGAGCTGGGATAAAAGTGATAAATGAATTTTCACAAAAGTAATTAAAAGTAAAGTAACTAGCGTCGTGTGATGTCTGTGGTAGATGCCAGGGCAAATCAGTGGTGGCGGAGGGATGGATGAAGACTGGTAGAGACGTGTAGAGTATGAGGAGTATTGCCAACGGCAACAGCCAACAAAAACTTTGGCATAAAAGCAATCTAATAAGACTTTTTAATAGTTGGCGTGAAGTTAATTTTTAGCTAGGCAGCAAATACAAAAGCAAACAAATGCCTCAAAATTGATGGCAAAACAGTTAGCTGCCTCTCCCTTTCTCCCTCTCTCTCTCTCAGTCTATCTTCCCTTGATTCTTATTATGTCGTTAGCTGGAACTTGTAGCTTGTGTGATTTCCTTTGGGTGCATTGGTTTCTGTGCTGAATTTTCAGCTATTAATCAGTACTAAAAGAAATGTGTGCTACATTTTTCGACTTGAAAAACCCAAAACTTTTGCTATGAAAGTGCACCTTTAGCTAAATACGATAAATTTGATAAATAAATTTTAAAATCACAGCGAAAGTTGTCAAAGAGTGTGTAAGAAAGTATCTGCTTTTAAATATAGTGCTATATACTAATCTTTATACAGGCATATGAGATTTTGGGAAGTCCAGATAAGCCTATAGACAGATTTAAATTTACAGGGGACTGAAACGACATTAATAATTAATGTGTTCAAAAATATATGCGATTTATATGACTAAAATGATCAAACACCTTTAGGGATCTCCCTCTCACTCGCTGTCCCCCTCTCGCGCTACATTTCTCGGTTCCCTATGCATTGTCCTATATAAATTGTTGCTTAAAGCGCTTTTCTGCGGCGATATTACTACTTTCTATTGGAGGAGCAAATCATTCAATGTTGATAAACTATGTACACCAACACAAACACACACTCATGCACACATGCACACACACACACACACATACACACCGACATCCACAGTGCAAGTGTATTCCCTTAGTGTGCACTGGTGCTTTCAATTTCCTTCTCAATTGTCTATCAGCTGCTCATCTTTTGACTTGGATTTGAATTGATGTTGATTGATGATTTCATGATGTTTAAGTTCCAGTCACGAAGTATCCGTTGAGTGGAAAAAAAGAAAGTGTTGCCCTGCCTTTGGAAATTGTAAAATCATTTACTTATTAAATCCCTTAGACAAACATTAATTTGCCGCCAGAAAAAACAAAGGCGCTCAGTTAACCGAAAAACAAGTTAACAAACAAAACCAACACAACAAATAAACAAACAACATGCCAAAGTGCTTTTTGTGAGCATTCGGTGAGAATTTGTTGACCACGTGGTGCGTGGCTGTGAATGCTTTTTAGATTCCT
Organism: Drosophila novamexicana; assembly: GCF_003285875.2. Classification (NCBI taxonomy): domain Eukaryota; kingdom Metazoa; phylum Arthropoda; class Insecta; order Diptera; family Drosophilidae; genus Drosophila; species Drosophila novamexicana. The sequence goes on along the minus strand of NW_020824787.1, from coordinate 2,084,093 downwards.
TCCCTATTTGAGCCCCTCTTAAGCTAAACCTATGTGTATTGAACCGTACTAAATCGATGCAGACAAAAGCGTAAATTAACAGTTTGATTTTCATGCTAAACAAAACGCAGCGAAAAATCAACAAACGACGCGAAATCGATTTAGAGCCGAGTCGCTGCTGATGACCAGGCCAAGAGCTATGCAGCGGGCTAGGTGGAGGAAAACGTTGGGGTCACGAGTGGGTTGAGGTTGGGTTGGGGAAGGGGGTGGGTAGAGCGAAAACACTTTGTGAAAATAAACGAAACAAAATCAAAGCGCTATTGAATTTTCTAAATGGCATTTTGAAAGCGGCAGCAACCAACAAAATACACAAACAGAGAGGCAACAACAACAACAACAAGAACAGGAGCTATATAAGAGCGACATCTGAAAGGGGCAATGGAAGTCATAGAAAGGTGAAAAAGGTGTTGCGAAATGGCAACCAGTTCAAAATGCTTTGACATGTGCTAAAAGGGTACAGAACACCAATGGCAACAACATGTAAAAACAACTAAAATGCAGCTAGCCGAATATTCAATGCCCTGTGCAGATCAATATTGACATAGCAAGAGTGTGATATAAAGAGCTAATCATAGTTAGAATTTATTCATATTAAAATCCAGTTAATCAGCGTCTAGACAAACTTTCCAGTCAAAAGGCAAACTACATTATTCCGCCTATGATTGTATAAAAGTTAAGTTAAGTTAATATGGCATAAAATCTGAAAAGAGTTCTTACTATATGAGTAAGTTAGCTTCTAAAGTACGAAGAGTTTATTATTTTAAAATTTTACATTTTAGAAATGGGTTCTTTGAAGGTTTTGCAGAATACAGTGCAATATGACTAATTATATTACACGGTATATTTATTACAGGGTATGCTAAGTTTGTCATCATGAAGCTTAGACAGCACAATACTAACAAGTCAGGAACATGTTCTCTCAAGTCTCAGTGGTTCTCTCTTAAAGGTATTTCACACTTTCCCTTACAAAATGTAGATACCCTCATGTAGTGTATCAAAAAATTGGTTGGGCGACGCTGCAAAATATGTTACAATATTTCTGTTACTTTTTTGGGGCAACAGTTTGACCGCACACACTCACACACACACAGACACAGGTTTACTTGTGAGTTGGAGGTGTCATGTGTCAGCGGCATAATCACACCCTTTGCACGGACTGCCAACCTTTTGGCAGGTAAACGAGGTCTCGACCTTTGTCAACGTATTTCGAGAATGTGGAACGTTTAGTTTTTCGGCTATCTATAGTACAAGCTCGTCCAGTGTGTATACGTGTGTGTGTAAGGGGTTGAAATAGTTATGCTTTAAGCGGTTATTTGGCTTTAAGAGGTTAACTAGATTTCAATCGAAAAGAACAGAATGGAATTGCATTAATATAAGCCATTTGCATAAAACTATTATATTACGCTCACATATTCAAGAGTTTTTTCTTGCATGCAGCTAACAAAAAGCTTTAACAATGGAATTGAAAATATTTTATGAACTATTTTAAAAAACAAATGTGTAAAAAATACTTTACCATTATTCTTATGAAAAGTCGCATTTAAAAAGCGTTTATTTTTTATAAATAATCAAAGTTGGCTTTTATTTCGAAATGTTGCTGTTACTCGGTTTTTTCTTGTTTTTGGCAATGTTTACGCACAAAAGTTGGCGGTGCTCGTGTTTTCAATGGGTGTAACGGAAACGGAAATGTCATATGCTTTATATATGTACGCATATAGAGAAGGGCATATATATATAACACATATATATATACATATATATATGTATGGTGTATAAAGTCCATATAAAATGGCATTTTCTTTGCACTCTCGCGCACTGTCATGCCAAAAATAACGGGCCACGTTTCCTACAAAATTTGTTTGCGTGCCAATTTTGCAGCCAGTTGAGAATGGGTGGCGGGAAGAGCGACGACTCAGTGTGTATGTGTGTGTAGGAAAATCGAGAAAAACTGTGCCAGTCATTACATTTATTGCGAACACATTCAATATTGAATGAATGGCCCACAAGGATTTTCTATTCGAAATTAACAATTCAATTTCATTTGCATTTCAATGGCAAAATGTGCCTGGCCCGACAAGTTCAGTTCAATTTACTGTGGGCGTGACGGGGGGCATGGACTCTGGTACTCGATAGACCAATGCTAGATTGTTGGATAGTAAAATTGAATTTTCTTTTCGATGTCAGTAACATATTTAGCTGACTGGCCGCGAAATATTTGGCGAGCTAGCTTCAACTCTCACATAGTCCCATTTAATAGTATTTATTTATTTATATAATAATTGCAGTCGCAATGGGTTTCTTAAACATTTTATTGTCGTATTCCACAAATATTCTTTTTGTACATTTCGCGCTGTTTCTTAATATTCAAATAATTTTAGGCCATTTAAATATTTTTGCATATATCTAATATAGGTTACAAATTGAAAGCATGCCAAAATTAAAGCAAATTTTTATATTTTTATAATTTTTTTTACATTCGTTTATTGCATTGAGCCAAAAATATCATACATTTTTATCGCCAAGCCTGGTTGGGTCCTCAGGCTTTATCAAATTTTGATTTTTCGATATATAATTGGCTTTTATATGCAATATATAATTAATTTGTATGCATATATCTACAGCGCATTTGCACTTTAACATTTGTTTAAATTCGAATTTGAGCATTGGCAACCTTAATGCCATTCATCAAATGCACGCATTCGCTCAAATATTCAACAAACCCCGTGACGTGTCGCACATTTCACCGGCGAGGCTAATAAAATATGCATATGAAATACACCGAAAATCCGTTTATTAATAGTAGATGGGCCATATCGATGGGATATCGATGTAGTTGTTATACAATAATCGAACGTTCGACATGGCATTTTATTCAACCAAAATGTTCGGTTGGCAGGTGTTTATTACAAAAGCGATTAGCCGGGTCGTTTTAATATACAATACGGCTGGTTCGTCTGCTGCTGCAACGCTGGATCCTCATTAGTTGCATTGAAAATTACAGAAAGCGTTGTAACAACAATTCAACATTTTAGCATAATTTATGCCATGAGCACAGTTTGGCAGCCACTGCTCGGGAAATGTCATAAATAATGAAGCCAGACAAGGCAGCTAATTCCCAACACTCAACTCGCTCGCCCTCTCTCTCCCCCTATCTCTCGCTTTCACACACTCTGCCGCTTTATTTAGGGCATGTATGTGAAACCATGTTCAATTATTCAACGCGCAAATGAAGCATACACGAATTCTGGCTGTGAGCAGGCGTGAAGCTGTAAACCTCATTCGCAAAACTTCACTTGAAAGCGAACAAACCAATTACAAGAACTTTCAGCTTGCATGAGAAGTAAAAATTGCAAAAAAATAAAGGAAATTCGGGAGAATGTGCACGTCTCCCAGATACCCTGCACATACCTTCAACCTGTGCAACTTTGGCGATATCATTATTGAGAGTTTTATGAACGCTTGCCAAATGTTATGAGTTAAGGCTTCAAAATGTGTTTGTAATTCAATAAAGACTTCGTTACAAAAAGGAATACTGAGAATTTATATATATTAATTGGACAATTTTTGTTGGTCTCTATTTTGTGAAAATTGTATTCATTTTGTTTTTCTTCTTTTACTCATTTCCAACTTCTTATATTACCCTGTTTAGGCAACCTTCTTAGGTAGGGTATCAAAACAAAGCAGGCAACATTAAATGAAAAGGCAACAACTGAAGTAACTTGGGTTTTCTGCTGTAGGTTCCGGATAGCTAACAGACTTCAGGCACGACTCATTTATAAATTTTCATAATTTTCATTTCATGCTTAGCTCGCTTGCGCTCTCTCCGTCCCTACCCCACTCGCTCTGTCTCTGTGGGGAAAACTTTTTCAATATTTTATGTGTTATTTGTATTGCGTTTTGCCTACTGTTTCTCCACTCAACCTGCTGTTGTTAATTGTTACAACAACAACAACGACCACAACAACAACTTGAGAGCAGAAACAACAACAAAAAGAACAACAAGGAGAGCAACAAATGTCGGCAAGTGGAAACTTCAACTTTTGGAGCCGCTTGCATTTGCCAAGTGATTTTATGAAGCGCATAATTACGCAAATTAACATAAATGAGTGCCAGGCAGAGGCAGAGTCCATCGCACTCACATCTTCTATATAAATACATAGCTCTCAGCTCGCGCTCTCTCGCTCGCACGCACTCATAACTGATTATAAATAAGAGTAAAAACAAAAACAAGTAAGAGGTTCTAGTCGGGAGCTCCCGACTAGGGGATACCCTGAACCCTCTTCTTCCAACATCAAATGCATTTATATATATTCTATTTTAGAAGCTATATGTGAAGCTGCCCAAAAAACGGGAAATCGATATCGATTTTTATCGATTGCTTGGAAACGGAGGAAGTTATCGATTATCGGAAACAAACTCGATCTGCGCGGGAACTAGGAGCATCAACATCTAAAATCTCAAGTCTCTAGCTCTTATAGACATGGCTAGATCGACTTGGCTATTGATGCTGATCAAGAATATATTTACTTTATGGGGTCGGAGATGCTTCCTTCTGCCTGTTACATACATTTAGATTTTGCACAAATACAATATACCCTTATACCCAATTTTAATGGGTTCAGGGTATAATTATTTCGAAGCTGTGTAAATGTTTAAAAAGCTTCTTTTTTTTTGTTTTTTTGGTTGGCTAAAATTATTTTTGCAAATTTTATTTAATGCCAAACGCAAAGAAATTAAAACAAATGATGAAGCAGGAAGGGAAGGAAAGGGAGGCTATGAGCGGTGGGTAGGTGCACAGGCAAATATACAGTTTGCCGAGCCGAAACATTAAAATAACTCAACGCACGAGAAAATGTTCATGGCTAGCAAAAGCAAAAAGTCATTTCAAATGTTAATGAGCCCGTGTAAATAGACAAACAATGCCCAAAACGGGTTGGCTGCAAGGAGTATCAAATGCTGCAGGCCAAAAGGCAAGAAAGCGAAGTAAGAGAGAGAGAGAGAGAGAGGGAGAGAGAGAGAAGGCGGGGGGCAGCCCGTCGAGTGCCATGCAAAAAGTTGGCTCCGAAAGTAGTTAAAATTTTACCAAGTGAAATTTGAAAATGAAAATGTTGCCTGCTCGCATTTTTATAGCTAAAGCCATCAAATTTGCATATTAAGCAAACGCACTGAATGGGCCACTAGAGAGAGAAAGAGAGAGAAACAAGAGAGAGCCAACTGGCCGCAGAAACAGTGCGAGAAAGTACCGCCAAAGAGTGCTTGAGAATAACGCTAAATTAAGCTTAAGAGCGAGCAACAGGCAGAGAGATCGGGATAGAGAGCGTGAGGAAGAGACTGAGATTAATAAAGAGAGAGAAAGAGAGAGTGACAATGAGAGAAAGAGAGAGAGAGAAAAATTTAGATATAGCTTACTCTAAAGTTGTTACAGGGAGATAGAGAGAGAGAGAGGAAAATATAGACAGAGAGAGAGAACAATTTAGATAAATGGAACTATGACAATTTCAAAGTGTGCTTTAAGTCTTCTATGAAGTCTCTTTCATCTCTCTCTCCCTCTCTCTCCTTCTCTGTCACTCTCTATTTTTGTTTAATAAAATCATTTGTTGCTTAGTGAGTTAAGCCATATAAAATATAAAACCTATCAGAAAAAATGAATATGTATAATGTCAAATTAACAAAGGGTTCGGGTTCAGACTCTAACTTTTTGCGATATCTTGTTGGGCTTCAGTGAAGTCTTGACTGATCTGTACTAAAGTTCTGAATTATTCGCTGCGAATCTGAAGTCCTAACTGATGTTTACAACACTACACGGAAAGTATAATCAAAAAGGCTGGATGATATATCTTCCATAATTTATATATACTATACTAACTAGCTGAAGTAAAGAAACTTAGATGGCACATTGTACTTTAATTTTTTCCAAATTTTGACACAAGAATTTCTTCATAAATTTGTTTATAATAGAGTTTGGATATGTCAAGTCACCACATTATAAAATAGTTTAACACAATATAAGTCGTTAAAGCCTTGCAGGATCGTAAACTTATAATAAAATAAAATAAAAAAAAAAGAATAAATAAATAACTAAATTGCTCATCTCCATATTTTTTGTATCAAGCATATTTATTAGAAATATATTGTTATTTTAAGAAAATTTGTGAACGCGATTCGGTATTAAAAAAAGTTAAGAGCTGTTTAGTCTACTTATCAAAATGACCTTCTCAGTTTTGAAAATCAATTGTAGTTCGGCAATTACATTCAGAACTAATCCCCAATTTTAAGCCCCGAAAATGGGCCGCTTCTGCAACGGCATAAACCTCTCAGGCAGCTCATCATTCAGTTCCGCTGAGGCATAATTAACTCACCCACAATGAGGAGGGGCACCCACAGAGCACACACACACACATACAGCATACAAAACACACAAGTTCCACGCACATACACTCACACACGCACACGCACATAAATCATTAAAGCACCGTTAATTGTTTGGCCAATGCTTCTTAGCCCTGGCTGTCAAATGGGCTTTATTGATGGGCCGCCGGCAGCATAAATGATTTGATTTGCTTTGCTTTGCTTTGCTTTAGTTTTAGGTGCATAGCCCCTGTTTCCCTCGCCGCTCTGCTGCCCTCTAGCCCCATCCGCCCGGGCACACGCGTCGTATGCGCAATGCGGCTGCTGAAAGATTTCTTGCTTTGATTTTTAGGGCCTCGGTGTCAGCGTCTCCTTTGGGCAAGTCAACAAATCATGTGGCGCAAATGTTGCAATGTTAACAGCGACAATAACAACAACAAAAACAACCACAACAACGACAACAGCAGCAATAATTTAACACCCAAAACAACAACAACATGTTGTAGCTTGTAACACAAACACGACTCAAGTGAAACTCCGTTGAGGACTGCGCTGCAAATGTTGTCTAATAATTCAATTCGGTGTCATTCGTAGGTTGCGTTTCTTGTCTAATTAAATTGACACATTGACAACTTCGTGCTCATTAGCTTTGCCAACAACAACAACAACAACGACAGCAACAACAGCTTTCAACATGACCAAAGTCATGTTAAATGTCGCTTTTAGCTGGCAACCGGGGCCATGTTGAATGTATAAATAACACATGTATTTAGTTTTGTTTAGTTTATAGATTTGCGCTTATTTATGGTATCAAATATAACTGCCCCCGAGGGTAGGCTACAATCCCTGCTATACACCAGCACACACACACACACACACACAGGTATATACACGCACATACACCCACACACTCACATCATGCGGCAGACGTTAATAGGCAACACATAATAAATCATCAGAGACGCCACACACGGTGGTCACTCGCTCAGGTCAGATTGTGTGTGCGTGTGTGCGCGTGCATGCGTCTCTGTGTTGTGTGTGTTCCTATGTATGTTTATGTGTGTGTTTGTATCTAAGTGTATAGTTTCATGTACGTGTACACAAACAAAAATTCATTAGACTCAGCACACTGAGCACAAGGTTTAGTTAAGGCAGCCACATGAAGACCGCAGAGAAAAGAAATTAATTATATATATACATATATAAAATTCTAAGTACTTTCAAAAAATATTTAAAGGTTTTTAATTTCTATAATACTTTATAAAAAATTTGCACAAAATGATATCAATTCGTCTGAATATGCTTACAGTTCAAAAAGCTTACCTTACGACGTTACGTGTATTCAAACACAATAAAAATCTGTCGACACTTGCCGCTTAAAGGCATAAGAAGTCTCTTCGAAAGCTGCAGAGCATTAAAAGATAATACAATGAAAATTACTTTTATATCTTAAACAAATTAAATATATATTTTTTTAATTTCATACAATTAAGAAAAAGAGAAATATGTGTTTAAATATTATAAATATATTATTTATAAATATTTAATAGGCTGGCTACGGATTAATAAATATTTACAAAAATATGTATATTAAGCAAATTATATTGATATTTGGCATACATTCTGAGCGAGGTTTGCTTATAATTCTCAAATAGTTTAAGCTTTTACTGAAATCAATAATTTATTTATTACGTATTAAACGTATTATTACGTATTAAAGCCTACGAAAATTGATTAAATTCTTAGTAAAAGTTCGTGTGTGCTAAAATGAGTGCTGTTCGAATGAACAATAGGTTTCTTTTGGTCAGTGTATGGCTGCCAACAACAACAACAGAGCTGACCAACTTTGGCCAGCCGCTGCCCAAAAGCAAATTATTTATATAAAAAATGGCACACAGCATTTTGTGGCAGGAATAGCTAAAGGTGAAGTAGATGGAACAAGAGAAGAGGGATGTTTTGGCAGGCGGGGTACAAGAAACGCGTGATTTATTTACTAAACGTGCAAAAACCTCAGCAAAAATTACAAGTGTCAGAAAGAAATGGGAGGTACATACAATAAGAGAGGGGGTGAGGGTAGATGGGTGAAGGCAGGGCTAGGGGGAGGCATTTATTGTCTGTGTGCGTTGCCTGGTTCATAAATAATATTTCTAAGCCGCCAACATGCACAGAAACATATGTTATGCGATTCCACGTTGTGTCTGTGTGTGTGTGTGTGCTGCGGGTGTGTGTGTGTGTGTGGTGTATAAGCCGGCAAACGCATTTGTCACAGTTGAACGCCGTTAACAACGTTGCCGTCGCTCATACGCACGGTATGCCTAATGCTGGCAGTCGCACCTTAATCAGCAAAAGCTGGACAAAGGGATGCGGGGTTGTGGTAGGCGGCAGGGAACGCGATGCAGGGGTTAGTTTAGGGTTCCAGTCGCTGCTGGCAGCAGCTCTTAAGCAGTTTGGACTGTTTCGGCGGCTTAGTGCAGGCCTCTCTGTTGGCACTCGCGGCTCGCTGCTGTGTTTGCAATCTGATGTTTGCTCTAGGGATGCGAATTCTGATTGTTTGTCTTGGGCTGATTGAGCGGATTGTATAAGTTCTTGACTGAAGGTAGAATAGGGCTACATACAGAAACATATTCACAGCGGCATATGCTTCATTGTATAGCCCAAGGTATGGATAATTTGCTTAATCAGCGATTGGCGCAGTTTTAGGGGACAAGAATTTCTGATTTTATCGGCTCAAGTTCTTGAGTATGGCCATGAATATAATAAAACAAAATAACTAACGCAAAAGCTAACGTCGGCTTTTGTGCGTTTCAGAAAACAGTCTTTTATTTTCCTGAATGATGCAATCCTACATATATTATTTGGCTTGTGGGCATACACAGTATTTCCCCAATTCCTCCATCAGAATTCTAAACAAAGACAAAGCTGTTTGCTACAAAAATACAGCACGGTCAAACAAAAGCTGACTGATATGTCATAGGCTTTGGTCACATTTCTAACATTGATATAATGTTTACATAATTAGTTATTTAGGTAATTTAGTGCATGGCCAGAAAAAGAGACTAATTAATGCACTATTAAAATTAAATAATTCAAAGAAATTAACAATAATATTTGTAAATCTTTCTAACACCATAATAAAAACTTTGGCTAATTAGTTCTTGTCTGATTTTTGTTAACTTTAATTCAAAATTACACCAACCAATCTTATCTCTCTCTAAACACAATATCTATTTTTGTTTAGCTTTATGTAGCCATCTTTCTTCTCATCTTCATGCCGCAACTGCTTGCCCCCTGACATAATACTTCTCTAATTGATTCTCACTGCCTATCTATCATTCTGTGCATTGCATGAGCTCCGGGTTTCCTCTTGTAACTCAGCGCGTTGAGTAATACTTTCGGAACAACCTCAGGCTATGCTAAAGCTCTCAATCATGTGAGCTCTCAATTGTATTAGCTTTGCTTTTGTTTCTGCATTCTCCCCCACAGAACAACGAAAAACAAACCAATTCTGCGAGCTGCTGCCTTTCCCGGCCCACAATCCAATAGCCAAATGGTGCTGCCTGTTCTCATCAGTGGCGGCCATTATTTATCTTGTACTCCTTTGAAGGCGGGCCTAACAAACGCTGCTCTATGCCCAGCTGGTTCCGCACGTTTCGTGTTGTTGTGCTCATTTTGAAAAAAGCAAAAAAATATTGCGTAGGTTTTGGCGGCTGTTTCCTATGGCGAATTTTTATGACAGCTTTTGCCGGAACGGTTTTTGCCAAGAAGAAAAAAAAATATAAAAATAAAAAAATAAAACACACGCACACACACGCAAAGCTCAGGAAAAACAACAAGGAAAAATATCATTGAGCTCGCTCGTGCACACAGCTTGAAACAACATTTTGTTCCCAGACATTAGTTTAGCTCCGCTCCGCTCCGCTGGCTACGGCTCGGCTCGGCTCGGCTCAGCTCAGCTCGATTCAATTCAGTTCAGTTCAGTTTGGCTTCTTCTTGGGCACTTCCTGCTGTGCGTAGTTGCGCCCCCAAACACACGAACCTCAAGCTTGGCCTCAACATAACCTTTTTTATAAAAAAAAAAGGAACATTTCTGAGCCATTTTACGCACGATTTTGCGCGTTAAACCCTTTTCAAAAATTGACAAATCTATTTGGTTGAATGTCGAGCAGTATTGAGACGGGGCAAATTGGTAATAGGCGTGTCGTCTAATTATGAGCCTACTGAGTTATAAATGGCCAGAATTGCGTTGTTTCACTTCGTTTGCTCCATTGCAATTTCTATTTTTTTCTGTTGCCATGTGCATTTAGAGGGGGATTTGGCTTTTGGCCTAAATATTTGTGCCGTCGCTGGTGGGCCATGTGTCATTTTGGTCATTTGTTTTAGACAAGGCCCCTAGTGGACGGGCCTGGCTTACAATACACTCGCGCCCGCTCCCTCTCGCCATCTCTCGTTCTCTAAAACTCTGTCGCACTCTGCTTCGCCTGGGCCGAATGCATTCAATCGTAAACGAGCTGCATTGGCCGAAAAAAACAAAAAAAAAAAGCGAGCCACAAAAAATACAAAAAAAGAACGAAACTTGCAACACAAAAAACTAAAAAGCTTAAAAACCTAAAACACAAAAATTGCGGCCTGGCGGCCATCAACAGCAACAACAACAACAACTACCAACAACAGCAAAAATAGCTCCACTCGAGCTGTGTGCTAAACTTCAGCGACAGTAAACCCTACAAGTACCACCATATACCCAAACTCTGCACGGCCTGTACAGCCCCCCTACTCCTGGGCCAGGTCCCCTGCAACCGTCCCACGTAAACCTGCTGCTGCGGCAAGTCCACACAGTTCTCCACTCTGCAAATATGCTCAACATGCCGCAGCTTGGTACCGGCCCATTGTCCTCCTGATCCTGATCACTGCGCTGTGCATTTTAACGCTGAGTTGTTTTTCACAGTTTTCTATTTTTTTATACTGCCCTGCTTTGCTTTATTTTATTTTGTTTTGTTTTATTTGTATGCATACCCTGTTATTTGTTTAGTGCTTGCAGGGTCTTTTGGACTGACTGACTGGGAGCGCCAAATAATAAAAAATAATAACAAATAAATAATAATAAAATATAAAACAAAATATTCTATTTTAAAATTTGAAGCTCTTCGATTGCGCCTAATTCTTCCGCTCAAATAATTCTCTTTCTGCGATGAAGGTAAATTTAAAAAAAAACTCAGCTTAAGATCTTTCTTTTATTTTATCGATAGGTTCTCTGGCTACTCGCATTTTTGTATTAATAAAGTCGACTTTTCATCATTTTTTTTTTTTTTGCATAAAAAATTTCTTTCGAAGTTAAATGAAAAATACTTCTAGGGTATTGCAAAGTTTGGGGTTTGTTGCCCGTTTGATTGCATTTTTTCGCAGCTATTTTTGTGTGTTGTGCGCTTTGTTTTACTTGCGCTTTAACTTTAAATGAATTTCTATTATTTTTGTGTTTATTTGAGCTTTGCAGTCTCTAACACCCGCATGCCCGCCCCTCCTCTAGCCCTTAGGCAACCCCATGGCTAACCATACTCTCAACCATATCGTCTGTTGTCGTCTGTTGCCGTTTTATTCCGGTACTCATTGCTTCTTTGGCCATGCCTGTTGTTGTTTCTGTTCTTATTGTTGCAGCTGTTGTTGTTGTTGGTGTATTTGTTGCTGTTTGAACAAAACTAAATTGGTATATCCGTTTTTATTAAGCAACATTTCCGGTTACTCTCGAGTGTTTGCAGCAATGGCAATAGCCAAAGATGCCTCATGGCAATGGTTAGCTGTTTCTCTCGCCTCCTCCACTCCGCCCCTCCCCACCTCTCTGACTGCCTCGGCTGCTGGTTTAACTCAGTCAGTGACAATTTTTCATGCTGTTGTCAGTTTTTGCTCGAGTTGGTCCACTTAGAGTCAGTCAGCTCGTTAGTTTTTTTTTCGGTTGCTTTGTGTTTTGTTGAGGCTTTAATTTTCTTAACTTTTTTTTTGTTTTCTGCGCGACTCTTAAAGCAAACGCTCATTACGTATACGCAGCGTGGTTCACGTAGTTAACGCTCGTGTTGAGCCAAGGCAATTGCTTTGTTGCCCGGCCACAAGCACAAAACTAGCAATTGGCAATGCTTGCCAAACTGTAAGCGAAAAGAACTGTGTGGACGTTACGTGGGAGGGGCAGGCGTTTAAACATTTAAATTAAATTTGTTGTCAATAAAAATGCAAAATTTTTAAACAAGACCAAAAATAAGGTTCGGTTCGCCGCTGGGCAATCGCTTGTTGCCTAAATGCCGGCCGCTTATCTCAATGGAAATCCACAAGGACCTCATAAATATGTATGTTTGGGTCGTTTGCTTTTTCGCAAACCTTTTGCTGTGGTCAAAAATGTTTAGCCAGACCCTCAAACAGCAGGCCATCCTTTATTTTTGCTTTTTGTAAGCTATCTATTGCTCTCTCTGTCTGTGCGTCTGTTCGCCTATCTCTGTGTCTGCCTGTTTGTGTGGCACTCGGACTGCGTCAAGGCGCCAGATAGTTTCAAAAGTGATTTGGGTACACTTTTGGGATTTGGTTTTTGTCCTGCTGCTCCTGCTGCTCCGTCTGCTCAACGGCATATTAAATTAAAGCGTTCAGGGTATCACCTCATTCGGCGGCCCCCGCTACCTCTGCAGCCCCTGCAGAGCCCGCATTCACATAGCAAAGTGTCAGTTGCAAGTGTCAAAGGTGCCTGTTTTTAAATTATTCGCACAACAACAACAACAAGAAAAACAACAACGACAAAAACATGACAAAAATTTGTGTTAGAATATGCGTTTAGCCACAAAATTTGAGATAAGCGTCGTCGTCGTCCTCGTCGTCGTCGTCATCGTCCTTGTGCTTCAGTCCTTTCCACAATGTGCACAGAGGGCTGACAGGGGCAAATGGATGGGAAACAGAGCAGAGCTTTGGCCATGCCAGATGCCAAATTATGCAGAAAACCAAATATGACAGCAACAAAAAGAGTACAATAAAAAAAAAAAAGATGAAAAACTATCACAAAAAACTGAGAGAAATCTAAAAGTTTAAAATCTCTTTGGGCTTATTCTTATGAAATATGCATGTGTAAGTATTTTAGACAAGGTTTTTCTGGCTTTGTTTTTTGTTTTCGTTAATGGTGTTGACTTGAGAGCTGAACAAGTTTACATTTCAATTGAATAAACAGAAGCTTCATGTTTTTATGCCATGGAATCAACTGAGTTTCTGCAGCTTAGACAATTATAAGCTTATAGAATTTGCAGTACGGTCTGCAGCAATGGATATTGATGCTTGATAAATTAAATAAAATTATATTTTTGTTTAGCGCAAATATATTTAAAGAAACACTTCGAAAATATATTAAAACATTTCTTATTACAAAAAAAGTTTAATGATTATTTAGGTAAAATAATAAATAAATTGAAACCTGACAAACAATAAAAAATTATTTTAAAATATAAACAAAGTTTTTTTCTATAGACATAGGTCGTAATTTCCCACTCCCAGAGCTCGGTCAAATCTCAGCATATTTTCTCGAGTTTTGGAATTTTGTTCATGGTTTGAACTCAATATCAAATTGGCATCTTTTTCAGGCAACATTATTCTTGGTCGAAGTTCATGTGCAAATTGTACCCTTACAAAGATGTTTAAGAGTATCTATTTTATATGTACCACAGGCTTAGCCGGGGTATCAATGACATTTGATATATTGTCTACATAACAAAATCGTTCGGCATTATTGGACTTTGTTCAAAACGAATATCTTTGGGTCCTTAATAATCATTTTCTTGCTGCTTGCTCCTGATAACTTTGCACTAAAAGCCTTAGTTATGAAATCAAATACACATCTTTCATTACCTACAACACGTTTGATTTATCTGATTGATTATTAAAAGCATGTATATTAATTAAATGTCATCAGCGGTATTCACAAATATTCAACATAATTTTGTCTCTTTTATAATGCTTGAATTCTAATTAAATGCAATATATAACGCATATGTAAGATGCATTGTATTTATTTTTATAAATCTCAATAAATTCCTTTTACGTTCACTAATTCTCAGAAGGATTTCATGTAGAAAGTTAATTTTCTGTGTGTGCATAAAACTTGCTGCAACATTATTAATTTAACAAAGGCGAAAGCTCTTAATTAAATTACTGCAATCAAAGTACAAGCTGCAAAAATTTTAGTTGCCGCAAAAATGTTGCAACAAATGAAGAGGCACACACGAAGTCCTAATTAAAAGCATAATTTAATTAAGAGGCGGCAGCTGCCGGCCTGAGAGTACAGCAGCAACAACAAGGACAACAACAAAAATTGCAGCTAAAAGCGACTTGTGTGGCATATGCCACAAAACAAGAATACACAGCAAAATGGTCAAGCTACACGGGTGTGTGTGTGTGTGTGTGTGTATGTGTGTGTATTAATGCAGTCATAAATTGTGTGGCAAGTGCGGCTGCTGCTGCAGTCATTTCTGTAGTTGTTGCTGCAGCTGTTGTTGTTGCTGCTTCTGCAGCTGCCTTTGTTGTTGTTGTTGTTGTTGCTGTTGCTGTTGCATGTTTCGCCAAGTGTCGCACAAAAGTATGCAACCGAAATCTGTACACAGGCCGAACAATAAACAAAATAGTTGGAATTATTTAATTTACAGCAAATTACGCTTCATGTTTAACCACATGATTTATGCACTCACCGGACCACGCCTTCCAAATCCTTTCGGCTCCAAATCGACGCCCATTTTCAATTGTCGCACAAATTATGACAAATTAAATGCCCATCAATGGGTGGGCGTGGCACTCTAAACACTCGAAAGCACGACCAATGCAAACAGACAACCAGAGCAGACATTTATCTTCAAGCAAGCCGCAAACTTGAGCTACTCTTTACAATAAGAAATGTCTTTACACTTGAGTACTTCTTTGAAAATTATATACATTTAGTTTGAAAAAAATAAACTAAGATATTAAGCATATTATAAAATATGTATAAATTCATGAAATTATATTGTTGCGACCCAAATTTGTATTTAAAAATTATAAGAAACCAATTGGGATGAAGTTCTTGCTCTTTATATGTCTGCCTATTTTCATAGCACATTTAAATAGAGAAACTCTTATAAAATATGGGAAAATTAACTAAATAATTTTAAATGGATTTTTTCTTTATTCTCGAGATTATAGATGATTTGTGTTATGAATTCCTTTAAATGTGTAGTACTTTAAATTTAAACATTTTATCGAGTACGTATTAAGATCGGCCTACAGAAATCATGGACATCAACTATGGCTGATGTGTCATCATATGTTTATATATTTTTTTAAGAAAATAACTGAGCAATATAAAGATTACGTTGAAAAGTTCTTTTTATAGCGCACTCTAATTTTATTCTCCTGATTATTCAGGTACTTAAAGATACTAAAATCAAATGTCACAAGCAAAAGAAACAAGTCAAGGCATTTTTTTGTTGCCATAAAATGTAATTAAACTAAATTCTTATTGTATTATTGCTTGTCGTACAGCTTTCCTTAGAAACCAAAAAGAAAGAAGCTAAAATAAGAAACTTGCTCTACAAATCTTCTTATGATAATTGCTATACTTAGAAATTTTAAGCCTTTCTCCAAGATGTTACAATTCTAGCAACATTTTCTCTATGACTTCTTGGAGTGTATCGAGTAAACTGCGGTTACTAGACTCTGGTATTTCTTGCCATCTCTTTTGTTCGCCACGGTAAACATCTCGTGCTGTCTCTTTTGCTGCGTGCGTGCCTTATTGACTTGGCTAGCAGGGCAAAAGTGAGCCCACAAAGTCAATTGTGAACATAGCTCGGGCAGCGGAAATGAACGAGCGGAGCCAAGACAGTGGGACACCTTGCGCACAGCCGGCAGCTAGAATTGGATTCAGCTTCGGAATCAGTATGAGAATCACAGTCAGAGCTATCCTGGTGATGGCACAATGTGAACTGTGAGCTATGCGACGTTGATTTTTCATTTCAATGAGGGACGCTGCATTTCTTTTGGCCAGCATTGTTTCTGCCTCCCCCGCCGCTCATCTAAATCCACATACACCCAGCTATTGCTGCACTATTTGTTCATTTGTCTTGCTGCAAGCTGTCTTTATCTAACTATCCTGTACTTATGGTACCCCCCTACTCTTGCTCTCTTTCTTTGGCAAGCTAAACTCATGTTTACCCTGACGCTGGTCGCATATAAATCCAACCGAGTGTTAGTCTGTCATGGAATCCAGTGCCCGAGACTCTGTGCTAGGTAAGCACACGCAGCAGCTCCCCCTCAACCACCCAATTTCCTCTCCAACCGAACCCAACGCAAACCAATCTCAATTTCTGCCTTTGCCCCAAACCAAAACCTCTCCCATCTAGCGCGTTGTGTGCGAGTTTAAGTTTCCTCAGTGTGCACTAACTGTTGTTGATACGGTTTCCGTTTGTCTAAAGCTCCATGCGGCACTTAAGTGAACTTTAAACACTTTTATTAATGGCATATTATGTAATATACGTGCACAGCCCCCCACACACCCTCGTGTGTGTGTGTGCGTGTGTGTGTGTGTGGCAAAGGGTTTATATATGTGTGTATAATGGGTATCTCGGCTCGACAACTTTTGCAACATTACTAGCTGCAAATGGGAAAGGCACTGCGAATGTTTTAATTAAAGTGGAATTGGGTATTCTGAGTGGCAATCCCCAATCCACAATCTACAATCTCAGCTGCCAACAGTCAACAGCCAACTGGCTTTAGCCTTAGCCAGATGTTACGCATACGCAGCGTAAAACTTTGCCACCCCTCTTCTATCTCTCTCTCTCTCTCTATGAATATATATATAAAACTTCGGGCTGAGCTGCAAGTCTAACAGCTATGTAAGCGATTCTGCACCAAAAGAAAACAAAATATGGAAAAATTGGTTAGAAAGTTTTCAGAAATTGAGCTAAATTGAATACCAAAAAAAAAATTGCGAAAAATTTAATTTTCTCATTCTCAAATAAATAACAAGAGATAGGATTAAGGGAAAACAGAGTAGAAAATAACATTCCTTTTTTATTTTATTAATATATATTTATTATAATATTTATTTGTAAGTATTATAAGATCTTCACAACCAGTTAAAGAAATATGTGAAATTAGTTATAGATGATTTATTTAAAATTAATAATCAATGAGAGTTTTAAAGAAAAACGTGTATAACCGAAGTTGTCTTCTTTATAATATTTATATATACATATATTTTTTTTTTTTGTTGTATAATATATATATCATTTTTTCATGTTTTCCTTTCTTGCCTTTCTTTTCTATTGTCATAATTTTTCTAAATAAATTATTTATTTATTGTCACTATTTACTTTTATGTTGGTTTATATATATTTAGGGCTCGCAAAACTGGACACCCCCACAGTAAAAAGAATCATGAAAATATTATGACATTTGGTATTCTTTTTTGAAGACATTTTAATTTGTTTGTTTTGCAATAAGTAAATTTATTGATGTGCTCCACAATTCGTACTTTAAGCAGATCTCTTTATATATTTGTAAATTATTATTTTTATTTTTTTTGGCCTATTTACAGCGCATTGTCAAGTCGCCTCGGTACCGAATCTAGTCCCGCCTTTCAATTGCTATAATTGCCAGCTTAGTCGTCATTCTCATCAGCCTTTAGCTCCGCCCACCGCTTTCAGCTACACGTTGCCGTCCGAGTGTTTTGAGGGAGGGGGATGGGATGGGATGACTTTGGGGGGTTGGCTAAACAAATACTTTGTTCAGTCTCTCGCATATTACGCATACGCAACGTTTGCAGTTAATTTGCAAAATGTTTCACATGCTGGCATTTTAATGAGTTGTCTCGGCACTTTAAAGGCCAGCCCGCTACCCGTTGGCCTCCGCCCCCCCCCCCCCCCCCCTCTCCCCATCACTCAACCACACTACACTACCCACAGCCACATCTGCTGCAGCACGTGTACCACAAGCAGCAGCTCTTTTGTGTGTGTGCTTGGGACAGGTTTCATTAAGTTTCTGACTTGCCTTTAAGCGATTGTTTGCCCATCGATTGACGTGCAATTGTTTCAATTGCAACGCTTCGTGCACTCGTATATTTATTGACGATATTTATATATATGTATACTGTTTATATATATATATATACATATATATACTGCTGGCGATATTGCTTATTATGCTTTATGTGCCGCAAATATTTGTCACAGCAGCAGCAGCTTACCTTGAGCCAGGCCGTCTTTTGTGTTCAATGTGTTTGCGTTGTGTAAGCGCATCGAGTGGCAGCTTGCATCATTTGTTGCAGCACTGAATGCGACAGTTGCAGCTGCAGCAGCATCTTGTTAAGCGCATCAGTTGCCATATGCTTGTTATACACACACACACAAACACACACACGCACACACACACACAGAGACACTCACACCGTGAGCAAAATGTAATACAAAAGGCAACTTGTTTTTCCCCAACTTTGTGCCTACAACTAAAGACTTATGACATTTGGCCATAACACCAGCTACAACAAGCACAACAACAACAACAAGAACAGCAACAGCAATGGGCACAACAACAATGCCAGGCATGTCAGCAGCACATTACACGGTCTGCTTTATACACATATACATATATATATGTAGCGCACACATAGAGTGTAGTTGATTTTTGCACAGCAATTGCTGTTGTTGTAATTGTTATGAGCTGAAATTACAGCTGAAGGGTTAACGGAGCGGGTTGTTAGGGGGGAGCTGGTGGCTAAAAAGTAATATATTTTACAACAGCAAAAGGCGAGACTGCATATTATATTTATGCCATTATGCCACACAACATACAACTACAACATACAACTACAACAACAACTACAACAACAACAACAATTGCAATAGCTGTTGTTAAAAGCAGAAATTCGCATTAAGCTGAAAGAAAAGCAAAAGCTTGCGGCAGCGGGGAAATTTGGGGGTGCCGTGTGCAGGCGCAGACAAGTTCAGGCCACAAGTAAACGAGCCAAGCAGCTTGTTTTAAGTATAGAGGCAGGCACACACACACACACATGAACAACTTACATTAGTTGGCAGGAGGCGACTGCTGGCAAACATCTTCCTGTTGTTGTCCTGTCGCTTGTTGGCCTCGGCGCTCTAGCATGAAATCTTTTTAAAAAATACACACGCACACACATAACATACTCCCACATACACACGCACGCTCACTTGTGCAATACAAATAACAACTGGCAGCATTGCCATAATTCTTGTCTACGCACAAAAGTATGCTACACTTTATACGAGTATGAAATAAATAATTACAAACAAGTCAAGCAAGCAACCACCACAACGATGTTTAGTGCAGAGTTGGCAAGGCCATCAAAGGAATGTTCCCGAGTGTGTGTGTGTGTGTGTGTGGGTGGGGTGGGGGGAGGGTAAGGCGGTTCTCAGCGAGATATAGTCAGTTGCAGGAAACATACGTCGACGCCGGCAGTGCTAAAAGTGCATTACACTGCGGCCGCATGAAGTATGTGTACGCTCAAGTATCCTGTTTAAAGAGTATTTTTGTGAGCTGAGTTGAGTTATGTTTGTTATGCGGTTATGCCATGCCTTCTGCTGTTCGTAATGAACACATCTTGAGATGTGTTTTTGAATAAACAGAGAACGGGGGCCAGCCGACTGACTGCACTGGCCAAAGTGTGCTTTTCATGCTGAGCGTCGGAATAACAGACGAGAGATCGCCGATTTAAATCTGGCAGCAATTTTAAATATCTAATTTATATGTTATTAATCACAATGAAAGTTTGTTACAAGTAGAAAATAAAACCAAGCCAGCCAAGTTGGGTATGTTACATAAATATTAATGTGCCATATTTAATGTTAATCTAACTATGAAACTCCGGGACATGCGTTCCTAGCACTCACATCATAAAATTGTATAAAAACTTATTTAAAATAATTTGCTGATGTGAATACCGGCCTCATTCCTTGTACTTGTACGAGTCCCATACTGAGATAGAAAACATTTAAAGTTTTTCTTATTTGAAAAAAATACATATATTTTATTCAGAATTATTTCATTATCGCTTAAATTTTCATTAAAAATAAAAGTCAAAGTCTTATAAAAATCTAATAAAATATTTCATATTTTCCTTCACTTTCTTTTCATTCTTTTAATCTTGAAGCAAGCAAACACAACACACACACACACACACTTGGGCAGAGCTGCGTCTGTATCGTGTGTGCATTTAAAAAAATCGTATTAAAAAGAGCTTCATTTCCTATTCAAATCGCATACTGTTTTGCTCAGTGCATTTCATGTTCGGCTATGATGATGTTATTTACATTTCTGTTTTGATTTCGTTTGGTTTATGAAGACATTGCAGTCGTATACGCCCCCTCTCCCATTAATGCCAGCGGAAACCTCAGGCAGAACGCAGCAGAATTGAGTAAAAAATGCAAGGCAAAAGTTTTTCTTATTGCTGCCTGTTGTTGTGTGTAAGTGTATGTGTGTTGTGTGTGTGTGTGTGTGTGGGTGTGTGTGAATTTTTTCTGTTTGTTTTGTTTTGGTTGCAATTCGTAGACTTTTGACTTGTGCTGGCATCTCTGTGTGCCCAGGCAAATGAACCAGCAGCAGGACGACAACCTCAAAAGTCAACTTATACCAAGGCCCAAACCCTGCCTCCTCCCACCATCCTGTTGAGACGTGCCAGTGAGCTGTGTGCACTTGCATTTATGAATGTTTAAGCACTCGAAACTACAGCAAGTTCCACCAAAAGGAGCAGCAGCACAATTGAAAAATTCAGAAGCCCACCAGAGAAATACATAAACGAGTGAATGCGAAGAAAAGATACAAAGAAGTTGTGTGCGCATATGTGTGTATGTATGGCTGTGTGTGCTTAAACCCTAATGATGGCTAATTATTACAAGTCGCATACAATCACTTGTAAGGCCACACACTAGTCAATTTTTATATTGTTGTGCATAAATGCTTTTAAACTAAATTAGATTCTTGGGATTAACCATATTTGTTAGTCATGAGATATTTATGAGAGACTAAAAACCAAAAATGGCATAGAGTTTTTGCAGCCTCATATTGTGAACTCTTACTATGAGGACATTGATTGAAAGTATGCCAAAAAGCGGTAGCTATGCAATAAAATATACTTCATTCGCATACATATACAAAAACATGATACCATTTTGGGCATATTCAATAAGTTCGAGGTATACAGGTATGTTAGCAATATGTATAATTGCAGGGTATCTTAAGGCTGAGCATACCTGGTCGAATATTGAATATTTTAAAATCTTCGGAAATTCAATTTTTAATTATGGCAAAGTTAATCGAGCGTACACAGTTAATTGCTAATTG
Source organism: Drosophila novamexicana (assembly GCF_003285875.2). Lineage (NCBI taxonomy): Eukaryota > Metazoa > Arthropoda > Insecta > Diptera > Drosophilidae > Drosophila > Drosophila novamexicana. The sequence goes on along the minus strand of NW_020824787.1, from coordinate 2,062,349 downwards.
CAAGTTTGCCCATCAATTAAAACTCTTTTTAGAACTTCCCGGCCAACTTTAATGTATATATCTATCAGAGATTTTTAAAATGATTTTTAAACTGTTCAAATGCACATTGGCCTGCAGCTCGTGGGGGCTGGGCTGTGTCCAAACAAGATTCTGTTTACATTGCGGCATAAAAAATATATATAAAAAAAAATCTTGACATAACACAGAAAACTTTATTTATCTCTTTAATGCAGCGATATTTGTTTGTCTTTTTCTTTTGGCAACGCGCATATTTTAATTTACCAGCAAACAACTTAAATAAAGCAAACGAAAACTTTATTAAAATGTATATGAAGTTTACATAAGCACACATACGTGTGCATGATTCTAGAGGGGGGAGTGTGGCAGGGGGGGGGGGGGGGGGCATGTTGACCAGTGGCTCGTGTGCTGACCAGCAAACGTTTATAATTATTTGCATAAATATATGCAAATCGTTGGCAAAAACAGCCAACAGCAAAGTCAAAATGCAATTCGCAGCTGCACATTTGCTTTGCTTTGCCGTGTTACCTGTGGCCCCTCCACAACTCTATCCTCATTTTTTCAAATGTACCTAATTTTTGACTTTATATTAATTTCTTAAAAGGCTTAAATTTAATATATATAATATTGTAAGTTACACACAATTCAATCTAAACCAAAAAGAACGAAGACATCCTATCTTAAACACGACTTGCAGTTGACTTAATGATGCTCAATAAGAGTTCAAGTTATATTTTAAGATGTTAACAGAGCTGAAATACAAAATCAAAGTATAAAACTGAGCGTCAAACAAATGGCATTAATCAGAAAAAAAAATCACTTTAGTTTCATTGGAAATGGGAATACATATTTTCAGCAAAATGCTGCGAGCATTTAAGCCAACAAATGTTGCAATTATTTGCATTTATTTTGTTTTGTTTTTTTTTTTTTGGTATATCTGTAACATTATACTCAGTTTTGATATTTTTTCTGGCCATGCAACAGCAACAATCGCAATGTTAATTACAATAACACAGAGCGCACGAGCTGTAACACAACTTTTTTATGCCAAAAAGTAGTCGAATGTAAAAAATTTTGCGGGAGGCAATTGAATATGCAGCTGCTGCCCTGCCGGCCCTCCGCCACCCTCCCGCACAACTGGAGTACATTGAGCTGTTTGTTTTATGTGGCAGAGTGAAAAATCTCAACACAATATCAAATGCATGTGTACACATTGCGCGTTTAGTTCGCTTTTCTTTTATTATTATCACTTTTTTTTTGTGTCCTGTCTGGGCGAACAATGAAGAGCTGGCAAAAAAAAATGTTATATATATATATATATATATATATATATATATATGTATACACATGCATTGCACACAAAAAACAGATTTGCGCAAACAAAATACATGGTAGAGGCTGGCTGCTGTGATGGGTTAAAAAACTGCAAGCAGACAAATTAAAACTAAGCGCTTCATGTACAAACAACTCTCCCCGGAGGGGGCAAGGGTGTGGGCGAGCAACACTCGACCCAATGGCAGGCACTCGACCATTTGCTCCATTTAGTTCCACACACACACACACACACACACACACACACACACACACACACACACACATACTCATTGAACTGTGCGCTTGGTTGTTTATTCATAGTGCTGCTCAAACTGTATGAGATACCACACAATGTGGCAACTCAATTTTTGATCATTTCATTTCCCAAAACAATTTGATTTCTTTATCTAAATCGATTTTTCAAAATTTGTAACAATTATTTCAAACGTCTTTGAAGACTTGAGAACACATTATTATGGGTTTCTGCTTAAGTTAGATCTTTTAAAGCTAATAAGAGTGCGCTGCTCGAGAAATACCCTGTAAAAAGGTGCATTTATTATGTGGAATGCAGCGCTATATGCAAGATTAATTACTATTCTCACTTTATATATTATCAAAAAACATATATTTTTTAAATTATAATACCTATGTATATCAGTACTTCGATTGTAGACTAACTTCTAATTGGGAATAAATTCCGATTTTTTTTAAGTCCCATTAGTACCAAACATAAATAAAGGATATTGCGACCTACCTACGAGCCGAATCATCTAAACACCCTACAGTATTAGACCATGTTCTCAAAACTCTTCCTTCTAAATAAATAATAATAATTAATGCCCCATTCTCAAACCCAAACTATTTGTAATATATTAACGTCCAATTGTAAATTGCAAATGTTGTTAACTAGAGTTAATGCACGTTTCTTATTTCTGTTTCATAGTTAAATTACCTCTGATCTGTGTGATATATATTGATATATCATATATCACGCCATATTTTTGGGCCCTTTACAACACTTGTATGACTATGGGCATACAATTTGCTTTACTTATAAATGTTTTATAATCAACAATTGCCGAAACGGGCCCCTGTTTGATATCCTTATACACACGCGCCTCCATAAATACGAGCGAGTTGAATGTTAATGTAATTGAGTCGATATACATTTGTGGAACACACCGAAGCACAAATTTTCTCAATTTATTTCTAGTTTTCATGTACATAGAGCCAAAGTGTGTGCGTGTGTGTGCATTATTCATTCCGTTGGCGGGAGATTTACAATTTCTACAATTTCAACAATATTTTTGATTGCCGGAACCCGCGACTGTTGCTCCGATAATAAAATAAATCAAATCCGTTCAGGCAAACAGCCCGCGGATACATTTACCCGCGACCCCTCACCGTGAGCGTGTGTGTGCTTTTTAGTTATTTCTATGTGGATAGGGATTTTGGTTTGTTGTTGTTGCAGGTTGTTCGTGTGCAGCAGGGTTTACTGTACGGCGTATTCTTAATTAAATGTGCGCTGCAAATTTACACAATCAAATTGCATTGCCATATAATACCCATTCTCTATTAAACCGCTTTTCCTCATCCTTTTTTTTCTCTCTCTCTCTCTCTCTCAATTGCAGCATGCCTGTGGGTTTGGATGTTGGCTGTTGCCGCGGATGAATCGCTGGACACACGCGAAGGCGTCGATCTGGTGCTCAAGTGCCGTTTCACCGAGCATTATGATTCAACTGACTTCACCTTCTACTGGGCACGTTGGACCTGCTGCCCCACATTGTTCGAGAATGTGGCCATTGGCGATGTGCAGCTTAACTCGAATTATCGGTAAGTTGTGTAAGAGAGAGTGTGTGCGTGTGTATGCTTGTGTACTTGTGTGTGTATTGTACTGCGTGTCCCTTGGCCAGCCGTCTGTGTGTCCTGTGTGCAATGGTCTGATAAATCACAGCCAGCCTCCATAAATTCAACACTGATGGCCTGTCAATAAGCAGGCGAAAAGTTAAAGGCCGTCTGCGTGTTGGGCTTGGGGGCGTGTGGCTGCCGGAAGTCTGCTGCTGCACATTTATTTAATTGCCTGCCTGACATCGACACTCAACTGCCCAAGGAACGAGAATTACAATCACCCCTCCCCCCCCCCCCACCGCTCCGCCATTATGGCCTGCTCTATCGCATATTTATTGATAAAAGATGAAAGATGCGAAAGTTTCGCGATGCGTTCAGCTGTTAAATTTATTAAAATTGCCAATGGCTGTAAGGATGACGACAGGGACAACGCCATCATCAACATCGATGGCATCGTCGCCGTTGTTGTGTACATCATTAAATGTTCATCTGGCAGGCGATAATTCATAGCCAGCCACGCCTAGAAATATGAATGGGCGTGCACACAAGCACCGCATGCAGTGTAAACAAGATGAGATTCCCTGTGCTAATACTCCAAGGTTTGCCAGGGAGCTGTTGGGGCTTCTGCAGGGTCAAAGGTTTTGGGTTGGGTTCGAATGGCATAAGGATAACGTGGCCATCAGAAGCAGCTGTGCGCGCTGCTGTGTGCCGTAAGCATAAGCGAAATTATTATTATACCATTTCGTTAAAACAATGGGAGTAATACGCAAAATAAATTGTTTCTACAAAATTGACCAGAAGAGAAAGCGAAGAAAACCCGATTAAATAAAAGAAAATACGATTCAAATAATAATTTTGAAGAGAAAAAATAGCGAATGCTCTCAAATTATCATCATATATCAACCAAACATAGAAGATAACTGTAATCATAATAATTAATATACTGTCTGCAAATTAATACTCTACATTGCACAGGAAATGTTGATTATAAATTATTTCACAAATATATATATATATTGTATATGCAATAATACATAATTATATATTATACATAATACTTTTATCATAATAAATTATTATCAATATTTCTTATTATATCATATTTTTTTATTTACTTTTCAAAAATGTTAAAGTTTATTTTATTATAATCATTTATAACTTTTTATATTTTTTATTGTTTATTAATAACTAATAGGCGTATATTTATTTTAAATGCACATTATGAATATTACCCAATATGGTAAAAATATTAACTGAAATTCAAATTAGCATCAGTTTTCTTTGCACAATTTGAGCAATTCGTGCCATTGTTTATAATTGGCAACACATTGCGTATACGCAACTTGATTAAGGCGCCGAAAAGCTCGTCAAGCATTGAAGGCCTTTTAAATGGCTGTTTGGAAAATGTGGCGAATTTTCTTATTGTTGTTGTTGCTGTTGTTGTTGCTGCATATTGTGCTGCTTGGCCGCCCTGCCTATTTATTTATTAATCATAATAATCATTTTGCAGAGCATTTTAAGCGTGAAAAACATTCAATGCGGCGTATGCCGCAAATCGTTTGGAAAATGTTCAACAGTACACGCCCACAAGAAGAGACAATCACGCACTAAAGAGACAAGCGCACACAGACCCATTCATTGGCCACATGATATATTTATATACATATATATATATATAACCATGTATATACATATATATAATATGGGTAGGAGCAGCCGCTAAACATGCAAAAACAGCAAACAGATCGGCAACAAAAGAAAATTATTGTAAAATTTTGCTAATCGCGCGTTAAACAATTTGCTTGATTTATGTGAGCTTAGAGACTGGGCTAATGGCGTTGCCACAAAACACAACAAGAACAACTACAACGGATGCGCATTATGGTAACAACAAAAGTTGCGGAGTGTAGAATATAAGATACCCTGTATACGCATAGCATTTCAAAATAGAAATAGTTAAGAACATAAGTATTAATTATCTCATAATTTAGCTGGCCCGAGATCCGCGGCTTAGTTTATTAAAATCATAATCTATATTCTTCATATATGTGATGAATAAAAAATATCATAATGTAAATATTTATATAGATAATATTTTAGTAATATAGAGTTATAGTTACACATGGTTATAGTTATATATAGTAATATATTGTAGTTGTACCTTGAAAGCAATTCTGCTTGTATATTACACATAAGGCTGTTTGATATCGGCAATGGACTCTATACACTATAAATACTTATACTCTTTTTAATCAAATTTACTTATGTCTTAATGATTTTTGTTACCAGAATTATATCTAAGAGATTATTATTAAAGATAGAGAAAATATATAAGTAATGAGCCCACCTTTCGTCTAATATTTGTGGTTTTATGAAAATTACCAAAAATATTTTAAACATTTAAAATTAAAATTCATTAATGTTAATCTATAATCTTTTGAATTATCTATCTATATTTGTTTATAATATCAGGATATTAAAAATATATTTTAATTTTTTCTTTCTAATTTCTTAATTTTAATTTTGTTGGATTTACAAGCGTTATTTAAAAGGTTTTACCAGGCATGAAGAAGGCGTTGATCACAAAAAAATACATCACAGCTTAAAAACCAAATGTACAGGGTATCAAAATGGCTTGCTGCATTTTGAGTATAATTTTGTTGATGGCTTTGCAATTTTTTGCACATTTTAGTCACACGTTGGCAACAAAGAGTAATTGATTTGATCTCTGGGCTCTATTGCAAAAACATTTATTCAAGATTTCAGCATAAAGTTTGTGATATATGGTCGCAATATAGTTTAATACCTTCACTTTCATGTTTGCAGCTGCACAAAGTTCATGCGTCCGCAAAAGCAATTAAGTTGAAACATAATCACTTGAAAGCTGCTTTGAAATGCAAAAATGTTCTAATGCCAAATAAAATGTGAAGCATTCAATCAACGCAGGCTCGTTGACTGCTAAACTGCTAGTGGATGATGATGGATGCCAGCTGCTTGGCTCGACAAGCTGACCCCAAAAAAAGAGGGAGAGAGAAAAAATGAAAAAGGTACGGTACGGCATGTGCGGCCCGTTTCAGTGTCCATTTGCACTTTGTCCTCTTCAAAAATGTTGTCATCTAGATGACATGAAATTTGCTTTAACAACGCATTCACATCCACATTGGAGCATTGTGCTCCACCTCTTCAGCTGTCAGATCCCATTCAAGTTGTTTTTTTTTCTTTTTCATTTTTTGGAGGTAGCCTGTTTTTTTTTTTTGCCATGATATTGGAATTTTGTGTTCGAGTGCCGCCAACATTTCGGAAACAATCAAAAAAACATTTTTTTCGTTCTTTTCTTGGTGCAGATAAAAATTGTTCGACAGCAAGCGGACTTTTCAATTGCGTTAAGAGAAATTTAATATGAAATTCATGTTGTACTTGTTACATATCGATTTTTAATTTTGATTTTCGGGCGCGAGCGTTCAATTTTGAAAGACAGCCAGCAGGGAGCGCTGTTTGGCGTCTTTGTTGTGGTTGCCCGTGAAATATTTGTATTTTGTATTTTATTTTTTGGTTGCTGAAAACCAAAAATAAAACCAAACCCAGCTGGGCGTGGAGGCGGTGCTCTCCACATAACATCAGTCGAAAAATTGCCAGGCATTGGCATGAACTGTATCATCTGTTTGATGCCTTACATTTGTGTACACTCCTTATTGGAGATATGTTGATTTAGTCATGAGTTTTGATACAAACATCGCGGAATGACGCTTAGAAGCGGACATCTCCTACCCCAGAAAGTGAATATATTCTTGATCAGTATCAACAGCCTAGTCGGTCAGTCTCAAGGGTATCGTCACGAAACTTTGCATAGGTCCGTCTTTCTGTTGCAGGCAGTATATGTATATGTCGGAACCGGCAGGATCGGATAACTATATCATATAGCTACAATAGAAATAATCGGTCGAGAAGTAGGCTCTTATGTGGAGAACTTTTTGCTTGTCAAGATATGCTATCCAAACTCAGCCTTTATTATTTATACCGTGCTCCTGATATATATCTTCAAAATCTTATCAGCGCACCACTATATCATAAATTTACCATACAAAAGATCGGTGGAAGAGTTATTTTTAGTCGATTTAGCTATTTATTAGTTCCAATATGATCCCCACTATATCATATAGCTGCTATTCTCACATATCTGCAAAAGGGAAATGTCTGCAAGGATATTAAATCTTCTTTTTCTTGTACCGAAGATGTCCGCAGTCTCTCGTTTGTATATTACTTTATTCTTTAATTAAATCCTTTAAGATGATTCTTATCAATATTAATTTTATGCTGATTCATTTTATCTAAATCGCAAATCCCAGACCCAAATCTTTTCTAGTTTAATAGCAAAGAAAAACATAATTAAGCTCTTAGTTATGCGAAATCTATTCAAGCAAGAGCACTCAAAATTCGTTGTTGTTCTTGTTAAATCGACTTTAAGCAATTTCTTGTAGTCGCTGTAGCCTTTTATTGTGGCTGTCGTTGTTTTTGTTGCTGCTGCCGAATGCCAGGCCAAGCTGACACATTTCCCTATTTTGTGATGGATGTGCGCAATAATTTTTGCTATTTATGCAAAAATTCGGCTGTTATCAATAGCGGAGCCCGGCCCGACAAAAGGGCGTCCCATGCCTCTATTTCTATATCTCTTTTATGCGAATGCGGGTCAAAATTTAACCTTTACCTTGTGCACACTCACACACATGAACAGAGACAAACGCATAGATCAAAATATGTGGCAACACGTGTTGGTTCCGATTCGTTTGACTTGTGCTACCCCCATACACACACGCACACATATACAGGCACACATATATATATATACATATACACGCGCACACATGTCGCGACAGGGGCGTAACATCTATCAGCGCCATGAGAATATGTATATATATATATTTATATACATGTTTGTATCTGTGTACACTCCGAGAAAAATAACGAACTGAATTCAAGTTTAATCTGAATAGAATTGAGTCCATTCTGTTGTTCATAGCTTCGAATAAATTTGGACCGAAAGTATTCTTATATTAATTAAAATCGCAATAGTTTTGGGCAAATATAAATAGGAGGTTAAAGTATAAATACATAAAAATATAATATAATATATGTCAATTCGTATTAAAATAATCAACTGACTTAAAAAGAGCTTAAAACGTTCTGATTCTTAGTATTTAGGCATTTTCACCATTTCGACTTTGATTTAGCACCTTTTGTTTCTCAGAGTGCATATATACATTTTTTTTTCATATATGTGCGGTTATGGCAACACTTATGCAAATTGAAATGCAAATAAGCCTGCCAGCCAACTGTCTGTCGTTTTGTAGGCGTGTTTTGGATATAACCAGTGCCCTTCCCCTACCCTGACCCTGGCCATGCCATCCTGCTCGCTTATGCCACAAAAGTCAGCTGCTATACGAATTCGGATTCTTTGTTGATTCTCACGCTTTATTGAATTCATTTAAAAAGCAATTTTTCATTTTGCTGCCAGCAACAAATATAACAGTTGGGGCATTATGCCTACTGGAATAATATGCGCCCTCTTGTTTTAAGGCACCGCCTTGAAATAGGCTATAAAAAATGTGACTCCTGCTAACATTCCAATTAGCCTTTTGTCTGGTGTCAATGCAGCCTAAAAAAAACAAAAAGGACACAACCAGCAAAGCATAGGAAAACACAAAAGAAAAAAATCAAGCACAGTAAAGGACACAATCGTGAGTAAACTGAGCTTCATCTGCAGTCGCCGGGTCCTTGGTGTGTTATATAAAAAGCCTGGCAAAACTGTCTGCAGCTTTGTTTGCCCAGACCCTGGTCAGGGCCACGCCTTCTTCGCCCACAGCCCCTTGGCTTACAGCAGTTTGCCTTTTGTTTACGGCACTGTCAGGCCTCAAAATGTGCACCCAAAGACAATTAAACTCTTGTTAATGGGCGAGCACCAATAAAAATACAAAAAAAAAAAGAAAAGGGACAATAGATAAATTGGTCGCATTCAGAGCTGTTCAACAGGCAATCGCATAAAGTGTTCATATATGTGTTTATACATTTTTTATTTATTTTTAACTGCAGGCTTGAATGGTGCTTCAGCTTGAGATGTGCATAAATCACTTCATAGACCCAACATCAAATATTTCGGCAACAAATTGCAAAAAGCAGAACAACAAGTTCTATAAACGCATAAAGAACTTAAATAATTTTATAGACATTTTTTGTTGCTTCGTTCCAATTCATTTTATATTTTTGATTTAATGTTTCCTGATTTTTATTGCAATAGAACTTAAAAAGTCTTAAGCAATTTATTTAAATTGTGCAAATACGTGCAAAAGCCTATCAATAATTTTAATCCAGGCAGCAGTAAATGCTTAAAACTGAAAGCAGAAACGATTTTTGAAAGATTGCTGCGAAAATTGAACATTTGTTGCTGAAAACATTTGCAAACTATGAACATTTCTTTCCTAACAAATGAAATTGTATTCACTAAAATTGTTTTTCTTCCATTTGCAAACATATTCATTCAATTTAAATGATGTAAAATTTACATAAATCTTCGCACATTCTTTTAAATGTGAAAAACAATTTCTTAAAATATTCAGTGTAAAGTCCAGAGTGTAAAGAGAAAATGCAAAGATTTGTACATGTATTAAAAAACTCTTTTTTTATACAATTTAAAAAGTAAAGTTTTGGTATACTCTCGAAAATAAGCATTTTTAGACTTTATATTATAATTACAATTATTTACAGTTTCAGACTAAAATCTGTCAATTTGCTAGTTTGCAATTTGTAAGCTTCACATTTTTAAGATTCATTATTTTCATTTTCATTCACTACTTTTCTCATTTTTTTATTAATTAGTGTGTTTTAAAGCTTTTTCAAGGCTGTGTGCTGTGAAATTCAACTTTTGAAAATACTTGAGTAGCATATAAAAAAATATATTTCTGCTAATGGGCGCGAAGGCTTTCAAGCTGAACATTAAATGTGCTGCGTGCAGCAAATTTAACGACTTGCCGCGTTGCAGGGGGACCTACGGAAAGCCTCGTGCTTCAGGTTAAGGTTCAGTGATTTTACTGCAGCTTTCGAGCGCGACCCCAGCTCGGGGTCAGAGGCTGTATATGGCTGAGAGTGTCGCGCCTTGTGGCATTTGCTGTTGTGCTTGTTATTATTGTTGTTGCTGTTGTTGTGCTTGTTTATTGTTGTGGCGTGGTTATGCTGCATGGCAATGCGTATATTAATTTTAGCCACTAAGCTTAATTTAAAGTTGGCTTAAGCCTGCAAAACACACACACGCACGCACACACTTCACCATAACAAGTACAAGTGACCTTCTATGCAAATACGCGTGCAATAACAACTGCCACCACATGAACAACAACCACATGGTCACCCGCCGTCAAGTGGAGTTCATAAAGTTCCCAGTGCTCTGCGCTACGGACAACCGCAAAAGGCAACAGCAGCGAGGCGACGCCGGAAGTTGTCCGCTGTACGAAGTGCGACTTGTCAACGTGTACTTCCGGCCGCCATCCTTCGCCACAACAGACGCAGCCACACACACACACACACACACACACACACACACACACACACACACACACACACACACACACACACACACACACACACACACACACACACACACACACACACACACACACACACACACACACACACACACACACACACACACACACACACACACACACACACACACACACACACACACACACACACACACACACACACACACACACACACACACACACACACACACACACACACACACACACACACACACACACACACACACACACACACACACACACACACACACACACACACACACACACACACACACACACACACACACACACACACACACACACACACACACACACACCACACACACACACACACACACACACACACACACACACACACACACACACACACACACACACACACACACACACACACACATACACATGCACACAGGAAACAGTTGCCTCGGCCTCCAGCCAGCAGGAATATCTCTTTTTCGTCTTCGTCCTTGTGCCCACAAGCCTAACCACAGTCTCGGCTTGCTCCTCCACAGCTTTATGAATTATTCAGTTGTATTTTTGCGACTGCACTTTATACTGGGCAAATGCTGGCAATGTTATGAGCTTTCCACTTCGCAGGCAAAATCAAAATATACTAAAATACACATGTCCTCATCAAGCTGGTTAGGCTACTTTTGATCATGCCATATCCAATTTTGTTATATTTTTGTTAAGTGAAAATATAACTAGGGCTAGTTTGGCCACAAGATAAAATAATTGGTGGCACAACGAACCCGTGCTTAGAGCACAAACTTCGATCGCAATTTGATTATAGTTTGTGATCTACATATAGACCCTTCGTGCCACACTCATAAAAATCGGTTTGGTTTCGGCAAAGATATGAAAGCTTAAAGTTTTCTGGTAACCAGAAACTTTACAAGTCAACCTCTGGCACTCCTAGTGTACCAAGAACATTTTGAATGAGTTTTAATTTTGAAATTTATTATTTCTCGACAAAATATAAACTGAAAGTCAAATTATATGACGTCTTAAGTCTGATGCTAACTTATTCTTCAAAAATAAATATACCTCGACCGCGTTGAGCCGGGCTGGACAGGGCCATGCCTTGTAATTTTTCCCCGTACCAAACCAGAGCCCATCTCTCAAAGAAGCTTTTCTTCCCCAGCCCTATTGATGCTTCTATACGAAAGCTTAACTCTGGGCAACATGCTTTTCTATAAGCTAAGCCGTTCATTCAGAAGAGTCCCGAAAGTAACCCACTTCCTACCAATGGAAGATATGAAAGCGATAGCAAAGCTATATCGCAGTCTTTAGAATTCAAAAGAAAATTAAATTCTGTATTAGAAATTGTGCTACAAATTCTGTAAGTATTTATCTTGGAAAATAATCTATTCTACCGCACAATATTTTAATAAGCTAATCAAATATTTATGTGCACTTTCTGATTATATAATAGAATTAGCCGAAGTAAGCGCAAAAGTTGTGCCCCAGTGGACACTGTCACGCCACAAATAGTTGTTGTTGTTGCTGCTGCTGCTGCTGTTGCACATTGCGCATACGCCGCGTGCTGCATTTGATGTCAACGCAAATTTGATGTTTATTTGCGTCGTTTTTGTTGAAGTTGTTTGCTTTGTTGTAGTTGTTTATTTGTTGTTTATTTGTTGTTGTTTTAACCGGCAGCCACCTTGACAAGTTTTGTATTTATGCTGCCGCTGCCGCTGTTTCTGGCGTCTTTGTTGTTGTTATGTTTTAGCGTAAGTGATTTTGAAACACCTGCTTAACAAGTTGCAAGACAGTCAGCTTCACACACACATCCTCTCACTTGCCTGCTCAGTTCCACCTTTTGTGTCGACATTTATTAAGCTTGTTGTTGTTGTTGCTGCTGCTGCTGCTGTTTGCGGTTGCCGCAACACACAGTTTAGCTAACTTAGAAGCACACGGGAACACAGCAGCTCGACGAGCAGCAGCAAGAATGGGGCAGCGGTAGGAAGCAGTGGCAGTGGCGGCATCGGCAGGACATGGCTGCCTTGAAAGGAAGCCATTAACAGCCTTTAGGGGCTTCTGTTGCCTCTTGTTAGCTGTTCTTTTCATACCCTGTACCCATTGAAAATGTATTTCGAGAATAGGGTATATACTCATAGGGCTTGAACGCTTCACCCTTTTCTATAAAATCGATTTATATCGATTGCCAGTTTTTATGAGCACAACTCAGAGATGGTAGAAGCTGCCTAGCTGCCTTTGGAATGTAAGCTGACCATGCGAATCTAATAGATATCGATAATTTGATCAATTCTACGAAAATCGATAGTTATCGATATACACCCTCGGTTATTTGAGCATATTTCAGTAAGCTTTCACGGCAGAGACACATTATTTGCAATAAAAGTTCACCCTGCAGATTTCATTTATTGCAAAATATTGGATACTCATACTATAGCTAGAAATCGATATATATATATATCGATATATCTATAAATCGATAGTTATCATATCAATGTTGAGCATATTTCGCTTAAAGCAAGTGTTACTAAACTTGATACTAAGATAACAACATTGCTCTTTTGATATTCCTAAAGAATATAAATAAATATACTACATATCAGAAGAAATAAATATTAATATTTTAGATATATGTCCTAAATTTTTTGTATGTGCTCACACTTGAATGTCATACTTAATATAATGAACCGATCGAATCAGCTTAGTTTTTCTAGAATAAATTCTTTATATTGTGGGTATCCATCGATATGCGAATAAATATTCAATCAATTCCTAGTTGGTTACAGAATATCTCTTCGTCGCACACTCTCGAACAGAGTACTCGTAACTTATTTTCTTCGGCCTGTCGCTGCTGTCTGACAGTCACCTCGCCCGTCGTATGTCTTTCGCCCCACTCGCTTCCCCGCGGCTCCTGTTTTGCTGCTACACATAAACTTTCTTCTTGTCGCTTGCGCAACTAACATAAATTTTATATAATAATTTTTCTAATCAAAAAATGAATACATGCCTCTACACACACACACACGCACATACTCCCGCAGCCCGCGCACCTGCACTGTTTCTACTGTTTTTTAAATACATTTTTAAATGCTGCAAAAATGCGGCGCGTGCTTCTTGCCGTCTGTTGTTGTCGCTGCTGCTGCTGCCGCTGCTGCTTGTCATTCACCGTTAAAATCAATTTACGACAAAATAAACACACGCACTGCGAACAGCCACGCCCCGCGCCCCACGCCCCAACTTGGCTGTTTACACTGCTGCGCTGTTTGTTTGTTTCCTGTGTCGTCCTCGACGTTGTCCTGACTGCCAACGCCATGTGGCAGGCAGCGAAGTCGGCAGCGACGTTGGCAGCAACTGCGACACGAACAAGAGACGATGTCAACGTCTGCCGCTGTCACCTTTAATGTAGAATTTTTTTTTTCTGCTCACAGCATTGGCAGACAATGAGCAGGACGCGCTGCCTACACACACACACACACACACACACACACACACACACACACACACACACACACAGACGAGCACACACACAAACGCAGACACACAGAAGCGCGCGTGGTATCACACACAAAATACCCGCACGAAATTTCACTCTCGCTTATCAAAATTGGCTTAAGCACATTCGTGCGACCTAAAAAAATGTAATGCGGCGCCTTTTAAATGTGTGTATTTAACGCCAACTCAACTTAAAGCCAACTAGCTTATGAGCGAGAAAAGGGTGCGTGGGCTGAAACTAAAAGGGTAGCTCACTAAGTGTAGGCGAATGCCAAACTAGAAACCCGAATGAGAATGCAGCCAGGATGCGGGCAGATATCACAGACGGAGACAGAGCAACGCGCTGAAAGCACATGGAGTGAACGCTCATTAAAATGCAGCACGCAGAATTTGATAGCAGCAACAACAGCAGCTCGGATGATAATGATATGATACAGCAGAAAAGAAGAACAAATTAATTTTCAACTGGCGAAGAGAGTTTTGCCTTATTGAAAACAAGAAAAAATTGCCACGTAGCAGATGGAATACCCTTATAAACATATGGCACATATGAAAAGCAAATCAGATACATTTTCCCATACAAAACCTCATTTTTTCAACCGATTTTTACTTTAGAGCTATAGTAATTCCATGTTGTTCCATCTCTTTTCTATATGTTAAGATCATTGCAAAGCTAAAAAAAATAGTCAATAGACAAAAAGCAATGCAATGTCTTATAATAATAGCTTTTAGAGTAAGATGCAAATTTGCATAGTAAGTGATAGTTATATCAGATAGACGATAGATATAGACGATATAGTACCAGCCTGATTAAGAATGTCTCCTACCCTTATATATGTACATACATCAACATAACGATTCTGTGAACACGTATATATTTAACTGATGCCAACAAAAATTAAAATCTGTTCAACTATTGTGTTTTCCAACCCTGTGACCTGTACAAAACGAACAACCAGTGTGGGTAAACGGATAGCGCAGACAAATGAAGAAGGAAGCTGCCATTAAAGTGCGCGTAATTAAAAATTCAACGCAAAGTCAACAGCAAAAATCTGTTAACTGTGAAATGTAACCTGTTACCAATCAGTAAAAGGCTGCTGAGAGCTGCAAGGGGGACGGCACGCCTCTTGTATGAATCGGAAAATGCCGCAGGTGCAAATATGTTGAGGGCTGGCTGGTTGAATTACTCGCAGCACGGTTTTTGGTGGCAACAACAAGATGAAATAAATACAAGATGGCACAAACAATGTTGATGAGGGGTTGCGCCGAGATGCCACAAGGGGCTGCTGGGCTGGTTTGACAGAAGCAGCTGCTGCTGCGCAGGGGGAGCGCAGAGTGCCAGACATTATTGCTCCCGCGAGCATTGTGAAAGGCAAATAGTTTTGGCAACAACAACAGCAACAACAACAACGGCAACAGACGTTTGCCCAGTGGCATAAAGGCGGCTATTTGGATGCCAAGGGTTAAGGGTTCCGATGACAGCCAAACGTCTCCCACTCCCATAGCAGCCTCCCTTTAACTATGCCCACGCTGCCAATGATGTTGATGGCGACGATGATTAGAACTGCGCAAAGGCCTCCAAGGAGCAACACCAGCCGGTTGTGTCCATTGCCTTAATTACGTGCAGATAAGAAACGCAAATATGAATACAGCAACGCCTCCGCAACCACAACCGCTCCCGCCCCGTCCCCGCCACAGCCACAGCCACCCAGCCACCCAGTCACCCAGCCTGTACGCCCGCACCGCGTTGAACAAGTGATGTCCATGGCGCAACAGCTGCGTCACTAAACGCTCGGGACATAAACATAAAAAGTCTATGAAACTGTCATAAAGCAGGCAATAGAACTGAACGACCAACTCGTAGCTTGACACACGCCCCCGCCACCGGTCCCGCTCCCTGGGGAGCCACGGAATTGGCCTTGTCCCAAGCAGAAACTCATTTGTAAAGCGAACACCATAAAAAATTGCCCAAAGAAATTAGACGAGGTCCGTCGCCGTCTCCAACTGTTGTCCAAGCGCGCTGATGTTCAATGTGCGCCCAGAAGTGCGCTTTAAAATTGTTCAAGGCAGCCGGAACCGGCACTGGAACCGGTAACAGGGACTAGGGAATAGGGAGGAGCAACAACTATACCACAAGCTCATTTGACAGGCACAGTCAAGCCTGCTTACAGTTGAAAATTGATAACCAACATAGGAATAGATTATAAAAAATCATATATGGCTAACAAGACTTCAATGTTTTTTGGTAGTCGCTGCTCAAAAAACGGGCAACTTTAGATAACATTTCAAGGCACGTCATTCGTGAAGGAAGGAAGACAAGGATTGAAAAACTATTAGATGTTCTCCTGAATTTGAGTTGGCAACCTGCCGCTTGCTAGTTCAACGCTTAGATACTATTCAAGAATACTCTAAACACCGTTTTCTTCCACTTAAAGGTTGTATTTTACCTGGTGTTAGCTAGCTTTCGTGATTCAATCAGTCTGTCGCAAAATTCACAAATGTTTATTATTATTAATAAATAATAACAAAATAATAACACTTCATCAACACTTCATATATAAATGGATTAAACAAATTATGCCAAGTAAAACAAATTCTAATCATAAATATGTTAATCAAGAAATCTCTTATTCGCAAGCAAAGTCATCTCAATGTAGGTTTCACTGTAATTCGTTAGCCAAGCGAAAAATTATCTAACGACATGCCAGAGCACAAAATACTAGTGTCTGGAGTTCGGGGGCAGGGTATGAGAGACACGGCCATAGCTTAGAAAGGCAGCTTAGGGAGGGGTCTTAGCCATTTCATTTTTAGCCTCGTTGCGAGTGTCTATGCGAGTGTGTGCCTGTGCCTGTGCGTGTGTGCGTGTGTGCGTGTGTGTGTGCGCGCGTGTGTTTGTGTGTGTTTTCTAAAGATTATGCGCTTATAATGGGGCGCAAGTTTCCTCGGTGGCCATGGGCCGTTACCAAATCTCTACAAAATTGGCTTTTGAGCGCACATAAAATGTGTAAAGCGGGGCACCGAGTGTTACAACTGTTAAGCAGAGGCCCAAAAGTAGATAACAACAACAACAACAATACAACAATAACGACAACAACAACACAAGAGAGATGAGCCCATAAATTAGAGCAGAAACGAAGTGAGTGCATTGTGTATCCGCATCCGCATCCGCATCCGCATAAGCATCCACATCCGCATACCGCACCGCATATGACCCGACCATGTGTGCGTCTCACAGCTCCCGCATGAGTCGTAAAACGCAACATAATGAAACATTATAAAAATCATAAAAATCAACATCATATTTATGCACAAAAGCTGCGGAAACGGCAGACAGAATAAAAACTGCTGAAACCGACCAAAAATATGCAAAATATGACGAAAGAGAAGAGCGCGAGACGGCAACAACAAAAGAACAGAATCAAGATAGACAAAAAGCGAGATAGAGAG
Organism: Drosophila novamexicana; assembly: GCF_003285875.2. NCBI lineage: Eukaryota > Metazoa > Arthropoda > Insecta > Diptera > Drosophilidae > Drosophila > Drosophila novamexicana. The sequence goes on along the minus strand of NW_020824787.1, from coordinate 2,044,659 downwards.
TATCCCAAAAATGTAGAATTTTTTGTAGTCAAGGAAATTATAACCTATACACATTTTTCTAGAGTAAACAAAATAATTAAAAATATATTTTTGTGAGTTTCTGTAGAACTCTTCGTATTATGCTTGCAGAAGCAGTCGAGTTTCATCTCATTGCTCTACAAAAAGCCGGGCAACGCCGTCTAATTTCATCTAGTTTCTAATGATAATTAACATGTTTAGTTAGAAAAATCTTTTAACAATTATCAAAAGCTGAAAAACGAAATGCGGCATGCCTAAAGTTCCGATGAAACGTATGAAATTCTCTTATATTATCTGCCGCCATATTTTTTAGTATAGTTTATATTTATACAAAGGTTATTTTTCTGTTCGTATAGCAACCGCTTTAAGTTTAGATACAACACATGTTAACGCAAAATTTAACACTCAAAGATATTTGTATATAAATGTAAACATTTAAAGTTTGACATGTCCATAAACACTAAAAGTAGTTGTTTCCAGGAATCGAAGTAAATACAAACATCTTATAAAATTTATAAAATCATGTGCTGTCGCGTAAATATGCAAAGTGTCCACAGCATACGCACGCACACACATGTACGAGCACGCACGCACACACATCCACATATGAGTCGTAAATATGCCGCCGCAACAATATTGAAAGTGTGCGCGAGAGCGAAAGAGAAAGCGGTAGACAGCAGATAGCAGACAGCAGGCGTAAAGAGCGCGCACTGCTCGTAAATTTGGCGTTACACGCGACGCTGGCGTCGCTGCTGCTGCTGCTGCTGCAATTTCTTTCGCACAGATTATAAGTTACGGGACTTGGCGGCCGGAGTATGAGACAGCAAGCGTATAAGAATGGAGAACTGGAAGATGGCATGCGGGAACAGTAGTGGATGTGGAAGTAAAGTAGCCGTTGCTTTTATTATGTATATTACGCCAAATAAGATAGAGAGAGAGAGAGAGGGGGGCAAAGCTAGCTTGTGCTTGTGTGGTTATGTTGGGGCAAGCGTTTGTCCGTCTCACATGTGCAGCAGTTATGCATAAATGTGTGTGCGTGTGTGTGTGTGTGTGCAAGCTTATCACAGACCACACGATTCTCTCACACTGTCTTGGCATATTAACATTTATTTTTCACAGTCATTTTGACTGCGGCGACAACACAGCAGAAAATTTTACTGCTGCTGCTGAGCAAATAAAAACTGACAGCAGACAAAAAGTGTTGCATAAAGCGCAAGCCGCAAGCACAGCTGCCAGTGTGTCTGTGTGTATGCGTGTATGCGTGTGTGCTTGGTTTTGCAACTGTCGGTTTTTCTGACTTTTGCTTAACGCCCGAACCGTTATGATTTATGCATATTCCACTGTGAAATCTATTGAGAAATCAGTGACAGGCAAAATATGCATGAGCACCACACACACACACACACGTAAATATATATATATGCTAAGACGCTTAGCAAATGGACAAGTTGATGCATTGCGCATATAAATTCCCCTTCCAAAATTTCAATACACATAAGCACTAATATTATCAACATATGGAAAGTCATTGCTGGCCTTTCCAGCTCTTTTATAGCACTTACCTTTTGCACTAACAGAAACTATGACGCAGCTACATTTTACACAATTTTTCACTTCTTTAAACGCGTGAAGACATTCAGCTTAGCTTCAAATGATTTATTTATTAATTGCATTTAATTTGCTTCACTCACTTTTATTATTTCGTTTAGTTCAAATTTTAATTATACGCGCACAAAACACAAACACTTTACACTTTGCCAAAAACAATAAAACTGAAGCGTCGCTGCTTTGAACTAACGGTGCTTGCAAGTCTGCATTTGACTCCAGCCGCGCGCGCTGCTCAAAAGGCGCTGATCACCGGCTGGCTTTGTTGTTGTTGTTCAATCGATTTAACATAAATGTAAAGCAGCCGCTTTCGGTTCATTTTATACTCTTTGCTTTCAGTGTTCGGCTTTCGCGCAACGGAGCACGTGTTAGACAAGGCAGTTTCGCACTGCAAACGCAGTTAAACGCGGAAGGCTATATTTTGGTTTCCTTAACAGTTAAATGTGCTTATTAAATGAAAATACAGTGAAAAGCCAGTGTGTGAAGTTTATCTTTGGTTGCAATTTGTATAATATCCTTCCAATGAGCCAAAAAGTGCGCGAGTGTCAACTCTTTATCCAATTGGATACGCTGCTCAGACGGCGCTCACCTTCTGTTAAACAGCAGCCATCTGTGTTAAATTCTGAGGTTCTGCTATTGTGTGAGAGAGAGAGCTTGTGTTAACCCAATTTCCCAATAAGTCTATGGGAAATCTGTTTTTGCTTGCAGCTTGTGTTATTTTTTTTCTTCTGTGAGCTAAAAAGTGCGCGAGTATCAACTAATTATCCAATTGGAAACGCTGCTCAAAAGGCGCTGATCAGCTTCTGTTAAACTGCAGCTGCCTGTGTTAAATTCTGCAGTTCTGCTATTGCGTGAGAGAGAGCGCATGTGTTAACTCAATTTCCAGCTGGAAGCACAGCTAATTTGCAATGGACGCCGATCACAACTGCTTGTAATTGTTGTTCTTGTTGCTTGTTGTTTTGCTTTTATTACAATTTAATGCTCATGTACTCACACACGCTTACGTGTTGTGTAAAGAACACATGCATGCCGATACATGTAAATGCCTATGCGTTGCTGTACATATAAATCATTATGTACCAAAAATTTCAAGTAAGTGTACCATATTCGAATAAAAGTACCAACTTATCAGTATAAGTTCAATATTAGAATTAATATAAGTCTTAAAAATCAGTTAAAGAGGTGAAAAAAGTACAATGTTGTAACAGTAAATTCCAGCAGGTTAAGAAGTTAAAATCTTTGTGACTTTTTTAAATCAAAAAGGTACAGTGTACCATAAGATTTGGTACACTTGCAGCCCTGCCTGCCGTGGCAGGCGTGCATGTCAATTTGTGATTGAGCTCATGCAAATGCGCGCTCTGCCTTCCTCTTCCATTCACGTTCTCATTCTATTCAACAGAATTGCATGGATGTGACGTCACGCGCGTTCCGGACTGTGCTGCGTACCTTGCCTCATTTCATTTGCACTCAACAGATGGAAAGTAAACAATTTGATTAGCGCCGCTTTTCAATGGCGCTTGGGCAACATTTGATTAGTGAATGTTGCGAGTGTTGTAGCGCGCACAGCTTTGACCTTTGCCCCTTATCAACACACCTGCTGCCGTAGCTGCTGCTGCTGCTGCTGCTGCTGCTGACAGTGAGCCTCTGTCAAGGATAACACATTCATGTTGAATGTTAACCCGCAGTTGTTGTTGCTGTCGTTGCCAGTCACATTGCTGTCACTCGCACACACACACACACATTTCCCGTTAAAGAGCAGCCCACATACACACACACACACACACTGAGTTACACAAAAGGCAATGGCAGCGCCTACAAAACTGTTGCAAAGGCCCCGCGCAAACACGTAAATAGTTTAGCAAGGACACACACCAGCACACTCACCCGCACACACACACACACACACACACACACACACACACACACACACACACACACACACACACACACACACACACACACACACACACACACACACACACACACACACACACACACACACACACACACACACACACACATTCACATTCACATACACACGCATTGCATTGAATTTGTGAAGGCACAAAGGTTACCAAAGAAGATGGCATCAGTTGAGCGGGGTTCGTAGGGGAAAGGGGGCATTGGGTCCAGATAAAGCTGAACATAGCATCAAATTGCCAATAGAGATGAGTTCCTGTAGGTAAGGGAAAATGGTGGAGTAGGGCGGGGGGCGTGGCACAGCAAAGGCATTTATAGAAATTTTGCACAAGCGCCAAGTCAAATAAACGGCATGAATGAAACTCTGTGCATTGGAGAGGGTATTGCAGGATGGGTGGGATGGGGGTTGGCATATACCAATAAGCATGATGGATACAGATACATGTGACTCAACAAGCATGACCCCCGGTCCCCGCCCCCGCTGCCCACCCCCGCTCGCATTTAGCATGAATGTCGCCTTTGCATAACAAATGTTAGCAACATGTTTCAATAATGAGCAGACGCTGGACGCTTCCTCTGCCGCCTTGCACAATCGGGACGACATTAGGGATGGCAACGAAAATCCCCATGAATGTATCGTGTCCATAAGCGATATTTTATATCGATGCACTAGAAACGCCTCCTCAAATATATTGATTTAATATATCGATACATATATCGTATCGAAAGGAAAGTGCGACAGTGCGATATTTTATATCGATATACTGGGAAGGGTGGCAAGAATTACGATACATATCTCCTATGGTTAAGAAATATCGATATATATCGATAGATATATTGTATTAATAAGAGAGTGTGAGAGCGCGATATAAACGATATTTGATATAAATATACCAGGAATGCGATTTCGATTTTATGCAGCATCGATTCAATTTATCGATAGTTCTTGTGATGTATCGAAGTGCTTATCTTTGATAAGCTGAAAACTGATTTCTAATTTGTATAAGTATGTTTTACACTTAGCTAATTTTATATTATCGATCATATTGATCGATAACATTCCCTATCGGATGTTTGTTGCGATATCATTTTCGATATTTTCTTTCCTCTCTGCAACACGCGCATTCTGGCCGCTTCAGTCCTGGGCCCAAACGCATTCTGGGCCACGATTGAGCAATATGCTGGACATCTCCGGCGGCGTCGCTCTGACAATTCCCCCGCCCCTCAAACATTCCCACGCTTTTCTCACTTCCCTCTCCGCCTCATTGTTTTCCCTTTTGCCTCAGGGTCAGCCCTTTATAATGGCGTCGCGTCTGCGTCTGCGTCTCTCTGACTCCAATGCCAACTGTGACTGTGTCCCAGCACCAAATTAATCGTTTCCACAGTGCGGTCGGCATTCAGTTGCGTTTGTCACCCAGCCAAACCGCCCGCTCCCCCCGCGCTGCCCACCACAACCGGCCCACTGCCTGTGTGCGCCTCATTTGTTATGGCCATTTGCATAAATAAGTCACTGGCAGCGGCATTTGGACCAGTCCAAAACCACTGGACAAGACGGACAGACGAAAAGTTGGACGAACGGCTCGACTGGACACACTAGGGTATACCCAGGGGGCAGCAGGATGATGGCTGACGGTTGTAAGGGGGGCGGGTCATTACAATTGGACGGAAATTGTGTGAATAACTTGATGAATGCTGAGGCCTCGAGTCGAGTCGGTTGTTTCATCATTTGCTTCGCTTGTTGTCGGCATTCCTCTTCTGCCCTTTGTCTTCACATCTATCCGTAATCGATTGTTGTAGGTCATGGCATATACACGTCAAATCCTAATCATATTATTGTTTACTTACACTAAAAGATGAGCACTAAAAGTCATTCGATTGTGGTGCCAGCTCAGCAAAGCCTTATTATGATTAGAAAATATTGTTAATAATATTCTTATTGATATTTTATGCAACAATACATTTCTGACTATCGATAGATTGATTCGTAACGATTACTAGCGAAATTATATAGCTATACAAATTAAATGCAGGAGTATATACTTTGGCAGGGTCTTCAATAGCGTCGTGTGAAGTTTCAGAAGGTCACGATGACTTCGCAGAGCTCACGCTACATATGTCCCTTATATATATCTCTATATATTGTCCTGATTGTCCTGTTTGTCCTGATTGACTGATTGGTGATCAATGCACAGCTTCAGTATAGTTGCCTTACCTCCGGGAAGAATTTATTTTATTTAAAGCCTGGGCATACCCGCTAGTATATGTATATATATTAGGGACTTACATAGTGTGAGTTCTGCGTGTGTTGTACGAAGTCTTCTAGACTTTTTTGAGCTCAAAATAAATATACAAGTTTTAACATTGTTAAAAACTTGGCGACTCACAACTAAAGACACACAAATGGCGCATGAGGCAACAACGATCTTAAAAGTAATTTAATAAATAAAATAAATAATAAATAAATAATTACATACTGTCTACACCTAGAAAAAACAGCCCGATGTTGTTCTAAAATTAGTAAATTCGTCTTTCAAATCGGGCCTCGGACGATTTTTCTTCCATTTTAAATTAATTTTTCTTTAAGAAAAAGGCTTTATTAAATACTATTTATTGTTTTGTCATAAAATATATATATTATAAAGTAAAATGTCTGAATATTTAAATTATTTGGCAGCAAATGCAATCTTCTTTATTGAACTCTAATTAATAAATGATAAAAGAGCACTGAAATAAAATATAATATAATGTGTTATTATGTAACGCAATTCTTTAATCTTAAATCTCTTTCCTTTATTTCTATTTTCATTATACACTTAATTTAATCTTTATTTAATCTCATACCGAATTAGTTTCCCTTTTTTTGCTATTCTTCCTAAACGTACCCCTCAACATGGCACCCTGTCGCCGCGACCCTCCCGCATCCTCACATATCATTGCATGCACCATTTGTCAAAAGCAACAACAACAACAACGTGCCACATTTAATGGCAACAACAACAACAGCGGCATTCATTTTGTAACAGAGCCCAAAAAAAAAGTCCTTGCTACCCATTTGTCCTTGAGGCGCAGAGGGTCTGCCCCTGAACCGTCGCTCGGGTCCCGCTGCAAGGATGCGTGACAATATGCCGTTTAATTATACGCAGCGACCCTTTTGGCAGCTTCGCGCTGCTCTTGTTGTTGTTGTTATTGTTGTTGTTGTTGTTGTGATATCGCACACACATTTTAAAAGTCAATTATCCGCACATAACGCACATCGTTGACATGGCGCCCGCTCGGAAAGGGGGGGGGGCGGTGCCTGGCTGGCAGAGTCCTTGCCATATCCTTGCCACGCGTCAATTTTGGCGCGCGCCTTTTAAACTTTCTCCGCCGGAGTTGCTCAGCAGAGTCCAAAGTGATGGCAGCTACAGAAAGAAGAAGCAGAAAGTTTATTATTTTTTATGAGACGGCGCCTTGGCATGCGAACAGCCAGCACACACGCCCCCTCTTGCCAGCGCCATGCCCCCCAACTCTGCGTCCATTTTAATGTGCCATAGAATACAGCGAAGGTAGGAAGAAAAACAACACCTGCTCAGCCAGTCAGCCCCGAAGGCAGCTCTCCAAGACGCCAGACATGCTGGACTCGCCGAGCCGAGACTCGATAATAAAACCCGATAATAACATAATCTGGCAGCTATACGAGTAGTTTTGGCCCCCACTAACGAGCAGACGCGAGCTTTAGTTACAGTTAACAAGCTGCGTGACATGCCTCAGCCTGAATGGAGCACAGAAAAGAGGAGCATTGTCGATAAGAGATGAACGTGTGCCTGACTCTAGACGTTGGCTACACTCAGGCAAACATATGAATAAATTAACTTATCGATAAATGGTTATCGGCAAAATGTGAACAAGTTTATTTAGCGATAAATTGCCATCGAAAAAAATGTGATCATCTCTAGGCCTGTCTGATTGGCTTAACTCTAACTATGACAAAAATTTTAAAAACTTAACATAATAATTAATTATCGATAGCTTATGAGGCACCGCAACTTTTAAATAGTTATTGTATGCTGCTTGCCAAGTTAAGTCTGTGTTAGTTTAACTACAAGAAGACTTTACTGTATATCGACTATCGACTTATAGATAGCTCGTGGGGCATCTAGAAGTTATCTGACTATTTTATCCAAGCCCAAACTAATATTTGGGTCTATTTGGTTCAATCCTAGCTTTGTAAATGTCTGATAATGTCACAAATTATGCAATTTTATTTCGAAAAATATGAATATGAAAACTGAAATATAATATAACTAAGTAACTAACTTGAAAAAAAATTTTGAAATATTTTAGTTTAAAATTACAAAATTTTTATGGTTTGGTGCGACTATAAATGAATTTCTTTCGGAGCTAGTTTTTACAAAAAAAATTCTTTATATATTCAATTTTTTTTCTATTCATTTTAAATATAAATTTCTATACTGTTCTGTTATGTATTATTGTCAGGCAATTTCACTTGACAACAAAATGTCTGAAGTATACTTTTTCGGACCCTCAAATTCAAGCATAACCCCGAAATTGTTCGCTTCAGTGTAGCTGTTCAATGTATTTGCCAAGGCAACTTCACTTATGTTGTACGAGTGCTCATTGAGAGATATGCTTGGCAGGCGGGGTAGAGGATGAGGGTGAAGGCAACGTGGAAGGGGTGGTGTGCTGGGAGAGGCGTGTGAGCATGGCAGGCATTTGCCATGTAATTGGCTGCAATTTGCATAACAATTCTGCGACTGTTTTGCATAAGTTCTGCGACGATGCAACATAATAACGGAGGCAGCACTTATTTTCACATTAGAAATTCCTTTTTGGTCCTGCGAAGGATATACAGCAGCAGCTGCAGTAGCAGCAGCAGTAGCAGGCGGTGACTGAGGCTGAGGCAGAGGCAATTATGTGCTTCGCTTGAGCTGCAGCACTTGGCATACACACACACACACACACACGCACACACAGGCACGCACACATCGCCGCGATACAAATCTCAAGATGCAGCCTCGTAAAAGTCACAGCCGGAAATGCAGCGGCAAGAAAAAGCATGTAGCAATGCTCTGCTGGGAATGCCCGACTGGCAGTTACCCTGCATCGTATTTGATTCTCGGCATCCAGCGACTGCTCTGCTTGCCACCCCCTCAGCCCCGCTCAGTTTCTCTCTATTAAACATTTATTCTTAAATAAGTGCTGTGCCTTTTTTGCATTTTTTCACGTATGTCAATTGTGTGTGTCTACAATAAATTACGGCTATGACAATTGGAAAAATCATAAAAGTAAAATAAATTGGGTATAGTTTAAACTTATAAGCAGCTTTATGCCAAATGTAGACATATCTTAACAAATTGAATATCGATACTTATCGATTTTGGATAAAACATCAAGAATACATTTTTATTGTATGTGTTACTCGATAGTATATATATATTTAAAATAAATGCTTAAAATATATGATTTACTTTTATATATTTAATATAAAACTTTGTATATACTAAAAATTAAATATTTAATAGATATTTTATAATTATTCAATTTATTTTATTTTATATATTAAATAAATTTGTTATTATTTATGTACTTAATATGTCTAATGCATTTAATTTATTTTACATATTTAATATATATATAACAAATTTAAATATATTTTATATATTATATATATATAATATATATATATATATATATATATATATATATATATATATATATATATATATATATATATATATTTTACGTATTAAAGTACACAATCTGCTTCTGCCTGCGAGCCACATATTTACCAGCCACATTATACTCCTTAATGCGCATTGCTTGGATCTAGGGTATACGAAATGAAGGAAAATCTGTGGCAACGGTAAAAATGCAGCCATTTCCTTGGGCCCAGCAGCTGAAGAACTGAAGAAAATAGAGAACACCCGAATTGCTATTTGAGCTGGCAGAACGGAAGTGCGCCGCATTTGCCTTTACAACTGCACATGTGTGTGGTTTACCCCCCCCCCCCCCCCCCCCCCCCCCCCCCACCACCAACCCTCACTCCCCTCATTCTCTTGAACAGTGCTGCAAGTCGAGTTGCCATAAAAGTTATCAAAATTGAAATTTTATTTAAAAAGTTTCTCGCTTTGCCCTCGTCTGCATGCATATGCACTCAAGAAGTTTATAAGATCTACTTTAATAATGTCGAGTGCATGATTTATATAACCAGCCGCCCGACCGCCGTTGCACACACACGCCCACACACACACACACAGACACGCGCACATTCACTTATATGTCTACAAGGTTTGTGGTTGTAACAGAGAAAAAATCTCATCAAGAGAAATTAAAACTTAAACACAAAGCGTTGCGGCGACTGGGCTAAATAAATGACGATGACGTTGATGAAGTCGAGGGGGCGCGCGCGGGAGACTGGTAGGGGCAGAAGTGTGGGCATATGCATAGAAACTACAGAAACAGGACTAGGCATTAAAAGCATTTCTTTGAAGAACGCGACAGAGCCACAAAGTATTCAACAGTTTCAAGCTATTACGCTTGATTGAGTTTTACCTTTAGAGTACACTGCGAGAAAAACTAAGCGCTAAAGTTTAGTAGCCTGAATGAGTATTAATTTGCATGACATGTGCATTTTAAATGTGTTTAGCTGTGGTAAATTTATTTATATTTTATTTAAATAATATTAATACTAATACAAATTAATTTAAATTATATATAAATACATATATATAATTTAAATTAATTTGTATTAGTATTAATTATTATTATATTATTATATTATATTATATTATTATTATATTTTAAAATATATATATATAAAATATTATATTTTAATATATATAAAATAAAATAATTTTAGGCAAAGCTCTCAATATAAGAATTTCTGTTTCGGACTAAGGCTTTCACAGGGATTTTTATACGAGCCTTTTATTTGAGTATCACAGACTCGTCCTTTTCTCTAAGTGTACATCCCATTTGCTCGCGCTTTCCATAGCCAGGTAGCAAATACCATGGCCAGAGAAAAATAAGTGGAAAAAAAAAGAAAATATGTTAAATTAATCAAAATGTAATGTGGCTGCCTGCGCCGTGGCAACCGAGAAGCTGTACCTCCCCTTTCCCTCCCGCTCAAAATTAAGCTAATAAATTTACAAAAATGAGTTCGACGCTTAATTTGCCATGAGCATTTTTCATTACGTTACGCGGCCGCTCGCTAACCTCCTCCACACGGAAACCAAATGCTTCACACAAAAGCCAAGGCACAAAAAAATAACAAACAACAAACTGAAAAGTACAAATAAAAAAAAAAAACAGAAAACAGCTGGACAAGGGACAGCAGAACAGGATACTCGAAAACGTGGCAAGGCAAGCACTTTAATGAGGAGAATTCTGTGACTCTTGGAGAAGCTCTCAGCGATTAGTTAGTTAGTTCAGAAGGGCCACCAAATTTGTAACTAACAGAAATCTTCAACTTAATGGACGTCAAAGGGTTGCCTAACACTAAAAATTGTTTTATTTATAAATATGAAATAATATTTATATTTATTTATATGTCAGGCTCAGTTGAATATTTTTAAAACTATATTTATTTTAGTTAATACAATGTATATTAATAGTTTAAATTATTATCATTGAAAAAAAAACATTCACATGCTGAAAAGCTTTACAAAAGCAAAACCCGAAAGACTAGATATTTCTATAAGAAATAACTCCCGCTTGAATTCTCTTTAAACCCACGCAAATACAATACACATGCTGTGCTTACTTACCAAAAAGCTATGTAAATTAACAAAGTATGTCCGCAGTTAATTTACATAAAGTTGAAAACATTTTTTTTCGTTCTAGCTTCACGCCTTATAAACCCACCCAACCACCGAAAAAAAAAAAAAATAAATCTAACAATTTCATTTTCTCTTCGCTTTCCCCTTTGCAGACTTGACTTTCGGCCCGGTCGCGGCCTTTACGATCTGCAAATTAAGAACACCTCCTACAATCGGGACAATGGACGGTTTGAGTGCCGCATCAAGGCCAAAGGCACCGGCGCCGATGTGCATCAGGAGTTTTACAATGTGACCGTGCTAACAGCACCACATCCGCCCATGGTGACGCCTGGAAATATTGCGGTCGCCACTGAGGAGAAACCACTCGAGTTGACCTGCAGCAGCATCGGCGGCTCACCGGATCCCACGATAACGTAAGGGAGCATAATAAATTTAAATTCCATGTTACAGTTTTGCGAGAGCATTAATCCCTTTTAGGGAAAAACCAGCAGAGGTTTCGGATATATATGTATATCTGAATTTGTGATGAAAATCAATATAACAGTAACAGCAAGAGCAACAACAACAGTAACAGTAACATTAACGGCATTATTAACAGCAACAGTAACAGTGAATGTTAACGTAACAGTTTCAATATTATTAAGAGTCACAGTAAAAGGAACAGTGACCGAAGATGATTTCTACGTCAGTAGCAGGGATAGTCACAGTATTTGTAACAGGAACATTAGCAGTAACAGTCTCAGGAACAGTTACATTAACATTGACATTATTTCGATTACATTTTTAATTTAAATTAAATTAAAAAAATCAAAGTAACATATTCTTAGTAAGCTTGATGTGTCTGGGAGAGAATTTTAACTTCGGCTTTGCATAGTTACATTTTTTTTATACTTTTGTGAATATTTTTTATACATTTTTGGGTTCACAGCTGTCGTCGCCGCTGTGGTCAGCTACAGTTTTAAGCACATCCGGCGGCAAGTAAATCACTTAACTGGTCGCCTTCATTAATAATCCCAGCCGGCACATGCAGTTCTTTTTATTCGGCACTAAATCGCTGTCCTTCTACGAATCTCCATGCGCCTCTCTCTCTCGCTCTCACTCACTTGGACTATCTTTCTTTTCGTATGATTGCAGCTGGTTCCGCGAGGGCAGCAAAGTGCCATTGCAGTCGTATGCGCTAAAGGGCGGCTCCAAGAACCACTACACAAATGCCACACTGCAGATACTGCCCAGACGGGCCGACGATGGTGCCAAGTACATATGCGTCGTTTGGAATCGTGCCATGCCCGAGGGACATACGCTGGAGACGAGCGTCGCACTGAATGTCAACTGTGAGTATGGGGGAACCAGGCGGGGTGCTCAAGAACTCAAATGGTACGAAATGGAGCCAAGCAAAAAAAAAACAAAACAAAAAAGAACACGAAAGAACGGCCTGCCATAGCCCCAAAATTTATGACCTGTCCAGCGATTTTTAGAGTTTTCTCTTTTTCTGCTTTTTAGTGGTTCTTACAATTTTGTTGTGGGATTGTTATGAAGTGAGCCATATTTACGTAGCCAGATGATATATAAACCAGTTGGTTTTACAAATAGTTCGATATAGCTGGGAGTAACTTTTGTGGATTCTTATTTGTCTGATACGATATTAGACATGGGCATAAAAACTTGTATGCCCTTGCTTACCTTTTTGGGATATTTAATGAATTTGTGAACCTTTCCCATAAGCTGTATATATAAATATAAATATCTTTATACCCTAAGAAATGAAAAAGTTCACAAAAAGTAAAAGAAAAGTTCATTGACTCTACTACCATTAGGCCATTTCTAGATTTACCTATCGATTGTATTTATCGTTATCGATAGTTACTAAATGCTTTAAATTACAGTTTATGTTAAAATACAATTTTCTCTTTAAAATTTTATTTGATTTCCTTTTGTTTTTTGATAAGTATTAATCATAGATATGCTGTAAAGTACAGCTATCGATATTTATCGATTTACTCAAACCGAAAGCCTATTATTCGATTGCTTTCGGTTAGATTAACATTTTAAAAATGGTTTTATGAAAAATATATTTTGCTTTATACATTCATAATTTTTAAAATGTTAATGATTTATTAAATTACGGAAAATATTAGTTAATTAAAATAAAATCTAAAAATGTAGAGTAAGTAATATTTGATTAATTAAGCTTAGTTCAATATTGTTATATTTTCATTTAATTCAATTCCTTTTCTATGCAATATTTTGCTAGCTGCAACATATTTGGCTCTACAAAGGTTCGTGGCATTACACTTTCTCTTTCTCCTTCTCCCACACTTTCTGTGTTTCTCTTTTGGTTTCTTTCTTTTTCCTTGTGCTCTTTGTCACTTTTTGTAATTAAATGCTGCAGTTTGTTGAACAAATGTTGCCCGTCCAGTTGTCGCATGATCAACGTGACCCAAAAGCCGCGCACATGACAGACCCATAAAGTGTCTGGCTCACACACTCGCACACACTGACACACACACGCACACACACACAGCAGTTGATTGTTAGTTATTGGTTTCCACAGCACAACAAAAGCTGCTCCTGCGGCAACGAAGGCGACTCAAGTCTCAAGCTGTTATATTAGCTGACAAGTCTTTTGGGTAACGGGCAGGCAGTGAGAGGTTGTGTTCGAGTGTGTGTGTGTGTGTGTGCACATGGCAACCGTTTTAACCGCTTTATCATTTTAACATTATTAAATTTCATGCAACGGCCCACGCTGCGTATGCGCAATAATCTTGTCACTTTGGTTGCATTTAATAAAAATCACTAAAAATGACAGCAATTGAAATCTGCATACAATTTATGCAATCTCATAGAGTAACAGTTAGGATATTCAGCGTTTTGCTGTTGTTGTTAGGAAACTGGAGTGTGGAGTATCTATGTGTGCGTGTGTGTGTGTGTGTGTGTGTGTGTGTGTGTACGGTGCGATGGGGCGCGCAAATATATTCATAGGAAAACATAAATTGCAGTCATTTTTATGCTACACGCCGGATTTGTAGACGCAAGAGTAGACACACACAACAACAACAACAACAGCAGCATGTGTGTGTGTGTGTGTGTGTGTGTGTTTGTGTGTGTCACATGCAGCCCACTCGTAACGTCAGCGTAACAAATATTTATAGTCCTTGCCATTTGGCACAGCAGCGTAACCAAAAGCCAAAACAACTACCCAAGAAGAAGGCGAACTAGCACAAACAAAATGCCAGTTAGACTAAACTAAGTAAAACCAGCTTAATATTATTTTTTTATAAAATAAAATAGTACAAGTCAAGTCAAGTTTGGTGACTCTAGCTCTTATTATTTACCAAAATTGCCCAAAAAACAGGATATCGATATAGATTTTTATCGATTACTTGGAAAGGCAGTAAGTTATCGATTATCGGAAACAAACTCGATCTGCGCGGGAACTAGGAGCATCTACATCTAAATTTAAAGTCTCTAGCTCTTATAGGTTTTGAGATCCTTGCGTTCATACATACGGACGGACGGACGGACAGACAGACGGACATGGCTAGATCGACTCGGCTATTGATGCTGATCAAGAATATATATACTTTATGGGGTCGGAGATGCTTCCTTCTGCCTGTTACATATATTTGGCTTTCGCACAAATACAATATACCCTTGTACCCATTTTTAATGGGTTCAGGGTATAAAAATACAATATAATTCGCTGTCAGGCTGTGTGGGAGATTATTACAATTTAAACAACATATAAAAATAATACAAATAAAAGCAAACTTTAAATAGTGTATCCAAATAAAAGTTTGGCCTGGACTTAAGTAGGAAGGTAGAATGTTTCGGCAGGCCGAAGATTTAATACCCTTGTAGAAATTGCCACATTTTGCAGTACCTACTGTTCGATCGAGCTTTACTATTACAGCTATATGATATAGTGGACCGATGTTGTTAGAATTTTGCATATATGTACGGAGCACAGTGAGCATATGCAAAGTTTCCAGACGATAGCCTTAAGACTGATGGACTAGTTCGCATAGAAGCAGGCTAGATACAAGTTAGCCAAGATAGGTAATTACACTTAAAGTGTATTAAACTACACACCCAAAGACTTAAATCTCAGTAAAATAAAAGTAACAATAAATTAGCTAAAATTAGAAAAGCAGCAGCTTAAGACGTAAGTCGCAAAATTATGCAAATGAAAGAAACTGTGAAAATAATCCGTTGAGACGTTACAAACTTAATGACAAATTTGAAGGCACACTTAAGCGGCATAAAAAGGTATTACAGAAAGCCGGCTAAATGCTCGGAGCCTAACTCTTTCCATACATGCTGCAGACACAAACGGACAAAAGCACAAAACAAGAATAAATGACAATAAGCAAGTGGAGAATATGAGAAAAACCAAACAGACAGCGAATTCTCATTCAAGCTGAAGGCCAAGTTAGGACTGAAAGCAAAGCGTCTTCCTAAACTAAGCGAGAGAGAGAGTGAGAGCGACTTTTATCTGTGAGTGTATGTGTTTGTGTGTGTATGTGTGTGTGTGTGTGTGTGTGTGGGCGTTGGAGCAATTTCGGGTTTAGTATTTATGATGCTCATTTAAAATCCATTAGCAGCATAGGCCACAGCAGCAGCAGCAAATAAAGGCATAGAATGTAGTCCTCACACACATACATACATTCACAGACAGGGCATTGGCCATAATGTGTGCTTGGGCCATGAGCCAAAGTCAAAAGTGCCTCCAAGGTGCATTTAGCTGGCAGCAAAATGTGTTTTATGCCGGCCACAATGAGTGCCCCTGCCTTTTGGGCACTGGACAGCCCGGGGACCACAACCTGGCCAAGACGTTTAACAACAATTGAATTTAGAGCGCAGTTCCGCATTTTGAACATCGCATTGGCCCGGACTAGTACCCAGGCACATGTTATAGGGCCTGGCACAGTTTGAGAGGCTCTGCAAGCTGTAGCACAAATTGATTTTTGCAGTGGGAGTCGTGAGTAAACAATTTAATTGGGTTATATACGTTAAAATAGCTGGCACAAGTAAACAGAAAAGCTTAAAGTCTACACAGAAACTTTGGCAAGCTCACATTCAAGCACAGTTTTGCAGCCGCACGCCGTTTGGCAAGCACTGTGCCGCTAGAAGATAGATATGAATGCATTCGACTAGCAAAGACGACGTTGTCTGATGTCTAATGCTTGACTGTGATTGTGATGGATAAGCAATTGGCAATATTAGACACAGATACAGAACGAAAGGCACGAAATACGCTGTCCCACTCACACACACACCCACATCCACAGCGCCACCCACCCACACACACAGCTGTGCCAAAGCGTGCTGACAAATGGCAGAGCAATTTTTAATTGAAAATGTTTGCATGGATTCTTGCCAATGTGATGCCGAGCATGTGAAACGGGTAGCCTCAGCCCCAGCTCACGTACCCTATTCGGGCCCTGTTGCCCCCCTGGCCCACCCTCACTCGCTGCTGCTGCTGCCGCTTCTGCTGTTGATCTTTGTGTGCATTGCGTGTTGTGCCTGCATTTGATTGATTTATGGGCCAGCGAAGCCAAAAAAAAAAAGCAATCAGAAAAACAAACGGCCAAAAAAACAAATCTACGGAATAGAAAAAGAAAAAAAAACATTCTCTAGCATTTCAAGAAAAATAAACTCCCAATGCGTCATGTCGTCAACGTCATCGAGTGCTGAGTGTTTTATAACATGCGAAAATCCTCAAATGAAATTATTAAAATTTTTGGCGTCCTCCCTCGCACCCCTCCTTCACTCGGCACACAAGCGTAGCTGGCAAATCAAAAAGTGTTGCATACTCTTGAGCGCTCACTGCAAATATGATTGAAACTGTGAAATTAGAGAGACGCCGCACTGAAAGCCCGTCTGCCGAATTGCGCATACGCAACGTGTCCACGCATCGCCAACAGAATAACAGGCAAAACCAACAACTACCACGAGAGCAACTTGGAACTGCTTTTTCGGGTTTATGAAAGTTTAAACACCCTTGAGAAAATACTGTATATTAAAAATAAAATTTGGACACACAAAACAGGCTCTATTCACGGGTCACAGGCCTAAAATTTTGAAATTAAAATTAAATTTGCAGCGCTTATTAATATTAGAAATTTTGAGCGGGTTTAATGTTCAATTAAAAGTTTTTATAATGCTGAAATTCCAGGTTCAAACCGTTTTGGCCTATTAAATAAATTCGAATTTAAGTAATACATAAACTGCAAATTAACTTAATAATATTAAAATTAAAAAAAAAAATACAATATTAAAGATAATAACTATAATAATAATGATGATAATTTGCACCCAACTATTGCTCGCCCATAGGCACGTATACTTGATTTATTGATAATAAATTAACTGCGCACCGGCCAAAAACATTAATCTGATATGAAGTTGGGTCTTTTAGCTTAGAAAGTGTGCGCCTTTCCACAAAGAAAATGCTTAAATAGTAATTGAGAGTGCGACAATTTAAAGTCAATTTTAAATTGCAATTAAAGTCAAAAAATACTTAGATTGGGAGTATTCAAATTGAGAGTGATGAGTAATGATGGAACAAATTTAAAGGCCAATTTTCGTCTTCAATTTATATATGAATGCTCATTTCATTATGGCATCAAGAATGTTTATATATACTCTATGAATATTTATTTAAACGTAGATTTTACATCCAATTAACGTTACATATACCGTGACGAAACATAAATGTCCTGAGCAAGGGTATTTAACTAGAGCTCAAAACAAGAACAAATACTAAAAGCGACGCGTGGCAGCATCAACTTGGCACAGTTTTTTGGCGGCACACACGTGCGTGGCACGTTTTCACATATTTTCAGTTGCCAACAACGCGACTTGCAGCTGTTCGGGCACTAGAAATTCAAATATAAACGTATGTGTGTGTTTCTGTCTGGGTGTGTGTATGTGTGTGTGTGTGTGTGTGTACGTGCGCTGCTGTTGTTGTGGGTGTGATTGCCTGTGCATGGCGCGTGACTTTTGTGCAGTTGCATGCAGCTCACGTAATAAAGCCTTCCTCCATTTGCTGCATGCCACGCGCTGCCCCGCTAGGCCGTCGCTCCTTCATCCGCTTGACATACGAGTCCTTGGCCAAAAAGTCGCTGGCGACGAAGACAAACAGGACTCATGTGTCGTGGCCTGCTGAAGTGGAAAGCAAAGCCGTTGAAAAGACATTTCAATTTGAATACAAAACAAAAAAAAAAAACGCAGCTAGATGCTGCTGCCAGCGCAGTGCGAACATCACCTACTCAGGTGGCATGCAAATTCATGCTGTGGCAGCGCCAGCGTCTCTGACAATAATGCGCATTAGCGTGAAATTCCTTGGCACAAAACCAATGCGGCAGCAGCCAAGTGCAAGCAAATTCCATTTTGATTCCCTGGTCAAATATTTGCATAAAGCGCTTTGATGCGATTAAAAGTGCATGCCTATCGATGCGCGATAACTTATCGATAGTTGTGAGACATGAGTGAAATGCTTAAAGGGAGTTAACAAATCAGAAACCTAAAAGAATCGTAAAAAATCGATTAAGAATTCCCGTATTTTCGTTTCAAAGAGTTAATGGTCAAACAATTATTTGTTATCGATATATATCGAGTTAAGTCTATATACCTAATGATAGTAG
Organism: Drosophila novamexicana; assembly: GCF_003285875.2. Classification (NCBI taxonomy): domain Eukaryota; kingdom Metazoa; phylum Arthropoda; class Insecta; order Diptera; family Drosophilidae; genus Drosophila; species Drosophila novamexicana. Next base: position 2,025,692 of record NW_020824787.1, on the reverse strand, counting down.
CTGGATAAAGATTTTACTTAATATTTGTTCAAATAAATTGTAACAAGTATTCAAATAAATTAAAAAGTATATCTTTTATAGATCCAATAAGTATACATATTTATTAGTAAGTATATTCTGTTACATAGTACAGTAATCGCTCGTAATTAGGAACACTTCAGTTCAAGACTACAATTTGTCTATAATACAAGATGGTTTGTACCATAGAAAATTAATAAAAGGTTTATAATATATCTGTGCAAAGCATAAATAGCCGAGTAGATCTAGCCTTCTCGATCTGATATAGAAACGCGTCGAGCTCAGAACCTTTAAGAGCTAGAGACATACAATAACATAAGTCCTTTTAGTGCCCGCGCAGTAAAAGTTTGTTTCCGATATTCAATAAGTTGCCCCGTTTCTAAGCAATCGATATCAAAATCCTGCTTTTCTTTGAGCAAATCTTTTAGCTATAAAAAGCTAGAGCCTCTGAATATTTGTTCTTTTTGGGATTTTTGAAAATTTAAATCAATTTCATATGATTAATGCTATAAATAAAATTTAAAAAAAAGGGAAAATAGATATACTAGAAAAACATTCCGCGATTCCGTTCACTTGTAAATTATATAAAACCTACAATTTTGTTAAACAGCTTAAAAGCTCTTTATACGTAATTACTGGGAAAAAGCTTTTAACAAGATTAACCAGAAGCTCAAGGGAAATGTATTAATAAGCTTCGTAATTTGCTCATAGCTTATCGATTATTCGTTTATCGATTGCAAATCAAATCGAATCTAAGTGATTTAGATAAATCAAATAAACCCTTGACAGCTGAAATTTGTGCGCTGTGATTGAATAATTGATGCCACTGTACAACAACTGCACGACACCCTTGCTAACGAAATTTTTTGGCTTACATCCTTGAGGCGGCTAAACTATAACAACAACAACAAGAACGAGTCGAACAGAAACAACAACAAGGAGCTGCAAGTATCCGGCTGCCATCTCGCCTGTTATTGCTTGCCAATATCGGAGCCTGTGTGTGTGAGCCTGAAGCGTTGGGGGTCTGCGGCTTGTCCTTTTTGATTATGCCGCTGCCAAAGGCAAAAGGCAAAGTGCCAAAAAACCAAAGGACAAAATGTGCCAGCACAAAAAGCTTTTTGCCAGCACGCAAATGGAGAGTACGAGACGGCAGGTAGCCTAAGGGAGCGATACAGACACGTGCTAATGCCGCACACAATTGCAATTAGTGTCAGTGTTGGCATCCTAGCCACCCAGGCAGCCTGCATTCTGGGTGCCAGGACACATTTGCATAGCAGCTAAGGCACCACAAAAGAAATGCGAACAGTTGCACAGCTTCAAGGAGTCTGCTTGCAGTCCTTGGCCATATCCTGGCCACGTCCAGGCTGTTATGCTTTAAGATTTGAGCCAAGAGCGCTTTGCTTTTTGTCTTGGCTCTCAGCTCTCAGGTCTGTCTGCCTGTTTACCTTAAGCTGATTTGAAGTTTGTGTTGGCCGCGAGCAGTTCAGCTTGTTGTTCTGCGCCTCGTCCTGGCCCAGTTTGGGTGCTGGCAATTTAAATGAATGCAACATTGTTTTCACCTTTAGCTAAAATTTCAGCTACCTGAGCTTAAAGCCAGCGCTTAAGTCGCCAAAGCGCAAATTATCTATGAAAAACGTTGTGAAATGGGAGGCTGGGGGAGGCTGTGCTGTTTGGGGGGAACTTAACAGCTTTTGCGACAAAGCAAATTAATTGCTGCCCACTTTCAATTAACTTGCAGCAAGCGACCAAAAGCCACCCACTAAAAAACCAACTTGATCAAGCATTGTGTGTGCCTGTGTGCCTGTGTGGTTGTGAGTGTGTGCAACCGCAAGTGTCGACTGAAAGTTTTGTTGCATCAGCAGCTGTTGTTGCATTTGCTGTATGTGCGTCTGTTACAACGTAAAGCCAATTCAATTAATTTCAATGGCCATACATATGACACCTATGGACCAATGCACACAAGTGCAATGCCAGCTGGTTGCGGCCCAAAAAAGTAGGCAACACTTTTTATAAGCAATGCAAGCGCTCGATTAACATGGATAAAAATGAGGGGCCGCGGACTGCTGGTGCTGAGTTGTTATTGGGTTGGGTTGGACCTCGTTCGCACAACCTGTCACTAGTGCAGTTGCCAAAAGGTTGCTGACAATCGCAGAACAAAAAACCGCCTGACTGACAGCATTGAAAGCTCAGTTCATATGCGCAAAAGAGCCTATATGCGAGCAGCCATATATGCATGCCTTTATGTATTTGTGTATATAAGATATATATATTATAATATAGTCTCTATATATAAAACTGTTTTTCCAGACTGATTTCTTGATTGACTGACTGACTGACTGATGCACAGCCCAAAACGTGAAGACTAAATCTCTAGCTTCCACGGTAGAAATGAGATTCCGATTTGCTTCAAACTTAAATTCAAAAATATTTAAGAGAATTTATCACGGCCAAAGACGGGGTATACCCTCTGGTATCCTTTATGTCGATATTTCAACCCCCATAGCTCAGTGAAAACTCAACTGATTTTCTTAAGGCATTGCTTTTTGTTCATGGCTTGGCATCTAGATCAATTTGGCATCCAAGTCTGGCAACATTATTTTTTGTCAAAATTCATGTGAAGGTTAAAATTTTCCCCCTATAAGGCTGTCCTTTTTGTTTATGGTTTCGCCTCTAGATCAACTTGGTCAAATCCCCGCATAACTAGTATAAATCTCATCCGATATTCACGAGGCTTGCTTGGCCTGTTGATCAATTTTGCCTCTAGATAAATTTGCAAAGCTAATAAATCATTCTGTTTGTTACTTCTTATTCTCGCGATCGTGGATGCTGCGCTGTTTAAGTTGTTCAAACATAATACCTGCAAAATTAATATATATTTATATTACATTTAGTCTGCCACCTTTTGAATGAGGCCAATTATTGTTTATTTAACAAAGTTTTTAAACATGGGCAGCAGCCTCTCACATTCCAGCTGCAGGCTTAAGCGGACGCATCGTAATATTGTTTCAATATTTATGCCAATGTTTAACTGCGTAACGGCGGGGCATAAACAATCGCAAGGGGTGGCCAAAGCCAGCGATTTGCGGGCTGCGGGGTATTTACATACAGGCATGTAGGTGTTGCAAGCACGCGCGGCGGAAGTCACGTGACGTGTTGTGTGACACGTACGCGACAGCAGCTGCTGCGACCCGCGCCCCATACAATCTGCTGCTCATGCTCGTTGTTGTTGCTGCTGTAACTTTTCAATTTGGCCAAGACAAAGTGGGCGGAGGCGTGGGCGGAAGCGACAGAGGAAAAGTAGGCGGAGCTACAGCGACTGCAGCGCACTCAGCTTTAAGCAAATGCAAACTCGACTCATTAAAATAACTCCAAGCAGTTGTGTGATACATCCTGCCTACAACAACAACAACAACAACAACAGCAACAACAAAAACGGCGCACAGCTCGGCCCAGTTCCGGGTTAAATAATTTAATTTGGCTGCAAAATGGCCAACGGGCATAAGTAACGACCACGCGGCGTATGAGCAACGCGCAATTTTATTTAACGCCGCCTAGCCGGAAGCCAGGACCTCGTTTGGGTCGTGTAACAAGGTTCGCGGACTGCAAGGGGGCTTAGAGGGGTTCGCGGGGCGGGAGTACAGTTGGGGCACTGCTCCACTGTTGCAGGTGCAGGTGCTGGCGACGCATATTTCATGGCACTAATGTAGCCAGTCAGAAAATCACAATGCGCTGCTGCATTCCAGCAGCGGCACGGGGGGAGTTAGCGATGGGGCGTGGCAACATGCATGTGAACATTCAGCAGCAACGCTGGCAACGCGATGCGGCGCTGCCAACTTGTTAAAAACGAAAAAAAGCAACGGGAATATATGTAAACAACATTTTTTATTTAATAAGGTGAAAAGAAAACACTGCGAAAAAAAATATTTAAAATAAATAACAAAATTAAATCAGATTTGAGAAGGTACACAATAAGGTAAAAACTTACACAAAAACACATTATATAGCAGTAGGATAATGCAGAACACATTTAATGATAATGGAATATCTGTTAATAACATAATGGAATATCTGTTAATAATAATGGAATATCTGTTAATATAAATGGAATATAATGGAATATCTGTTGTTATTTGAATATACAGTTTATGACAGAAAAGAATTTAAGTAAAGTGTATCAAAGTTAACTGTATGATAACTTAAAAGATAGATAAATAGATAGATAGTGTAAATGTTGAAATAAAGTATGGATAAAATAAAAATAGGTTTTTAGTAGTTATAAATATTTATTTATATTTTAATGATATATCACAGGACATTTTAAATAGAAATTATAAATAAGGTAACAATTTTATGAATAGAAATATATATATTTTTATATTTTATGTTACATTTTTGCAGGCTCCTTCGGGCTCGGGTTTCTTAAAGTTTTGGTTCCTTGAAATCTACTAATTAAAAATCAAAATTTGGTATAAGGCATATTTATTTATTTAGTTCCAACTCATGTGAGCATATATTCAAGTAATGTTGCATTTCCTTTCTGATTGATCACCATTAAGCGCACTTTCATTTACTTTAACAGCTTACAGCTGCCTCTTGAACTTAACCAAATAGGTGTCAAAATCAAGATACCTTCAACAGGGGCGCATAAATAGCAACAACAAAAAAAAACCACAAGAAAATTTAAAAAAAAAAGGGGAAAAATGAAAAATTGTTCAGGAAACTTCATGGCGAATGTCAGCAAGTTTTTTGTGGCATGGGACTTAACTAGGATGGGCGTGGCAGCAACACCCTTCAGCGTGAAACTGCATGGCTGGCTGGGCATGAAAATGCCAGAGGGGCTGGCAAATGAGCAACAGAGGGAGGCGGGTGGGGGGTGGGGCGCAGTACCCTGCAGTTGGGCACCAAGCAGCATGTGTTGAAATGCAAAACTGGAATTTTTTACTTCGTTTTTTTTTGTGCGCTGACAAGCGTTGCTCATTAAATTTTATTTTATAATTACACACACCAGCACACACACTGGACGGCTTTAATGTGCTGGTTACCTCGTAATTGGGTTCCGAGCAACGCAGTTTTTCGTTGCCATATGTAGGAGAACCCACCCCCTCTTTCAGCCCAACCCTCCATCGATTCTGGTCGGGCTTAGAACATTTTTGTGGACTTTAGGAATTTGTGGGACAAAAACAACAATGTACAACAATAGGCATTTAAGCATTTGGTCAGTGGGTGATTAAAGTAAAGCGTTTCAAAGTTAATTGGCACTAAAACAACAGCAGCAACAACAACAACAAGGACGACAACAATAGTTAAGACCTGTTAGCCTTACGCTTGACTAAACAGCCAAGTGGCCAACAATCCCGAAAACCGATTTGATACGAACAACAACTAGCAACCGTTGTCAGGATGCCATTTAAGCAAAATGGGCCGCCGCACATTGGTTGAATTAATATAAATATTTAATCTTATTTTTGCATTGACTTGCTTATAAAATATTTTAAATCTCGATTATTATCACATTTAATAAAATACAAAAAATTCTAACATACCTAAATTGTTACTTTAATAACATTTATTTATTTTCTAAAAGTAAAATTTTTGGAAATTTTCTTCATATTTTTCATACAACCTTAATAATAATTTTTAAATAATAATAAAATAATACAATATTTTTTCCAAGATTTTCGTAGAACTCAAGAATTTTTCTTTTCTTTAGAAATGTATTCATGTATTCATACATTTTTCAAACGTAATATTCAGTTGTTTTTTCTTTAAAATTTTTCTCCTGAGTAAATTTCCAAATAAAAAATTGAATAGAACAAACAAACAAAATATTTTCAAGTATTCAAAAAATTGTATTTTATAAAAAATCCAAGAAAAAATATTTACACTTAAATTACCCAAATTCATGCTATTCATAGGCAATCCTAATATTTTAAACACATCAAAATTAGCTTGCAACCACTGTGCAGTGCCGTTTGGCCAATGCACTTGAACAATGTAATAGGCAAGAGCTGGCCATTTGGTAGTTGTTGCGGCTGTTATACCTCAAATTGGTATTATTTAAAAATGTCGATGGGTCACGCTGCTCGTCAATGTGCTGCAACCTGAATGTCCTGGCAGCCGGTTGGCCAGCGTGGACTAGTATCCGGCCTGGTCGTGTAATTGAAAATGGTTATTGGCAAGTTAATGGCCCATTCAACCAGGCAGCCAACGAAGCAAACTTGGCTTCTTAATTGACTATTTGTATGCTGAACCCAGAGTCTTAAGCGAACCGCTATTAACCCACTTGTACCCCAACCCCTGCCCCTCTGTTTCTATTGCAGATTATCCACGCGTGGAGGTGGGACCACAGAACCCGCTGCGCATCGAACGCGATCACATTGCCAAGCTGGATTGCCGCGTGGACGCCAAGCCGATGGTGTCGAATGTCCGCTGGTCACGCAATGGCCAATATGTAAGTGCCACGCCCAGTCATACGATCTATCGTGTGAGTCGCCACCATGCCGGCAAATATACATGCAGTGCGGACAACGGTCTAGGCAAGACCGGCGAGAAGGACATCATATTGGATGTGCTCTATGCGCCCATTGTGACCATCGAATCGAAGACCCACGAGGCCGAGGAGGGTGAAACGGTGCTGGTGCGTTGCAATGTTACCGCCAATCCGCCGCCGATTGCCATTGAGTGGCTGAAGGAAGGTGCTCCGGATTTTCGCTATGCCGGCGAACTGCTCACCCTGGTCTCGGTGCGGGCGGAGCATGCGGGCAATTATATTTGCCGTTCTGTGAATCTGATGCAGCCCTTCAACTCGAAACGCATTGAGGGCGTGGGCAACTCCACGGTGGCGCTGCTGGTGCGTCATCGTCCCGGCCAGGCATACATAACGCCCAATAAGCCAGTCGTGCATGTCGGCAACGGTGTGACGCTCAGCTGTTCGGCCAATCCGCCCGGCTGGCCGGTGCCGCAGTATCGCTGGTTCCGCGACATGGACGGCGAGCTGAGCAATACGCAAAAGATTTTGGCCCAGGGACCGCAATACTCCATACCGAAGGCCCATTTGGGCAGCGAGGGCCGCTATCATTGTCATGCCGTCAACGAGCTGGGCATTGGCAAAATGGCCACCATTGTCCTGGAGGTGCATCAGCCGCCGCAATTTCTGGCCAAGCTGCAGCAGCATATGACACGACGTGTGGGCGATGTCGACTATGCGGTCACGTGCAGCGCCAAGGCGAAGCCGACACCCCATATACGCTGGATCAAGGATGGTACCGAGATTCTGCCCGCTCGCAAGCTCTACGAGATACGCACCACGCCCACTGATGCCGGCGGGGGCGTTGTGACCGTGCAAAGTATTTTACGTTTCCGCGGCAAGGCGCGTCCCAATGGCAATCAGCTGCTGCCCGGCGATCGCGGTCTCTTCACCTGCCTCTACGAGAACGATGTGAACTCGGCGAACTCCTCGATGCATCTGCGCATCGAACACGAACCGATTGTCTTGCATCAGTACAACAAGGTGGCGTACGATGTGCGCGAGTCGGCGGAGGTGGTGTGCAAGGTGCAGGCATATCCCAAGCCGGAGTTTCAGTGGCAATTCGGCAGCAATCCCTCGCCCCTAACCATGTCCTCCGATGGTCACTATGAGATTAGCACACGCATGGAGAGCAATGACATCTATACATCCATTTTGCGTATTGCCCATCTGCAGCACTCGGATTACGGGGAATATACCTGCCGGGCTGTCAATCCACTAGACACCATACGCACCCAGATCCGACTACAGCCGAAGGGTGCGCCGGAGAAGCCCAACGCCTTGAAGGTGCTCGAGGTCGCACACAATTATGCGGTGCTCAGCTGGCAGCCCGGCTTCAATGGCGGCCTCATGAGCACCAAGTACTTGGTCAGCTATCGTCGCGTGGCCACGCCCCGTGAGCAACTGCTTTCGGAGTGCTCCGGGAATATGTATACGCCCAGCTATCAGGTGAGCAGCTCGGCCGCCCAGGTAGGCGCCCACGAATGGATCGAATTCAATTGCTTTCGCGAGAATCCCTGCAAGCTGGCGCCGCTGGACCAGCACCAGAGCTACATGTTCAAGGTCTATGCTTTGAATGCCAAGGGCACATCCGGCTATTCGAATGAGGTGCTGGCCACCACCAAGGTGAGCAAGATACCGCCGCCGCTGCACGTCAGCTACGATCCCAATTCCCATGTGCTGGGCATCAATGTGGCAGCCACTTGTCTATCTCTAATCGCTGTCGTCGAGTCTCTGGTTGCCCGCGACGCCACCGTGCCCATGTGGGAGATTGTCGAGACGCTGACGCTGCCGCCCTCGGGCAGTGAAACTACCTTCAAGGAGGCTGTCATCAATCATAAAGCGCGGACCGCACACTACACCACGGCTACCACGTCGGGACGCAGCTTGGGGCCAGGCAGCGGGCAGCTTGGCGAGGATCGCACCATGGCGCTGGCGGAGACAGCTGGCCCGGGTCCTGTGGTGCGCGTCAAACTGTGTCTGCTGGCCAATCATGAGCACTGTGGTGCCTATGCCAATGCGGAAAGTAAGTAACAATAAAAAATGAATCATTCAATTGAACTAGTTCCAAAGTCAACTGAACAAAACATAATAATCTTTGTATGTGTTGTAATAACTCAAGTAAACTAGTTTCATACAGAACTTAGAAACAATATCTTAAAGTATCACAATTCAGAACTAGTTCCATAGTCTTAAACGAAGGATAACTTCATCTGATATTCAGTAAATCCAAGTTACAGGCATAAGACTCACAACACACAATTCGGAACTAGTTCATTTATATTAAGATAGACATATCTCCATCTGGCTATTTTCAAGTTTGAGAGTGACAAATCGGAACTAGTTCATCAAACATAATAACCAGAGGAGAATATATAACCAAACACCATCAAATTGTATTAATATCTTAAAGTGCAACAATTTGAAACTAGCTCGCTTGTTTTAAAATAGCCCTTTCTCCACGAGACAAGCAATAAATCTTCAACTCTCGCTACTCTCTCTCTCTCTTTTATTGCAGTTGGCAAATCCTACATGCCGCACAGCTCGTCACTTACCACCTCCGTCCTGGTGGCCATCATCATAGCGGGGCTGTTCTTTGTGCTGCTGCTGGGTCTGCTCTACGCCTTCTGTCGCTGCCGGCGCACGCATGCGGCCAAGAAGCTGGCAGCGGCCGCTGCCACAACGACACCAAATGCCGCCAGCCAAGGCGCCAAGGAGTTCGATGTGGATGCATCACGCGGCTCGCTGGTGGTGTCCGCAACTGGAGACCCGCAGCAGTCGCAATCGGGTCTGCCGCCACCGCCGCCGCCCTACTATCCGACTGGCAGCCTGGACAGCAAGCAGCTGGATGGTGGCATGGAGCTAACACTAACGGCCCTCCACGATCCCGACGAGCAGCTAAACATGCAGCAGGGCGAGATGCACACACAGCAGCAGCAACAGCAGCAACAGTATCAGACGCAGCCCAAATGCCAGGCTCAGGCACTCTACCAGCAGCAGCCGCATCCGAATGGCTATGGATATCATGTGACAAGTGCCATTGGCATCGATGGCGACAGCTATCAAGTGCTGCCAACCGCCGCTGGACAGCATGGCGAGTGTAAGTAGGCGGCTAGGCGCAAAAAACACAGCTTAAGAGGGGAGGGGCTGGGCTGGGCTGGTATGTGGTGGAGCAGTGGGTGGCAGAGATGGGCGCGTGATTTAATTTCGGGGTCAGGCACGAGCAAGATTTTGAGCCTATAGATATCGAACGTTCAAATTATCGATGCGAATGAGCTGCAATAATCAGATATTGGGCCATGTTTGATATATTAGCTATTTCTCATATACTTTCTTTCACGTGCTTTTGCGAAAAATGAAATTCTAGGCATGCCATGGACCCGAAGATAAGGCACGGCCAATGCCCATCTCTAATGGATAACTCGGGCACTACAGCTTCTTCATTAAGTGTCGTATTTTTTGAGGGTATGCGCAGATTTATGGCGGCCATTTTGACGCCTCTGGTTGCTGCTGCCGCCAGTTCGAGCTGGCTTTTTCGGGGCGTAATTGCATTTCATGTCAATCTAGTGTCCATATACAGTAATCCCGCCCACCGACCCATCGCCACCCACTCCCCATCTACCACGCTTCATGCAAATTGTGTGTGCTGCATAAGCAGCTACAGCTGGAGGACAACGCAAATGCCTTGGCAACCAAATGACATCATCAGCCGGGCTATCCGTTTCGCTTGCCCACTGGGTCCTGCGTCCTGTGCGTCTCTTTGAGTGCGTGTATGTGTGTGCGTGTGCGTGTATCCTGTGTGTAGCATTTCGGCGTAATTCCAATTAAGTGAGAATTAAACCGTTAGCCGTTTCTTTTGTGCATCTCCTTCAGCTTCGAAAGTTTTTAATTGGCTTTAAGCCGTAACAGTCGCAGCATCCTTCACAATTGCAATTGCAGCTCATAAAATTGTTGCCAAAAGTCGTCCCTTTTTGTTATTTTACTTTTTTCTCGTGTTGCTCCCCTCAAGTGGCTGCCACTCGAAGTGCGCCTAACAAACACGAAGACAATTAAAAACTAAATGGCACCAGCACTTGGATTCACAGCAATCAAATTGGCTTAAAGCTGTGCCAAATGAAAATCTTTAAGATTAAAAGAACTCAGTTCTCGCATGAGAGCTACTAACTAGTCTATAAATTAAAAAAAAAAAAACTAAATGAAGCTATGGACATATAAAATGGAGGCAAAAAAAAACGGAGAAAAAGCTGAAAATAATCTGACAAAGAGCTGGGCATAAGACAGCATTGAGAGCGGGCAGCAAAGACAAAATTGGAGTCATTTGACAGCGTTCTTTTTTTTAGAAAAAATTAGAGAGCAACTAAATATTCTTAAGATAAAAGACAGCAATTAAGTTAGATGAAAAGCTTACCAAAAATAGTTCAGATTGAAGAGCTTTAAATATTTAAACTAACGATATTTTAATTTAAAGACTTTCAATGAGTTACATTCATTTTATATCAGTTGAACTTAGAGAAAATATAAATTAAAATGTTCTCAGTAGAGGTTTGGTCTGTTGGTGTGTCAAAAAGAAATGCGGATCGAGATCAAGGACAGGGACTACAGAAGTATCATCAATAACTTAATCATTAATCTAGTATCAACTTCCATCTTATATATATTAGTGTTGGTTAACGTTTCACAAGCTTATATTATGTCTTACATTTAGGACAGGAGTTACTCAAGTATTATAAATAAAATAATATTTATTTAATTAGCAATTTACAGCTTAGACGGATTAGTATTGGGTAACGTTCCACAAGCTGATCCCAAGTAAAAAGGTACATATCAAAATTACAAAACTTACATTTAGGTCAGGGGCTGCATCTAGCATCTAGCATCTATCTTAGATAGATAAGTGTTGGGTAACGTTCCACAAAGTCAAACAGTACTTATCAAAAGTAGCATAGCACATTTAAGACAGAGGTTAGAATAAGTTACAAGTTCTAGCTTAGATGAATTAGTGTTGGGTATTGTGATCATAAGTAAATATTTAAAGTAAAACAACGGCTCGGTAAACAGCAGTGTTGCAAAATTTTCTGTGCTTAACACAACCCAACACTTATTTTATTAATTAACTAAAATTTTGCAGAAAATAAGCATGTTTTAGATTGAATATATATTTAACTTGTTTTTCATGGCTTTATTAGCTGAAAAGTAAATGCAAGTTAACTGTCCAATTAAATATTTTTATACTTCAATAATTGCAATCAGCTTTAATTAAATGGTATACTATACCACATTTTTGCTTAAGCATATTTATAAATGTAGTTTCAAAAGTGTCATTCGAAAGGCTTTTCTAAGCAATCTAAATGCCAGAGAGCAGCAGCACATGAGTTTTGCAGCATACGAAGGTCACATTTCGAAATGTGCTTAAAAGCCTTAAACAGTTTTTAATTATATTCCAAGAGCATAATGCTCCTAACTGCTCCTAACTGGGCTAAATGTTTTTTGAATAAAAGCTGTGCAAAAATTGTTGTTGTTTTTTTTTCTGTTTTTTGTTTTAATTATTTTTGTTTTTATATTATAGTCAAGCAAAAAGCCCCCAGACAGACGTAATAGGGACGCGCCATGGCCAGAAAAATGTTTTGATAGTTTACAGAAACTGTTGAAAAAGTTTTTGCGCCTGACTGAAAGGCAACATGCCAGCTAAAAGGTGCGGCAGCTGCCACATCCCCACCCCAGCCCCTGCCAAACCCCGTGTTGCAGGCAAGTTTGACCAAAATATGTGCACCACAGAATGCAGTTTAATTGTGTGTGTGTGTGTGTGTGTGTGTGTGTGTGTGTGTGCGCGCGTGTGTGTGTCTGTGTGTGTTGTTGGCCTTTGGCTGCTTTGTTATAGTTGTTGTTGCTTTCATTAGGACCACGACGTTCATTTTGTGTGTGTGCGTTTTTTTTTTGACTCTGCACTTAAATGCGCGTCGCCAACGCCAACTTAATTACTATTTCTTTACACTGCCGCCTCCCTCTAACATTCGCGCTTCCTGCCAACCAACCGGAAACCCAACGAACTGGCGACACACATAACGTCGTATGATAAACGCCCATCCACCCACTCACACTCATACACACACACACACACACCTGCGCGTGTGCCTGGGCGTATTTGTGTGCGGTCCATGCGGTTGCAACCAAAGCAGGACCACTTGAGGCGACACCCGTTCCAGCCAACCTACAAGCAGCTGCAGCAGCAGCACGCGCCGCCAAGCTAACGAAGCAGCCCACCACCAGCAATACAACCACCACCCCCACCATCACAAGCAACTCCAGCAACTCCACCGGCAACAACAAAAACACGAGCAACAACTCCACCTTAAAGCGTGGCAGCCTTGGCCAGGTGAGGGGACAACAGCAACAGCAGCAGCAGCAGAAGCAGTTGCAGCAGGTGACCGCAGCCACGGCAGCCACCACCACAGCGCTTGCAACGACAATTACAACAACATCACGTAATGCCAAAACCGCAACAACAACAACAACGCTCGCCATCACAGGTAAAACACGGCCGAAGGAAATGATGCGGGATTATAGACTGTGGTGGGCGCCACCGCCAGCAACAGCACCAGCAACTGCACGGCACACTTGAACTTTGCACCACAAAATGCACACAAGACGCCAATAGCAAACTGTATAACAACTTGCACAATGCAAACTTGCCACCATGCCACTCGTAACGCACCTTCTCTAAATGCACCAATGCACCCATTGTTCCACATTCTCGACCTCTAATGCATATCTCATGTATCATTCACTTGCACTTTAATATGTTGTTAAATAATGTTAAGCAGAGGCAGGGAGATGCATATCAACGAAATATATCTGGGTAAATCAAGTAGGCTCAAGACTAGAGGGAAAATATAAGATACATCCGAAGATACATCCCCTGCAGACAGAAATACATACATACATACTAATTAAGTTATTATCGAAAGTAGTATTCAAGTGTGGAATATAGGTGGAAAAGCAGTTTTCTAAGCTCAACTCGAGAATATTAATTTCACATTGTCTCATGACAAATTAATCAAATAGCACAAATTTTGGAAAAACCGATCCAAGAGCGAAAATGCGTAGAAACAATCCACCTAGGTAAAAATTGCCTGATTTCACATTAATTTGCTTAAAAAACCCACCCACACAAGCGGAAAATGGGTGGAAAACTAAGTTCATATCCTTTAATGCACTTGACCCATGCAAATCTGGTTATTGGAATAATATAAATAGATGTATATAAGTTTTTTTATGTCACTTGACATACACCCAGACGGCTTGTGAGCTTTTCCTTAAGTGTCTTTCGGCTTGACAATTTTATAAGACGAAACAGAAAAGCAGAAAAAACACAACAAGACTGAAAAACAATTCGGTCATAGGAAAATTTTTAGAATCTAAATCTTAACTTTTTAGCCATAATTTTTACACGCCGTTTTTGTAATGTTCTTGCTTAAGTCGCCGGTCAATCGACTTAGGCTAATACCGCTTCGAAACACATACCAATGTAGCAATAGCTTCTTCAAGTGGACGGGCAAGATGCCCCAAGCTCCCAACCAACAGCAGCAGGTGCAGCAGGTGGCAAAGCCAACATCACGGGAAAAATCAATCGAGTCGAACGCACAAGCCCAGCAGCACAAGGAGGCTGCCATCAATGAGCCGAAACTGCCCAAGAACAAAGCCGTACCGCCGCCTAAGATCAATGTCAAGGATCAGCGCGATAAATGGCTGGCCAAGGTCTCGCCCAAAATGCAACGCAAAGCGAAGGGGAGCGCCGAAGCTGAGCCAGCCGGTGGCGGAAAATTTATACAGCAGCCGTCGCACATGCTGAACAATGAGGCCAATTCACAGCACTTTGGCATGCCCAAGCAGTTGCAGCAGCCAGCCTGGATGCAGCAGCAGCAGCAACAGGTGCAGAAGCATCAGCAGAAGCAGCAGCAGCAGTTAAAGAAACCCGCTGATGATGCGGGCGGCGGCTCGGCGGAGCGTAAATCCTGGATGAATCGCATGCACGGCTCACAGCAGACCAAGCAGGCGCAATGGCTGAAGGATATGCAAGCCAAGCAGCAGGCGGGACGCGATATGCAGCAGCAGAAAATGCAACAGATGAAACATACATCGCCCCAGCCCCAGTCCCAGTCGACACAGCTCGGCAAACCCACAGCAAAAGCTGGCACTGCAACAGCCACAACACTTGGAGCAGCTGATGCTGCCGAACCGCCCGTTGAGGAGCTACCCGAGCCCAAAACGCCCGAACGTCTGGCCTATCTGGAGGCCGTTAAGCAGCTGAACAGCTATCAGATACACGAACCGACTGCCGGACGGGCACAGTCGAAGTCGAGCAGAGGCAGTGACCAGGTTGATCCGAACATTGAGCATACGCTGCAGTGCCTCAAGCAGACGGGCTTCGAGGAGGGTCAGCTAGAGCGCATACCGGTCATCCAGGTGGCAGGCACCAAGGGTCGTGGATCCACCTGTCTACTGGTCGAGGCCATTTTGCGCGCTCATGGCGTCAAGACGGGCGTACTGTGTGCCCCGCATCTGTTTCTCACCAGCGAGCGGATACGCATCGACGGCGATCCGATGATGGAGACGGAATTCACGGCGCTGTTCGGACAGCTGCATCAGAAATTGGCCGCCATGCAGCCGCCGCCCAGCTACACGAAGCTGTTGACTGTGATGGCATTCCATGCGTTTCGCAATGCCGCCGTGGATGTGGCCATTGTGGAAGTCGGTAGCGGCTGTGCCAACGATTGCACCAATATAACATCCCATGCGCGTACCATTGGCATTAGCTCGCTGGGCTGGGAGCAGAACTTCAGCCTGAGCAATTCGATGCGCGACATTGCCTGGGCCAAGGCGGCCATCATGAAGCCCAAGGCGAGCGTCTACACCAGCGCCAGTCAAACGGAATGCTGTGAGGTGCTCAGCCAGCGTGCCAAGCAGGTGGGCATTCAGCTGCATCGCGTGCCCAGCTATCCTGCCTATATGGAGGCCAATGCGGGCAGCAAGAAGCTGCTAACCGGCGCCAATTTCAACGTCAAGCTAAATGGCTCGCTGGCCATCCAGCTGGCCTATGACTATCTGCGGCGCTACTATCCGGAGTATGTGGTGGGACTGGAGCACAATAGCGTGCTGTTAACGCCGGGCGCCACGCGTGGCCTGGAGATGTTCGAGCAGCGCGGCCAATTCGAGGTAATGAAGCATGATATTTTTAATGTCTATCTGGATAGTGCGGACACGCTGGAGAGCATGATGATGTGCCGGGAATGGTTCTATACGCGTACGCGCAGCAGTCGCTCACCAAAGATTTTGCTCTTCAGCAAGGTTAACGAGTTCAATGCCAAGGATCTGTTGACCATATTGCGGCATAATATGCGCTTTGAGGAGGCCTGTTTTGTGCCCAGTCCCAGTTACTTTGAGGGCGACTCCCTTGAGGAGCAGGAGGAGGGCCTGGATAAGGAGACAAAAGAAGCCATCAATTGGCATAGCATGGAGGAGCTACAGCGTGCCCGACGCAATGCCAGCAATTGGCGTTCGCTCTGCGAGGAAAACGGCACACGCGACAATTCTCACATGTCCATCTCGATAGCGGCCGTCTTTGAGCATCTGCGCGAAAAATATGGCAAACAGAGATATGGCATGCGCAACGAACTGGATGTCCTTGTGACCGGCTCTCGAGAGCTGGTGGCCGGTACCATTCAAGTGCTACAGAAGATGAAAGATAAAGAATTCGGCAAATGGCGCTAAAAAATATTTCCAACACAGATCTAAAAACTAGACCCCTAGCAGTCCTTTAAACAAGCATTGGTTATGCATTCCAGTTACTGTATTTATGTATATGTATACTTAAAATTCTAGTTATCGTTCCACTTGAGAAAAACCCCCACCCAAAAAAAAACCGCGTTTTAGTTATAGACAGGTTTTAAAATATATTAATTGTTTTATCTATTTTGTATGCCCTGCAATTAATGTTGTTTTTATGCTCAAGATAATATCAGGTTTAGTTTTCTGAAACTAATAAGAATATGCTCTGTAAGGTCATAGCAAAAGCCGTATTTATCTGCAATATTTATAACCAATTTATCCTCAGGATATATTATTGATCTTTAGAAAACGAATATTCAAGTTTTCATATTCGTTGAGCTTGTCATAAGAGATCTTACAAGGAAAAAACTGAAAAGTACTTTTTAAATTTTACAAGCTAAAGTCAAAATGTTAATGTTAAGTATTTAAAAAGTTTACGAAATGTGTGTCGAGTCGCTCAAGTTATTTAATCCAATTGGGTTGTCCATCAACTTCAGACTAAATTATGCAAACGTCGAGTACATCAAATGCAGATAGGGCCCCAATCCGAAACCGTAGCACAAGTCGTCGGAGGCGTTGGTCCAGTTGGACAGCTGCCAGCTGATGAGCATGACGTGGCGCCTTTTTGTGTTTCCAATTAGCCGTTGTGACTTTCATGTTTCCGCCTGGCCACAGCCAACGCACCGCACCTCAGCACACTTCTACCTTACTTCAACTGACGCACATGTTTTTAAATATAGCCGCATCAGCTGCCGCCCAATCCTTTGCTAATTTATGTATACCTTCCAGGGTCGAACAACGTGACCGCCAGCGGCAGCCAGGAGAATAACTACAGCAATGCACGCGATCTGTCACAGGAGGCGCTCTGGCGCCTCCAACTGGCCACGGCCCAAAGCCAACAAATCTATGTCGAACAGCGACCGCCATCCGCATTCAGCGGCTTGGTGGACTATGCCGGCTATCCGCACATAAACACGGTGACCAGTTCGCTCAGCCAGCAGAGCTTTGGACAGCAGCAGCCAGGGACAAGCCAGCAACAGCCGCTGGCACCGCACGAGATGCTGCAGGCGGCGCAACGCTATGGAACGCTGCGCAAGTCCAAGCAACCACCGCTGCCGCCGCAGCGCAAGGAGCAACAGCAACAGCAGCAGCAACAACAGCTAGGTGAGTGTTGCCAATTTAGCCTTTTTTCGTATATATAACCCAGAGACGCAAAGAGTCAAATTCGATTTCATCAAGCATATATTATTTTTAGCAGGACAAGGTGATGCGTTAATCTAGCTAAGTCCGTCTGTCTGGCAGTCTGTGTAAACGAGTCGATCTCTAAAATTCCCGAAACTAGAGACTTGACATTTGAAATATATATGTTTCTTAACCATAAGCAGACTCTGTATTTAGAGTAACTACCAGTCGCGCACACCCGCTTAGCGCACCCTTTTCTTTCTGGTGTGAACCAGTTGGCACCGCTGGCGAGTGTTGACCGTTTGTCTTTGGGTTTGGGTGCCAGATAAGCAGCTGAGATGAATGGGTCGGAAATCAGTTTGATTGATAATGCAACTAAGTGTGGCAAGTGGCAAGTGGTAGAGAAAGGGAGAGAGAGAGTGCTGGCAAGTGGATTGGGGGGGTTGGGGCACGCTTATAAATAAAATAGATTTGCATGAAGTTGGTAGCTTGGCAGCCACTAGGATGTGCACAATTTGCATCTGTATCCTTTTATGCATGAGCAGCAGGATTCAGACACAGCTTGCGAGCAAACACTAGAGACACACAAATACACACACACACACGCACACACGAAACACACATTTAAACAGATAAATGCACACAAAATAGTCAGCTCTTGCTCCTGTATCCTGTTAGACTCCTTCCTTTAGCCGAACCTCTCTGCGAACAAGAACAACAAATCGCTTGCAGCGACAACTATTGCAGCAGCAACGCCCCCTTCCGCCTCAGACTAAACAAACGCTGTTGCCCCTCCCTCTGGGAAGCACTGCTCCGCAGTGGCTCTTAAAGCGCTAACATGAAATAGGAGTACAAAAATGCAAACTGAAAATAAAACAAGAAGGTTGCGTAACAACAGATACCCTGTAACCTGCTATGAGCTGTTGTCATATAGGGAGGGTGGGAGAACAGTACATACACTCTCTGTTAAGAGCAACCACGCTTTCCTCACTTTATTGATTGTTCAATAACGTTTGTATTTAATGTTCGATTGGTATACAAACTATTTAAAAAACTATTAAATATCAAACCCAATTTGGCGTCTAATACTCTATTACTCTCCGAGATATGTCAAATATTCAGTTTTCAACACCTTTTGTTATCGATATTAGTATTTGTTATCGGAAGAACTTAAATGCATAATTTCAATATTTTTGCAAAAATGACTTCAAACTAATGCAAAAGAAGATATGCAAAAAAAAAAAAAACAGGGATCCTTAAATCAATAATTATCAATTATATGACATCGAGAGGAGTTTTGAAAATATAAAATAGTTGTTATGCAACTCTTCAGACAGACAGGCATGACTATATCGATAACACATTCGGCTGCAAAAATGTATAAAAAAAAAAATAATACAGAAAAGCTCGTCACCATTTGCCTGTTCCGTACATTTCCCCTTAGCAACGGGTACAGGGTATTTGAAAAAAAAAAACGCCGATAAAAAACGACAAAAAATGCCCAAAAACAAACTGCAACAGCAAACGAAAAATGTAAAATGCACGAGCACAAAATATTTTAGAAAATCAAAATCAAACAACGCTGCGAGCTATAAGTGAAGTGAATCACTGAACAGAATGCAACGCCACATGCCCCATAAAAAAAAAAAACAGCGGAAGAGAGAGAGGAAGAGTGAGAGACAGAGAGAGAGTCAGCATAGAACGGGAGAAAGGTAGTTGCAAGGCACCGGCAGACGGGCTGCCAGGCTGCAGAAACCTGACACAATGGGAAAAGCTGCGTGAAAAAACGGGTGAAAATCATTTGTTGTGTTCGCTAGCGGCTATTTCCATATTTACGACTCGATTTACGCTGATGATTCGTTTAGTTAGCACAGTCATCATTCACTTTTTATTATCAAGCAGCAGGTGAAGTCTATAAATTTTTGAGTGTTTTATAAAAATAAGTTAAAGATTTTCAAGTAAGGTTCGATTGTTAGGTTAGGGCAAGGTACATGAGAAATGCAACTGGTTAAGCTGAGATTTAAGCTTTAAGCTGGTTTAATAGTATGCCCATAAGGCTCGCAGAAGCTTTCCATGCTGTTTTCAAGAAGTAAGCTCATGTTCGGTCAGGTTGCAATTGGTTAAACTAAGCGTTAAGCTTTAAAATGGATTGATATATTGTTCTTAAAGCTTGCCAAGTTGTTTTTAGGAAGAAAGCCTAGATTAGGCTAAGTCGTCCCAAGAGAACGGCAACTAGTTAAACTGAGCTGTAAGCCTTAAGATGGATTAATATGTCATCAAATCTCCACCTAGCTTTCAAAGCTGTCTATAAGAAATGCAACTATGTTAGTTTGGGTCGTCACATAATAAATGCAACTGGTTGAACTGAGCTTTAAGCTCTAACTGGGATTGATATTGTGTTCTCAAAGCTCACCTGAGCTCTTAAAGCTGTTTTTTAAAAGTGGCTAAGATTTTACGGACAGACATCTTCCCGTATATGTAATGTGTAATTCATCTTTGCTCTACGTAAATTTTGAGCTCAGCTTTCTGCAGCACACGCAAGGCTTAGCATAATTTATAAATATTCATAAAAATTCTTGAACTTTTAGACAGATTCTCATCCGGTAAATATTTCAATTATCATAAACTAATTTTTGGCAACCATTTAAGGTAACTAACCACAATAGCTTGCAAATTTTTTGAAACTTTTACACAAACGAGCTTTAAAAGTACCGCAATAATTTTTGGTTTTTACCACTGCACGCCGCAGAGCTATGCAACTCCCTGAACAACAAAAAGAGTGTAAAAAACATTTTGATTGGGTTGATTATGTATGCGAACAAAAATACAAAACTGTCTGATATCCGATACCCTGTACAAAAAAAAAAATAAATACAAAACTAGAAAAAAGGCAACAGTCGATTCATGGAACTTAGACCTTAAAAGAGCTAGAGATCTGAAATTTGGTATAAAATAAACAGATAGATCACAAATAAAATGTTTAGAAAATATGATAAAAGTTCTGTTGTAGACCCATCGAACTCAGAGATTGAAAGATCTAGAGATCTAAAATTTTGTATGTGGGTTCTTCTTTTAAATGAGACTAAGCGAAATGCATCATATCTTTAAATCTTTCTTGAGTATAAGTATATTAAGCTAGGCACAGGCTATCTTTGAGTCGTGTATCCTACTGGCAAATTTTGAGGTTTTTTGAGGCTCCGCCACTAAATGCCGCTTCAATTAGATAGACAAAGGAGGCGGCAACGGGAGCAAAAGCAGCTGCTGGAGCTGTGGCTCAATTGTTTTGCTGCTGCTGCTGCTGCTGCTGTTGTTGGCCATTCATATTTACCATGCTCGTGCATTATGAACTGCTTCTAATCCGCTTAGCTGCCGTCGCCGCAGCAGTTGCAAAAGCATTTCAATTAAAACAAAGCAGTCAAAGTCGGAGAGCAGCTCCTGCTGATGCTACTGCTGCAGCGGCGGCCACAGACTGTGACCCATTTTGTTGATTTTCTTTTTTTGGCCACAAACAACAAAACGAAATCGAAGCAGGCAAAAGCATTGGGGCAATACGAACAAGAATATATATATATATGTACGCTCACTTCTTGGGTGCAATAAGAAAGCAAAGCTCAAACAGAAGGCAGCCAAACTCGAGAAATGATTGGCTCCGGCCGTCGAATCCTGGATGAAGAGGCACCAAGTCGCTGGCAATTCCAATACTTGTCTGCCTATTGCCTAACGCTACTGGAGAGTTGAGTAGAGTAGAGTAGAGGGGCAGTGAGCGGGGCCGAGAGAGCTGGAAGTTTGCCGGACTGGCTAACGAAAATCCCCTTTGACCAAATATTGCATACTTTCGGGAGTCCTTTCTTTAAGGAGCATACCCTTATTCTATTGTACAGCAAATAAAAGCCATATAACATAATGCTATTATAACATCTAAAGTAAATATTTAAAAGCTTGACATACGGGTTACTAAGTTGAATTACATTTTAATTTTGTAAACTTTAGAAAAATTACAAACAATTATTATTTCATTTGAAATTGTGAATTAACAAAACTGTTGAATTTCAAAGCTTATGCTTCAAATTGCAATAGCTTCTCTAACCTTGTTGAATTATTCAGGTATAGCGTATTTATTTTCTTAACTTCAACTCAAACGAGGAGCATCTTCTGGTCGAATACAGCCTGCTGCAGTATTCATGCTATGCAGTTTATTTTGCTCACTTGTATTTTCTTCGCTTTTTTGTGCTTATGCTTTTAGCATTCCAACGACCATGCGCCAACAATAACCAGAAAGAACCTCAAATAACAACAACAACAAAAGTAAGAACAACAATAAAAGTAAACTTGAGTTGCAAGTAGAAAAGTTGTTAGTCGGTGCGCATCATTTGGCGAAGCTTGGCGAAAATATTTCGCCATTGTTTGATGCAATTTGTTTGCCAGTCTGCTGGAGGAGTGGTAGGGGGAAGGCTGCTCTATTGGCGCTGGAAAGTATGCAATGCTTTTGAGCTCTCGATCTGTGCAATTCAATTGCCGCATTTGCGGCTGTTCATGAGGGTCGGGAGATGGGCTGGTTGGCTGGGTGGCTGGGTGGCGCTTCGCATACGGAACAATCAGAGGCAAATTTAATGCCAAACATTTAGCATCTCTCACTTCCTCTCTCTCCCTCTTTCTCTCGCTCTCGCTCTCCATTTTCTGTGTATTCGCCTTTGTTTGAGCGCATTCCGCGTTTCGCTTTGGTAAGAATTTTGTCTAGCTTTTCTTAAAGTTTACTTCACACAATTTTTGCTAGCTTTATATTTCTTATAAACTTGTTTGATTTTTAGAATAAGTAAGACAAAATTAAACAAAAATTGAAGAGAATTGAAAGATTATCTATTGTACGCAGCTAAAAAAACAGTTATAAAGTTTTACTTGGCAAAGATATATATCATTATGCTTCAATTCCTCCAGTTCCTCCAGTTCAGTTCAGTACCTCTTTCATATTGAGCTCATGTGAGGGATTTTCTCAATCCAGTTAACAAAGTATTCAATAATGTTTGTGTTAAAGCTTTAAAACTGACCTCAAGGCCAATTAAACGAGAATTGAACATCCATGCAACTATATTGGATTGAAATAAAATGTGAAGCACAGCACTAAAAAATTTTCATAAGAACCATTAAAAATAAACTTAAAGTTAAAATAACTGGGAAATTTCATGCAATGTTTTTTTCATAATTTTCAGACAGTCAGATTTATAGCTCTATTATTGATATAATAATGATAGATGCCTTATTCTATTTTGATATAATTTACGATCCAGTTAAAAATAAACCATAAATATACCGAATGTAATACCTTCGAGCTGTGTAGGGGGTATATCTTAGTCGAGCACATTAAGACAAAAACCTTGAATCAATTTTAGCAATACAAAATAACAATTCGAAGCATATTAACCGCATCAATTTCCCAGCTAACTACAAGAGGCAATATCAGCCACACAATGCAGAGCCGCACAACAGATCATTAAACATACAAGAGGGCAATAAATACACACACAGGCACACACACTCTCTCTCTCTCTCTCTCTCTCTCTCTCTCTCTCATGGCATAAGATATGCACATATAAAGAGCTACGCAGAGAGGTTGCCATTATTTATGCCGAGCAGGCAACAACTTTTGACAAATTTTTTGGCAAAACATTTTGCGTAATAAATTTATTTTAATTACAACGCCAAAAGTGGGCGCCTTTTATATGTGTGTGTTTGAGTATTTGAGGGCGTGGCACGCTGACGCTGCCGCTGTGTTTCGTAATGAATGCGCTTCAATTAAATGAAATATTCATAGGCATAAATACGAAAGAGCGAGGTAGCTGCGAGCTCAGCCCAGTGGCAGGCACGGGTCCCTCCAAAGCAGCCGCTGCTGCCTGAGGAACAGTCTGGCTGCAGCCTGTGGAGGCCTGCGAAATACCTGCGGCCAAGCATGTTTTATGTGCCAGCAGCTAGCCACGGTTGCGGCACGGGGGCACATTAGCCGACAACACACCTAGTACTGAA
This sequence comes from Drosophila novamexicana, assembly GCF_003285875.2. Lineage (NCBI taxonomy): Eukaryota > Metazoa > Arthropoda > Insecta > Diptera > Drosophilidae > Drosophila > Drosophila novamexicana. Next base: position 2,002,123 of record NW_020824787.1, on the reverse strand, counting down.
GGAAAAAATACAAGTGAGAAAATGCTTAAATATCGGGCAAAAAATTAAAACACTCTTCTTCCAAAAAGAGTTTTGGTCCTTAGTTGTGGGAAAAAGATACGTAGAAAAGTGATTCGAAATTTATTTTTAATTATTTGTATTTCAATGATAATTAAGAATAATAATATTATTATAAGTATTGTTATTATTACTGTAATTATTATAATTATTATTTTAACAATAACAATAACATTATCATTATCATTATCATTATCATTATCATTATCATTATCATTATCATTATCATTATCATTATCATTATCATTATCATTATCATTATCATTATCATTATCATTATCATTATCATTATCATTATCATTATCATATCAATATCATTATCATTATCATTATCATTATCATTATCATTATCATTATCATTATCATTATCATTATCATTATCATTATCATTATCATTATCATTATCATTATCATTATCATTATCATTATCATTATCATTATCATTATCATTATCATTATCATTATCATTATCATTATCATTATCATTATCATTATCATTATCATTATCATTATCATTATCATTATCATTATCATTATCATTATCATTATCATTATCATTATCATTATCATTATCATTATCATTATCATTATCATTATCATTATCATTATCATTATCATTATCATTATCATTATCATTATCATTATCATTATCATTATCATTATCATTATCATTATCATTATCATTATCATTATCATTATCATTATCATTATCATTATCATTATCATTATCATTATCATTATCATTATCATTATCATTATCATTATCATTATCATTATCATTATCATTATCATTATCATTATCATTATCATTATCATTATCATTATCATTATCATTATCATTATCATTATCATTATCATTATCATTATCATTATCATTATTATTTGTTTTGTTTTCTTCTTTAAAACTGCCCAAAATAAAATCAGTCGTCATTTTTGTAATCTTACCCTACGCTAGAACATGTTAAACGAAATATTTAAAATGTTACCAAATTCTGTTTAAAATAAGCTCCATATTTATTTGCTCTTTCGTAAAGCCTTCTCTATTTCATAGCTTTCACAACGTTTGCCGCAAATGTGCCCCATGCAAATAGAGTGACATAGCTATGCAACCCAATGTGGGATACGGTAACGAAACTAAACCCAAATTTTAAGCCATCAGCAGCCCATTGGAGCTCCTGTTTGGAGCTTGTTAATTATGGCAGAGCTAACTGCGCGCTGTCCGTTGGTTGGCAGCCGGGGAACTATGCGAGCCGGACAACGGTTCTATACATCATTCAAGCAATTTACCAATTTCGCTTTGTGTGCGCATGTCTGTGTGCGTGTGTTGCTGTTGACTGACCGCTCATAAAATGTTTATTAGGTAATGAAACATAACAACAAGCGCTGCACACACATAAATTTCAAACGAGCCCTTTGCACTTTGAGTCCTGTTTGGGGTCAGTCGCATTGTTTGCACTGCGCTTCACAAACACAAAATTGAAATTGTTAATTGAGTTTTTAAAGCGAAACTCTTTTCGGCTGAAACAATAAATCACGTTTCAAATAGAAACAAATGAATTGCAATGGCCTTTCAATTATCAGCAAGTCGAGAAGAGCTTGCTATTTTTTTTTTTTTAATATTTTTAAATTGTTTCGCTGGTTTTTTTCTTTGAGTGTTTTATTAGCGATTTTATTTATTTCATTTTAATTATGTTTTAAAATTTTGTCTGCCAAAAATATAAAAATTAAAACAGATAGTAAAAGGAAAAAGTTAGTTAAATGAACTATAATTGACAGTGTTGGTAAATATATTAAAATTAATGTGGAAATATAATATTAAATAATTTAAATTTTGAAAGGATTATTTTTTGTCATTTAAAATTTAATCAAACGGTTAAATTCAGTTTCTCGGATTGTTATAATATTCTTTAGTATGATATAGTTGTCTCACTTGAAGAGTTTGAGCTTTGTCAAGATATTTTGAGAAGCCGAAAAAGTAACTCGGCTGCCAAAACTGATCAAGAATACATACGGTTTATGGGCCCAGAGATGTCTTTTCTTATAAGCTACACATAATTGATTATATTGAAATTTCAAATATTCTTCATTTACGATATATATAAAGAACTGATCAATCGACAAAAGTCAAAATCCGTTGCTAAACGCATTTGGCAAACAAGTTCACGAGGCGTTCATAAATTTTCGATACTTGCGCATAAAAGTATGCTAGCATTTTTTAATATTGTGCGCGGCCATTGGCGCAACCGCATGCGACGATTTGAGCTTCCACTTGACTTGAAGTGCAGTAAGTGCGGCGGTAGGGGGTGGCAATTGTGGGCAGGTGTGGGGCGGGGCAACTGTCAGGTTGTGAAGTGTGCGTGGCAAATGCAGAAAATGTATTTATGCAAAAGTTGCAATTGTCAGCGCTGGTGCAAAGTGCAAAAGTATTGCGTGAAATCAGCGGGTTGCAGACACACACAAATACAGTCACACACACACACACACACACATAAGCAAATACAATGCACGTACATAAACACGTCAAGTTCATGCGGAGCTGTTCGTGATATTATTTCAATCAAAGTATGATTTTTACGTAAATAAAAAAAAAGCCTAACAAAAACGAATCTTCAGTTACTTTGAGCAAAGTTAACTAAAACTAAAACTTAAAACTTAGAAAATTAACTTATACATGCAAAACGCATATAGCTTAAGTTCAAAAAACAAAAACCGAATTTTGTGTTTCAATCAATTCAAATGCAATTTACTTTCTATATAACATCCAGAATATGGCCAAAATCCTTGCAGCACTTATTCCGTTTCCTTTTCATGTTGAGCTTTTAGAATTGAACAATATTTTCGTTTCAAACTTGCCAGCTTTTTACCAAACACAATGTAAAGTTGCAGGGCAAATCTTATGCTAAGCTTTCAAAAGAATTTGAATGAAATAAAAAACTCAACGCATAAACCCAAAAACCCACGCATTCTCACGAAGAGCACAAAACTTGACAAGACTTGACTTTTCAAATATCCAAACACACACATACACACACACACACACAGTCACACACACAGGAACCCATTCAAAACACTCACACACTTATACAGAGCGAGTTGTTGTTGGGAGAAGAGCTCAGCGCTAACCTGAGCTGAGTGTTTTGGCATTTGAATTGAGTTTTGCATTCCAGAACTGTCGCCGCGTGTTGATTATGTTTCGCTGCTTTTGTCACATAATACAGATAGATAGATATTTGGATGATGTATTGAATGCAATGCTCGCTCGACTCGTACTGCATTCATGCCCGATACGCGCTGATTGAACGCAAATGCATTTAGAGCGGCAATCCATTCAAATATACACAAAAAATAAATATTTTTATATATTTATTTTCATATATTTTATATTTGTATATACTCAAGTATTTATATTCAAATCGCGTGCTTAGCCGGCGCATTCAAAAACTTGCTGACCTATTTGCATGTGGAATAGGGTTACGCACATCTGTACGCACACTCACACATGTGTATACCCTTTATTATGGGAAGAGTGTTAGGGGGGTAATCGCTAAAGTTGATAAAGTGCATGCTGTCTCTGTATACTGTAGACTTTAATTTTGAATACCCAATTTTATATAAAATATTTAATATTTAACAGTTATGCTTAGAACTTTTGCGACAGGGTATTACATAGCTGTGCAGCCCGAGCTACTACTTATACACTTATTTAACGCCTAAATTAAGCAAATTAGTAGCGTTGCGACGTTAGCTGTGCGCATGAATTTAAAGCGTATTTTAATAGAGTTTTAATTAATTTAAATTTTGGCATTTTAACATTATTTATTAGTGAGCTTAACTGGCGCTAAACTCTATCGATTTACCCTATCCTCTTGCTCTATCTCATTGCAGCGGACATAATACAGGATTTAGCAAATTAAACTAATTGCCAGTTAAGAGACATAACAACAACAACAACCAAATGCAACCAGAAAATATGAAAATAAAATGAATATAAAAAGAAAAAAACGATTTAAAATTAACAACACGTTTTGACATTAGCATTAAGTAAGTAAAATTAGCGGAAACACATTAAATTCAACACAATTTAGTCGTTTAAGTGCCACTAAAAATAACAATTGCATACTTTTAGGTGTCTTCTATCTAAAAAAAAAAAAACACTTGAACAAAAACGATCAATTTAATGCAAATTTCGACCAAGAAGTAAAGCAAAATCCAAAACCTTAGATTAAGCACTGTACTAAGCACAGCTACAGGCATTTAGTAGGTATAATTTATGAAAAATACCGTAAAGAAAAATACACTTAAAAATACCACTAAATACTAAGCACTTTAGTTAAATTCGTAACTGTACCATACACACAGTGTTAAGTAGCATGCAAAAAATTAAGTATACGACATATATGTCTATTCAGCAGGCATTTGTTCGTTTTCTTGAGAGATGTTTAAAGAATTCAAAGTGACGTTTAACAGAATTTAATATATACATTGGCTGAACTTGCGCATAGTTTCTGGCAGTCTTATGGACAAGTTCTGACAGTAGAGCGAGAAGACAAATTTTTTTTGTACGAAATTTCTTTTTAATAACTAAGCTAAGTTACTTTTAGACGGATATTCATTTAATTCGACAATATCTACGATTCTTTATCTACAATACTTTCTTGTTTTTTCTGTTTTCATTAGATGCATTTTTTATCCAAAAGAATTGCTCTTAATATAAAATATTTAGAGATTATTTCATTAGATAATATTCACGGATATTTATGTTCAAATATTTCTTTCTTTTTCTATTTATATTAAATGAATATTTAACCATAAACTTAGATAATTTGCTGCAAACAATTTTGTATAGTTTTAAAGCTAGCTTAGATTTAATGGATGCGGTCAAAATTTCATATATGCAAAAATGTGTCGAATGTTGCCTTTTTAGAGGAACATCAATTATATAATTATATTAATTATACTAATTTCAGATCTGCCTAATACTTACATCATTTTTAAAAGAACATGTATTATGTATTTATGAAAGGAAATTCAGCCTTGTCCAAAACTAACCCACATCACGCTACACACTCTTTTCAAGTACAGCCAATAAAATAGATATACATGCAAGGGTATTTAATATTTGCAATAAGCCATTGGGTATCGTATTGAATTATGATCATTATCTGTATAAATATATACATGAACTTATTAATTATAAAATGTGGCCATATTGGGGCTATGCTTTGGCTGCATATTGAATGGGCGACAAATGCAAATGGCCAGAAAATTTTGGTTTAAAATCATTGTAAAACCAAAAGCCAAACACAAAAGCCACCTTTGAGGTTACAATTGCGCGAAAATCCAAACAAAAATTGTGCGGCCAACATGGAAAATTTAGCAAAAATTAAATAAACAGTTATTGCAGCCGCACACTCACACACACACAGACAAAATAAACACATATGCAGACTGCAACAAAATAGCATTTTAATTGCATTGACAACAATATATGCCACAAAAAAATGGTTCAACCCCGGCATATCGCAGCTTAAATACCCTTAGAAAATTGTAATTAAGTTTTATTTAAGGTCGCATTTAAGCAAAAGCTAAAGAAATATTTTGAAAGCTGCCTAATAACAAAATTAGAATAATTTTCTACTCAATTTTCTACTCATAATTTTATCAAATTCGATAAGTTTTCTCCACAGATGAAATTATCGACTAATTCAAGAGAATGAATTTAAGCACATCCAAATGCAAAGCTTTTGATAGAACTTTTTGTAATTTATCGATTACATCAACTATAGCAGTTATCGTTGAGGCTTAGGCGCTAGAGCTTCAAGTAAAGTCAAACGCCAAGATTTTCATAAAACTTTTTGTAAATTATCGATAACATGAACGATGACAGTTATCATTGAGCTTAAGGGGCTAGAGCTTCAAAGCCAAGCTGCTCATGAATTTTTTGTAATTTATCGATAACATAAGCTTTTGCAGCTATTGTTCAGTTTTATACGCCGGAGCTTTCACCAAGCTAGTCATGCCAGTCCATGCGCTTTGAAATACCACTTCATAACATGTTTCATAGATAAGAGCTTCAAGTTGAGCCGAAAGCAAAACTGTTCATAGAACTTCCGGTAAATGATCGATATGATAACCGATAGCAATTATGATTGAGCCTTAGGCGCTAGAGATTTTCATATAACTTCTTGAAATTTTCGATAACTTAGACGATAGCAGTTATCGTTGAGCCTGAGGCTAGCCATGTTAATCGATAAATGTATTTCTCTTCGGTTCCATGGACTCTGAATCGTAGGGTATGAAACTATCGAAACTTTTGAAACAGGCAAAGGCCACTCATTAGCCCGTGTTTTCGTGCCGACCAAATTGAAAGCGTGCAAAGTGTGAGGTGACGATGGTTGGTTTTTATTGACAAGAGAACAATGCTGGATAAAATGATCAACAACTAATTGCGCTGCTAATTTCAATTGTTGCATTGTCGTCGCTTACAATCACGAAAATTGTAATTACAAATTACAATTGAGTGCCCGTTTTCGCAAATTAGATTGTGCAAATGTTGTAAATTAATTTCAGCCCCGAATGCGTTGACAAAATCAAAGCGCAAATTTCAATTTATTTACCGCATTCTTCAGACTAATTGGCAAATTGCAAATATCACATAAATATAGGTCATCACAGCCAGCGATAGCCAGAGTCCAAACTATGTTTATTTAATATTTACAGCTGCCAAGAAAACTAAAATGAAAAACTAGCTGAATAGCTAAAAATAACAAGTTTAAACTAAATATGCAATTTTTATTAACATTATTATTATTTTTCTTTTTTTTTTGAGAGGTCGAAAACAAACCGCAAATATGAAAATGAAAATAACAAAATCTTTTGACAAGCCTGGAAACATAAACCAAAAAAGTAAAAATAAAATTTAAATATTAAGCTTCTCCGAAAATGCCAGAAACATATTATAATTTTCTGAAAAACTAAGTGCAACAGATAACAAATATATATATATAAATGTATAAGATAACCACAGATAACCGCATGCGTAAGCTGAGGCAAAAAAATGCTTTTAATGCCATTATATTTCTGCGAACAACCAAAAAAAAATCAAGTAAGAGGTTCTAGTCGGGAGCTCCCGACTAGGGGATACCCTGAACCCTCTTCTTCCAACATCAAATGCATATATATATTCTATTTTAGAAGCTATATGTCAAGATTGGTGACTCTAGCTCTTATTATTTCCCAAAATTGCCCAAAAAACAGGATATCGATATCGATTTTTATCGATTGCTTGGAAACGGAGTAAGATATCGATTATCGGAAACAAACTCGATCTGTGCAGGCACTAGGAGCACCTACAAAAATTTCAAGTCTCTAGCTCATATAGGTTCTGAGATCCTTGCGTTCATACATACGGACGGACGGACGGACGGATAGACAGACAGAAATGGCTAGATCGACTCGGCTATTGATGCTGATCAAGAATATATATACTTTATAGGGTCGGAGATGCATCCTTCTGCCTGTTACATACATTTGGATTTTGCACAAATACAATATACCCTTATACCCATTTTTAATGGGTTCAGGGCATAAAAATATACAAAATTTGTTGCACTAGCTCAAATTCGAAGCGGGGCCACAGCTTTTTATTTCTGCCCAAATTTCTGTTTATTTTTCGGAAAATTAGAAAGTTCTTCAAAACAAAACAAGTCTGTATAATGTTAACTAGCAGAACTTAAACTTCTACCCTGTAAATCTTCTTTAAGACTTTAATTTATTTGATATTCATTTATTCTATGCTCAGCTCTAAAAACTTTAAATCTCTTAAGCCCTAACCAATTATAAATATTTTTTCTCTTGCCAACCTTGTATACTCAATAGTCAAGGGCCCCCTTCCCCCTCATAAAGCCCACCTCTAGGCAAGCTAATCTTTTGCACGCATTGTTATAAACAAATTTTTTAAGCGCACTTTTCCATTCACTCAGCCAAAAGGGAAATACAATTTTCATTTCGTGTTCATGGCAACAAAATGGATTGTAAAAACACAAAACACAAACTAAATAAAGCACTTCTTTTTTTGGCACTGTTCGCATCAGTAATAGACGAGAAAAATAAAAAAGATGGGCTATATAAATGGTAAACTATTAAAAACTATGTGCAAAATATAAACTGAGAATGCGTTTGGTGCAAAAGTTGATCCAATTTGCTTTTGGCATATAAAAGAGAAACAAATATATAAAAAGAGATAAAAAACCATTTAAATTCCACCAAAGCATAATTGAGGCATTTATTTTGATATCTAACAGCTAAATGAAATACTCAAGCGAGTAAAAATAGATAAAATGAATGAAAAAAGAGCCAGTATAAGTAGAAATACCCTGTACCCAGCTCGAAAGTCAACTAAGCTATGCAAAATGTGTTTTTAAGGTTTTTAGTTCAAATAGTTAAGGATATATATATATATATACCAGAGAGTATATAAACCGAATTTCCTGGCTCTAACTCTTAGATCTTTAAGTTTAGATACGAACGTCGATGAATGCGGCATATTCATCTATCAGTTCATTATACACTCGCTTAGAATTCAAATGGGTACAGGGTATGCTCACAGAAAAAAAAAACCCTAGTCTAGTCTTAGATTTCCCAAAATATATTAAACATAGCTAAATAATTGCAGTTAATTATAAATGATTTAAACAGTATTTTTAAATATTTATGCATAGCATGCATAGAAAAGAAAAGCATCTAAAATATTTATGCAATTCCACAAAATTTGAATTTAGTAAATTATTGTAAGTGCTTTGTGTACATAAAATATTGACATAATTACTTAAAATAAATTAAAACTATTGTAGTTTGTGCAAAATATATACAACATCTAATTGATTAATTCATGTAAATACACACAAATGAAAAACGCCAATTAAAACACACAAAACGGGAAAAATGTAGTGTAGTAAATGATTTAAGATCTAAGAGATGAGAGATACAAAAATATTTAAAAACAGATACTCATACAATTTATTTTTTATTTTTATTGCTTTGCTTGAATTCATGTGAATTGTCCTGAAATTCCATTCAAGATTGGCATTTAATTATTATTTTTTTTATTATTTATTGCAATTAAAATCGATTAAGTATTTTCTGTGAACTTTTGCTATGCAGATGCATTGGAACTTTCCAACTGACTGGATACGATTTATATTTTTTATTTATATTTAATGCTGATTTTTATGAACTTTCCCTTTTTTAATCTTTTCTCATTTATTTATAATTTTACGTTATTTATGGCAATTAAAATATTAAAAGTAATTGGTATTCTGCACACAGATGATTTTTATTATATTTTATTTATTATTTATATTTTATATAAAATATATTATATAATATTATAAATTAATTTATATTATTTATCGCAATTGAAATGTTACAAGCAATTTGTTTGGTATTTATTTATTTATATTAAATTTATTTAAAATTTATTTTATAATTCGTTTTAAGTATATTAAGACAATTTAAGGGTAAGACAAGGTAAAAGCTTCTCAACAATTTGATGAATTACCCTATTTTTCGAGTTTTAAATAGCACACGCGTCGTACTATTTATAAGAAGTCAAATCTATGTGTTAGCTGTAAGTTAAATATAAAAAACAAAAGAAGAATAAAAACTTCAGAAATTAAATCAAAAATAGTCCAACAACAAAAACAGTGTAAGTAGTTATTTAAGCAACGATTTGATATCTATTCTAAATCGTTTTTTATTTAATTGTCTCACTCGCTGTCTAACTTTCTCCCTCTCTCTCTCTCTCCCTCTCTCTCTCTCTGTCTGTAAACTATAAAAATCGGTCCCGAATTGTCTAATATAAATCAATATGTAGTAAACACATATATTATAGTAACAAGCATATGCATAACTACTTATATATATATATATACGATTTGTGTAGATGTTGGTCGCCAGGCGTTCCAAGCATTTTACTTGAACTACAATTTTAACTATAACTTAGCTGGTAAATACTATACATACATATATATATACATATAAATACGATATTAAATGAATATGATATATTATTGAATAAACCCGAATGTAAAACTCTATAGCATTGCCTTGTATTTGTTTCTCTAGAACTGGGCAGTCGCCTCTGTTTTTGGGTTTATACACAACAAATCATATTACAGAAACAGAAACTACAACAACAAATATACATTTATATATATATATATATATATATATATACATGATATATATAGACATATATATATAGCACAGAAATGGGAAGTAAGAAATGGAGCTTCTTCTCGGAAATGGCCGCGATTTGGCTGCTGCTCCTGATCTATGTGATATTGAGGCAAGTGAATCGAGTCCTAAACAAAGTAATTCTGCGCAGAGCAGCAGCAGCTAAGCGATTGGCATACGACACATCAAGCACATATGGCACGGCCACGGTGTATGGCAGCACGGCATATGGAACAACAACAAGCATACTGACAACGTCCACAACAACAACAAGAACAACAGCAACAGCAACAACCAAACAAAGAAGAAGAAGCAAACGAAGTCGCGCCGCCGCCGCCGCCGCGGAGGCCATTTTGCAGGTAAATTGAAAAAATGTTGCAATTGTTTTGCAGGCACAATTAAAATCAAAGCAAAAAATGGTAAAATGGCCGCCTTTTTATGCCACTCTGGCAGCACTGGCTGAGCTGAGCTTGTGTGATCGTGTGTGTGTATGTGTGTGTACGCTGGCAAACCACAAATGGTGACATTGCGCAAATAAAAAACAATTTACGATAAACATCAAATTTCCACAAATTACCTTATATTTTACGTGAGTTGCGAAACAGATTGTAAACCACATGCAGACACAAGCGCACACACACACACTCGCACACACACTACAGTTGTCACAAAAAAATACCGCACAACAACAATAATAGCAGCAGGAGCAGCAGCAGCAGCAAAAAAAAAAGAAACCGCGACGCGCTGATTTTACAGCACGTTGAGCATTCGCCTCGTTGGCCATTGTTTGTGCAGCACTCAGGTGGGGTTTGTGCGAAGGGGGGCGGGGGCGTGGGCGGCGCTTGGTACTTTAAACGTGGCAGACACGCCTACACTTAAATTTCGAAATTTGCAATTATTTTTATTGCTTGCCATTTTCGCTGGCTGTTTGCGCTGTGGCTTTGCCTTTTGCCCAGCACTTCAGCTAAATGGTAACAGTCTGTGCGAGGGTTGGGGCATGTGGTGGGTGCGGCGAGGGGAGGGGTCGCCACTTTGTTGTGCCCATCATAAATATGCACGACACACGTAAATGTGCTCCTGTTCAGAAGTGTGTGAGTGTGTGTGTGTGTGTGTGAGTGGCTGTCAGATACCCTTGTACCCAGCATCGCGAACAAACATTCGCCTGTGCTTCTTCATTCCGCTAGCGCCAGTCTGGGGAAAATTAATTTATTTTCCAATAACTTGTATGCTTATTCTACGATCGTTGTCATGTTTTTAGGGCCTAAAGATGACATTCAACCATGTTTATATAACAATATTTAAGACTCAAACATTGTAATTGTGTTCAAAAGGTTCATAAAAAGTGCAAGATGTCGAATATGTGTGTACTACGCCTGATCCTAAAACCTCAAACTAGTAGTTCTGACTCTGATAAGCGCTGAAATATATAGTAAAAGGAAAACCAGTTTACGATTGTTATCGATTTTGATAAAATTATAAAAATTTCTGAGGCAAAGCTTAGGTCTTTAGCTCCTTTAATATATGTGATATACTTGATTCATACACTTAGTGTCACAGGGTAAAATATATATAAAGAATATATAAAATGTAATATATACAAAATAATAATAATAATAATATATAATATATAATATATATGTTATGTATATTGTATTATATTATATTATATTATATTATATTATACTATATTATATTATATTATATTATATTATATTATATTATATTATATTATATTATATTATATTATAATATATTATAATATATTATATTATATATTATATTATATCTGTGTCCCTCTCTCTGCGCTCTCTTTGCCTCTCCCTCCCCCTATCATTTTGCCCTCCCCATCATGGCTGCGAAATTGCTCTGTCATTGTGTTTGTCAGCCTGTGAAGGTTTCAATTTCTATTGCTGTCTTAGGCTAAGATGTTGCTCGGAAACCTCACATAGAGCTCACAAAGGACCTCTATAGAATTGTGTCTGAAAGGCCAGGCCAGCCTTTTAATGGGGATTGCTGAAAATCCTGGAAGCTAGCTTTGAAGATAAATGTGTGTATATTAGATGTCTACTTTAGACATCTTATGAGCAGGAATTTGGCCAAAACCGTCTTGAGGAAACACCTACTGTTCCCATTGTTCGTAATAACACGCTTCTTTTTTTCACAATAAACCAGAAATCCCAACAGCCTACACAAGTCCCAGCGTGTTCCGATAAAGAAAAAGTGAAATTTCAATCAAATTATCATATTTGACATTTTGCGTTCTGTTTTTAGCTGTTGCAAAAGGTCAAGAAACCAAATATAGACATGAATAATTATTAAAAAAAAAACATTTATTTGTCGAAAAGAATAGAAATTTTTGTAGAAAGAGCTACTGCATATTAATAGGAAGCCAAAACTTTTCTCTCAGTGCACTCACAATGCAATTTCCCAACTCACATATCTTGACAAGCTGCTCTAAATTCTAGGAAATGTGGCCTTGTCCGTTTTCCAGCACTAGTTGACATTCAGAGTGGGCGTTGTTGGGTAGGTCAAGTAGAGGACTATTAGCTATCTCATTGTTTTTGTCACTGACCAGTTCAATGATCCCAATGAGTCCTAGTACCGTGTCTGTAGCTGCCACATGGCCAGCGGGCAAATAATTAGGCGCGTCTCTGGCTTAAGCCCAGTGAAGCGACTTGCCAGGCAATTCAAGTTAACGCAGACAGCAACAGCAAAAAAGTGATAAGTAGCCGTAAAGTAGGCAACAAACAAGTGGCCATCAGCAATCACCTAGCAAAGCAAGCGAGAGGGCGATAGAGAGTGAGAGAGAGAGAGAGCAGCACCTACATGCAGGCCAAGGCATTGACTGTCGGCTCTGCGCCTTCAATGTAATTAGAGAGCATTAGGATTAGGCTTACAAATTCCGACCAATAACAAACGCAAACTGAAAGCCAACTAGCCATAGGCCAGAGGGAGATGCCCAATCTGGTCTATTTGTGGCATAGAGCCGGGTTCTGGCACGAAAACTTTTCACAAATAAATCAACTTTATGGTGCGTAACAGCAGCGGGCGGCGGTGTCAAAGGGGAGGGGAATCAAGTCCATAACGACAGCATTTAACTTGGGAGCACTGTCAATGGCCCGCGGCTAGATGAAATACGCACAGGTAGCCAAAAAGACTGTTCGCATTCTTTAAATTAAATATGCTGTAGATACGGGCACAGACAGAGATAAAGATAAGCATATAGACTTAGATAAATACATAGATATAGACACAGATATAGACACAAATATAGATACGGATATCGATATGGATAAAGATACGGATATAGACACGGATATAGGCACGGATATAGACACGGATATAGATACGGATATAGATATGGATAAAGATACGGATATAGATACTGATATAGATATAGATAGAGATATGGACAGAGGTATAGACAAAGGTATAGACAGATATTGACAGAGATGATGAATTTTTAGCTTGACGAAAGGTATTATAGATGATAATTAAGTATCGCAAGCAATTCTACTTACAATCGATAGCCGCATCGATAAATATATCGATAAGCTGTTTATGGAAACTCAAGAGCGCAGCATCGCACACTTCTATCACCTAGCCTGAAGTTCTTCAAGTTTTTAACGCCTCGTTTAGTTAGGGTATACAATCATCTGTTCTTAATATCTTTTTGGCCAAATGTGAGTAGTGCAAGCAAAACATTATTCAACAAAATTCAATTCACACCGCGTCTGAGTGAAAATCAATTTTAATAAAATGACAATAATAATGAATTTTGTTTATAATTGTGAACAATTTAAGGCAGCATGAAAATATTAGGAAGAAAATCCGATTTACAAACATGAAATATTACAAACATACAGAAAATACTAGAGAAATAAATTCATAATTTTTTTGGAGAGTTAATAATGCATATATTTAATCATAATTTAAATATTTATTTAGCTGTTGCCATAAATCAACATTATTTATCATTTATGTATAATATTTAAAAAATAGATATATATAAAATAAATAATTTCACTAAGATACAAAAACATTTTCAGAATTTCCTCCAATATAATCCTTCCACCAAGATTCAAGTTTAATACTTTTTAAATATTGATTTTTACTAATGGATTTATTATTCTATTATTTTTGTGTCTAACTTAAGCATAAGCCATATTATATTTAGCTTCTCCAATGTCAGTTTCTTTAGGCATATTTTGCGTATGATATTCCATTTCTCTTCTCTATTATTTGGATGCACCTGTTCCTTCTTTGAATTACGCTCAATTCTGTTGATTTCAAACAATAGCTACCCAAATTAAAGACATATTGTTATCTTCCAATGCAGTACCAATGATTGCAATTAGAAAAAGCACTCTAAACATAGCCCAACCGCTGCCGCAGTTTCTGTGCCGCCCCAACCATCATTCTACGCTTGTTTTTCTCGGTTTCTTCTCGGATTTTGCTGTTGCCATTGACAACATTAATTGATGAGGCGTCAGCGTCAGTTGCGAATTTGCATGCACTTTTCCAAGCACACGGCTGCAAGATGAAATTCCTCAACAACCCAATCCAGCTACGCCAAAAGCCATTCTTCACACTCCCCCACTGCTCCCACAGCGAATTGGCAATTGGCAAATGGCGAACGGCGACGCGACAAAACCTCAGTATCTAATTTGGCCCAAACCACCAAAGCAATTAAAGTTGCCAAACGGACAACGGTGTGAACCACTCAAAGCGTGTGAGTGTGAGGCACAGTAAATACACTTGAAAATAGCACACGAAAATTTACCTTTGATTTGCGAGTGTTTTTGCATTCGCTCAATTTGCCGCCATGCGACGCATTTTAATTAATTTGCACCCAACAACAAAAAAATTCGTTACCCATTTTTTTTTTATAAATTTTCAACCATTTTTGCGAGCCTGCATACAAATTGCAATGCATGTGACCAGATAATTTGCAGGCCCTCTACCTTATACCCCCCCTCTCCCCACCCCCTTTCCACACTCTATCCAAACAAGCCCCATTGCTGCCGCTGGCATATTGGGGCTAACATGTGGCTGCAACGCCGCAGAGAGCCCAACCACAGCCATAATTTAAAACAATTTCAAATTGCCAGCAATCGCGAGCTCTTCGTTTCGTTTCGTTTCGTTCAGTTTGCGTTTTTCATTTCCATATTTTTTTTGTTATTTTCTTTTGTGTATTTTTGACTTTTGCGTGTTGAGCGCCCCAAAGCAGGCAATACAATTGTTTCGTTAGGTTTATTCGATTTTCGTAGACCCTACGAATTGGATACGTGCACTTTGTTGCGAGCTATGTGACCTGTAATGTTAAGTTGGGTCTATTCACTGTTCGTATACCCTACAGCTTGGATATGCTTACTTTTGGACGAGAAATGTTGCCTGTACCTTCGACTATACTTAATAAAATGTCTCGCTAGGTCTTAAATTTGCATATACCCTATGTATTAGATATGTTACCTGTACCGCTAGTATACTGAACGATAATCAGAATTTATGTTAATTAATTTTTTAATTTTATTTCATTGTCAGTTTCGTGGTTAAACGTCAATTCTTAATAAATCCTGATTTCTCTTATCATAATATTACATTATATGGTAAAATTTGTCTAAATTGTATGTATCATTATAATGGGGCTCTAAGAAAATTACCACTTTTATTATGTCAATATAACTATTTTTAAATATGCTCTTATATTTTCTGCATTATGATAGTTTAAGTTATTTTAGATCAGATGACTATAAATCCCATAAATAATGCAAGTATTTAAACTAATCCCAATCAATATCGGATTGCTTGTTCCCTAATACGCATAGATTTTAGTTTTGTATTTCAGCGAGGGTATTAAATCTTCACAGCAACGCGCATATTCTGTATATTTTCTGTTATTTTTTCTTTGCCTCTGCACGCCATTGTAAGTCAACTTTGTATGGGGGCGGTTCCACGCCCAGTTTTAAGCGCTCTAAGCATCGTCAGAACGTTGGCCGTCAGCTGTCCCAAGTCTCTGGAGCCCGTTCTGCTCGCATCAACTAGCCCGTTGTTTGTTTTAACGATATTAACCGCGTGGATAGTCAGCCATTGGTCACGCCCATAACGCCCAATGCGATAAAACTAGAGAGCTAGAAAACTAGCGATGGGCACGTGCTACAATTCAATCAAAAATGAATCTGCATCAGGCATTCTCCAATCAGTGAGCAATCAGTTAGTCAGTCAGTCTGTCAGTCAGTTTTTCTATCATTCCATCAGTCGGTGACCCATCAGTAAGCAATCAGTCAGTTTGTCAGTCAGTCAATAGGTCAATCAGTCAATCACATAATCAGTCCGTCAGTCACTCCGTCAGTCCAGTCAATTACTTAATCGGTTTGTTATTTAGTCGGAAAACCATTCAGTCAATTGGTCAGTAAGTCATGAAGTTATTTACTCGGGCCGTCAATTAGTCAGGCAGTCGGTCAATCATACATGCGGTCAGTTATTCAGTCAGTTGATCAGGCAATCAGAGAGTCAGCTAATTTGACAACCATCATCATTCAGTCAATCGTTCAATCAGTCACCCATCAGATGGCAATCAGTGTCTTGGTATGTCAATCAGTTTGCCAGTCAGTCAGTCCCCTATCAGTTAGTGAACAGTAAGTCAGCCAGTCGGAAAATCAGCTGGAAAAACTTCGTGCGATAGTTAAGATATAAACACTCACGCTGTCATCAATACATAGCCCAATGGCCGCTGGGCAACTGAAGCGCCATCTGTTGGCTGCACGCCGAGGCGCGAGTCGCTGTCGTCGTTGTAGACGTTGTTGTTGCCGATGTTGCTGCTGTTGCTGCTGTTGTTGTTGTTGTCGTCATTGTCGCTTTGCACATTGCATTTTATTGACCATAACTGACTTTGTCATTGTATATCCCAAGCGCAACGGGATAGGCAAAGGCGACGGCAAAGAAGCAGGGTGGACTGGTGCATACGATGCTCCAGCAGCTGTTTGCCATGTTTCCCGTTGTTGCAGCGTGTTGCTGCTGTTGATGTTGTTGTTCTTGTTGTTTCTGTCGAGCAGCTCGTCTCATTGCTCATACGCCGCGTGGCAGTCAATGGCGACGCGTTTTCCGCGTTGTCATCAGCAGCAGCAGCAACAGCAACAGCAATAGCAGCATTTATTTGCTGCGCCCGCAGGAGTTGCAGACTCGTGTGCAACATTGTTGTTTCTTATACCCTGTATCCATTGAAAACAGATAAAAAGGGGTATAAGAAAGTGGCAGAAATAAATGTAACTGGCAGCAAAAAGGCAGCTCTATTAACCGAATGTCATAGACTATGCAAAAAAACCAAGACTTGTATGCCCTACACTGAACAAATTTATATCCAAATTTGCGATAACCTCATCCGTTTCCCTGAAATCGATCAATATCGATACATATCGATAAACATCAACTTTTTATATTTAAATCACAATTTCGAAATTTTAAGCGCTATAGTCCCCGCACTTAGTAGGATAGTTCTCGTACAGTATATATAGATAAGAAATGTATATAAGTATCTTTCGAGAAATTCTCTGGTTTTAAGGAAAAAAATTTTAAGAAAAAACTACATCAATTTATACAGGGTCATATTCCTATGATATCTTAAGTAAAAGCAGCAAGTTGTATTGCTTCTAGAATCTTAATCCTACTATATGCATCCTTTAAGAATATATTCTCTTACTCTTTTGGAACCAATTATATATATATATATATATATATATATTTGGGTAATTCTGCTAATTCTTGATCTATAAACACATTTGAATGCCATCTGCAAGCAGTGAAAGCTTAAAAATTATCAGAAAACATAAGCAAACGATTTTTGTTAAAATTAATCTTGGTTATTGAGAGCGTTCTGTGGGTGGCCTTGTGTGGAATGTTATTTTCTTGTGAGAACTCATGTCGGGCTGCAGAGTATCTGCTAGTCGGACATACTCGACTTGAGCTGTCTTAGTGGTATTTGTTGCACCTGTGTGTTCTTTTCATGTCGTTCTTGTTGTTGCTGCTGTCGTGCTTAGCAGCTTTAGCTGCCTGTTGTTGGCATTAAACTTTGTGTGTGCTGCTGCTGTTGCAGCTTTGATGATTTTGTTAACTTGGCTGACGGTTTATCGTGCGTCTTGCAATTTGTCAAACAATGTGTCGAGAGTGCTCGGTGCCTCCCCAGGGAAAGAGAGAGCCCCCGCTCAGCAGACGCTGCAGCTGCCTGGTTGTTGCACATTAATTAAATGACTTTCAACTTTTGTGGATTTTGCATGCATTTCGCATTAGTCAAATTAATATGAAAACCTCCAGCCGCTTGGCTAATTAAGGCACTTGCCAGTTGCCACCTCGCGCCTCTAATGAGGCACGCATCAGTCGTAAGCGGCTTTGCTACGTGCCACACTACACGCCACTGCACACAATTCGCCAGCTAATCCCAAGTGAACCCATCAAAATACCAAATATCAAAAAAAATTGCTGCACTCACATGCCTTATCAGAGCCATAAACGGCCTATCAAGCGAACCAACAACAACAACAACAACAGCAAATGCTTCAACGTCCAATTGACACACTCGTGACCCAAAAAACAAACAAGCGCAAATGAAGTGCGAAAAAACGAACAAACAAAAATAAACAAAAGTCGGAGAGTCACAAAATTAACGCTGCGAAATGCGACAGCGAAAGCATAAACACTTTGCATACCCTACATTGAATTGTGCTCAAGACTTTGAACATAAATCACACAAAGTTTCAAAGGTCACAAATATATCCCATTTAATAATTTTACGAACATAATCTCACTTTAAAATTCAATTTTACTAGCAAGTGTTCACCGGCTTTGCCCGTCCACATAAGTTCGCATAAGGGTTTAAATTAGTTCCCCACCCGATCTTCACCAAAAAGAACAAATTTTTCAACTACATTATTCAATATGAAGTAGATTTTCTTTTAGTGTAGAGCTTTGAAATTTCTTTTTTAAGACAAATCCATTCAAGTTTAATATTTGTATGTGCCAACTAGGTTTATTATTTTTCATTTGAAATATTATACTTATATGCATTAACAAAAATTACGGCGAAGAATTGAAATTTCTAGCTCTTACGGTTCGGGCTCTGCACGGCTCATCCATCAGTCTCTCAGTCAATCAGTCAGGTAACCAGTCAATTACTCAGGATAAACAGTTTTATTTTCACATAGGAAAACTTCTGCAAAGAATTAAGATTTCTAGCTCTTATAGATGGGGCTTTACGTCAGGCAGGACTCTGCATTGCTCATCAATCAGTCAATCAATCGATTCCACATATTCACCCCACCTAACAATACCCTACAGTTCAGAGTATGTGTCAACTTCCCAAATTTTGTAATTTGTAATTTTTTATTTATAGCACCGCAAGCGCATACAAGCTTCGGTAGATCCCCAACCTTTTGATTCCCACATTTTTATCAATTCTAAAAAAGGAAAACATAAAAAAGTCCCATAAAGCTGACCACTGGAAAGCAAAAACAATGCACAACGTTGAGAATCGTGTGGAAGGGCAGCGGAGAGTGTGCTAAACATTTTATCGTCACTTAACCAATGAGCAAATGGAATTTTATTTTTATATTATGTACTCGTGCCTATTTGCATTTGAAATTTATTGTGGGGCGCGGCTCAGCCCCCTCTCCCACCATTGATAAGGGCTGGGATCGGCGAGCAGCTATCAATGCTCAATTCTCAGGAAAGCTCATAAAAAAGCGATTGCCATTGCTTTATGCTTGTGTTTGTGTTTGTGAGTGGACAATGAGTAATTTTAAACGAATCATGTTAACCCGAGGTAAAATCTAAAGCTCTATATGCTAATTAGCTGCACGAATCGGCTAGTTAAACCTCGAAATGCGCTAATAATACAATAATCATGTAAAAGACCAAAGTAATATATGCATTTATGGTTATTTAAATTATTAATTTTGTAATTTTCATATATTTTTAACATATTTTTATATATTTAAATTTTATTTACGTTATATTTTAAATAATTATTTAAATTACAATTTAGCAGAATTTTCGTTTTAAGTAAAATATTCCATATATCGTTTCAAGACGCAGCGCATTAAACGAATTTAAAGACCCGATCTGAAACGGTCCACAACAAACGCTCAGCTGTTATCGTTTGCACGTCCCGCTGTTCTCACTCTCTCCCTCTCTTTCCGCTACTCTCACAGCAAGCGGCCACAGCGCTCTCGAATTCGCTCTTTTCGCTCGCACATGACAGCGCTTGGCTAGGCTTTCAGTGTGCCATCGATTTTTCCACTCGCCGCTTCGCCCAATTCGCTTGTCGCCGTCGATGTTACTTGTTGTCCTAGGACAGGCGAGCGCCAGCAAACAGCTGACTGCGGCGAAAGCAGAGCTTCGGCTAGCACGTCGGCACAACGTAACGCGGCTCGTGTTGTTTACGTGATGCACTCGACCACGTTATTGACAGCTGCAGTTGCAATTAAATCGTGTGCCGCATTTTGTTGCAGTTAAATAAACAATTCAAGTGTGTGAGCGATGAGAAAACGCAAACGAAAAACGCGTTAAAGGAAATCGCGCCGTGTTAATAATACAAATATATGTACATACATATATCAAAGCTAAATGCATTCAAGCTAGGCGTTGCGGCACCGAGAGCGAGCGAGAGCGGAAATTGCGGCTGTCACGAACTTGCCGCATTAGCACAAAGCAGAAACGCCAACAACAAAAACAATTACAGAATATAAACGGGCATAAGAACGCGCCCCAGAGAAACAGAAACAGATTTGTATAAATTGCACCGGAAGTGCGACTCAGGTCTGTAACAGTAACAGAGTGTGTGCGTCTGTGTGTGTGTGTCTGTGTGTGTGTGTGTATGTGTGCTGTGCGCTTTTCACTTTCACTTTCATTTCGCCAAATTGCACAAAATTGCGCTTTTGACACAATTAAGCTCCAAGTGTTTACGTCATTATTTTCACGCCCGCCCCCCAACGCCGCGCCCTAATTGAAAACTGATTTGCGCAAAAGGACACACACACGCACACACACACACATACCAAAATATTTTCTTCTCATTATGCAGCGCACGACGCGCGTGACTCACTGTGTGTACCCTCCCCCCACCCTGCCAGTTAGCGCCGTGTCCAGGACAACCAACAACAAATTTATTGCTGCCAATTAATTTTAAGCCAAAAGCACATTTTTACAAAACAGCTACCCCGCCCCCCCCCCCCCCCCCCCCCCCCCCCCTACGGACCGCCCAGGTATTTCAATTAGCCGTCGACTGCATAATAAAAAACCAACGCGGCGGCCCGATAAAAATATTGTTGCTAATTTGTTTTATTATTGTGATTTATGCCGGCGACCCAAGACGCGAGAGAGAGAGAGAGAGAGAGAGAGAGAGAGAAAGATAGAGGAAGAGCGCGCCATAGAACATCAGAGAAAGATTAAATTAGATTCAATTAGTTTAAATTTTATAGTCAAATATCTGGCATACATATTCTGCTTTGATTATCTTACAAATTTATAAGCAATTCGCATTTGTTCTGGAACATTTTTATACCCTGAACCCATTAAAAATGGGTACAAGGGTATATTGTATTTGTGCAAAATCCAAATGTATGTAACAGGCAGAAGGAAGCATCTCCGACCCCATAAAGTATATATATTCTTGATCAGCACCAATAGCCGAGTCGATCTAGCCATGTCCGTCTGTCTGTCCATCCGTCCGTCCGTCCATCCGTCCGTCCGTCCGTCCGTCCGTCCGTCCGTCCGTCCGTCCGTATGTATGAACGCAAGGATCTCAGAACCTATAAGAGCTAGAGACATGAAATGTAGATGCTCCTAGTCCCCGCGCAGATCGAGTTTGTTTCCGATAATCGATAACTTACTCCGTTTCCAAGCAATCGATAAAAATCGATATCAATATCCTGTTTTTTGGGCAATTTTGGGAAATAATAAGAGCTAGAGTCACCAAACTTGACATATAGCTTCTAAAATAGAATATATATATGCATTTGATGTTGGAAGAAGAGGGTTCAGGGTATCCCCTAGTCGGGAGCTCCCGACTAGAACCTCTTACTTGTTTATTGTTAAATTTCAAGTTCGACAAACAGCAGCTCAAAAGCGCGTTTATCAGTTGGCGATAAACTGTGGGAAATAATTTACAAGATATCTGAGTACTTGAACGATATGAGTTTGTAATGTATTTATATTCAATTGAGTGCAATGAACAGCTAGATATGATTTATCGAGGCCATGCTCTTGAGCTGGGCCAACGTTGTTTGGATATTTTTTATACCCTGTGTAGGGTATAAAAAGGGTAGCATGGTTTTGTGCAAACGTATGTAACAGGCTGAAGGAAGCATCTCCGTTCCCTTAAGGTATAAATAATCGTGATCTGCAACAATAGTCGAGTCCATCTAGACATGTCCGTCTGTCCGTCCGTCCGTTTACCCTTTCTTCGTCGGTCTATCTGTGTCTGTGTGTGAACCTAGAAGAGCTAGGGGCTTGGAATAGATTGAACATAGGTCATTCTTGTCCGCTTCCAGGCAATCGATAAAAATCGATATCGAACTCCTGTTTTCTCCAACAAATCTCGTAGGTTTCAAGAGCTAGTCAACAAATTTCTTCTAAGTTTTAGTATATACAGAACAAGTCTCTTCCATTTTATAGCTATCGATAGAAGGGGAAGCTTTTTTTAAATTTATATTTGTTAATGCTAAGACAGAGGAGCGCGTCATTCGAGCTGCATTTGGTATATATAAAAGTATCTACAGGGTATTCTCTAGTCGGGCAACTCGATCTTCTTTAAGCCTAACCAAACGTTACCCATTTCTATGATGGATACCTGTCTGGTGATAAATGTTATCTGTGTTTCAAACTTGGGCGATCTTACAAAATATAATTGATCGTCCTTTTTTTTCAAAATTAGTATTAAATGTTATTAAATAAGATTTTGAGGAGCGGAAATTTTTAGTCATAAAAAAACACCTAGTTAAAGCTTTGTAAAAACTGAAACAATTTTCGAAATGAATTCTGCATCAGAAACAAATCAAGTTGGGAGTTTAAATTGAAATAAATGTTCTCAAATAGCTTTTAAAATGAATTTTCGTCATTTTGATAGATTTCCATTGGCAAATGCAGAATCTTATTGTTAATTAATGATCATTATTGAGATGCTGTTGTTGTGCGAGGCACAGTTGTAAAAGTAAAAGTTCAATTTGCAGCTTGTTGCAAGTTGGCAAAGCAACGGAGCTGCTGCTGCTGCTGCGGTGCCCGCCAGCCATGCTATTGAGACAGCAGCCCCTCCCCTTCCCTACCCTCCCACCACCCTCAGCCATTCCGTTCCAAGCAGCCGCACCACAAAAATAGTAATAATAAAAATAGTACAATATATCTATTGAAATCAGACAAAACTAAAGCAGCAACTTTTGTCAACCAGAGTTCCGCAACGTTACGCCCCCTTCCGCCCCGCCCCCCGACAGCTACCTTTGCAACGTAATTCATTTCATATTTCTGCAACATTTTGGGGCAGAAAAGTTTTTGCAGCAGCCAAAAAAAAAATAAAATAAAAGTAGAAAATCAACCCAAACAATGCGGCTGATTGAAAACTTTTTTAATTGATTTTCGTAAACTTCTCTCTCTCTCTCTCACTCTCTCTCGCAGCAGCAGCAGCAGCAGCAGGCGCCGCAGCAGCAGCGGCAGCGACAGCGACAGTCGACAGGAAAATCGAAACCAAGTGCGATACTCAGCCCACAGCCGGTGTCCAGCAGCCAGAAGGAGCCAACAATGGGCAATGCACATAGCCAGAATCGAGCGGCCCTTGAAAAGCCAGCGGCAACGGGCGACAGCCTGCTGCGGCTGGCGACGGGCGGGCGCACCGGGCCCGGTTGCATGCCACCGACGGTGGCACTGGAAGAGCGTCGCAACAGCAGCAGCAGCCATCAGGCGCGAGTTTTTAGCCGTTTTGTAAAGCAGAAGCGGGACGTATTCCTACAGGCGGCACCTGTGTCGCCCACCTCGGCGCCGGCCTCGCCACTGGCCGAATGGGGCATGCCGCCGGATGTGGGGCATGGACAATTGAATGCCAGCGTCGAACAAATGGATTTTCGTAAGTCAATTTCGAAGTTGAGCAACAATATTTTTGTTTTGTTGTTTTGCTTTTGATTGTTATTACTCTACTTTCTTCTTATTCTTTTTTTTTTTTTTTGCCTGGTTCAAATTCAGTTTGTCCGCAAATTCTATTTTTTTCTCCTTTTTTTTTTATCCCCGGTTGTTTTTATACCCGTGCCGCAGGCCTGAGAGTGTATACTTACTTTCCCCGAAATATCAATCATTCTTTCTACGCATTAAAACACATTTTTATTATTTTCAAATTTTTGTATATTTCTTTTTTCTTAACTATAAACTTTTGCATAAGTCTTTAGGCTTTTACAATTAGAAGGTTCTATGCCTTTTATACTATTTATAAAATTTTTGAGTGTCTTTCATTCGTTCCTTTTTCTATAATTTATTTATTTTTATTTATGAAATCCATTTAATTTCCATTTTAATTTTATTGGCCGTTTCCCATTTCATCCCATTTATCAAATTTATTAAATTTGTATTCCTTTTTCATATAATTTTCATTTATTTAATTTTTTTAGGTTTTTTCCATTTAATTTCATATTATCTTAAAATTCATTATAAAAGTAATTACAAGATTTTCCTATTATGCCTATTTTTTTTAACTAAGACCAATTTTATAATAATATTATTTCGTTTCACTTATTCCTAAGTTAACGAATTGTTCTATTCTCAATTTAGAGTTGTTTTGATTGAAGTATTCTTCCTCTTATTGTTTTCGACTACGGGTATATCAAAGTCGTGCCTTCTCGTCTGTATATTTTTTTACGCAGCTCAGTATGGCAACTCTCGATTTTTTTTGCATTGTTTTCTTTTTAACTTGTGCTGACTTTTGTTTTATTATACAACTCTGGCAACCCTAGAGCGCGCACTAAATCTCGTCCCTTACACTCTCTCTCCCTCTCTCTCTGTGTCTCTGTCTCTTTCGCACATTTTCTGCCCGTCGACTTATTGCAATTTAAGCGTAGTTTAAATAAGAATTTTCGTGCAAGTTTTTTTCGAAATAACAAAATAAAAATCCCAAACTTTTCATTGAAGTTTTATGAAATGTTGTGTACTCTTTTTTTTGCTGTACCTCTCGCCTGTCCCCGCCCCCTCCCCCTCGGCGTGCACCCTGCCAGCAGGCAGCTTTTGTTGCTTTCTGCCTGCGCTTGAATGTTAGAAAATTTCTGAGCTTTACTTTTCCGCTGGCGTTGCTTGTTTTCGGCCATGGCTTACAGTACTTGTGTATATATCGTACTGCCCCCGACTGTAGACGCCCCCCCCCCTCCCCCTCTAACACCCGTCCCTAGCCGCCGCACTCGACCAACTTATTGGCATGTAAGCTGGCAAAATAATATCTTTACTTGCGTACGCATCGGCAAAGTGAAATCAAAAATTTATAGATTTTAGTTATTCATGTGAAATCTTTAAGATGTTGCTTTAAAATAAGAAAATAATATAAAAAAAATAAGCTAACGAGAAAATATGACTGCCTGCAGTTCAAAGCGTGGCACGTTCACAATCATAACTCACACAGATACTCGCACACACACACACAAACACACACAGAAACGGATTGAGATACTCAGATAGAACCGACCCACTTCAAAAACTTGACTCTGTCTATCAAAAAACGCGTTGACTTAAATAAAAAGAAGAAAAACTTGCAGACTGACTTCGAGTCGGAGAGCGGCCTTCACCAGTTCAAAACAAATTGAAATATAAACGAACCACATTGAGTATACGTTCTTATCAAGACGAACTCTTAATGCCCTAACTATTGCAGTTGTTGAGTAGGGAACCTAGTTCGAGGGCTAGGTTTGTTTATAGATGTATTGACATTAGTATTAGCCTAAAAGTCAACATGAAAATCTATTGTTAAAATAAAGTCAGATTTTCGCGAAATTAAAAAACTCTATTTATAAGTTATGCCTAAAATCCAAACAAAATAATCAATTTATATTCATTTATACGATGATAAAAGTTATATTTTACTCAACTATTGATAATCCAAAAAAAAAATCGCAAGATTTGATATATCTACTCCCGATCAAACCAAGAAACTGAGAAGAAAGTAATTTGCATTGCGTTACAAAACAGCTGTCATAGTCGTTCAAGCCCAACAGTTAGTGTATACAAATTGACGCCGAAATAACTGAGCGAGCATTTTGTGCCTCTGCTTTTCCTGTTTACAAAGACGTACTCCTATCCAATTCGAATGAAAAGCTAGGCTGCACGCAGATCGGCACACAAGTGGATGCTAAGGGCGGGTAGTGGAGAGGGAGAGCGGGTAAGGGGTGGGGCAGGGCTGTTGGCTATATCAAAAAGCAATTCAAAGGCGGGCCTGCATGGCTGCCATTGCAGCGGGCAAAGTCCAAAATCAAATCAACGAAAAATTTGTAAACGTGCCAAGGCGCGATTTTGCAGCGCGAAATGCTGCTATCAAAAATTCCCTTTTAAGCGTGAGATAGCTGAGCTGGCACGCCCCCATTCTACCGCCCACCGCGCAACTGAAAAAGCTGCGCCCCCATTCATTTCACATACACACAACAAGAATTCGTTTTTCATGTTTTTTTTTTGTTTTTTTTTGTTCAAGCCTCTTTCAATGCATAAATTCATAATTCATGTGGGCCCTAAGCAAAACTCAGCGGCCTCCATTTGCAAAAATATAAAAAGCAGCCATGGAATTTGCGCGGGGGGGGGGGGGGGGGCTGCGAGGATAGGGTATCCGCTGTCGGATGCGTGCAGGTCGTTGCCGCTGTTGTTGTTGAGTTGAGTTTCGGCTTAGTTTTGGCGCCGACTGCAGCCAACAACAACAACAACAACAACAACAACAACTGGCGACGTGCTCAGTTAAGGGCCTACCACACACACACACAACCACACACACACTCACACTCACACTTCGGCTGCATAAAAAAGTTTGGCATAGCACGTGGCAGGCCGCTAATATTTATGGCAATTAGTTTTAATAGTTTTCCTTGTACATTTTTGTGTAAAATTGTAAACTTCTAGCACTGCCACGCTACTCGGCTCCCTTTTCGGCTATTGCTATCTCACTCTGCATGCTCGTTGTACAGTTAAAACAACGGTTTAATGTTGTTGACAATAGTATTTTGTGTGTTCGTTCGCTAATTCAAATCCAGCTATATTTTTGGCTTAGTTCATTTAACAAACTCCATTGTGACTAGCTTATATAATATTATATTGTGAATCACTTTAACAGTTAATATACAAACTAACTTCACAGTTTTTTCGTAACCACCTAAAGGTATGCTGCATAAAAGCTGCGTCAACAATTGAGCTTTTGAATTTGTATTTGAACAAACCGCCTGAGAGTAGACCCTAAACCACCATGATCATTTTTTAAGCTTCCAATAAACAGCATCTGTAATATGCCAATTGAGCAATTGCAGTAAAACTTAAGAATTGAATTACTCCACATATTCACTTACTCAGTATTTTTTTTTATTAATAAAAAGTTTCTTACACATTTCGAACAATTCAGTTCCGTTAAATACATGCATATTTAAAGTAGCTGAACCAGCTTTTATAAAAAAGATTCCAAAGTGAGCTAGTTCTTTCTTTATCTCTCTCTCTCTCTCTCTCTCTCTCTCTCTCGTCGTCAGTCTTCCTTTGCACTGAAACGGACTGCGCTTCCTGCTGATTGCTATTAAAACATTCGCCTTCTTAAATACAGATTATATTGTTATAAATTCAGATTCAACAAGTCATCGATTAACATATTGATTCCAGTTGCTTTTGTTCTTTGACGCCGTTCGTTCATTTGCACCGTTCAAATTACAGCTTTGAGCCGCCAACAACAAACCTCCAGTTGCTCTCTTCCATTCATACGCTCTGCCGCTCTCACGCGTTCGGCTTTGACTTCCAGGCTTCGCTCACATGTGGCCCCCATAAACCAGTTGCTCTTGTTGTTGTTAGTTACGCTTTGCACTTGCTGCCGCGCAGATCGTTCAAGTCGCACTCTTTGTTGTCGTCGCCGTCGCCGTTGCCGTCTCTATCGCTTACGGCTAATTGGAAAATGTGTGTATGAAAAGTGAAAAGTTGTGTTAGAATCGACGCGTAAAGTTTTGCAAAAAGCAAGCGAAAATTGACATCTGAACGCGAGAAAGAGAGTGACAGAGATAAATATAACAGTCAACACATTTACAGGTGCTCGCACAAGTTGTTGTTTTCTTCAACGTTTTGTTTTATCTTTTGTTTTGCTTTCAATTGGCTTTAATTGCCAAACACAGGAATTAAACAATTTGTTGGTGTCTTGTCAACTAGAATAAACCACAAACCAAAAAAAAGAAGTAAATACATATAATAAAAGAAAACTGACGCCGCCACGACATTCCCATGCCCGTTCCCGTGCCCGTTCCCGTGCCTGTTCCTGAAACTTCCCGCCACCCGCTGCCCGCCAGCTGACCCATAACCAAACCAGTTTCGAGTTGTGCCCTGGCTTTGTTTTGTTTTTGTTTGGCATGCTCTTATTTTTTGGTTTTTCTTGTGCCGCTTTTCATTCGTCATTTGTCATAATGCTTAACCTTTTGCTTTTGAGTTCATTTTCCATATGGATTTTCATAATTTTGCGTTAGGGTTTTTAGTTTCAGTTTTCAGTTTACCTTTTGTTTGGCCCATTCCAATGAGAACGCTCAGACGCGCTCTCTCAATCTCCACTCTCCCATTTTATTTGCTCTCTCGCCCGCGCTCTCACTCTTGCCATGTCTTGCCGCTTTCCAGTGGCGCTTTGTTTTTATTTACTTTTATTTAATTATTATATTTTACACATGTCGTGTTTTCTGAATGAGCTGCAAATGCCGCAATTGTCAGCCATAAATCAATGAGTTCTTTATTTGTTATTAAGTGGCTTATTTTGTTTTAATTGAAATTTCTGAGCACATAGCTCATCTTGCGCGCACTTCTATCTCTTGTCTTTTTTCTCTACCTCTTTCTTTCTCTCCATCTCTGCTGCCCACCGCCAGATGACGTCGTCAGCCTGGACTACAACAGCGACTCCGCTGAGTTTCACAACTGCAGCAGCGACGATTGCTGCTATGCATCCACTTCCACATTGACGCAGCAACAGCAGCAGCAGCAGCAACGTCTGCACTCCCTCTCCATGTCTACTTCTTCATCTGCTTCTTCTTCTCCCAGCAATGATTCCGATTCGCTCTTTGGTAACTAACGCAAAGCCCACATTCTTATTAGACTCGTGCATGTTTCTAATTAGAAATGGATGGAAAATAGTTCTGAATGCTTTGCAATTGAAGTATATCTTATATGCAGCATTTTAGCAAAGATTTGCCTTTAATATGATATACTCATATATATGTTTTTAGTTGAGTTCGTTCTAAAATACATTTTTTTAAGTTCTTATGTCTAAATGCCAGCATGTTGAAACAAAAGAGTTGGGGATTAATTATCATTGCGTACATATATCAAATACTAAATACATCGTATACAATTTATTCCACACAATTCAATATCGACTGATAAAGCCAAAGTTATATGATGGATTAGTCCGATGATTAGATTTGTCTTCATCTGTTCCTATGGCAGCCATATGATATTGTGGTCCGATCTGAGCGATTCCAATGTGTCTAATGCCAACAACAAATAAGAGACTAGTTGATCTAGAAGCATGCAGACATAGAGAAGGACTTGGCCTTACCAATATTGATCATGAATAAATATAGCTTAGGCGCAAATTTTTCTTACAAAATTATAGTTCCCACATGGAAAACATTCATATTTCTTCAAATTCTAACTTATCCCCTTGTATATTAATAATCAATGAATGTGAAGTAGTCAGAAATGAATATGAAGATGTGTACATACATTAGAAAAGTTTTGTTTGAGATATTTTTTGGATAAAAAGCAGATGTTGTTCGACCAAAGAGATTGTTTATTAGTCAAATTTCGACTAGAATTCAAATGTTTCCTTCTAGGTATCAAATTGGAATTGTTAAGAAATTAAACAATTACAACTAGTCCAATAAGAAGTTTATGTGTAATGAGTTTTGTATTTCCAATAAATTATATACATATTTTATAGCAGAAATTTTACATCAAATATTTATATAATTTTTTGGTAATACAAAACTAAAGATTTGCCTTGCAAATACAATTTTCGGAATCATATATTTCCCGATACTTTTAACATACAATAAATACCATATAAGCCAAGTGTTCTTTCACATGAACCAGAAAGTTGCTTTGCCTGATCCTCAACTGTATTCCTTCGCTAGATCTCAATAACAAGGACTTGCTGGAATTGAAGCGTCGCTGTCGCGCCGATAAGATCGCCTGCTTGAGCCTGAGCCGGATCACGTACCTGAGCATTGCCCATGATCAGCCGGAGCAGGCGCAGGAGGCGGAGCTGCTGCAGAAGGAACAACTGTTGATAACGCCGGAGAGTTCGCCGGATGAGCGCATGGCGCTGCAGCTGGGCAAGAAGCTGGCCCAGGTGCTGGGCACCACGGGCACACCGCCGCCGTCTGCCATGGAATCGGGCGTGACGGCAACGGCCACGGCAGCTGCAGCGGGTGCAGCGGGCGTTGCCGCAGCGGCTGTGGCGGTGGCCACGCCGCGTGTCGACTCGCCCCTGGGCAACAACAACTTCAACATATCCAAGGCCAAGAAGGTGGAGCTGCAGAATCTATCGTCGCGTTTTAGCGCTGCCGTTAACCCTACAACGCCCACACATGCTTCGGATGGGGGCATGGCAGGTGAGTCGAGAGCATTTATTTGCACATTTCGCATTCCGGGACGAGCTGGTCACGTGAGGGTCGCCGTTTTCCATTACAAACGCATTAGCTGAGTGGGCGGGAGACGGGTGGGCGCGCAGGCATGGCTGGATACAGTTTGTGCCTTTTGGCGCAATTCGGGAATTATTCAAATTCCCACTTGGCCCCTTGCAAATCAAACGAAACGCGCCGCGCGGCGCCCAAAAACCCAATCTTCCCGATGCTGGGCTCAGCTTCACGACCAGCTCCACTTGTTGTTGTTGTTGTCCCGCACTTGAAGCCGTGTGTATGCTCAAGTGTGTGGCCCTTGTGTCCGAAAATAAAAAAGCACAAAAAAAAAACCTAAAAGCCCTGTCCCTTTTTATACGCTTTTCGTGAGAGCAATGAAGTATATGGGTTATTCAGTTTCAATTAGTTTAAAATTTTAATTCAATAAGAGAAGAGAGCGAGAGAGCGAGTGGAAGAGAGTGAGATAAGAATAGGGAGAGCGGAAGGAAAGAGAAAGAATTGATACAAATTGAGCATTAAAATTGTAAATATTTAAAAATATTAATTTTCATTTGTATATATTAAGTAAAATTTAGAGTTAAACAGAGTATGGCTTAGTCGGCTACTCACAACGCTAACAACGTTTTTACTTGTTCTCCGACTGATGTTCGGCGCCAATTTCAAAGGTAAACACCAGCATCGAGGTGAAGTGCTTGTTAAACTGTACGGTTTGAGGGCCCATATCTGGAATCCCAAAGGTTGCCAAAAGATAATTGAAGTTGGCAACGTTCAAGGACCACAATTGAAAAGAGAATAACAATATGTTTAAGGAGTAGCAGCAAGAAAAAAACTAGCTCAAAACTAGTTGCTATTACAAGGTTTTACAAGTATTTTTATGGATAGTTAAAGCGGAAAAACGAAGAAGATATGCTACGACTGCTAGAAATTTGAATGTCTGAGAATGTTTGGATTAGTCATAAAATTACAACATGTGCGCGACTTTAATGTCTTTGATATCTGTTGTAAATGAAAGTTAGCTGTGAATATTTCCGATCTGAATGACGTGAAAAAATGCAGTTAAATTTGAAAATTGTTTTAAGCCTGTGCGCAAGGTTAAGTTAAGGGTAAATCATGTCCTTAGGGCTCTGAAGTCCGACAGGACTAACAGGCTTTCCAGTTACATTATTAACTGCCTCTCCAGATCTTAAGGCTTGATTTGCCAACAACAATTAAAATATATTTTTCAATCACATTTATGTTCTACTCTGTAAGAGGTATCTAAATAGGGTATCTTATAGTTGAGCTCTCTCCCTCACTCTCGCTCTCTCTCGTTTTGACTATATCAAAACTTTTCCATTTTTATCCAATTTTTATTGAATTATGTTTGGGCTCGATTGATTTTAATTACATTCCCTAATTGCAGCTTGTACACAATTGTAATTTTTATGTACTTGACAATACGTGTATTATAGCCACCCCCCCCCCCCCCCCTCCATTTCCCCTTTAATTGCCTTTGTTTTACATGAAGTCAACCAGTTACTCAAGGGTATTTTGAAAAAGTTGTATCAAGTTTTTTAATTAACTCGTGTCGCTGCCATTTTTCTACTTGCCTATCCCTGGCCAGACTCCCCCCTCTCCTTCGCCCTCTGCAACTTCTTCCTCCATTCAGCTTCATTTTATTGTTTTAGCAACTGATCCGATCAGTTTGGTGCCTAAAACAAACCCCAAGCCCCGAAAAAGTGACGCTAAACGAAAACAATAAGAATTATTATTTAAGAAATGAGATGGAAGGGCTATCTTCGGCTCGCCGAATATTAAATACTCTTAAAGACATTGCGACTTACTGAGTTCGAAGTTTTGATTGAGTATATTGAAGAAAAAAGGATAAATTTTTTTCATTCCCATAGCAGCAATACGATATACTGTTTCGGTGTTGATTTGGAGATTTTCAGGAGCATAGTGAAACATGGGTTGGGACAAGGACAAGAACTTAATTTTCCGTGACGGATATGTGATATAATTATCAGTGCCTTATATATTTGGTCAAAATATCTTAAAAATCGAATGTTTTTAAACTAGTTGTCCGATTCAGACTAAAATGGCTATATCCAAAAGGATTTTCCGATCAAGCATATATATACATATATTCAGGCATATCTCCTATCACGACAAATTGTTAATACCCTCAACGAGAGTATAATCAAATTTATAAAAAAAATCCCCCCGAGTCGGGACCCAAAGTAATTATTGGCACATTTATGCAAAGGCTCGCGCTCGTGCCGGTCGCACATGATATTTAAAATATATATAATTGCCAGCTAAAATGTATATAAAATCCCCGGCATGCCCTTAAGTTTACAAGAGCAGCCCCAGCCAATCCTGCCCAGCCGTCCCCGCCGCCGCCCGGCACCTAATGCCCGTCTAATTGCGCGTCCGCCGCTTGGCTAACAAACAGAGCCAAAGTCGTCCCCAAAAGGGGGTAGAGAGAGTGAGAGAGAGTGAGAGAAAGGGCCCGGCACGCCGAAAACATTTGTAAAAAACTTAAAAATTGCAAACACGTCTTCATTGTTTACAAAATGTCGGCCGGAAACAGGGCTCCGAGCAGCGCCCGGCTCCATTTTCCAATTCCCCATTGTTGTGAGTCCTTAAATATAAAAAGTAAAAAAAAAAAAAAAACAAAGTTTAAATTTTAATTAAATCATGTTGTACAGAATGATGCACGTGGGAACTGGCAGCAGGGCGGCGGGCATTAGGGCGGGGCTGCCACTTGGGCACACAGTCAATGATGATGGCCGCGATAAGCGCTCCGCTGGGTGTGCTCAGGCACGGACTGGGGCCAGGACCAGAACCAGGCCCAGGTCCACCAAGCACCAGCTCCAAAATTGGCCAAGTCAATTGAGCAGCAGGCAAAGGAGGAAGTCAGGACCCCTCTCTCTTTTCCGCGCAGCATTTAATAACGCATTTCTATCGAAAATGTTGCCTCTTAAGATATACAATTTGCTCTAGATTTGTTTGCTCAGGCAAAACAAATTGGCTGCCACGCAACGCGATTATTGGGTATATTCATATTTAAAGAGCTGCTCTTGATAGAGTTCATTAGTCTTAAATGATGTTAAAGACGGCTTAAATATTGTATGCATCAACAAATAAAGGGCTCTAGTCGGAGCCGACACCAAATGCAGCTCGACCCAAGGAAGAGGGGGCGCGTCGATGGCTATAACATGAAAGATACTTGATCTGTATACACTCTGGAAACTAGATGTCAAATTTGGTGACTCTAGCTCTTAAAACATACGAGATTTGCTCAAAATGCAGTTTTGCTATGTCGATTCTTATCGTTTGCTTGGAAATCGGGCAAGTTATCGATTATCAAAAAGAAACTCTTACTACGCGGGCACTAGAAGGACCTACATTCCAAATTTCGAGTCTCTAGCTCTTATAGGTTCTGAGATTCTTGGACTTTGAAGTTTTTAACTTTTACAAATTTAAGAAATATTAGGTTGTTCTATCGCTAAGAAAAGTTTAGATGTAAGGTATACTTTATTACGATTACAAACAAGTTAGCATTAGTCCAAGAATTGTTTATTCTCTTTCGCTCCCGCGTGCATATATGCACATGTTTCATTCTAATTTCATTCTCATTTTCTTTTGTTTCATTTCGTTTCGTTTCAGCGGTAGCAGCAGGTGCAACAACAGCAACAGCAGCGCAGACTACGACGCCGACTGCGTCATCAACGGCGCTGGAAACTCAATCAACTGTTATAATTTCGTTTAAATCATCTCAAACACCAGCGACGACTCAAAGGCCAGCCACGCCCACGGACAATGGTGGGGCGACGGAGGGCATGCTGCTAGCCGAGGAGGTTCTGAATGATGCAGGCCCGCTGCCGCCGCCGCCCGGCTATGGTACGCCCACAAATTCGTTGCTGTCGAGCAATGTGCTCAAAAAGGTGGCCAGCTTCTCGGTCGAGAGATCTTCGACGGGCAACAGCAGCAGCAACGGCAACGGCAGCGGCTGCGGCAGCAGCGCGGCCAGTGCTCAGTTGCCAGCGCCAGTGATGGCATTGGCAACGCCACCTGGCGACGAGAAGGAGTCAACATTGACGGAGCTGAGCGTCGCTGCCGGCGCGGGGTCGCGACGCGGTTCATCTTTTGTGCCGGAAAAGTTAAGCTTCGCTGCATATGAAAAGTTCGAAGGTAAGTCTCGCAAAAAATATACATTTGAACGCACCGCCCGACCACGCCCCCGTGCCCCCTACATGACTCAAGTCAAGCGCAGCCAGCGGAGTGTGAGCCGTAATTTTACCAGTTTTATATATTTATATATGTATATAGATATATATAATATCTGTATATTTCGTCGAATTTTTGTGTGCTTTGCTGTTTGCCTTCTTCCGTCGAGCTTGGCAAATTTTGCGCCACGTTTGATTGCGTTTCGTTGTTTGCCCAAAGTTAACAATTAGTTGCCTACTCCACCCCCGTAACCGCCCACCCGCCTCGGCCACCTCTTACCCATTGGAACAACAGAAATCAGTTAACCAATCAAAAGACAGTGCGCCACTTGAGTGAATTATTAGCACGGTTATTGTAACTGTAAAAATAACAAACCATGCCTGGCGCCATCTATTGAAAGTTATGTGTAGATCTTGAACTCGACTTTAAACTTTACTCAGTTTACATTTTTGAAGATATTTCCATTTATTACTTTAGTTTTCCCTATTTTCATCAATTGGCTCACGGTTTTTTGGTTTTTTGAAATTTATTTTTGCGTTCTTTTTTTACGGGCTTGAGGGCATTTTGCAGTAAGAGAAGTTTAGTTTGCTATTTTCTTTAATTGTATTATATTTTCCTTAATTGTTCAATTTTCATGGCTTAAAAATTGTCTCAGCTTTTATTGCAAAATATTTCATTGAGTTTGCTTAAAGATTTACTCTCTATTTGAAAAAAAATAAAAAAGTAAAACGTTTACACCATCCTTCGAGCCGGATTTGAACCAGCGACCTATGGATTTCTACAATTGCATATAACTCTACAGTCCACCGCTCTACCAACTGAGCTATCGAAGGTGTATTGACAGTGCGACGTTTGTTTGCCAATAAAAGCTACTTTCGGCTTACTATCAATTTATTGACATTAACAAAGTTTACTTTCGCGCTATACAAGTTTTTCAACTCTTTCATATATTTTTTTGGGGACTTTTTGATGGAACTGTTTTTTTTTTTTAATATATTTTCTTTTATTCAGAAAATTGACAACATTTAATATTAGTTATCAACTGCAAAAATGTATAGAAAATGGATTTGCTTTGTGTGACTGCGATAAGTTTGTGTTGTTTTTGTTAAAGTGAGCCAAAGGTAATAGTCGGGTCCTATAAATAATACATTATCGTTATCAATAATAAGAGAATAATTAAAATTTAAATAATCTAAAAGAAAAATATTTTTAACTAAACTCAATTGAAAACTTTAATATAAAATGTAAAAAAAAATGGAATACATTTCCAAAAATTCCCATAAATATTTAGCATTTCAAATATTATCGCAACGCGCCCCTTTCCTAATTTAAAACCGCTCTTCCCGCATTTTTGGTGACTCAATTTCTTTATTTATTTCTGGAATCTTGGCTAGTATTTACGGGTCTTTCGGTCTTAAGTATTTATGTTGCGTCTGCCAGTTAAAGCTTACGGCTATGCAAATTCACAAATTCTTTGTGCCCCCGGGGGCAGCTAACTAGCCCAAACCCGAGCCCAGTTTGGGCCCAGTTGAACGCCCAACGCCCACCGATTCCCACGCGGCGATAAGATTAAAGTTTCAGTTTTGCGACGACATTTTTCTTGCATACTTTCGGGCGGCATCTTTAAATCGATGCGTCGCGTCTTTGGCATTCGCGCCTTCGCTTTGAAAACATGCCACAAAAATGCGCCTGCCACGCCCACACCAAAAACTTGTCGCATTTTTGTGCTAGCTGCTGCTTGTTTAATTATTTCGTGTGCCGGCAACTATTTTGCACCAATTTTGTGGCCAGTTAGGCGCAACGTTTTCTATCTTTCCATTTGTGTGTTTGTGTGGCACACTAATTGGTTGCATGCTGCCGCTGCTGCATGCCACGTCACGAGTCGCATCAACGTCTGCGGCAAATTAATGCAAACAAACATTTTAACGCCTCGCTGCGCAAACAACAGAAGCTCCGACGTCCCATTGAAATCCAAAAACCCACGCAATTTGCTGTCCTTCGCATCTTTCAGCTACTGTTGCTGCAGCTTCCGCTACTGCTCCTGCTCCTGCTCCTGCTCCTGCTCCTGTTCCAGCTGCTGCTTGTCAGTTGTCTGAAGTGGCCATCAATTCTTCCTTTGCTGCCGTTTTTGTCGCGCCAACAGCAGCAGCGCAGACTGGCCCAAAATCTGATTTATATGCCCGGCAACGTCACGTTTGCCACTCAAAAGGACCAAAACGCACCATCAAGGCGCTGCAACTAGCGACTGGCATCCGCGTCCGCATCCGCAGCCCCAACAATGTTTGGGCAACGCGTAATGAAACAATATTTTGGTGGACGGATATAACGCTCAAGTTGGCCGGGTTCGGTCTAAGGGAGCTGTGGAGTAGCTAAAGCTGCTCTTGCGATACCCTGGAAAAGGCTAAATGGAAGGGGTATATTGCAGTTTTGCCAAATCTTATTTGAATTTAACGTTCATCAACATCAACAGCCAAGCTGTATACGATATTTTTGTTGCAATCGATATATAATATATCGATTTGCAGTCACGTTTTCTTCAGCATATTGCTTCAATATGTAAAATATTTTCTCGTATATCATGCATAGCTTATTTCGTCCAAAGCCAAATTATCGATAAATATCGATTCTCTAACAAGAGTGTAGGTTCTTGTACGGCATACAGTTGTTTTTCCATTTACAAAATATTGATAAATATCGATTTTATAACAGTATTCTTTAAGTATATCTTGCATACACAGATACAGATTATATAAACTTATCGATGACTCAGCCCAGCCTAATCGATAAATATCGAAAACTATGCATAAGTTATTAAAAATCTAATAATTTCAACTGGATTAAAGGTAAACCCAAAGGTAAATACAAATGTTTGCTGCGCCAGCTCGATGCTAAATACAGGGTATTTTCAAGTCGAGTACTTTCGCCTGGAGCATTGTTTCTTCTTGTTGTTGTTGCTGCTGCTGCTTTGTGGTCGTTTCTGTGAAACGTTTCATTTTCAGCGTTTTGTTGTCTGTTGTTTGAAGCGAAAGTGTTGGCTGTCTGCGTCGACGTCGGCGTCAGCGTGAACGCTTGCCGTTGATGAATGCAACGCATGCATGCGTGCAACGTCACGCCTCCCTTACCAGCTGTAATCATGCCCCTCCACACACACACACACACACACACACCCGAGTGCCTCTCCTCAAACGCTGTCCACTCGCCAGGCAACGAAGCAGTTATGCAAATTTGTTGGCCGTCGTTTCGCGCGGTTTCATCAAAAGTTGCCAAACGATGGCGGGGACACATCTACCCCGTCCCAACTTGCACGCAAAACACACCCTGCACCCCTTGGGCTGCTGGCCACAAGGCAAATCCACGTCTGCCCAGTTTGGCCTATCAATGACGTGCGCTTATCAGCTTTGATTACATGAGCCTAATGATCAGTGTATGGGGTTAGGTTTTTGATTACGGTTTTGGATTTATTGCGTTTTTATTTGAGCTGTGCGAGGCGCAGGGTTGTATTTCGCGGAACTAGTTCACCAGTGAATATATCAGTTAAATGATTATATGCAAATAACAAAAACAAAGCACGCTTCAATATATTATTTAAATACTTTATGCAAAACCTAAGCAAATGAGTCAACGAACTAGTTGGTCACATCAGCTTCTGTATTTTTATTCTAAAACGTTGGCAAGACAAACATAAAACGTGAGAAATAAGTTAACGCATAATAATTTTCTGATTAACTAGAATAACATATGTAAAAAATGAACTAGTTCATGAACTAGTTTAATAATACAAATATACATAAATAGGCAGAGTTATAAGAAACTTAAATTTAGAATTAAATAGAGAAACACATTAAATGAATTTACTAGTTCATGGAAGTAGCATGCAGCGCATGAATTGATGAACTAGTTAAATATGTTTGAAGAAACATAAATTTCTGATTAAATTAAATTGAATTAACTATATTATAAAAGTGACTGCAGCTTGTGAATTGATGAACTAGTTCAATATTTCACAGTCCGTTTTTAGAAAGAGTTGATTTTATTGTCTCTCTGATACTCGCATTATCTCCCCCCTCTCACTCTCTTTATTTTATGTCTTGCCCAGTAATCGAATCGAGTAGCGTAGTAATTGTTGTCATATCAGCTCGCATGGCTATCAGTTACAGAAGACTCAACACTTCATAGGGATATTAGAGTATGTAGCCCGTGTAGATTAATCGACAGTCATAATATCGTAAACCATTTTAATTGATCTGCGACGCAGTATTCAATATGAACAGTTTTGTTTTTAGTTCCATTATAAAGAAAGTTTAAGGAAATCAACAATAACATCAAGAGTTTTTGATTTCTTTGCTTATCGAGTGCTGTTATCTAGATGAACATGCAGTTAATTTAAATGGTATCATAGTTCATTTTTGCATGAGTCAGTTCCATGAACGGTTTATGACGCACTCTTGATGCGAATCTAAGGCTGAAGTGTTGGGAAACACTTGAATCTGAGTATAAATAATCCAGGCACATGATTCAATTAGAAAGGTAACTAACTAGTCGAGCACGTCCGACCTAAGCAATACCCTATACCAAAGTTATTATGCTAAAATATACTAAAAACCAATTTGAAGGGATCACAAGGTTGAAGAGGCTCACGAACCGAACCTTAAGAATATGCTTTGGCTCGGATCATAAACCAAAGCAATGATAACTTATGTTGGGTTTGCTTAGTCTGAACAGGCTTGCTTTACTTAATATACCCTATACCCTGTTGGCCACTGGGTATAAATTAAAAATACCCTAAATTTGCAGCTATTGTTATCAGACCATGACTGATAAGGTAGCGACCTTGCCAGGGTGTTCGGAAGGGCGTTCAGGGGAGAACTGCAATTCGTATGTCATGCTATACGCCTTGGTTATAGTACCTATATAGGTATATAGTTCTGGTTCCAACAGCTGGCACTTATCAGCTGAGCAAAAGCAAACCAACTAAAAGTCGAGCGTTGACTCTGACATGTTCCACAGCCGCAGTCTCAACTAGTTGTTGATAATTTTGATAAGTCTCGACACTTTTAATTTTGTCAAATGAAAAAGAAACAACAAAATTGAAAAAAAGGAAAATAGCAAAAAAAAACATGACTAAACTGCGAAGCGCTGCCAGTCAACAACGCGCTTCAGTACCAACGAGTTCCTAGTCACACAGCAGCTCCGGGGCAATGCCAGCACTGAGCAACGTCTGGTGCCCGCTCTTCGCCAGGCACGCCCCGCAGGCGGACCAGACGGAGGAGCAGTCGGAGCAACAGCTGCAGCCACCGGACCATCACGTGCCAATTAGTGTGCCGGATTGTGGCATTTTGTGGCGGCATCAGCCGGAAGCTAACATCGTGTCGGCGGAGTCATCGCCCGCACATTATCTCCAGCTAATGTCAATGGCGAGCAAACGCGTTCTAAGCGCGCCGCACTGGCCACCACCTGATGTCGCCCTCGACTGGCCAGCATCCGCCAAGGCGGCTGCCTCCTGCCCGGCTGTGGCTCTCAACATTAGCGTGCACATTGTCAGCCTACGGTTTGATCCGCACGCGCCTGACCCACCACCACCACCACCACCAACCCAGCTGGCAATGGCCATTGCCAATATGCGCGCTCCCGATCCCGTTCCCGTTTCCGTTCACGTCGCTGTTTCCGTGCCCGCTCCAGCTGCACGCGCTGACAGCCAGCGTAAGTTTTATTTGCTCTACACACTGACCAACATTGTTAGGGTATTTACACTTGAGTGCATTGCTTGTCACAGTATTTGTTGTGGCCAAGTCCTGAGATAAGAGATATATTTAGTTTCTTATATCGTTTAGTCTTATGAACCAATATTTCCTTAATCCTCATTAGAATGACATTTCCTCTTACAGAACTAGCTTAGTGATTCGAATCTCATGTCAGGGATATATATGAAAGTAAATAACTAAAAATACAGTTTTGTACGGTTTTGTAAGGTTATCAAAACTCAAAGTATTAAGCATTGAATGAGGTGTATTATTAAACATAAACTAAGTCGTATATATTTTAGCTTTATCTTCATCAGAAGCCGAAGAACTATATAACGCCATATCCGATTGTCGGTTCATAATGATATTTCAGGACTACAAAAATGGCGTATTATAAAGATAAAGCTTGAGACATATAAGTATAAATCCTACGTTGGGGAAACACAATCCTAGGTGGTGATATAGTAATAGCATGCATAAGAATAAAAGTCGGAAGACGGGGCTTGGTGTTACATAATTTATGATTTTTCATAGCATCTCAAGAAAGTATGAGCCTACTTTGTCAGGTCGTGGGTTAAATTGAAAATATTTTTAGATGACTTACAACAAAAATACATCTTAATTATCTTCCAAATCTAAAAGAATCTGCTTAAAACTGTTTTTATGCAAGTAATTTCTGCGCAACTGTGAATCATTTGATTCATTGATTACTTCAAAAATGTACACAGTCGATGGACTAGAACGATCTATTTTTAATATTTCTTTATAAAATAATCAGAAGATCCAATTCCATAATATTGATAGCATATCAGATATTTCTACCTTTATCTATTTGCTTGGAAATGCTTTCATTCAAGTCGATTGTCACACATCAAATGCTTTTTTGTTTTCGATATAACTGTTGAGTAATCGCTCATGTAGAGTATCTTATCTTCGTTGCTGCACTTTTATTATTTTTTGTTTGCTGTTTCTTTGTGAACTTCTTTGGACAACACTTAAATTTATTTATGCCTAATGTTTTGGTAGCCAACACGTCTACACCCCAACCACCCAAAAATATATTGTTGCCTTTCATATTGACTTTTTCTGCTTACGCACACAACAACACACACACATACACACACACACATAAATCATTGTGTCCGCGCGTATGTGGGTTCAACTTGGGCTTCGAGCCGCAGCTGTGGGCAAAGTTTACCCCAAGCCGAGGGTAATACGCGGCATTGACCCGAACCGGAGTCTTTCCTAAAATTCC
Source organism: Drosophila novamexicana (assembly GCF_003285875.2). NCBI lineage: Eukaryota > Metazoa > Arthropoda > Insecta > Diptera > Drosophilidae > Drosophila > Drosophila novamexicana. The sequence continues at coordinate 1,959,761 of NW_020824787.1, read as the reverse complement.
ATCGGCCTATTTTTGTAGGATCTATGACATGCGCATTGAAATCAGTTTCAGTTTCAGTTAAAAAAAATAGTTTAATCGATTTCCATCCATCTTTCACGCTTGGAGGTGGAAATTTCAATAGTAATAATAATTAATATTCAATTGGTTTTTATATTTTCTACATTATAAGCTAATTTTTTTGATCTCTCGATTCGCAGGTCAAATGCTGATCAAATGGCTAATCTCAACGCTGCAGAGCAGCTCGACGCTGGGCATTATTGGGCCGGAATCATTGAATGCAATGGCCCTGCAGTTCTGTCATAATCTCAAATATGTGGGCGTACTCAAGCAGATCTCCAATGAGCAGCAGCAGCAGCAGGATGCGCCGTCCGGTTTTAGCGTAAGTTCAATGCACTCTTCTGTCTAACGGGAAATTGGTCAGGGAGCGGAAGTTGTCACGGTGCTGCCGGAAATAGAGTGCCACGCCCCCCAAACCTCGCACTCGCCCTATGTAACTAACTTTGTCCAAGTCATTAGCTATTGATAAGCTACGGGCTGCAGCTCAAGTTATGCTAACTTCACCTAACGCCCCCCCCCCCCCTCCGCCATCCTCCCCTCCTCTCCTCCTCCGACTGCATATTATGGCCACATTCTATGCTTAAAAATGAACCGCAAAGTTGTGCCCGGAAATTAGCAATTCCATTGCCAGGGCAAATCGCAATGCACTTTCATTTTAGCCTAGCTGCTGTACATGTCAGCTGCATCAGCTGCACCCACCTCCAACCCCTTGTGTTAGTTTCCCCCCTCCTCGCTGCCATATCCTGCAGCTGACGAGCCTGCAAGTGTCAGAACTTGTTAAAACTTTGCCGTCAACTTTGCAGAGCTCAATCTCTCTCTCTTGCTCTAGCTCTTACTCTTCCTCTCTCGAACTGCCCACTGAATGTGGCCAACAGCCTTTTTATACTCTGTTCTCAAAGTGAAAGGGGTATATTGATGCCTATGCATTTTTTGATTGCTCCAATGCAAGCTAAGGACCTTTGACTTGAATATATACACGAGTATATGCATCGCATAACGTCTTAATTTTGCGGACCACGCCCACCAGCGGGCTGGCAAACCAAAAAACTTGCTGTCTATCACAGTTAAGAGGTAGATAGATCACGTATGAGCTGCTCTTCAAATCGAGCCAAACTCCAACCACGCCCATAAATTCTGAAAGTCAAAATTAGTTTTGCCACAGTTTTGAAATGCTTTGGCGTTACATTTTGGGAGTCATCAAATCTATTATCTTCGACTGAGCTTTAGAGACTTGTAAATAGAATACTTACTATTATTTTACATACCCTATGGCCGCATTAAACAAAGTATTTAGAGCTTTGGCAATCAAATAGGGAATAGAAGACCAAGGCTGAGCTTCTTTGAGAGAGCTTCTTCCATCACAAAATAGGACCAATAGGGGCGTGGCATATCGGTAAGACATATCTTGTGCACTTTTGAATAGGCAATGAAAGATTAATGCTGAGCATATCGGAAAGTCTATAAAGAAAGGAAAAGAGATAGCTGCAACTTTGATGAGTATCACGCAGTCTTTAGCAGCCGACTGCAACATTTAAACTCTCTTTTTATTTTTGCCTTGCTAAATTATGAAACCAAAAGAGTTGACTGCCCCCCCGCCTAGTCATGGGGGAGAAGGGGCTGGGGGCGGAAGGTGGGCGTCAGGCAACTGCAGCTGTTTGTTTGACTCTCAGCGTGCGGCTGACTAATGGACTATGTAATACGTTTGCTTTTTTGGCAACGCTTCGCTTGGCTAGCTAAATAAAAATCTCGGTACACTTTTGCCAGCTTTAATTGCCGGTTAACCCCGGCTCAGGCCGATGTAACGCCAGCCCCAGCCCACCTCCCGGCCTAGGCTCTTACCTGATAGTTAACGTTAAGTGTTATTGGCCTGAAGAAATGTCAAAAAAAAAGATAGAAGAACAACAACAGGACTAACAAATAATCAAGCACTCGTCTGTGGGCCCAAATTAGTTTAGGCCAAAAGTTTTAGCCACAGCAGCTTAACCTCAAAATCCCTTCGAGCAAATCCCTTCAGGAGAGAGGGGTGCGGGTGGGGGTGGATGGGTGAAGGGAAATGCGGCGCCAAAAACGAGCAGACAACAGCGTTAAGTGATTTTCTATGTGATGATACTTGAGCTCTACAGATTATGATATCACAAATTTTGTTCGTTCCTCGACTCGCCTCGCCTCGCCTTGACTCCTTGGCTCATGTCCTGCGTGGCAACGTGTCCTGGTCTCCCCGTGTCCCCATGTCCTGGTGTCCTCTTGTCTCCCGTTGTCAATGTGCGCGTCATCAAGTTTTTGGGCAACAGGCCAGAAACAGCTTTTGGCTTAAGCTTGATTTCTTTTGCTCCCCTCGCCTCACCTCCCCTCCTCTCTGTCAGTTGTTGTTGCAGCTCCCATTGAAAGTTTTGTGCGTTTTTATTACTTTGCGGCAAGTTCCAGCGTTTATTATTCTTTTGTGTGCACACGCCGCGCAACGCCAAGTGGCATGCAGCAGGGATATAACTTTGAGCTAACCCAACGGGGTTTTTAAGCGCAGCGAAACGTAAATCGTTTGAATTACAGGGTATTAACGTGGCCAGCTTGAGGGAGAGCAACTTAATTTGATTTCTGATTAGAAAACTAATTTCATTTGAATGAGCTATTTCATGTGTTAGCATAGCAGCAAAATTTCCTATAAAAATGATCTACCTTTAATTTATTTTCATTTATTTTTCATATTTTATGTTTTGTTCAAAAGCTGTCTTTGGTTCCATTTCTGGTCTGAAGACTCAATATTTGTTTCTAATATTGAGATCTAGGCTTGACTTAATAATAGTATATTAAATATGGAAAAACGTTTGGCATGTGTAAATGTATTTTCAAGCTTGATATAGACTGCATTTGAACCAGCGACCTGCCACTTGTCAGTCCGACGCACAGCCTGAAACAGTTCATTGATCTAATAGTATAGATTTATTATTTTTAAATCATTATTATTCTCAACCTAGTTTTTTTTTTATGTAAATAATTATTCAATTTTTCCATGCAGTTCTTCTTTTACTTAATTTTATAGCTTAAACCAATAGTTATTTCAAAATATGTTCATTCAAGAAGATCTACTAATTAATAATACGAACTGTGGCCCAATAGCTCTCCAACCACTTGGCTTAACACCACGAAATGCAATTAAAAATTGAAATTCAATTACACACACACATACACACTCGCACACCCGCCGCTAATCATTCCGAGCTGATGAGTTGGGGCATCCGCTGGGATGTTGAATGCAAGTGAAGTGCAACAGCTGCACTCAGATGCTCTAAGGGCTGAGTGTACCTAGGTATGTGTGTGTGTGGGTGTGTGTGCCAGTGTGTGTTTGCGGGGGCGTGGTCACGTTATCGCACTTGACGCCATTTGCTCAAGTGTTTGCACTTTGGCGGTGCCAACAATTTGCATGCTGTCGCAATTCGAGCAAACCCAAAGAGCCCCATCCAAGCCCAACCGCGCTCCTCTCATCCCTTTCGAGAACTCTCAGGCATGCTGCTGGCAAGCATCCTAATCTCAAGCTAAAACCCGACCGAATCTCACGCATGACAACGCCAAATAGGTAAGCAGCAAAAAGTGCAACAATAAAAACAGGGAATGCAGCAAAAAAGTCTGGCAAATCCGAACACTAAATACTCTATGAAGTTGGCAATAAATTAAATTTTAAAATATACAAATTTTACTATTGTCAGGAACTCTTTTATCCCTTCTACATAAAGCTATGAAGTGTTCGATAAATAAAAAAATACATTTCAATATTAAAATTGTATTTATTAGAAGAAATAAATTTCAAAAAGTATCTTCTATAATGTACTCTATAGTTAACTTCATAGATAATTTCTTACAATTTTAAAAGCTTGAACTTTTCGTAAATTATTTGTTCACATGCAAAGCAGGTCATGAAAAACGAATTTACATATTTGAAGAGCCTAAAAATAAACAACAATAAGTTTAAAGAAAGCATACAACGTATAATCTGCTTGAAAATCGAAAAGAGCTAAACAAGAGTTGATCACATAATTTGTCAGCAGGATAAATATTTGCCAGCCACATGACTGGTGCGCCTGATGTTAACGGCCAAGAAAACAGCCAAACGAACTGCATTTCTTAGTTATTCTAACCCCATTCTGAAAAGGTATAAAAACAGTCAACATATATTCCCCAAGCTCTCCTCCAGGGGGAAGGGAGGAGGGATGCACAACAATGACGTGTGCACAATTTGAAGAGCTGAGCTTTAGAGTTCAACACTTTGCTGGGCAAGGGATGACAGCTGGGAAGGAAGGGGGTAGGGCTTGGAGAGCGGATGGCTTTTAAGCTCTGTCGCTTGACACACTTGAGACCAACTGTGAACGGGATGCACTCCAGCTGCAATTAGCAATGGGCCAATAAAGCTTGATCTCTTTTGTTTTTTTCGTTTAACCCACAGCCCTACGAGATGTACCAGTGGACGCACACGGAGCAGCCAACTACCTCGCTGCCGCTTACGCCCGGCAAGCTGGACAAGGTGGCCGCCTGGCCGTTCTCCAGCACTCCGTCGGCGGCTCAGAAGCACTACGAGGGCAGCTCCACGCAAACGGATAGCCAGAAGACGCTGCAGCAGATCTTGCGCAAGCGTCTGCTCAACTGCGCCACACTGGCCGAGGTGCACGCCGTGGTCAACGAGCTGCTCAGCAGTGTGGACGAGCCGCCCAGGCGGCCATCGAAGCGCTGCATCAATCTCACCGAGCTGCTCAACGCCAGCGAGGCGACCATCTACGAGTACAACAAGCCCATAGAGGGCAAGAGCTATGCGGATGCGGCCAGCCAGACGGACGAGCAATGCCTCGGCTCCTGCCAGTGTGGTGCAGCTAATGGTGTGCCGGAGCCACAGCTCGAGCAGAGTCAACAAAACGGTGTCGCAATGGAGCCAAAGGCACCGGAAGCTGCACCGGTAATTGCACCGCCTCCACCACCTCCGCCACCGCCGCCGCCACCACCACCGCCGCCGGGCATGACAGCTGCAGCAGCACCACCGCCGCCGCCGCCGCCACCACCAGGCGGTGGACCACCGCCACCGCCGCCACCGGGGCCTGCCAATGCTGGCAATGGGCCGCCGCCGCCGCCGCCACTAAGCACCTCCAAGTCGGGCACAGCTCTGGCGCCGGCGCCACTGCCAGATCCCGCCGAGGGAAATTGGTTCCTGCGCACAAGCGGTAAGTGGAAGGGTATTCAGGTTTAACCGAAGCCTTTGACTCATATGTTGCTTTATTTCTTTCCAGTTCAACGCAAGAGCGCCGTCAATCCGCCGAAGCCCATGCGCCCGCTCTACTGGACGCGCATTGTGACCTGTGGTCCGCCCGTGCCGCGTCCACCTTCGATCGCCAACTCAACGGACAGCGCGGACAACAGCGGCAGCTCGCCAGAGGAGCTGCCCGCGACTGGCAACGCGTCCGCTGTGCCGATGGCGGCGCCTGTGCCAGCCGCACCCAGCAAGGAGATGTGGACAGAGATTGATGAGACGCCGCTCGACAATATTGATGAATTTACCGAGCTCTTTTCTCGCCAGGCCATTGCGCCGGTTACCAAGCCCAAGGAACTCAAGCCGAAGCGTGAGAAGTCCATCAAGGTGCTGGATCCGAAACGTTCCCGCAATGTAGGCATCTTCTCCCGCAGCTTGCATATGCCCGCCAGCGAAATCGAGCATGCCATTTACCATGTGGACACCTCGGTTATCAGTCTCGAGACGCTGCAACAGATCAGCTATATGCGCGCAACCGATGAGGAACTGCAGCGCATCAGGGAGGCCGATGGCGGCGACATACCGCTCGATCATCCCGAGCAATTCCTGCGTGACATATCGCTCATCTCGATGGCTAGTGAGCGCATCTCCTGCATTGTCTTCCAGGCCGAGTTTGAGGAGTCTGTGACGCTGCTGGTGCGCAAGCTGGAGACGGTATCGCAGCTGTCGCAGCAGCTCATCGAGAGCGAGGACCTCAAGCTGGTATTCTCCATTATATTGACGCTGGGCAACTACATGAACGGCGGCAATCGGCAGCGCGGCCAGGCGGATGGCTTCAATCTGGACATACTGGGCAAGCTGAAAGACGTCAAGTCCAAGGAGTCGCACACAACGCTGCTGCACTTCATCGTGCGCACCTATATAGCGCAGCGCCGCAAAGAGATGACGCTGCCCGAGATGACACTGCCCATTCCGGAGCCCTCGGATGTGGAGCGAGCCGCCCAGCTGGACTTCGACGAGGTCCAGCAGCAGATTAAGGAGCTGAACAGAAAGCTTACGGGTAAGTTGCAAAATGCTTGGAATGCATCTCATAGATACTAATCCTCATACTAATCCTCACTAATCCTCATACTAATCCCTGCAGCTTGTAAACAGACTACGGCTTTGGTGCTAAGCGCCTCCAGTGAACATCGCGAGCCCTTCAAATCCAAGATGGAGGAATTTACCGCTAGTGCAGAGAAATCGGTGGCCAAGCTGCATCAGCTGATCGATGAGTGCCGGGATCTCTTTCTGGAGACGATGCGCTTCTATCACTTCTCCCCGAAGGGCTGCACCCTGACCTTGGCTCAGTGCACGCCCGATCAGTTCTTTGGTTATTGGACAAATTTCACAAACGATTTTAAAGACATTTGGAAAAAGGAATTTACAATTATGAGAAACGAAATGTAAGTAACTTACTCAAACAAAATCAAGCTCAGCTTTCTAACGGTTTTTGGTCTTTTTTCTTTGGTTTTTCTTTTTCTAGAATAAAAAAACCGAAGCAATTGGCGGTGGAAACTCGCCGCGATAGCTCCACTAAGGATCGAATTTCGTGCAAGGCGCGCGTGCGACGCAGCAAAAACTAGTTCTTAGTCCAAAATTTAGTCGTAAAGTTGCATTTAAGCTTAACAATAAAAATCAAAAATATGCTCGCACCATTCAAAATTACTCAAAAACATTTCACTTTGAAATTGTACAACAAAAAAAAAAAATACAAAAATACTAGTGCTAAATTTACAACACATTTCGCAACACTACACTTTAACACTATTTCATTGATTATCTAAATTGGAGCTATCGGGCGACCACCACACAATTAATCGGCTGACCATTTTGAGTAAACAAATAATTGGCCTCAAAACTGGCGCCTCGTAAGACAACAATCTCGGCTTTAACAAGAGCATGTCGCATCCAAATACAACGCGTCGCAAGCATGTGCTCAAGGAGATGATGGAGGATGACTATTCGCTGCCCACGGAGCGGCAGCAGATCGTGTGTGTGGTCAGCAGTCGCGGCAACAATCTGCACGAGGTCGTGCCAGCGGGACTGGCGTCTGATAACTTTCTGGGTGAGCACGATGTGAAGCGCAGTCTCTGTTGATATTGATAACCAACAGGTAAGAACTTATCTGTTGCAGTATCCATGCCCAACAAGTTCCGCAAGAATGTGTGGGTCAAGCGCGGCGACTACGTACTGGTCGAGCCCATTGCCGAGGGCGACAAAGTCAAAGCGGAAATCTGCAAGATACTAACACCTGAGCATGTCAAGGAATACACAAAGGCGGGCATTTGGCCGCAACGTTTTGCCAAGAAATCGGCGCAGGCGTCGCAAAGTCAAGCTGACGCTGCCGCCGATCATTCAGATTCCGATACAGATGATTCCCTGCCGCCCAACACAAATCGTCCTGTCAATGTACAAAACGATGAGGACGAGGAGACGGATACGGATACCGACGAGAGCAGCGCTGAAGACTGAGATTGCAGTGCATTTGTGATTGTGCATTACAAAAAGTTTAGCTATGTATATTTTGTAACGAATTGTTTTTCCTCGCCAATTGTTTTAACAGAAAATCGTGTGTGTGTGTTTACGACATACATAAACCCAAAAAAAACTACACAAGTTAAGCGCGTTAATTGTTTGTTGCTGCTGCGGCTGCGTCCACTTATTCAAAAGCTAAGAAAAGCCTACACGTTTTTTGCGCGCTGAGATTTGCTTATAATAGTGCCTAGATAAAGCAATAAGTGGGCTTGGCTTAGCAAATCCTACTCCTGTGCATCACAGATCTCGATGTTTTCCTTGTGCTCCTCCTCTTGAGTCTCGCCCAGTGGTGGCTGCTGCTGATGCTCTTGTTGTTCCTGCTCCGCTGTCAATTTTCCCGCATGCAGTGCATCGTGCTTGGACTCTGCAAGCGCCAAAGTAGATGGCCTGGCTTTCGTAAAGGGAAAATTGCTCAAATCTTCAAATTGTGGCGTATGCACGGCAATCAGATCCGTCTGAGTGGAGCTGCTGTCACGCGGCTCAAAGCTAGTGTATTCGACCTCCTCGCCATCCGAGCAGCTGATGTGCTTCTTGAGCGCATCCTGTGGCAAATTGCAGACCATGGTCAGGCAATTGACAATGGTGCCAATCGAGCTCTGCAGCTGCTGCACCTGATCCGTAAGCATTGTGCAACGCTTGGCCAAATCATTTACAACGGCTGCCGAGTTCTGATCCAGGCACAGTTGTCCCTGATTCGTGTTGTTGTTGCTGCTGCTGCCACCAGCATCCTCCGCATTTGTGCAAGCGCTGCTATTGGCGCCATGCTCGCCGCCAGCCCTGGGATCCACTTGCATGGTGGACACTTTTTTCCACAGCGCATTGATGGCCTGCATCTGCAGCTGTTGGATTTTGCGCTCGTTCTGCAGCTGTGCCTTGGTCAGCAGCATGTCCTTGTTGAGTTTACTGTTGTGAGAGATAATATATGAGAATATATACATATAAGGCAAGAGCCTGTTGGCCGAGAGGCTGCACTTACTCAATGTACTCGTGTGTGCGCTGTTTGTGTAGCTTCTCGGCAATATCTTTGGTTTTCTTGCGCGTATGATAGCCGCGCCACATCTTCTGTATGGTCACCGCGGAGGATTCAGTGACATGCTCTATCAGACGATCTGTGCAGTTCAGATTATTGTTGTCCAGCTGCTGTTGCTGCTGCTGCTGCGCACGCTCCGCAGCCATTTTACGTATAGTTTTTAGCTTCTCAATGTTGATCTGATCGCCGTCGTCGTCCGTGCTGCAGCCGCCAGCATCTGTTGTACTGACCGATGTGGCATTCATCTGGAGCTGCTGTTGCTGATGCTGCTGCTGCTGCTGTATTCGTTCCGCCTTGCGGGGACTGCTCGTGGGGCTCTGCATGCGTCGCAGCTGTGGACTGCGAACGCGCGGCAAATTTAGTTTGTTATCTGGCATTGAGTACATTAAAATGTGATTCAACATTAGTATATTAATTTCGACACATTGGATTTAGAAAGCTTGCTTGACTACCTTTGTTCTTGTTGCCTTTGGTTTTGTGCATCTGCGTGTTGAGGGCCGTGACTGTTGCCCGCTGGGCGACGGCGGCGGGACACACATCGGGACTCATTAGCGTTTCCGGCACAGGCACCATTTTTGAGGCAGCAGCCAAGGGTCCGCCCACAGGCGTTTGCCCAATAAACGTTTGTTCTGCACAAGCAAAATGATGAAGGAATTAAGGCTAAGGCTTGGGTTTTAGAACTATCTTACGTACCGTTGTAGGGATTTGGCGTTATGTTGCGAGGTGTTGACTCCGTCGAGTTGTAGGTTTTGGTGGTCACGCTGCTGGATAGGCCGGACATGCTGGCCAACGAGAAATTATCGCCATCGTTCCGAATATTCTCAATCAGCGAGGTGCTCATTTGCAGCGCATGATTTGAGATGCCATTGTCGCTGCTGATGCTGTTGTTGCAGCTATTGCCATGGTAGCTGTTCACCATGGACTCCGGCGAGCCCTGCCGACCGCTCAGACGCGAAACTGTCGGGAGTACACAATAATTGAACATTGATGAAGCAACAATGGGACATCATGGCAGAGCTTACAGCGCGGCGACTGAATGCGGCTCGTTGGTTTCTTGCGATGCGAGGACGGCGATGTGCTGGCCGAACTGTTTGCATTATCCATGATTTCCTCTTGCAGCTGCCGCTGATGGTGCTGCGCCTTGCTTAATATCAGACGCAGCTTGCGATCGTTTTCGTTCTCCAAAGCCTTGCCCACCAGCGGACAGATGGGGCTTAAGTATTTGGCCAGCTCCGACTGCTCGCCAACGCGAAACTGGCGACCACGTCCCTGGCTATATAGCCACTCCGCCTTGAGGCTCTCAATGGGATCCACCACATAGCCATCAATGAACTTGAGGCTCATGCACCAGTTTAGCACAAAGGGCCGGTAATCAAAGCCGCTGCGAAGTAAAATAAAATCCATGTGAGAGCAGACCCAAACCAAGTGCAACTCCTACTTACTCCCTGCTGTTCGGTCCCATCGTCATGTTCACACAGGGATTCTCCGAGAGAGTAATGCTTTGCAAATTGCACAGATGCGACAGCGTGCAAATCTCATTAAGATCGTTAATGTTGTTCTTGGCCAGCGTTAATGTCTCCAGGGAGACCGGCAAATATTTGTCGCACTGGCGCAGATGGGTCAATCGATTGCCCTGCAAGTTGAGTTCACGCAGGGAGCGCAAATAGGATACATCCGAGATGCTGCCTATGCGATTGTCCGCCAGGTTGAGGCACTCCAGGTTCACATTGGTATTGAGATGCTCAATGGTCTTAATGTTATTGCCCTCCAGATTAAGCACGCGCAGATGCACGCATTCCTTTAGGCCCTCAATGGACAGTATGCCATTAAAGGAGAGGTTCAGCTCGCGCAGACAGTGCAGCCGACAGACGCCAAACATGCGCAGCAATTGGTTTTTGCTCAGCGACAGCTGCAAAGGACAATTGAGGAATCAATTAATGATAGCAGGATCAGCCTTTTAATATGGGCTATATATAGGCACCGTCTCGATCTTCAGATATGAGTCAATGTTGTCAATCTTCTGCAGCTCGTTCTCGTCCAGTATTAGCTTGCGTATATTCTGGGCATCGTCCTGTTTTGGCACCTTCTTCAGCTGCTTCTTGGACAGATTAAGCGTCTGCTTTTCGCTGCAGCTCTCGTCGCCTGCGAGAGGAGAGGGGAACATGAGAGGATGCGTGTAAACAGTGATGAAGTCATCGTCTGTGCAATGCCACACATGGGCAGCTGTTGGGGGTGGTTCCATCGGCTGCCCACCCACCCTCAAAGTAGGCTGCGAATTGCAATGCACGCCAGCCAGACGGACACCACAGCCAACGCCGACAGCGGCAGCAGCCGAAGCAGGTGAAATATTGTTTGTCAGATGACCTGCTGAGCACATTTGCTTACCGCTCATTTTATAACCCTGAAATTCCTGCAGTTTTATAACAAGTGACCCAACGTAGCTAATTTGGCAGCATTCACTGGCGTCCACCACGAAAAATCAATGTTTGGGAATGCGAGCGCCCCCTTCCTTTTGAAACCAGGGCTACGCGAGATTATAATAACATTAACATTCGACAACAATGTTATTAACAGTATGCGCCCTTTTAGAAAAAATTCAATTGGGCAGGCTTAACAATTTTAACAATTTTTTTTTGTTGTGGCTAACAGATAGCTATACAGAGAGCAGCGATTGACAGTGCATCCCTTCGATATACGATAACAGTGCACACTGAACTAATAAGAAGTATCGACGCCGCTTATCCAATGCATTTAAGGCATTTGCCATAGTTGGTCACACTGATCCGTTTATGTTGCGCCTAATTTGAATTATCAAACCAATCATATTAGTGTTTTGGTGTTTATTATTTCCAGTGAGCATATGATTAAAAAATATATATAACAATAAAATGAAAGTGAAATAAATTATTTCAGCTGTTTGCTTAGCCCCGGTGGCACATCGGCAGATTTGTACAAGTCGCTAACCTGACATGGCACACGCTCCAGCTCCTCCATCAGTTTCATTTCCTCCTGTAGATTGTTTAAATACATGCGCTGTACACGGCGCATCATAGGCGCAATCACCTTGGTACTGACTAGCTCCTCGAGACAAAGAGGATTCTCGGACTTGGCTCCTGGCACCAAGCCGGCAGAGACCCTAACATCCTTTTGCGGATTTGCGGGCGATTTGGAGGGGTTTGACGTCTTTTGTTGGATCAGGCTGCACTCGGACTCGCCCGACAAGCCCAGCGATGGCAATATTAGCCTGGAGTTGGTACTCAGCACCAGTCTGTCGGTCATTTCCGTCATTTTATTAATCGATTGATGCAACAGCTCCTGCATCTCGATCTGTGAACGCACCACGGTGCGCAAATTCTCACCACTTTTGGTAGTAATTACGGTCTTCAACGAATTCGCCGAATCGCTGTCCGTGCCCGGCTCATTCTTATCCGCATATTTGGCATTGAAATGCGCCTTTGTCTTTCTGCAACGCTCCCTTGCCGATTGCAGCATTGAAGATGATTCCTTGACCTCGGTCGGATTGAAGAGCGGATCCTCGCTATTCTCGCTGCGGCCGCGACTGGACTCCTTGCCAAAATTCGAATTTCTATACAGCAACCGATCCCCGCCCGCGCCGTCTCGATCTAGCGTAGATGCCTTGTTGGTGGGCGGCAAGGGGGGCAGACGAAGCGCACGTCGCGATTGCGGTGCATAATCCACATTAAACAGGGACTTCGGCTGAATGTAGCTCAGTCCCATCCGGAAGGACGGAGCATCCGCCTGACGTGTCGCCCTGTTCGGACATCGATGCACTTGAGTTTCAGTCTGTCGGAAGTTCTGCTGCTGCTGCTGCTGCGGCTGCTTCGGCGGACGGATTTTCCTCGAGTGCGGCTCCAGCGGCGGCTGACTGTGGCAAGTCTGGGTGGCTTTCTGGATGACTTCCTTGGGCCGAGGCTGTGTTTTCGACTTCTCTTGACGCATTTTCTTGCAGCGCATGGACACTCTTGGGTTCGAGGACGAAGAGTTATTAAATTGCAGTCTCTGCCTAAGCACAGTCGGATGACTGTGGATGGGCGCATTCTGTATTGGATTATGGGCATTAGAAGTCGAGGTTAGTTTTAGTTATTGCAGCATTTGCCTACCGACTCAGTCTGAGTGCTGCCTTGGTTGGTGTTAAATTGTTCATCATCCAAGTACTTGCTGTAAGCATCCATTTTCGAGAGTCTCCAAATCTCTCTTCCAGCCCGACTCGTATTATTTCAGAATATTTTTCAATCGAAACTTGTAAGTCTGGCAGCTCGCACGTAGTAAATCGAAATAATATTATGTTTATGGAAATCAATGGAGTATTAAGTTCAAGGCACTCCATAGTGAAAATTATTTATGCAATAAAAAAAGGTCACGATCTCTAAAGGATCTAAGATATAGCATTAAATGAACTACCTATATTTGATTAAAAGTATATCTATAGTAAATAGATGAATTAGAAACTTTTGGGATACATAATGTAAAGCTTATATTTTCGGAAAAACTAAAGAAAGAAAGCTGTGAAAACTTCGTACAAATCCTGCTTATTTATACAACTTATGTATTAGTATATAGATAACATGTGGTCGGATATGTCTAGCAAAACAAGATAAATTGGAAACTTAATTATTAACATCATTATTAGTTGTCAAATTGTTACACATGTGGCGAGCGAAGAACCAGTTCCGGAATCAGTGAAAGTCTGCACAGGATTTGCAGACTTCCTCTCTGGCCTAAAGTCTCTCTCTTTCTCTGCTCTGGTTCTCCTTGCCTGAGCAGCTGGGTCTCAGCAGCACTTGGCTCTCAGTCTTTTGCTGTCGTTCAACGTTGTCGGTCGTCGTCGTTTTTGTGACCGCCTGATTTTAGGCTATATCGCTGCCCGTGGTCGTTGCTGCTACTGTTGTTGTTGCTGTTGTTATTGCTGTTGTTGCTGTTGCTGCTGCTGCTGCTGCTGCTGCTAGTTTGCGTTGCACGTCGCCTTCACACGCCCCCCGTTTACGAGCAGCCCGCCCCGCACGCTCAGCTCGCAGCAACGTGCCGCGAACGCGTGTGTCTGCCTAGCCTATCTCTGTGCCTCCGTGCCACAGCCAGTGTCCGTGAGTGCGTCTATATGTGCACGTGTGTGTGTGTGGGCAAATGTTGAAAGCAGCAGCATGGCCCGAAAAGACAGCACAAAAAACGTTGCATACTTTCGGGCGCACTGAATAATGATTTTTGTGTGCCCGCTGCGTGCGGTGTGCAAATAACAAATGGAATGAAAAATGCAAATTGAATTTTCGCCAAAAATCTATCATCAATTTCAAAATGTGTGAACATCTGCCGAAAAATCCCAAGGAAAGTCCAATAATTAAATGTGTGAAGTGACAACAAATAATAAGTATATTAATAAACCAACGAAATCAAATCATAGAGAGGAAAATATGCAGGCAGCCAAGACGAAATCGACGCTAAAATACAAATCTGACATTGGCAGGTGCACGCAGCACACACTCACACACACGCACACACACACACGCGCGCGCACACACATACAAATGTATAACACACAAATGCAGAGGCGACAACAGCCTGCGTCCTGTGCCCAACATTTTGGCCGATGAATGAACTGACATAAAACTTGAAGAGCATAGCCAGAAAAGCCCACACATTCACACACACACACACACAGGCGCACACCCGCAAATACAATCAGAGCCACACATAGTCGCACACACACACACACAACATTGAAAAGCATATAAAAAGGCCATTTTCGTAGATTTCTGCGTGCCCTTGTCAAAGTAATAGAAATCGAAATAGAAACTTCCCCGGAACGTGCCGCGCATTTGCCACGAGAAAATCAGCAGCAGCTGCAAATAAATTTCACAAAACCAAAATAAGAAATCCAAAAATAAAAGAAGGTGGGTCAAGTGCAAAACTAAATTTTTTTTATTTAACTAGTTGTATACACGAAATGTGGCCGCTCACAACAAAATTCATAGCACGCTTTGCAGCGCGCTGTTGTTGTCCAACTAAGCCCAAAAATAGAGCAACGATTACAGCACACACACACACACACAATACATGAACATGCACACGCACACATGCTAGTACACATACACATATATTTACATATGCAGCGCAGCATAAATCATAAAGCTTTGGACAGCTCAAATTGTAGCCAAATGTCAATATAACACTTTTAAGTGGAGCCGCTGAGCATGAGTTGATGGCGTTGCTGCAGGGGAAGCGGGTGAGCGGGGAGCGCTAGCTGGCTGTTGTACATAGACCAGCCCAACGTGTTTTCTAACAAACAAAATACTCACACAAACACATAAACACTCTCACACACATAGAGGAAGTGACAGGCGGCTATGGGCTGGCGGGGCGACCAGGCGTGCTTAGGCAAACTCCTGTCTGCAGCAATTTCACTTCCTTGAAATCCATTGCCCAACAACAACTCACACTCAATTCTACTCACTCACGCGCTCTCACTCTATCGCTCTCTCTCTCTCATTCTCTCATTTTGCGCTGTGCCAGCTTACTATGCTGCTGCTGCTGGCTCTGCTGCTGCTGCTGCTGCCGCTGCCTCAGCCTCTGCCGCTCTGCTGCCAGTTCATTTGCTCGCTCTCTCGCTCTTGTTCGCTCTCTACGCAGTCGCTCATTTCGTTCCGCTCTTGGTTCGCAGCGCTCAGCTCTTGGCTCTGGCGCTCTCTCAAGCTCTTCTTCTGCTCGTATTACAGCTTTTGGGCGCTTGGCTCATTTGTTTATTTTTAGTTGCTGTCATAGTAGCTACACACACCCACCCACATACACTAACACACCCACACACACACACCGTTTGTATACCCACTTGTGTGTGCAATTAAGTTGCAGTTAGGCTTTGGCCATTATTAATACGGGCACTTGGTACATACGCTGACATCCAAAGTTATTCCAAGTTGCGCGTCGTCTAGCACTTGGGCATAACCAAAATTAGAAATGAAAGTGGTTCAAGGTCGCCCGAGGCACATGCAGTAATCAAATAGCTAAACGAGGTTATTGCACCGCCCGCTTGGGGGTCGCACACTTGGCCTAGGCCTGGAGAAAGGCTTGTGGGGGGGGGGGGGGGGGGGGGGGGGGGCAACTTGGGTCGCAGCGAGTCGAGAAACTGGCACGCAGCTTGGCCCGTTCGTCTCGGTCAGCCGGATTGGGCTCAATTTGGAATCCCGCAGCCACGTCGACAGTTCTCATTTAATGCCCGTATTTATGTGGCGTAAAACAAAAGCCAAGCGAAGATTTGCAACAAAAGTGAAAACGTGGCAACGGGTGACGGCGACGACTGGCTGCTCTGGGACGTTGGGACTTGCGTGTCGCGGCGTTTGCGTCCATGACATGTCGAGGCCTCCTTTGTGGAGCTCACGTGTCAGGTGAGTTCATGCCGTCCGCTGAGGGCGTCAGGAAGAAGGGGGCGCAACCGGGGCCGGGCCGGGGACAACAGCAACTGAGGTGTTCATTTCAGTGAGGCGGCATAAACACATAAAGCAATGATATGCATAAACCACACACACACAAGCTCGCTAAATATCCCGTTAGGAGAGCTTACGTAAGCAGCGTCAGCTGCGCCTGAAAGCTGCCTATAATTATTTCTAAGCACCTTTTTCGGGAATTAACAAGCGTTGGCAGCAGTTGTGATGAGTGCGTGCGAAGGCGCGAGCCTAATGAGTCCCTAATAGATCTGTCAGGAGCTATTCCCTTGGCTACACATATATATTTGAGAGCCTCTTAATCGCCAAGTAGCTATAAATTCATAAATTACATTAATTATACACACTCTGCATACAGATTGTTTGGTTCCTTGTGAGGGAATCAAATGAAATTATGTTTAACGTTTCCCCGATTTTCTGGGAATAATGGTTAAGCTGGGCACGTTTGATTTTACATTATATGTTATATTATATACGAAAAAAAAAATATGCCACAGTCAATTTTAAGAAACATTTAACATAGACATTATATTACTTTACGCCTGGCATAACGATCCCATGCATGTTGTCACCTCTCCCTAGTAGTTCGCCTAGGAGAAGTAACTGTTGCGCTGGACGCGCATTCCCGATGTTCGCGGCGGTATAATGTGAGGGAATGTTATATTCGCATTGGTCGTCATCGCCATTCCCACATTCTCCCTTGGATGTTCGGCTTTCCGGCTTTGTACCGAGACTCTCGGCTCGGGCGTCCGATAAAATTCAGTGGGCCGTATACGTGGATACAGCTCGCAGCTGTGCTATAATATACAATAATTTGATGCGTTCCAAAAGGAATATAAAACAGCTGAGACCCAGTCCAGTCAACTCACCAGTTCGAAGCTCATTTCAGGCATGCGGAATTAATGTGCCTCTATTATAATTTGCTGTCATTAATCTAAAAAAAGAATATATTGCTAAACGTATTTTTTTTTATTATATTTTTTTTTTTTATGTGATTTTAGGGTTTTTAGAAAAAGAGAGAGAAATATAAGTATAGTCCAGGAAATTCTGTATACAACTTTGAACGATGGGAATATACAAGGCATCGAAACTTCGAATCGAATGAGTTATGCGTCCAGGCTCACTTCATTTCTGATTATTGTCATAAGTGTTCTCATGTAGGGGCTATGAGAGAATTAAGACTGTAAGTCCTTCCCATTTTGGAGGATGAAAGGAAAGGAAGAATATTTATATCTTCAAGGTCCCTAAAGAATTGTAAGGTTCTTCTACAAAGGGAAAGCTCTAATAAGGACTTCTATTAACCTCAACAGCAGCAACGCCTAAGCTTCACTCTTATGGCTGGCCGCAGTTAACCTCGTTGGGTAGGGTCTCCTGCTGTGCTGCATTAATTACCCACTGGGAATAATTTTGTTTAAAGAAGGAGGAGAAACGAAAAAATCATTATGCATTATGTTTGTACAGCTGCTAAAGTTGCCAGCTGGCAGCTGGCAGCTGCATTTGTTGGGCCCAACGAGAATGCGCTGCAAAGTATGCTGCATTTTAATTGAACGTCGCAAATGGTGCGACCCGGAATAGTCGCCGGAAACGGAAGCCAATGAAGTCAGCATAAGCGTAAGGTAGCAGCATGCCAGCGACATTTGCCTGCTCCCTGGTGACCCTTGTGGCCGGCCCGCTGCTGCTGTCGCTTCTGCATGTCTGCTAATGAAATATTCATTCGTAATCGATAATTCCGCAAAAAGGCGAACGAGCAACGCGGCGGCATAATAAGCTGGCAGCGACAATCCGACAGCAACTGCCAGCTAAGCCGAGCCCCCGATCAGCCCGTCCCCTGGCTGGTGACCTCCACGCCATCTTCAACGCCAGCCGCATCGAGCGACGCCATTGAGAATTTGGGGCGAGAGTCAAGTTGTCTGCAGGCCACATGCCACATGCCACAGGCCACAGGCCGCTTGCCGTGCGACGCTCACCGCTCGCCGTTCGTCGCACAAAATAAAATTCCAATATTTTGGCTACAATTTATACGCAGTTCGGGGGGCAAAAGTCGCCGACTGGCCGCATAAATCGCGATGCTCCAAAGCATATTATGCTGCCTCATTGGACACATGGCGCATGGATGATAAGTTCAGGGGAATCCATAAACGGAGTTTTGAATTAAAAACGCTTGGAACTAGCATAAGTGCCATTGTTTAATTTGCTTAGGAAATATTTGGTGATCTGAGAGATAGTATAGGAGAGAGGTGGAAGGAAACTTGAATTCGGAAACTAAAATAATTGAATTTAAGACACATATTTAGGATAAGCAAAAGTTATGGTAACTGTATAAAATCACGTATTATTTAAGAACAGAAATGATATTTATGTGGCATATAAATTAATAATATTTTCTACCAGAATATTGGTCAAGGCTTCAAATTATGCCTGTGATTTTATCGAGCCATATGGATGGACTCTTTAGTGAAACTTGAAGAACTTAAAAAAAATAAAAAGTTTGCTTAAGCAAGCTGAAAACTCCAGACTTGTGTGATTGCATCTTACCCAAACCAATCAACTTGAAAGCTATATAAAATATTGCGTATACGACGTATTGTACAGCAAAATATTCAATTATTTGTAAGGAGAGTAAAATATAATGTTTGCCCATATGCATTTAAAACAATTTAGAAAGGAGCTCTTTGAAAAGCTAATCTTAAACATTTTCAATAAAAACCAAGAACCAATATAAAATTGAAAAAGAAAAGTACATCAATAAAACCTGTTTAACAAATATTCCATGCCTGCTCTTTGGAGCTTATCTAAAGCCATGATTTATCAGACAGAGTAATGCGTTTGGAAGTCATTGCGATATTAAAACACACACACGCATACACACACACATGTGTGTGTGCGTGTGTTTACTGGCTTGGCCCCACGCCCAATTGAAGCCCATTAGAAATTCTATTAAAAGTTATTTACGGTGCAACTTTCGGTCCATTGAATGCGACAAAGGCTGACGCTCGAGTAGTCCGCACTCATATGCTCGTATCCGCACACACATAGAAAGCCATGTACACGTAATATGAGTGCAAAACTCAAACAAAGGCCGTGGAGCAGGTCGGGCATTGTCTATGCACGTTCATAAATAAGAAATGTAGCAACGTTGGCACCTCAACCGAACCCAAACCCCTCGCTAAAGCCCAGCTGAGTGACAACCCACCTCCCGACCCACTAATTGCGGCACCTCTCCGCCCAATTGTTGGCCAAAGCCAGTCGAAGCGAATGAAGCATTGACAATAAATTTGCATGCGAAGCACTTCCGCTAGATGGCGGCAGGAGTCACCAGTCGGCGGCTCAGACAGGAAGCTCCAAGTGCAAGTCGGTTTATATGCAGATGAGCATAATTGATTTCAAATTGTGCAAAAAGCCTCGCCAGGCGGAAGGGGTAGCGGGCTTAGGGTTGGGTTCATTGTCTGTGGCTGAAGAGCTTAATGCTATAAGGACGATGCCTCAATAGATAGCGCACGTCTGCGTTGGCCACATGATGATGATGATGACGATGACGATGATGACGCTCACGATAATGAAAGATGTGATGAAAGCCAAGCGCACTCATTAGGCACTTGAAGCAGCCGCAGCTCAGCGCAGCAGATATGCAGCGATAACAGGCACAGATAAGCAGCCTGAGAGGGGGGTCTCAGACGGAGAAGCTGCGCCAGCCTCGCGCTCAAACTGGAGCAAGGACATCGGCGCTAGTAGCAGCAGCAGCAGCAACAACAGCAGCAGCGAAAGCGACAGCGACAACAACTTCGCATTCAAACAACGAGCGAGAGCACAAATGGTTACATTGCCTGTCGACTCTCGCACACACACATACACACACAGTCAATCTCACAGTTGCATGAAGACATATGTGCAGCAAGCTGGCAGCTAGCTGGCTGTGACATGCTCCCCGCAGGTTGATTGGCCAGCTGCAGCTGCCCGTTTGTTGTCCTGCTGCCAGCAGCAGCAAGTCCTTGTGCTGCAACAACAATGACAGCTGCTACCTTCATTTGTGTCCTGATTATGACAACTCAAGGAAATGGGGACTGGCAGCCAGGACGCCAGCCAGGCAGTCAGGCAGCTTTTGGCAGGGCCTGAAATGTACCAAAATTCTCCAAGGAGCTCCTTTCGAGCAGGCATCGCTCGCACACACTCACATCTGGCACCCTCATAAGTGCCGCTGTGTCTGTGTTAATTGCCTTGCTGTGTGGCATAAAAAATATAAAAGCCTTTGCATACGCGCAGGCGGCAGGTCGATTGTGGGCAAGCTGCAGAGGCAGGCCGGAAATCAATTTGATTTCATTTCGAGTTGGCAGCCAAACTGACAACAGCAGCAGCTCAGCTCGTATCACCGTAAAAATCAGACAAAATTAAAATGAACAATATATGCTTTATGGGTGAGGTTGACGTTTAAATGCTCTTGCATGGCAGTTAAGAATACTTCATGATAATAATCTGATCATTTCTATGACTCAATTCTAAAGAAAATGCTTTAAATGCTTAATATTTTAAATAGTTTTTAATAATTGAGATTAATGCGAATTTTAGTACTTGTAATTAAGATAAATACTAGCGAGATTTGAAACGAATCAATCTAAATATAATAATAAAGCAAAAGACTTTTTTTCGAATGAGCTAAGATTCAGCCTCTTAAGCTTAAGAGAGAAATCTTTATTTATATATAAATTATTTTTATTTGTCATAACTCATATTTAATACCCTGCCTTTTTTTATAACGAATAATGAATCTAAATTGGCTCTACATATTTTTCATCACAATGTATAGGGTATACATTACTTACTTAATTCTAAATACCTCCTTGTTTCTGTTGTGAGCCACATAAAATACTGTTTGTATAAGATAGAATCATTCCACATAAATCTTACATTTGCACTATTAAGTAAAATTTTAGCTAAGTTTTGGTCTCTAAGCGTAATTTGACATCCAATCCGTGCAGCTTATGCAAATGGCAGTTCATAGTTGGCGCAACTCTCTGTCCATAAAGAGTGTATAATGATTGGCATCTCTCTGGGGATTTGTTGTTGCGGCACACACGGCGTATGAGTGACAGTTCATATCAAATTACCGTTATGGTTATGCGTCTATGGGGAACTAATGAGCTACGGCGCGGCCGGAGAGGTCTTTTATCAATATATACAACAAAAACATAAGTGATTTGTTTTCTATTGCAGACACGGGCAAGAACGTGAGCAGCTCCAGAAGGTGACATACAGAGCACGAGAGCGAGAGAGAGAGAGAGAGAGAGAGAGAGAGAGAGTGGAGAAACGAAAGATATAGACGCGACTAGAACGCCGTTGGAGGCATCCAATTTTGCACGCCCAGGCCACGCAACGGTGATGTGGGACACATCCCGCAACGGGCAATGCAACAACCCCAACGTTATATACCGTCTGTATCTGATCTATATGGCACGGACGAGATAGAACTGCTGCTGGACGAGATACGTGAGCTGGAGCTGGAGCCGGTCTGCTGTCAGCTGGACGATGAGCAGGACTTTGAAATAGCTGGCAGCAGGGCCGGCGAGCTCTCGCTCTCACTCGAATCGCCATTGGGCACGTGCACCTCCTGGGACTCGCACGCCAACTACAAACAGCAACAACACACGCCGCTGCCATGGGGCGTTGCCCTACACTGTGATCCGCAACACTTGAAAACGCCTACAGGGATTGTGCGCATACTACTGGTGGTAAGCTAGCCCATCCGGTTGAATCACAGCAAAGTTAATGATGCGATTTTTTATTATCCCCGTAGTTATCCTCCGCCGTCTGTCTGGCCTGCGAATGCTCCGCGGGCACCGTACAGGTCGGCCTCTTTCTACTGCCACTCATCGGACGCCTGAGGCTGATGGTCTTCTGTGCGCTCTTCTCGCTACTCATCACATGCCTCATGATCTTTCTCGATATATCGCATATAGCGCTCATGTTCCCATTCAATTGGACGAAAGTGGTACGTGTCGCAAATTATCTCTACAAGAAAAAAACTTAAAATTCATATTTTATTTTCCTGGTTGGAGAAATTAATGTTTTGTTTACTTTTCCCTATTTTCCTCTATAATAAATATATGTTTGGTCAATATTTACTTCAGAATACGTGGATGTACCTGAGTATTGGTTTAATATTTATTTTGAGCTCCACGCTGCTCGTCCACATGGTGCTGTATGCGACCGAGTATACATGGGTATCCAAGCACTCCAAGGACACGTTACTAGCCACAGGCGTAAGCAGTGACAAGCCTGAAATCCTGTTCAGTTACCGAACTAATTATTAACTTCTTTTGCTTAGCTAATTGGCTTTATTTGCGCCTTGGAGGCGCTGTTGCTGTCGGGCATTGCCTCCTGGCCCTGGTCTCAGTATCGCCAGGTGCCCGACGATGCCAGCGAGCTGTTCATTGAGGATCGCGAAATGACGCCCATGAGTCCCATAAATAGCACTGATCTACAGCTACAGCCAGACACTGGGCATAGCCTGGCGCCGTTTCAGCACAGCAGCCAAATCAATGGCAATGCAACGGCGGCCGACACATACAACCAACAACAACAACAATCGTCCTATAATCAAAAGCCTTATATACCTGGTAAGCTGTTTGCTAAATATTACAAATAAAATTAAAAAACTCTGCGAGTTTGGGAGCTCTTGGCGGAAGTTTCTGACTAGGGGATACTCTGAACCCTCTTCTACCAACACCAAAGGCAGCTTTAGCAGTAATAAAAATAAATTTAAAAAAATAGTTACGTCGATACGACTCGAACTCGCAACAGACCGTGCTACTTTTAATTTGTTTGAATGCCGTATGATAGTAGGGATTCGTACGAATTCAAAAAGGTATAACATTTCAAAAACAGGATATATTTACCCGAGGGTTCTAAAAAAAATTGTCAAAAAAGTTTGTTTTTTTAACTTATATATGTTTATTGTATTGAATCAAAAAATAGCATACATTTTTATTACAAAACCGTTAACTTAGGTGGTATCTCGCAAATCCTGGTTGGCTCCTCAGGCTTTATCGTGGACAAACGTCAAAGCCGCCTTCTTTGAGTGAGGCTGCACCGTCACGTAGGTAGTCGGTGGGCTCTGGGGCTTCTCCTGTGTCGTGGTTGGAGGAGGTCTCTAAAGGATCTTTTCATGAGCCTTCTGACTACACACTCAGCGAGGTCTCTTGTATGGGTTGGCGAATGCTTCGACTCTGAGATTACTTGGCCAAGAGAGTCTAAAAAAATCAACAAAAAAGATTGAATATAGCAACGAAACGTTTTTTGGTCAACAACTTTTTCCAACCCATCAATTTTTAATTTCTTTGAATGCCGTATGATAGTAGGGATTCGTACGAATTCAAAAAGGTATAACATTTTAAAATCAGATTATATTTACCCGAGATTTTCAAAAAAATATTCAAAAAAGTTTTGATATTCCAACCTACCCCGGGTAATAGCTCTCGGGTAATAGCTCCGCGCGGAGATATGACGTTCCAAAACGACATAATTCCGCGCGGAGATATGACGTTCCAAAACGACATAGCTCCGCGCGGATATATGACGTTCCAAAACGACATAATTCCGCGCGGAGATATGACTTTCCAAAACGACATAACTTCGCGCGGAGATATGATGTTCCAAAACGACGTAACACCGCGCGGAGATATGATGTTCCAAAACGACATAACACCGCGCGGAGATATGACGTTCCAAAACGACATAACTTCGCGCGGAGATATGACGTTCCAAAACGACATAACTCCGCCTGGAGATATGACGTTCCAAAACGACATAACTCCGCCTGGAGATATGACGTTCCAAAAAGACATAACTCCGCGCGGAGATATGACGTTCCAAAACGACATAACTTCGCGCGGATATATGACGTTCAAAAACGACATAACTTCGCGCGGAGAAGAAGAGGGTATCCCCTAGTCGGGAGCTCTCGACTAAAGCCTCTTACTTGTTACTGCTGCTAAAGAAAACGAGCCCGTGCTGCAATTGGTGTTGGTAGAAGAGGGTTCAAGGGAACCTCCGACTAGATCCTCAACTTGTCTTTTGTTTATGCTTGTGTGGATATGGTATATTGTTTTCCACTTGAATAAAACCTAAACTTAGCAACTTACTAACAATTCACTCGCCTCTCGACTCTTTTCTAGCCAAACGACCCAATGAGCTTAACCAGCGTCCCACATTGGGTCACACACAAACCGCACGCATTAAACCCAATCAGCGTTATCGCGAGGGCTATCACTACCAACCGGTTGCGTCAACGTCCCGCCAGAGTCCCACATTCGTCGTAGGCGATGATCTGGGTGCCGGTCCATCCACATCCCGTTCCAATGATAATTCTAGTGCGTGATAGTTTTTATTCCTCAACGACATGAAATTTATATGAACACAAAAAGTCAACTCGAACTTTGTCCACTACATATTTCAACTATAGAAAAAGTTGAGGTTGCATTTGGGTCAATATAAAAGAAACAAATTGTTGATTAGTTTAAACAAAGAAGCAAAACTCGTCAAGAACTTTAAAAAGA
Source organism: Drosophila novamexicana (assembly GCF_003285875.2). Lineage (NCBI taxonomy): Eukaryota > Metazoa > Arthropoda > Insecta > Diptera > Drosophilidae > Drosophila > Drosophila novamexicana. Next base: position 1,934,870 of record NW_020824787.1, on the reverse strand, counting down.
AAACGCAAGCAAACAATAATAAATTTAATATCTGTGTGTGTGTATAACAAGGTAAATTACGAGCAGAACTTTAAAGAATTTAAACCAAGATGAACAAATTGTACGACAACTAAAAAAAATATAAAGTTTAATGGCATAAAGTATAATTGTCGCATAGGACTCGAAACTTGAACAACATTTGGTTAGTTGTACAAAATTTAATGTTAGTCAAAAAAGATTACTGAAAATAACCCTAATTTAAAGGTGAAGAAACACAAAAAAATTGGAAACGCTTTGGGCCAATTGCACAAATATATATATATATATATATATATATATATATAAAAGAATTCACAAAATTTTACGGCAAATTCGAATGCAGACAAGAAACAAATATATGAGATGCAAAATAAATTTAAAGAGTCGCCTACAATTGAGCATGGAAATGGAAAATCAACTTGTTATAAACGTAGTTTTGCTTATTTTTTAATAAAAACAATAATTCATGAAAATCCAAGAAAATATATACTGATGATTTTTTGTTTAATTTTTAGTCTTTTTACCAAAACGACTTCAAGTCAAACTTCACAAAATGCAATCAAAATTCAATTTTAATGCTGTGCTCTACTTTAAACCCAAATCCTTTTCGATGGTGTGCGAGCACACGGCCATCATTTGATCCTTGATGTTCAGAAAATTCTTTACTGCCGCCGGTTTGGCCTCTGGCCATTCGCTCAAATCCCGATAGATTGGACGGCAGAACTTCATGCGGAAATTTGAGTTGGCAAACTCAATAATCTCATCCAGGCGCTTGATGAGGCGTGCACGTATGATCAACCGATTGAGACGGAAACGCACCTCGGCGTTCTTTGATTGCCCCAAATTGTAGGTGTTCTCCAGCAGCTCGATTTTGCGCTCATTAAGCTCAACAATGTCCTTGCTCTCAATCAGTTTGCCCAAGAATTCAATAAGTTGGTGTATAGAAATGGGCTGCTTAATGTTCGCATCGTTGGTCAACTCATCTACAGTCTTGGTGCTCCACTTGGTGGCCAGGTCCTTGGTGACATTAGACAGGGATTCATCAAATCTTAAAATCAAATAAAATTAGTATGTTAATGCTCACACTCAAAATATGCACTACATACTTGGGTATAATGGGCGGCATGCCCTCGCTTTTCAGCCACAAATCCCAGTCCACCAGGCTTAGTTTATCTTTCTTGTCCGTATCCTTGAAATAGTCGTACAAGGCTCCCTTAAAGTCGTCCGTAACAATCGACTTGTATGCGAACTTCTTCAGGTAGTCACGCAGGAAGGGCTCGAAAACGCTTGGGCCACCAAGCAAATCCTCCAGATAGCGCAGGAATGTGGACCCCTTTATGTAGGGAACCGAAGAGAATGCATCATCAGGTCCGCAGTTGCTCAAGTCGACAACCAGTCTGGTTAGCTCCGGCGTGCCAGAGAGTTGAGTGCGTAGCTGCAAGTGGAAGTCAGAGATTAGATTGACTCATTATTGCATATGGGGCACACGTTGCTTACACACTCCTGTAGCTCGGTCAGATTACTGAGCATTCTGAAGTCCAACTCCTTGGCGCCCTGCATACGACCCACAATTTTTGACTCGACGAACACAGTGAAGCCCTCATTTAGCCAGAAATGCTCAAAGTTCTTATTGGTCACCAGATTACCAGTCCAGCTGTGGGCAATTTCATGGGCCACCACGTTAGCTAAAGATTTGTCGCCAGCAAGCAGCGTGGGCGTAACAAAAGTCAGGCAAGGATTCTCCATGCCGCCAAATGGAAATGATGGCGGCATGACCAGCAAATCGTACTGCTTCCACACATACGGGCCACACAAATCTGAAGCGGTCTTCAGCATGGTCGATGTTTCCGAGAATTCCTCAGCGCACGCATCAACAATGGCCTCCTCGGCCCACACATTTGAGTTGTCGCCCAAGCGACGGGACACGAGTTTACCAATGGCAATAGCCACCAGATATGCGGGTATGGGCACCTCCTGTTTGAAGTGGGTCTTGCCCGGCTCGTTCTTGTCAATCAAAGCACTCATCAATGCCGTCAGCTCAGTGGGATGTTCCACAACGGCGTTATAAGTAAACTTAACAGCGGGCGTATCCTGGCAGGGCATTACAGAACGTGCGTGTATAGCCTGGCATTGCGAGAACATATACGGATGCTTCTTGCCCAGCGTTTGGGCGGGATTCAGCCATTGCAGTCCACTTGCGTTGCTGGCCGTCTCGTAATCAATGCGTACGTTTAGGCTGCAATAAAGATATGATTATAAGTGCCATTATATACAAGTGCTGTAAAAAGATTAGCTGGCAGCTTATCAGAACGCCCGATCACCTGCCCTTCGCAGTGCCGGTTGGCAGCTCCAGCGTCAGCTTCTGGCCCATATCGGGCACTGGATCGCTGATGAAGTAATTAATGGGCAGCTCAGTGCCGCCGGCCAGTAACGTGGCATTCTTCACGTCTATATCACGAACATCCAGCAGCTGGCAAAATAAAAACCTATTTATTATACGAAAGAGTGTCATTACTTGATGTACTCACAATTTTCTCTAGGTTGCTGGACAGCACATTGAATTTGTGCAAGACACTGCCGCGCAGCTTGGTGGACTCAAAGTCAACTTTCCAATTAATAGAGCTGTGCTCGGTGGTTATCAGCTCCGGCTCTGAGTAGGAGCTGGGATCAACGTTGCTCAAACGACCCATATTACGTTTTTGTAACTTATATATTGGCAACAGCTGCGATTGATGGAGCTCTGGCTGCAGTTGTGTCGTGCACAAGGTTCGTCTGGAGACTGCAAACAAATGGAAAGAGTAAGTAATTAGCTTTACTCGAGTGCCCGATAGGTGTGATAAGACAAACACGGCCAACGCCTGTTAGGCGAATACTCTGTAAAATTGCAAGAATCTCACCAACTGACGGGCTTGCAGAACACTTAAGACGCAATAAAGATGATCACAGACCACAAAAATGCGAGGGCGTTTCTTAAAAAATGGCGAAAAAGCACAACTCACTGTTGATGCCGGCAGCAGAAAACAAAGTGCTGACCAGGGCTGCAGCTATGCTATCGATACAAATATATCGATATGTACAGCATACAAAAATTATCGCCCCGATTACTTTGCTCTCAATATATTGTATAAAACAAGTTGCTTCGATCTGTCGAAGATTATATGCCCCTGCGTTATGATATGACTCTAGTATAAAGCAAGGCGTTTTAAAAAATGTCTGTGCGTTATACTTTCTGTGACCTGTTGGAGATACCCTTTGCAAGGGTATTTAGACGCAACGAACACATTTGGAAATAACAATATTATATTTTGCTTAACAGTAAGTCTGATGCCTGCCTTAACGCAACACATAATCCTTGGGATAATCCATTATGGCGGGGAAGTTCTCCAGCGTTTCCTTGTCTATGTGATCCAATCGCTGGGGAACTGTGCGCGGCGTGCGTATTTGATTCGTAACATTCGCCAAAAGGTCCTCAGGCACTTTGTCGTCGGCAAAGAGATGCAGCCGTTGCATCGTATGCCTGCGCTGTAGATTACCCGTCATTGAGTTGTACACAGCCTTTTTCATAACCATGGTGGGATCCTTCTCGTGCAGCTGCCAGGCCAGCGTCCAGGATGCGCCACCCGGATAGCCAGTGTGGTGGAAATAAACGCGCTTAACCCATTCATCGCCAGGCAACGCTATCTCTTTGGTGTTGATCAGCACCACATGGTCGCCGCAGTCATCTGCAAATATAGCTCAGATTTAGTCTTGATTGGAGCATATTATGTTAAGCTAACCTAGAACTGGTCCCGGCTTGAGAATTCTTCATTCACTGCGAGCACCTATCACGACCGGCAAACGCCTCACAACAACATAAATTGACACTCGCGCCGCTTGTGACGTAACAAGCGCATAGAATTTCGCGTATTTCCATAGTTGTTCACTTAAAACTATTACAAAAGTACCTAATTCTGGCTTCTACTTACTCATAGGATGGTAGATTGGTTTATGCAGGCCCATTAGATGTGTTTTGACCAGTTGAGCGGACTCAAAAGGATTTTGCCAGGTGCAGTCATATATGTGCCATGTACGCGCAAAAGTTGCCCATTGCTGTAAGCAATGTACTTGTTTTATCTATTAAGGATATAAGTTCCATCAATACAAACCTGTACGCGCTTAGCTATCGACATTGTTGTTAATATTTTATGTAAGAATTTAAAACAGGCATAAAAACAACTTCAAAACTTATTTACGTGCCTGACACGTGAAGTTGGCTGTGCGCAATTTTTAGCTCGCATGCTGCTGACAGCGCGCATTTGGCGCACTCACTTGAAGTTGGCTGTGCAGCATTTTTGACTCAAAGCGAAGTTGGCTGCGCTTTAGCAGTGCTGCCAAACCCTTACGAATGTAATATTTGGGTAGAGTGGCAGCACTAGCTTAATTGCGCGCATACTTTTCAAATTTGAAAAGGTGCAACATTCGAAAACATCGTCAGTGGTGATTTTTGTTATTTATTTTCGTTTGTAATTTCATTTAAACATTTTCTATAGTTACTAAAATTACTTATGCACTGTTTATAATTAATATTATTTAAATATTATTGAAAATACATTAGTTGTTTCACGAAACAATTTATTAAACATCCTTGGTACGTTCGCTGCCTTACAGTTTGCTTTCGTTTTATTCTATTTACTCTTTGTGTTAATGGAAATATATTTAAAAAACTAACAAATAAGTCTAGATTTAGTTACAGTTTTCTCACTTACATACGTTTCCATTTTTTTTCTTCTTTCAATACAATTTAATGAACTTAACGTAGCTGATTTTTGTTAATTCGATTTACAACTGGCCAAGTGCGATTTTATTTATAGTTTAGTTTACTTTGCAGTTTATATATACCCATATAATACACACGAGGTTCTTCTTTATAGTCAATTTCTCGTTTTCCTTTCCATTTGGTTTTTAATGTACGCATATGATTTTTGTGATTCAATTTTTTCTCCCTTTTGTTTTGTTTCTTGCATTTTTAATGAAAATATATATGTATGTATATATATAAAAATTATGTACAATTTGTGTGTTTAATGAAATTCCCTACTTGACGAGCTTGATTTTAATGCGAAATTATTGTTAAAACTTTTCAAGTGTATGAGCATTTTTGTTGTTTTTTTTTATTTTGTTTTTTTTTTTTTTGTTTTTTGCGTAATTAATTTAATTCGAAAAAGACAACAAAAATTGGTATATTACATAACAAAGAAAACGGCAAAATGAAACTTGAAACTGACAACTGCCCGTCTCCAGTTCTGTGTACCGAAACCCGTACCCGCACCCCGCACCACGCAACCCGTAACCGCGCCCAGAACCAGAGTCAGAGTAGGACCCAAGCCCCAGTGGCAGAGGCCGAGGTAGAGAGAGCCTGGCCAGAGACCCAGATTTAATGCCAGCCAATGGCCTACAGACTATTTTTGGCACCGAATCAAAAACCGACACGAATATATCGCGCAAGAGCTTCGCCACATTGCACAAGCCCGCGAGCTGTTTGCGCTGTTTTACAGCAGCTGCAGCTGCATTCGCATCCGCATCCTCGCCATCGCTGCCGCCACGCCCCCAGCCGCCGCCGATGCCGCCGCCGCCGCCGCCAGACGCAGTTGGGCTTGCGCTCAGAGGACTGATGCCGGCGAGCCGGTAACTTTTTGTAGCATTTGCATCAGCTGCTCCGTGGCCGACTGATTGGCGGCAATGGAACCACCGCCAACGCCTAAGCCAACGCCCACGCCCACGCCTACGCCCACAAGACCAAGACCAACACCACCACCCACCACACCGCCGGCAGCTGTTGATGACGGCGGCGATGAGATCGATGTGGCCGCCGATGCCGATGACGAGGACGATGGCGTCAGCGCCAGCTTGGATTCTGGAGCAACAAAAGAAGCTGAGATTAGATTCGGTACGTTTTGTCTATGGACTGCCTTGCATACTGTCATCGCTCTCCAGGTAGGTCACATACGAGTCTGTGCTATCCGGATGATGGTGCGACGTGATGCCCGAGTCCAGGCTGCTGCCCCCAGGCGGGCCGTTCATTTGCTGACCCGGCGGTGGTGGGTGTGGTCCCTGTGGCGGATGTGGTGGCAGCACGGGCATTCCATTTAAATCGTAGCCGTGCATCTAGAGCATAGACAGAGAATATGTAAGCCATACTTTAGTGGACAGTCTTAAAATCGCTTTAAAAATATATTTAAACCGGTTCGGCACTTCTTCTTATTCTTCAATATTCTTTTAATGCTAGCTTAAACTTGAATCGAGCATGAGTTAGGACTTGTTCCAAATAAGTTTTGAGCGGTTTGAACTAAAAATTGGTTAATTATCTGTTCAGTACTTAAATACATTTGCTTTAAAGGGATTTTCCAATTTAGCTCTCATTTCAAAGTTTCGATCACGTTCGAAACTGGTTCAAAAGTTTAAACAGGTTCCATTTGTGAAATAATTTGTTCAAACTACAAATGTTCTATATAGGCTGACAGCATAATACTAAATATGTTTTCAGCAAATTGGAAGATTTTATAAATCTCTCTTAATCTCTTACTCACGCTGATATAAGTTGCTAAAAGTAAAAAGTAACAGAAAACTAGCAAAAATAAAATTAACTTAAAAAATAAAAAACTCTTAATCTCAACTGATCGATATATAAAGAAACCTATTTTAAAAAACAAATATGGCTAAGTCCGAATTGGGGTCGGCTACTTTTTCAGCAACTTTTTCATGCCAAAAGCAATAAAGTGGAATTCTGGTATAAATTGGCCCGGCATAAAACCCTGTCTATAGAAAAGGAACCTGCTTGGAATTCTTGAATGAACTATCAGAAACTCTTTTGGGTATTGGTTGGTTGACTCACCTGATTGACCAGCTGTTGAAATGCGGGCGTGTGCGTATTGATGGCCCCATTGCTATCCAGATCGGCGTGCAGGGCAAAATCGCTTAAGGCTTTCCATGGCGGTTGATATGTCTGCACATCCAGACCCTGCAGATTCAGGGGCGAATCGTGTCGCACCGGCGAGCTGGCAATCATGGGTATGCCCTGCATGGCGCCATAGCCAAGCTTGCGACCCTCCTGGAAAAGCCAAACACCCAATTAGATATAGATATATATGTGGATCACTTGAAGCTGAAGCTGGCTTACCTTCTCCTGTTGCATTTGCAGCTTCATTTGGATGGTCTTCTTCTTGTCCTTGCAGCGCTTGTTCTGGAACCAGACGCGTATGACCCGCGGCGACAGGCCCGTCATCTCAACCAGCTGCTCCTTCATGAGCGCATCAGGTCGCGGATTAGCATTATAGCAGGTTCTACAAGGATATTCCCGGATTAGCTTATACCGGGCTATGGGCTGGTTAAGCCTGCGACTTACCTCAGCGTATGCAGCTGCTTCTCGTTGAGCACGGTGCGCACTCGCGTCGGCTTGCCGTCCGATGGACCCGAGGGACGCTTTTCCCTAATACTTTTGTGTGAGCCCGATTCGCTGCCAGAATCTGTAGGGAAATTGGGTTAAAACTATGCGTTAAAGAATCGTTTGTCAATTCGCAATCATTTTGCTATTTTTGCCAGCGCTTTGAAGTTCGCGTTGATAAATTGTCTTCAACTACGGCCCGGCCACAAAGGCGAATGCCAATAGACCGCAACACGCACGAAAAAATGCAAAACAAGAAGAAACCAAAAATAGCACAGTCTCCGACCATCAGACACCCCTATACCCAGCTACCCCCTGCCGCTGGAGATCAAAGAGGCTGCACGGCATACGAAAAATTATGTCTGAGGCACGGGCATGAGCACGGGCATGGGCATGGGCATGGGGATGGGTTCCATGGGATGCGTGGTTCTTGGCGCGTCGTGGTTCGTAATTAAGTCGTGTTTCACAACACCGCGACAACTTGTTATCGTTATCTAATTTCGATAACGATCGCATCCATGAATGAGCCGGGCGCGACAATCGATCGGCGTTCCGTTTGAAGCTGGGTGCAGTCACAAAATTAAAACAAAAAGACTTCTATCATTTGGCAATTTGGCAAAAACTCTTATACAAATTAAAGCGCAAGGCTGTGACTGTGACGTTGACGGTGACTGTAACTGTGACTGTGACTGCGACTGCAAGCGTGACAGCGTGGACTTCAAAGCGCCGCAGTTGGGCAAACACTTGGACGTGCTGCGTGCCGTATTCGAGTTGAAAACAAATAGACGCACAGGCACAACAAGTGGAACTCTATGAATGGGGACTCATCGAGACGCTGGATTGATCAGGCGATCCGGCAAGATTCACAGATCGAGCAGCCCCAACAACAACAACAGCAACATTTCCCAAGAAGTTGTCAATGTTTGCCCGCTTGAATGCTTCAATGCAGCTTTGAGTTGTTTTCGCTTTTTTTGTTGTTTTGTGTTTGCCACAGCAGCTGCTGCACTCCCTTTCCCGCCTGCAACACCTTTTGCAAATTCCCTCAGACAACTATTAGAGGCACCTCTCTCTCTCTCTCTCTCTCTCTCTCTCTCTCTCTCTCTCTCTCTCTCTCGGGTCTACCTCCTTCTCTCTAGCTTTGGAGCCCGCACACGAGCTTGGCCCGACTTTGACAACACCGCCGCATGTTGATAAGGTCTGTTGGGTTGTACTCTGGTACCCTGCTCTCCCCCCTTGCGACTCCTTCAGTTTAAACAATGAGATTATGTTGACGATATGGTTTGACAATTGTCGTACATTGTTTGACGTTTGCCGATTTCTATTGACACTTTATCGCTTACAAGGATGTAACGCTGTCTTTCTGAGAATAAAACACGAACACAGCCCTTTGTACTGCCGACCCAGAGACGTTCTCACTCTCTCTAATTCTATTTAGCCTAATTGGGGCTTTGGACTTTCAATCTAAACGGATAACTAGGCCAGATGATAGGCAGCGTTACGCGGAAAAATCATTTGGTCTATTGCAATTTGGGCTAATTGAGTCTTCACTTCTTTTTTAGCTAGGCTAGGCAAGGCAAGTAGAGGCAAGGAGGGAGCTAGAACGTTTTTCTTTTGAAATTGCGATAGTTGCGGGACTTAGGAGAATGGATTTCAGCTATTCTGAGGGGAGTTTGCAACTAGCTGAAGACCTTAATATAAAGGCTGAGCTGCAGCCAAATAGTCTTAAGCCATAACGAAAATCTTATATTATACATCCTAGCTAAATCAAGTTAAGTTAAGTCCCAGTGAATTTTTTGTTCAGTTCAAAAAGTTACAGTAAAAGCTGAAGACCTCAGTTATAATCAAAATTCAGATGAACTAACAAAGGGTATTTTTTTTTGTAGTAGCTAATACCCCAATGAGCTTAAAGGAAGTTGATCCAGATAGTTAATATATGAGTTATTAGTCACAAATAGGAACCAATTCATATGCCAAGTACAAAGTAACCAAGTCAAAGGAAGTGGATTAAAGATCAATTTTAAAAATCTATAAATCTTTACAAGAAACTGTGCTCAAACTCAATACGCCAGCTAGAAACTCAAGTGAGTAAATTTCAATTCAAATAGAATTCGAGCCCGAGTCGAGTAGCCCATCTTGAGGCAATTAAGAGATAGTCAAGTCAAGTTAAAGGTAAACACACTCACCCGACATTGAGCCCAGTTCGCTGGAATGGTTATTATTGCTAAGATTTGTATTGTTGTTGTTATTACTGCTAATGTTGTTGTTGCTCTCCACAGATGATGATGTTAGACTACTTTGCGATGATTTCTCGAGCACATCGTGATCCTCCTTGCAGTACAGGGCGCCCGCGTCGCGTAACGCGAATTCATCGCCTGTTCATAGAGCCGAGAAATAGCAAAAGTAAATAAATAGATAAATAAATACACTATCGAGTGTGGGGGGCAAAGGGCAACAATAACGCACCTGGCAGCAGTTGACGGGCACACGCTGAGCAACGAAAACATTCGATGTGAAAGATTTTCGTTTTGGCTCGCATCACAAAATCATTTTTGCTAAAGGAGTTACCGCATTTATCACATTTTGTACCAAATAACCTGCGAATAAAACAGGTGCCACAGAAGGAAGAAAATGAAGAAGAAGAAGAGAGTCCCATGATTAGAGCCAATGTGAATAAGTGTGTAAACAGCCTTGAATGCGTTCAAGTCGCTTGCTTATGACTATTAAAATATATATATATATATGTACATGTACAAAATTATATGAAATACTGGCATGTGCAAGGCGAGGCTGCCAGACGGGCAGATACCCTGTAAAATCTGATGCATGTATTATATATATGTGTGTGTTGTAGCATGTCTTAATACAAAAGTCGACTATATTATACACATTTCAATACAATTTATATTAAATACTTAACATATGTTATATATGTATACATAGTTATCCTAGTTATCCTACTGTGTAGTCTTCATGTTCTATATGAGAAGCTATATACCTCGTAGGCCGGCTGCAGCTTTTATAGACGCCGAGTTCGATGAGGCATAATATGCAGATATATTTATAGATATGTATTATAAATTTTTTTTATAGATACGCGGTTGTCATGGCCTTCTTTTGGCCATTTTATGGTTGCAGGGTATGCAAAAAAAAATAAATAAATAAATACAAGTGAGGAAAAAATAAACGAAATGTAAACCTTTTGTGGCTGCCGCCCTGAACATCAATCATTTGTGCAGGTAAAGTGTTAATTTATAGCTTTGCACGTGTTAATCAATTATTCAAAGATTTGCATGGCAAATAGTTGGCAAGTCGCGACGATGCGACTGTAGAGTAACTGTCCCCCCCTCTAACAACTTCCGCTCTGCCGCTCCTCAAGCCCAAATGGCAATTTCTAAATTGTTGCTGTTGCAGTGATGAAATCCGTGAGATACCCCAAAGAAGCTACACAGCTGTCGACGGCCGTTTAGAATGTGTTTATGTGTAGCCCAAACAAGAGCCGTTGGCAAGCTCCATCTAATTGGCCTGGCCAACAAGTGAGGGCTGTTACAATTCTGAAACAGGGCCAAGCGCATGATCAAGCCAAACCTACTTGCTGCGTTGAGTGTACAGCGCGTGCGTAGGGTATCTGCGCTGTCAGCTTACTAATTTCCACAATTAGCTCGTGATTGTACAAGTGGCAAAATGTTTAGAGCTGCGCTAACAAATCGCGATTTTATAGGAAATCTTATTAATTTTCTATCTGAGCTCGATTAAAGAGGAATGAGGCGAGCGAAAATTAAGCATAAAAATAATATATGAGTTAATCTTAGTCATAAGTAGCTGGAACTCGGCGAGTGCTAAGAAATATTTAATTTAAGATCTCGATAAGAAAGCGTTACATATTCGATTTACGCGCTTAAGCCTAGAAAACTTAGACTAGGCTCTTAAAAGTCTGATCCTAAGATACTTAGGTTTTATATCTTTACTTTGACTTTACTTTTTTTAAACTAAAAATTGATTTGTTAAAACTATAATTTACTTATCAAATCTCTCTGTATCTCTCTTTCAACATCCGATAATATTCATACTTAACTTTCTTTTGGGAGCGAGTTGTGAAAAAATATGAATAACAGAAAGGCAATTTTTGCCTAGAATTATTTGTTTTTCTTAAGAGCTATATCTAGTTACTTGAAGTCAATATCAAAGATCACTTACCTAACATAATCACGCTTGCAATAGGTTTTGCCATCGCGCACAAAACACGTACAGCTCTCGTCCAGAAATTGCCTGCATTCCTGGCACTTTAAGCACGCCGCATGCCATTCCAGATCGGGCGCAACGCGCAGTATATACTGATCGTGTATTTGGCCGCCACAGCCCACACAATGCGACAAGCGTTGTTTTTCTGTAAGATCAAATAAATTCCAAACATATATATGAGTATATTAATTGCAATTGCATTTCAATTTGAAATTCAAATGAGAATTGTGCGCTAATAATAGAGCTGGCTGCTATGACACTTCGAGCTCAGTTGCAACGCACTTAACAGAGCAGCGCAGTTAACAGCTGTTAGCGACTGCGAGCTCTGTTACGTTGTGCAGTTTGAATTTCATTAATATTCAATTACAGTTTTATTAAGATGATGAAAACTTGAAGTTGCAGCATTTTATTCAGCGCCGTCGGCAATTGACAGCGTCGGTAAATCACTTGGCGCTTTGTTTAATCTGCTGATGTGTTTTACATGAAGCTGGCGCTGCACTTTTAGCCAATTATGCGCCTCGATTTGTTGTAAACAAAAATAAGTAAGTCGCAAAACAAAGATGGCGCTAATTAACAAACTGCTATCAAACAAGCCCAGAGCTGAGACGCTGTGTGCGTGTGTGTGTCTGCCGCCCCAAAAATAAAACTTTTGCCGGAAAAACATTTGAAAAATTCATAAATCTGCCAAGCGGTGCACAAATTTTCAAGTATTTAAGTTGGGAGCTTGGACCAAAAGTTGGGCCTTGAAAGCGCCAAAAGTTTGGGCTCGGGTGCCAAAAGCAGTAGAAAAAAATCAATGCAATCATTGCCACATTATGTACGAGTGCTGCCAGTGCTGCCACCCCAAATACTGCTAACGGCCCGTATATATATATGTACTGTATATATATATATATATATATAGGCGTGTGTTGTAATCCTTGGCAGCACAGCGAAAAAACTTTTGCAACAGGAAAAACTTTTCGCCTGTTGAAAAATTAAGAAAAACTTTGACGCGCGTTTAGCACGTTTTAAATGTTTCGTTGTGCCGCACACACACACACACACAAACAAAGATGCTTACGCACACACGCATACACAGAGAGAGCAAGCGACACACACGAAGCTTTGTGGCTGTTTCCTCTTTGTATCTTTAAACGTGGCTGCGTATCTCAGCGCGTTGTATCTGTATCTGCAAAGCAACTGCTGCTGCTCTGCGTGTGTGTGTGTGTGTGTGTGAAGCTTGCGTATCTTTCGCACTCGCAGCCTCTGCACATGAATTATTTATAAAGGCGGAGCAGACAAGTTGCTGCCGTTGCCCGTTCGTTGTTGGGCCTTTTGTTGTTGTTGCTGTCTTTCTTTTTCTTTTTTTTTCTTATTTTTTTTGGCCTGCGCTTTTTTTCGCCTGGTTTTCTCGTTTGCTTGTGTTTGTTGCTTTCATGCTTGAAGCATTTCAGACGCCAGCATTTACTTCCATGTGCCTCGCCACCCAGCTATCCGCGTTGTCTCCCCACTCCAACCCGCCCCGCTCCCGCCGCTACTCAGCCGGCCTTCAGCAGCAGCCTTCAAGCCCAAAGCTTCAAGCTACCCGGCCTCAGCCTTTGCCTTTTTGCGTGGCATGTGCGCTTTTTTCTGCCCGCATCTCTTTCGCACACGCGCGTTTGTTGTCCCGCTCAAGCTGCCTGTAAAGCTACCCTATATAGTCGGTCATTGTTGTTGTTGTTGTTGTTGTTGTTGTTGTTGTTGTTGTTGTTATTGTGTGCGTGGCCACCATTTTTCTTCTTCCGACTCCTCACTGTTGTTGTTGTTGTTGTCGCTTTTGGACAGCTTCTTTTGTATAAATTTCCAGGCTGCGTATCTTTTGCTGACTGACATTTCGCATTCATTGTTTGTTGCTGTGTGTGTGTGTGTGTGTGTGTAGGTGTTTGTCTGCCTTAATGATCCTGCGCAGTGCGTTTTCATTTTTCTTTGGGACCCCCTCGCACACACACACACACACACATGCACACACACCGCAGCCATTACGAGTCGTAATGGGAATTTAAGCGCAACTCCTGCGCTTGTATCTTTTTTTTTTTTTTAGAGGGGGGCTAAACTGGCGGGGTAGTTGGGCTTGGGGTTCTTTCCGCTTTTGCGGCGTATCTTTTGCATGTTGTGCTGCCCAAAACCACCCCATGAAAAATGTGTGTGTGTTTTTTGGGGGTTGCTGACGCGAGCTGGGGCGGCTGGGGCTGTTCTGGCTGGCTTTGGCATTTGGCGCGCCGTGGTCTGCTCGATTTTTCGTTTTTCGGCGCTATTGCGGCACACTTTGGGGTTTTTACGCGGAGAGGCGGAGAGGGGGGATTGCGGGCTGCGTGGGCCCCGGCAAATGCAATTTTCGTCTCGTGTTTGTCGTCTATGAATTTTTCGACTGCGGCAGGCGGCTGGCGGCACTTGCGGTGGGTCGGGAGAGGTGTGGCAGCACATGCGGCTGCTGCGGCTTTTTCACTTTTAACGAGCAACGTTTCGCAGCATTTGCAACATTTTGCAGCATTTGCAAGCTGCGTGTCATTTTTGCATGTTGTTCCATTTTGTTGTTTTATTTTTGTTTTTTTGGCTATAAATTTTTCAATTAAACAACTGACAACAGGCGAAAGCAACAAAAAGAGGCAACACGTTGTTGTTGTTGTTCTTGCTATGATCTTGGCTTAAACTTCAAATTTTATTCTGTAGTGCTTAAATTTTAATGGCCGCACCTTCTGGCTGCTGTCTGCTCTTGAACCTTTTCTTCTAGCACTGTTAGATATTTATACTCTAAACAAAGGGGTACTTGAAATAAATTATGCTACTTGTAAGCAATTAAAAACACATTCAAATTTACAAAATAAATTCTTGAAATTATTTTTAAAATAATTAAAACGTATTCAAGTAATTTTTATATGAATGCCATTATTTTTTATAATTTATTCGGAACTATTTATTTAACCCTATTTGTATTTAAAAAAAATTTAAACCATGCCCTAAAAATAGCTAAAGAGCATTGGAACATCAGTTATATTCTAAAAAGCTGCTCATCGAATTAACAAAACAAAAAAAGTTGAAACTAATTGACAGGATCTGGAGATATTTACATTTTTCTTGAATATAATTTACATCGTTAAGTGTATTCTAAGCGGGCGACTTGGGCAAAAATTGTTGCTCCTCTGTAGATAAAATGTAAGGAAATCTACAACAAGAAGCAAATAAAAAAAGAATCTCAGATTTGTGTGCTGCACAGCAACGCGTAGAGCATTCGTATCTGACTGAGTATCTTGCGAGTTTAAGCGTTTTTATCTAATTACACGCGTTTCGCTCGTGTACAGCCGGAGCTGGAGCTGAAGCTGAAGTTGGAGCTGGAGCTGGACTGAGAAGTGGCCAGTTTGATGGATAGTTGAGTGCAGGGGCCGCGCATTCTATGACTGATTTGAGCGACTGTCTGGATCGTGCGATTGAGGCAATAAACATATCAAAGCCGAATAATGAACGCCCAGAACGCATGAGATGCGCAGCTTTAACCAGCAGCTGGGCTTATCGCAGTCGGCAATCTTTCAGAAGACCCAAATCGAACTGGGAAAAATGTATTTGCTGGCTGTGCAACCAGTTTTTTTTTTCTTTTCTCTCTGTTGCAATGGCTGCCACAGACTGCCTGGACTGTGGCTGCAACAACTGCTGCTGCTGCTGCTGCATCAATGTTGTTGTTGTTGTTGTCGACAACAGCAACATGCAAAATGCAAAGCATCGATAAGATATACACGAATACGTGCCCGAGAGTGCCGAGTGGTCCCCCAGCAGTCCATGGGGCACGTCGACGAAATTATGGAAGCTCCTGCGGATATGCGCGCGATTTCAAAAGCAACTACTGTTTAAGTCGCTGCAGGTTTGGGCTACCTTTTTTTTCCCTTTTGCTGTTGCTGTTGTTGTTGTTGTTGTTGTATGGTTTTTTGATTTTTTGATTTATGGCGCATTTGGTTGAATGGAAACACAAAGCGCAGCCACTGACAGTTGAAAAGCAAGTGCCGCCGCCAAACTAGGAATTTCACATGATCATAAAAGAGCCCAGAGACGCGACACCAGTTACCAGATGCGACGACTGCGACTCCCACAGTCCACAGGCACAAGCTGGCCGCGTGACTTCTACGAAAATTTGTCATTTTTCCAGGAATAACGCCAAGCCCCACCTCCCCCTCTCTCTCTCTCTCGCTCTCTGTCAGTTTTATAGTTCGTTTTTTTTACCTGCCCCAGCGAAACGCTTAAAAAATTAATGATGACAGCGCTGGGAACACGTGCCGCGTCCTGTGCTGTTTCTGTATCGTTCGCCGATTTTCGATTTCTCGCATTCACATTTTGACAGACTCATCAATTTTGTAGATACGTAACGAGCGCTCATTCTGGCAGCCTTCACTTCAGTCTCCATACCCCGCCCTGCCTGGCCATTGGGCTCTTGCCACTGATTAGGCAACATTCGCTGGCCATTGTTTTGAGCGCTGAGCGTGGGCAGGGGCTGTCCTGCCCCCTCCTACGCCTCCGGCTCCGCCTCGGCCATTGTCCAGCTGTGTCTGTGCCTGTCCCACTGGCTGTCTGGTCCGTCCTGGCTGGTCACTGCTTTTTGTGTGGAAGGAAGCTTTGTGGTTTTTGATTTGTTTGTCTGCCTCTGCTTGCTGGGATCCTATCAATTATGTGCCCGCTCTCTACCTCCGTGTTTGCGTTTGTGTGTGCTGCAATTTCGGGCTTTTCTGCATTTTGACTGTGCGTCTCAAGTTGGCTTAATTAAGTGCAGTTGCTTTGACAATGACAACGTAATCTTCGATTTAGCTATAAGCCACATCAAAAACAATGTACCGCCTCCCATAAACATATCCACAGATATCGATTGCTGTATGTATGCATATTGATATATGTGTGTTTGTGTATATAAATTTGCCTAATTAATTACACAAAACACCAAAGAGCATTTCGATTGGGGCACAAATCGAAAAAAGATGCGACACAAGAGAACGGGTTAAATGTAAGCTAGAGATGGTAGCGTGAGCGCCAGGCACGGTTAGTGATGGGCATATGACAGTGCGAATCGCATAGGGAGGCGGTTTTAAGTTAAAGCGTGGGTCGGGGTTTCATTTCAATTTCAATTGTCAAGAATTAACTATTAACTAGAGCTTTTCTGGAACATGTTGAACACCCAAAATTGTTTTTGAGCTCAAACGTGTGGTCTTGTCTAGTTGTTCGAGTTCGATTTCGAGCTTGACAAAATGTTATAGATTTACCAGAATCAACTTATACAAAAGGTAACCTTTAACCACTAAAAAACCTATTTCTTGAACTTGTAGATGTTTAATGTTATACCGTATATCTTTTACATGGTCACATGCTTGCTCTCTAGAGTATTTGAAGGCTTTTGTTTTTTTTCGCTCACAAAGTTTTGCAATCATTTATGTATGTTTTTTTCTTTTCAAATTAATTTGTACTGTAGCCGTCTGTTTTGAGTCGCACTTTGATTGATCTCATTGTGCATTGAAGTGGACAGCAAATGTGCTCGTGTCACGCGTTCACCTCGCATCGAGTGTGTAAGCCGAAGCGCAGTCAATATAAATATAACAGAACTGATCAATGCAAACAGTTGGCTTCGATTTCGAATCAATGAAGAAAAAAATCAAGAGAGAACAAAAATTCCCAACAAAAATCCAAAGAAGCCGCCGGCTGCAGTCACTTTGAAGTGTTTGATTTTCGTATTGGCCGCTCGTTGTTGTAGCTGTTGCTGTTGTTGTTGTTGTTGTTGTAGTTGTTGGCTGTCGTTTTATTGAAGCCAAATTTGAATACGAGACATGCAGCAAGCGGCGGCAGAAGCTGCCAATGCCGCGACATCAAAGAGTGCCTGGACTCAAAATGGACATGGGCCTGCAACACACAATTTATGCCAGCCAAAAGACGCACACACACACACACACTGAGAGATATTTGAGTGCTGCAACGGAAATGACCTTTTTTTTCGATGTGTGTGTGTGTGCAACAAAATGCCGCAGCCAGCACTGAGCCCGAGCTCTGACTGGGATTCTGGATTCTCGATTCTGGATGCTGCGTGTTGCGTGTTGCTTGGCGCGCAGACAGATGACAAGACGCGATAGTGTCCAGAGTCTGAGCTCCTCTGAGCTTCTTGTACAACCGGCTTGCAGCAGCAGCAACAGACAGAGAGAGGGAGAGAGGGAGACAGCTCGGAGCTGTGGTACAAGCGGGCTAAGTGATGATCATGATGGGTTATTAGGCAGGTTGCGTTGACAACGCATTTGTCTTGGCCAAACGCCGACGCAGGATCGCTCAGGGTGTGTGTCTCTCTTTCTCTGTGTGTTTGTGTGTGTATCTCAGATAAGCGCGCGACATTTATTTATGGTGTTTTAACACAAGTGTCGCCAATGGCCAAAAAGGCGCCGTTCGCCCGCTAACCGAAGAACCGAAAACCCCAGACGAAGGTTCACAGAGTGAAAGCCGCAAAGTCAGTCCCAATTCTTTCTTGCCCTCTCCCTCCGCCTCCAAACACTTTTAAATAACTCTGACGGCTCAGCGTCAGAAATGACTGAAAATGTGTCAAATTAACGTCAACTCGAATCTGAAGTCAACTTCAAGTTGCCCGCCTGCCTGCTCCACCCCGCCCCGCCCCGCGTCGTGCCGCCTCTCAGCGAGAGAGAAAAAAAATGGAAATCAATTAAAGCTAAACAACAAATTGAAATTCAAATACAAATTCGATAAACGAAATTGGAAATCAAAATGCAGTTTAACCTTTTAAGGCCAACGCAACATGTTGCAAATGCTGACAGGCAGCCGCTGCCCCTGCCCCTGCTCCACACACAGCCCCTCACAAGCCACATTTTTGGCTAGTTTTTCAATTATATTTTGTATACTCTTGCTAAGAGTCTTCTAGTTATGTTAGCAAATATGCAATGCACATCGCTGAACCCATGAAGTATGTACATATACTTAATCAGATGAGTTGATTTAGTATAAGGAAGATTTCTATGCAAGCTAGCCTTTCATGAGACGTAGCTCGGCATGGGTCGGATCAGGCTATTTTATATAGCTGTCATAGGAATAATCGGTTCATGTATAAATACCATTAATTTTTCTCAAGATATTCTGATCAAACTTGGCACTTACAATTTCAACCATGCTTAATTCTTAACAATATTCGACATCATATAGCTCTATAGGAAAAGTTAGTGAAGGAGCAAATTTCTTTTGAATGATTCATTTTGTTTTTTTTTTTTTGTCAAGATATCTAAACAAACTCTGCAATTACCGCCTCACCATTCTCCTAACTGCAAATCCTTGGAGCATAAAGGTTTTACATAAAATATATTCTTGCCAGTTGCCTGAAAGGGTATTTCATTTTCTGCTTGCCATAGTAAGCCGTTTTTCTAGTTTTCAATTATTTTTTTTTATTATCATAAATGCGTTTGGCATTTTGGCTGCTTGCGTCTAATTAGCCAACACTTTCGGGCCAAGATTTGTGTGCGTGGCTTTTGGCTAAAGAATTGACCACATTGTTGCATTCAATTGTTATTGTTGTTGTTGCTGTTGATGTTGTGGTTGTTGTTGTTGCTGTTGCTGTTGGGTTTGTTGTTGTTTTTGCTCTCCATGGCAGGCGGCTTGTGTAAATATTTGACCTGACGCGTGTGAACTTTAACAGTTTTTATGCTTTATTTGTCGCAAATATTGCGCAAACATGAACAGGCAAGCAAAGCGGACCCACCTACCCCTCCCCTGCTGCCCAAGCCCCAAGACCCCTTCTCTGTGCTGCCAGAAACAACGAAGCTGCCTTGTTTGCATTTCGGGCCTCGGGGATGTTCAAGTTGTTGCTGTTCTTGTTGTTGTTGTTGTTGTTTTTGCGCATGCGCGCACCTTTTGCACTTGAGCAGTGCGAATGTTGTTGTTGCTTTTGTAGTCTCGTGGTGTTGCCATGTTGCACTGTTCCGCCCCCTGCCCCGCCGCACGCGCAGCATGCAACATGCGTTAGCAACATACTTTCTGCAGTCGGCAAAATATCAGTTGGATGGTGTGAATTATACAACATTTGCGGCCGCTAGAGAGGAGCCCATGGCGGAATTGAGAAAAGTAAAAAACAATCTCAAGGGAATAACTAACTAATGCGACTTTCAAGCATTTCAAAAGTTTAGAAAGTGAGTGTTAAATTACTTGCAATAATTTGTTGCGTCTTTAAATTATATAGAAAATTTATAAAAGCTTAAATTAATTTGGGGAGCACACGTTTAATTAATTTGAATGCAATTTAGAACAAAGATATTGTTCAGTTTCTTACAAGTTTTTTTAGTGGTCTTTGCTTTTTGTTGGAGAATTTGTCTTTAGCCAGCCAGAAAGTTAGACGGAGAAATACTTTTTATAAATAATATTTAATTACACTATGCAACAAATTGAACTTTGATTGGGGCCTCCAAATAGAGTTTTGTTTAAGGATGGTTTTTTCAGGTTTCAGATATGCATAACTTGTGCAAATCTTAACCGAGTTTAGTTATAGATAGTTTTCGAATTTCAAGCTAATATAAAATTTGTCTATTACTTACGATAATCATAGTTAATATCCCTTAAAGAAATCCCTTCAGAAATTTAATAATAGTTATTAAATAAAATTAAAAGAATCATATGAAGATATTCTTACATTGGATAAGACATTTCCGATCCCATTCTATGTCAGAACGAAGCCCAAAAGAAATTTGTTTAAGAAATAGAATATCTTTAAAATGTTAAAAGTTATTATGGTCCAAGCTTCGAGTCCAGCTTGGATATGTCAATCCAAATGCAACTTCTTGTTTGAATAACTTTTATGCTTTTGAAGATATATTAAATGAGCCTTAGCATATCTTATTGGTCCCATGGAAGTAGAGCTTTTGTGTGAAATAAAATGTTTAGAGAGAATGTTGAGAGAGTTGAAGCCCTTAACAGCTTTTGCAAGCGTTCATCTCTAGTTAAGCTGATTGGACTGGGTGTGCCCGAGGGCCACATTCCTGTGCACATTGCACTTCGTGTGCGTGTGTGTGGTGTGTGTGGCGTGTGTATGATTGTGTGTGCACCGTTATAAAAACTTAAGACCTCATTAAAAGAGACCGCCGCTGCTTTATGGTTGCCCAAGATCGAGTTGACCATTTAACGCCGTCCACTCAATGCACAGCTCGTTGAGGTCCTTTTATATGATGCTCAGAGAACTAAATATATATATCTATATATGCATATAGAGAGAGAGAGATATATGTGTATGAAGTTCGGGCTGTTCGATTACGCGCACGCAAGACTGGACCGCTTCGAAATTCATTTTGGCCAGGTTTTCAGCTTTTCATTTCAAGACCGTCTCTGGGCTAAAAGGAAGGCCGCCAAAGGCTGCGCGTTGTTCATGCAAATTTTAACTTCATTTCGGCTTCGTTTTGTTAATTAATTTATATTATTTTATTTGGGTGTCGTATACAAGCGGAGCGATCCACAGATCGTTGTCGTCCCTCGTTGTTGCCTTGTGGCTGGTTGTTGTTGCTGTTGTTGTTGTTGTTGTGTTGGATTCTCTACACTTCTCTCTGCATCTGCAGCGCAAACGAACGACAAATTTATATTTAATGAGCTTCATAAAATTTGAATTTCAAAGGAGCATTGCACCGCAGCGGCATGTTCGAACGGGCGGCGTTGATTGCCACTCGATGTGTCCGAGCTGCAGTTGGAGCTGGGAGTCCGGCTCCGGCTACGGCACTGTCTACTCTCTCTCTCACTCCCTCTCTCTCTCTCTCTCGCTCTGTAGCCTGCAGCCTGCTGTCTGAGTCAAGTCTTGGCCAATGAAGGTATATAAATTGCTGGCTTTATGGCGTTTTAAGTAGGCCTGCTTTATGGGCTTGCAGTTCAGGTCCAGCTTAGTCCAAGCACCACTCACACACACTAGACACACACGCACATACGCACACACACATGCACGCGCACACCTGATGCCAAGTCGCTATGATTCATTGGCGCTGTGTGGTCGTAATCGTCCACAACGTTGTCGTTGTTCTCGTTGTCGTCTTCTGGTTCGCCGCGAAGACTTATTGCTGCCCACTTAGGCGACAAAACGCTGTCGGGGTATTCTCTGCTTTTTTGTGGCTGCTCACTAAATAAAGATGAATCCCCCCAAGAGCCCAGATCCGCAATATGTGTCTGCAACTTGTTTAGCGAGTTTCTCACCTCGTTGGCAACATTTCAATTTGACATAATGAGCCACATTTTGTTACCAGTAGGCATTACCACAGATGGTTAGGCTACCTAACTAGAAAATGTACGCGAGGGCCCGATACAAACAAACAGCCATCCACAACAACATAAATCAGCATAGTCCGAGTTAATTGTATGAAATTTGTCAAGTTTTGGCTTGATTTAAGATTTGTTTGCCAATTGAAAATTGCTTTTTATGTTATTCGAATAAGTTTTAAGAACGATTAATCTTACATTTATATATTATATTTGATTAAATATCAGAGAAATACTTTTATGTTTCGCTTATGTGTCATCGATCAATAAGATTTGAATCGTATTATGATTAACGTTTATCTATAATGCGTATGTTAAAACTGTTGAGAAATATGCCTGGAATACTTTTGAATATTTTAAAAAGAATATAGATTTTTGTAACTATATGTTATATATATTGATTGACAGAAAATCAAACTGTGTAATTCTTGGAGAACTTCTGCCTCAAATTTGAAAAAGAAATCGAAAGCCGTTTTATTAAACCCTCTCTCCATTTTGTACTGTTTCTAGATTCAGGTTATTCTCTATCAAATCAAAACTCTGCTATGAATTATAATAAAATAAATATAATATTATATGCACATATAATACACATGAAATCAAATCTACAAACCAGTTGAGAGTTTGCTATTGATTTATCTATAATATTTATGATGTTGTCTGCAATTTGTATTTTAAAGAATTCTGGTTCTGCTTTCATGTTACGTAAATCGAAATAAATCCAGAGCGAAATAAAAGTAATTGCCACCGAGATGTGCAACTCGTTTGGCCAGTTGCCACGTTGCCTGGCGTCTGGCAACATGGCAGCGCTGACATAATGTGCCACATTTTGTTGCAGGTAGTTACAGTGGGCATAAACGTATATATGTATATACATCCTGGCTGCAAGTCAAAATATTGGCAGGTAACGGTAATTAGCTAGACTAGGCTACCGTCTGCCAGTGTCTGCCCCGTGACCGTGCCCCGTAGATTTAGACGTAGCCAACGTAACCGTACCCCGCAAACGTCTCAACCTCAACCACCGCCGAGCCGTCATCTAATTTTGAATGAGTTGCCCCGCGGCGTGGCGCGACGTCCCAGTCACAGCGAGCGGTCGGGTTCGAGTGTCTCTGACAGAGAGTGGGAGAGAGAGAGACGGAGAGAGAGAGAGATGGCGAGAGGGGCGTTCAACCTGTTGATAGCCGCGTCTGACTTACCAGACGATACTTGAGATTAAGAGCTCTCAATACAAACAGGCGACATGCTAAAATGCCTCTCTTCCACTCCTTCTCCCTTCCCCTCTGCCTCTCCCTCTCCCTCTCCCTCTCCCTCTCCTGGCAAGCACTTGATAAATAACTGATGCGGAAAAGTAGTTCTTGTAATGCGATATACTATATACGACTTGGGCATTATGTAACCAGGCGCCGAAGCTGCTGCTGCTGTTGCAGCAATTGTTGCTGCCTCAAGTGTCGCTTACAATTCTTTTGGAGTCCCACTGACGCCAAGAATTGAGTCTGGATTTGAGATTGGCGGCGTCTAGTTATTTGATGTAACCAAATCTCAGTTTGTTGCACTGTCGCATCCTGTTGAAAGTAGTTGTTGTTGTTGCTCGCAGCTCGCTTTTTATTGTCCCCCTGCTTAATTAGTCATTAAAATGGGGGGAATAATAAAAATGACACTCGTAAAAAGCAATGCTCAAAAGAGATAGCCACACACAACTAGAGTGAAACAGCGGCGCCCCCAAAAGAGCTTTAAAAGCGACGCCATTAAAGCGAGCAACGTGCCGCATTGCATGCAACACGCGCAACGACGCAGCGACCCAGAGCTCCCAAGCTGGCCAACTGACAGCCAGACGAATGCACCTGAGCGCGCACACACACACACACACACACGCACACACACCTAGCTGTAGAGGTGTCATATGGCGCAGCGGGTGTTCCCAAGCCAAAAACTAACCCTGAACAGCTCCCCTTCCCCCCCAGAATCCCAGCGGGAATCGCGACGCCAAAAGGCGCCGTTTAATGAGCGCCTGGAGAGCGGCACGAGCGGAACTTTAACTGGTGGTTGCTTAGCTGGGCTTGCTTAACATTTGCTGGCTCGGCCGCGGCACACACACACGCGATAAACGGGCGTGGCATGCCACACAGCCCTGGCAAACCAATTTTGGCATTATTTATCAGTTGATTTATGTGCAAAGTCGCTCAAAATGCACAACCTCTCTCTCTCTCTGTCGCTCTCTCTGTCGCTCTCTCCTGTCTCATCCACTCTTTTCAGCTTTAAATTTCTTCTGTTTTATTTTTGGGAAATTTAATATTCATTTGCCCAGCCGTTGCTTGCCCCAAACAGTAGCCACTGCCGCCTGACAAGCGCTGACACCTTGACTGAACTTTAAGAGCAGCAATTTTTTGGTTTTTAATTGCACTTTAATAGGCGGCCGCTGCTTTAATGTGGCCGCTGCTGTGCCCAGGCCAGGTCAGCGAGTCGAGAGCTCAGGGCCCGCTGTAATTAGGCCAGAAAACCATTTGGTCTTTAAGCGAATGCAGCCGCGACTAGCCAAGTATCTGGCGTATTCAGAAGCATAATCAGCTTTAAGCTGCAGCTACTATGACGTCATGAATGAATGAATGAGAGTGAGAGAGAGGGCTAGAGAATGAGAAAGAGAAGGAGGAGCAACGAAGAAGACGATAGCAAGGCTAGACCTAGAGAGATGCTACAAATATTTTAAGACTTCTTTCTTATGTAAAGCGAATATTAATTAATATTAATAAATTTGTACTCATTTATAATTTACAGTTGTCATTCGTATATAGCAACGCTTTGGCTTCAAAGTAGAATGGTATTGGAAAAAATTCGTAATTTGTAATTTCTGAATTACACTTCTTATAATAATAATAATAATAATTTGTAATTATTTACATCCTTTTTACATATTTTGTGAGTCATTTCATTTGATTTCTCTTCTACAATAACATCTATCAGAACAGAATAACTTTTAAGTTAACTAACAGGCGGGCTCTGTTAATTCTAACATAAATGTTCTCGCACTCTGTTAAGTGGCTTTCAAACCAATCAATCAATTAACAGGAGTTCACAGCGCCTTCCTTGCTTCCTGTTAACTTCCTACACGGGCTAACTTGGCATCAATCGCTGCACTTTTTAAATTAACCCAGTGTATATCAAATATTTTTCATAACATTTTTGTTGGCATATTCAACATTTTTTACTTGGCCTGTTTAAGATAATGTTTTGAGCAGCGACTATTAAAATAGCCCCGCAAAATCAATAATATTCGTATTTATCCTGACTTTGCAGTACATAAATAAATGTGTCTTAACCCTTTTGCTTATAGGGCATTCAAATGGTCGCCCGGCACACCCACAAAACAAAATTTATGCGCTCGCTAAAAAAAAAAATAAGAAACAAATTCGTCTATATTTTATGGGTTTGCTTTTTTCGGGTTTCCGGTCAAGTTTTTTCGGTATTCCTGTCTGCCATAGTCTCCCATCGCCGCTGCCTCTCCCACTCCCGCTCCCATTCTGCCGCTGTCTGCCTGTCTGCCCGGGGTGATAAAGTTATTTAGGCGCAAATCATAAATTCCAAAACAGAACCCTGAGCGAAGCTTATCTGATTTTGCACTTGGGCCCGGCACTAGATCAATATGTTGGCCTGAAACCTGTGCGGGCTGCATTTGGAATTGGGATACGGGGATACACAGATTCCCAAACAGAATATCACAACCCAAAAAAGACAGCTGTGCGCCTGCGCCTGTTGTCACAATTATGTGTGTGTGTGTGTGTGTGTGTTTGTGTGTGTGTCACACAAAGACAGGGACTAGGACAGAGAACAGAGACTTAGAGAGACAGTTGGAGATACGCAGAGTAGAATTTAATTCAGGTAAATTTGCCAGAGATTTCTGTTAGTTTGGTTTATTTTTGTTTTTATTGTGAGATCTCGTTTTTTGTTTGGTTCCGAGCCTGTCTTTAATTAACAGCTCTTGGCGCGTCTGTTTGACTTGTGAAATTAGAAAATTATGCCTGGAATTTCCGCTCAAGAAATAAATAAAAAACAGCAGCAAACATTTTGCGCATTTGCTTTGCTGATTAGCCACAAAAAATGATAATGAGCTTACCTATTGGCTGATAAAAAAGCTATAATCAAAATAAGTGGATGCATAAAGGAAGCAAATTACAGCTGGAAATCAGATTGAAAAGGTCTGAGAT
Source organism: Drosophila novamexicana (assembly GCF_003285875.2). Classification (NCBI taxonomy): domain Eukaryota; kingdom Metazoa; phylum Arthropoda; class Insecta; order Diptera; family Drosophilidae; genus Drosophila; species Drosophila novamexicana. Next base: position 1,908,734 of record NW_020824787.1, on the reverse strand, counting down.
ACAAAATTGTGCGAGAACAAAATTCTGAAAGCTCATTATAAATAATATATGTGCTGCTTGATCACAAAACACGAAGCTTGAAAGCTTTAATCTAGCTTTAATGTAGTTTGCAAGTAAATTAATTAAAGCTCATTTAAAGCTTTATGTTTTATGAATTATCTACAGTTTTACTGTTACAGTTTTACTGTTAGTTACATATAATAAATATGGTTAAGTCGCACAGTGTTTTAACTTCAGCAAGTCTCACGAAAACTTTAATAAATTTAAATTTCTGCACTTTCGAAAATCAATGATAAACTAGTTTTTCGTATGTATTTAATTTTTAATTAGCTGCTCGCACAGACTTTCAATTTCATAGACGTTACCCAATTTGAGCACGATTAATGATGTGTTGAGAACATTTATGGCCACGAAAATAAAACAAAATAAATCCGATCGCCTTTCACGAGCTTTATGACTGTCACACACTGAGCACAGCTTATGAATGCCCCCGGGCAGCAGCCTATATAGGTAGTTAAACTATCTGTCTATATCTGTGACATCCGTATATCTTAGCTCTGTGCCATTCTCTCAGCCTGAATGCAAAGCTACTTTGCCTTTTATGGCTGAAACATTTAAAAGCCGCATTTCTTTTTATACCTAATGAAAGCAACGTAAATGGCCAAGACGGGTAGAATGGCTTTGGGCAAAGGTATGTAAGAGCCAGAAGGAGGCTTCTTTGTATATATATTCTTGATCTGAAGAAGGATTTGTGCAGCTAGTTTATCTCGGAAATTACAGGAATTAGAGCATTGAAATTTAAGTGAATATTTTTGTATACTATTCTTTTCGATACCTCCTTCTAATGTCATGATATCGATAAATATCGATCTTACTATGTTTTTAAAGAATACTTAGTTCGAAAGTTTTAAGAGCTAGATACACAAAACGCGGAATGTATGTTCTTGAAAGGAATACGAAGATTAAGAATTATTCACTTTTTGGCTACCCTTCTCCCATTCCCCACAAAATGGATATGTTATTGCTGTAAAAGCAAAAGATCGAATGCTTTTAAAGAAAGCTTAACGTTGGTTTTAGGGCATCTGCTAGTCGGGATGACAATTTGATTTATTGTTTTGTCATTTAACAAATTATTTGTAAAAATTTGAAGCTTGCCGCGCTTTTGGTCAGTCAATTTTTCACAATTAACTTCGAAAACTTGTTGCTTGTTGCCACAGCTTGAACAATTCACAAATTTGAAGCAGTCGATTAACGTTTCGAATCATTTAAAACTAATTAATATTAATTAAATTAGGCTAAACAAATTTGCGACACACACACACATACACACGCACATTTTATAGTGTCTGCCTTGCTGTTATTTGGGGCCAAATGAAAATCGCTTTGATTTTTATGACCGCAAATAATTGTCAATTTTTTATGAGTTGGCATTAAAAATCATCTAATTTTATTGAACCCACAGAAACTAGAAATGGCAGCTCGTGTGGGTTTTGGCCGCGCCGCGAAGTATGCAACAAAAACGTTGAGCAACAAAAAATGTGTCGCGCTTTGTGTAAACAAAACTTCAGCGCGAGCGAGTCGTATTTTTTTGTTTTGTATATTTCCTTCTACTATATTTAATTAATTTAACGACTACTTGAGAAGTTAGCAGCGACATGCGTGTGTGTGTGTGTGTGTGTGTTTGAGAGCTAGGGGCAGGCAGGGGCCAGCCAATGGGCCTGCGACATGAAAAACTCATTAAAATGTTTACAGGCGCACAGAATCAACAAACCAACAAAAGCGACTCGAACAGAGACAAACAGACGAGTGAAAAATAAGAAGGAAACACAAAATTAAACACAGCAACTGAAATTGTTTTCATTTCAAATATATCAACTAAAATCTCAAAAACTTGCTAGAGAAATAAGTTTTGTGGCGCTTTTTGTTTAGTTTTGGGGCGGGCGAGCGACTCGCAAAAGGAGTTTTTAAATTAAAATAGTTGCTTGCTTTTCATATTTAATGTGTGCAAACAAATTAAGAATTGAAATTACAATGTGGCTGCATTTGGGCAGGCCACAGGCTAATGTATCTATCAGATACAAATGTATATGCAGCCAGTTTCTAGTCGTGTTTTTGGCTCATTTATAATGCAGTGCGCGCGACGGGGCCAACGTGTTTATGATTATGATTTGGCCGTCTTTCGCTCGTTTTTTATTTGGCACACACACATGCACACACACACACACACAGTGCTTGCAACTGTTTTGGTTTTTTTTGTTGGTTTTTGGTTTTTTTGGTTCAGTGTTTTGCGGTCTTTTGTCTGGTTACAAAATTGGCAGCTAACATTTGTCACAATTTAGCGTCAAATTTCAATTTAAATAAAATATATTTTGTCACGCACACACACACACACGCATTTTTTTAATGACACTTTTGGTTGATGCTGGGCATGCGTTTAAAAATGCATGAATATAATTTAGAAATGCAAGCGATATGCGAATATGGTCGAGAATAATTTTTATTTGGTTTTCCGCACGGCTAACAAAAATTTGTCAGCTGACAAATTTTCTTGCGTTTATCGCATGCGATAAATTTGTTGCAATCGCACTATAATTGCCGCCAAGCATTAAAATGTCATTCAACCGTTAATTGGCCGCTGGCGGCACAAAAATTATATTCTACTTAAAATAAAATACAGCCATAATTTAAAAGTTAATGCCACCGCAAAAAAAAAAAAAACACAGCACAATAGTCAAAGGCAGTTGTTTTCGGTTTTATATTTTGTGAAATGTTTTTGTGACCCCAAGAAAAACAATTTCAGATACTTGCGGCAATTTTGCAAGTCTTGCGAATCGTTCTGTTTGCAATTAAACAGATGCCTCTCTACCGATAGCCGAGTTCAAAAGCAGTCAAAAAAGGGTCAGAGCAACTGGATTCGGAATGATGTTATTGACTTTATGCCTATGTAGAGATCGAACAAACATCTTTGAGCTGAGCACTTGACTGGACTCCATTATGAAAAGCCACAAGAGTTCATTTAGTCACCTCTCTTTTATACAAAAACATTCAAATAAATGAATATATCCTACGACATATTTAAGTATATGCATTTGTATATACTCTACATTTCACATTTAACTTCACAAACTTTCATATGCATTTCTTCTTATCAGCTGCAATTAATCGCAATAATTTTAATCTCAATTTTCTGTTTAAATAATTTTTTAATGGTTTGCATTTAAAGCGAATTAATTTGTGCATTAAATTTTGATTCATATTGAAGATATATTAAATACATTTACATTAATATGTGTTTTAATAAAAGTCACAGTGTATACTGATATTTAAAGAAGGGGTTTAATTCCACGAGCTATCTATATGTCTTGAATGCAACTTAAAACTGAGCTTTGGGTTTTGAATACCAGCATTGTAGCTGAGAGCCACAGTTGTTCGACATATTAGCCATATAACTATTTTATTTCCTTCTATTTGAAAAAGTACTACGAAAATGTGCTGCACAGATCTATCTGTAAGATCTTAAAAGTAGGCACACGCGATTGTCCCACTGACACTTTCAAATGGAGGTCGCTTTCTAAACTTAATCTATAAAAGCCTTGACAATAACTGAGAATTAAATTCTTTTAAATAATTAATACGATTACAAATATCTCCCTTATTTAAATTTTAGATAGCTCAAATAAATTTGATACCAAGAACTTAAGTAATACCCTGCTATAACTTTCAAATCTGGCCTATTGCTAACCTGAACTTGAACTCTGCTCATTTGATCTTTGTTACATGAACCTAATTAAAAATTATAAACCAAGTTTGAGAAATATTGTGCACATAAAACAGTTGACAACCCTGAACTGAATATGCAACATTTTCCTAAGCAATTCCAATTCTTCGAAAATATAAACTACCAAAACTGAGTTTAGTTTTCTACTTTGCCCACCCATTACCAACATTTTCCATATTTGTTTTGCTCTTTAAAATCTCTTCTTTTTTTTTTTGTGGGTTTTTCCTTTTTGTATATTTTTATGACACATCCAAAATATAAAATTTTTTACAGTTGAACGATTTGCTTTTACTTGGCAAGTTTTTGACTTTATTCGGTTTGTTTTATTTATTATTTTGGTAAAGGTTAATGGCAATTTAATTTGCAAATTTTCGTTGTTTTTGTCTAATTTGTATGTGAGTGCGACAATGGCCATAAATAAGTCATTAACTCGTTTAAATAGCTTTATTAGCCGCATATGATACGATGCTAATGCTTCGAAGTTCGGGTTCTGGTTCCATGAGCCCGATAGTTAGGCGTAATGTGTGAGAAATTGGGTTAGTTTTGGCTAGTTGAGTGTTTTTTTTTTTTGCTTGGGTCAGAAATGAGATTGTTAAATGGCAATTGGTTTACGCATAGGCTTGATTAACCCGAGTTAAAGTGGGGGCTTCGCATTTTAAACAGTATAAGTAGAAATTGTATAGATATTATACAGAAATTTTGGGAAAGCATTTAAATTTAATTTTAATGAGCACGTCAGTGAGGTTTTTTGGACTAATGAGACTGTAGTCATTATGCTTAATATTTGTAAATTGTGCCCATAACTGCGATAAACCTACCAAGAAGTGGAATATTGTAAAGTTTTTTGCTCTGATTAGTTTAAGAAATGGCATATATATGTGCATATGAAATAAGTATTCCCTGTTGATAGTCCCTATAATAATTGTATCTGAAAGATTTGATGTTTGATCTTGATTTACCATTGTAAAAAGGAAAGACTGACTTTCCCTATTGTAAAGTTTTCTTGTATACCGACTAGATTCTTAATATTCTATTAATGCTATATCGTCTGAATTTTAATGTATTTTCAGAACATTCAGACTGGTTCCTCGTTTAAAGAACCTTTCGAATATGCATACCATGTGGCTATATTTCTCTGAATATCTCTTATCACAACAAATATTATCGTTTAAAGATACTTTTGAATGTTTAGCCTCTGCTACTACATTAACAATCTGATAAATCGGATTGTTTTTACAATTGAATTCGTCATTCTCATATATTTTTTGAAGTCTTATGTATTTAGAAGAAACTCATTTTGAATCTCCTAACTAGTATCTTAGCCCTTTTGACTTAAAGAAATCAAATTGTTTTTACTAAAACTCTTGGCAATAGGAGCTGGAACCTGTCGATATGTACAACGAGTAAAAAGTATCTTGAAGCGGTCTGTGTCAAATAAAGTACAAATTGCTCAGTTATTTAGCAATATATTTGCCGGCTTCTGTGGCCTGAGAACTGGTTTTGAAGCTGGCTCAAAATTACCGACGGCTTCGCGTCGACTTTAAGAACATGATTCATGGACCGATTTGTAGTTTGTATTGCCGTATATAACTATATAATGTGTACTTACTTATCACATCATGGCCGTGACAATCCAAATCCAGGTGATGATTCATCACCAGCGATGGCTGTAATCCAGTTTGATTGTGATTGTGATTGTGATTGTGCAATGGTAGCTGGTGAGCCAAATGGCCACCAATCTCTGCCATTACCATATATTTGGCTTATAGACCGGCAACCACCCAAAAACACTTGAGAAATATCAAAAAATCAAAAAAGCGTAACTTAAAATTCTGCCAAGATATTCTGCATTGAGCATCAAGTGTTGATTTCTTGTTGGTGAGGGGCGGGTTTTTTGTGGCGTTGAGTTTTGCAATATTTCGATTTTTGTTGCTGCTTTAAGGCACTTTTGTACAGTTTAGTTATGTTAAGATACTTTTGGATCTGTGTATCTGAATTTGCACGCACTCTTTGGGCTTTAGCTAGAACTATTGTGACTGTGCCAGTGGCTGCTGCTGCTACTGCTGCTGCTGTTGTTGTCACAGTTGGGAACACACGCGAACAGGTAAATGTAATAACGCCATAGGTCGAGGGAGCGCAGAGTTTCGTATTCTTGTATCCAAAGGCGACGGCGGGCAAACGTTACCAAAAACGACGACGATGACGAGAACGGCGAAAGGCTACGGTTACGGCGACGGTGATGACGACAACGAATGCGAATTGTTAGGTTGTGCGTGTGTGTTGCTGTCGTTGTTGTTGTTGTTGTTTTAACGTAACGCACAACAGCAACAACAACAATTCTATTTACGAAACGACGCGTACCTCACGATGCTGACGGCGCTGCGACTGCTGAACGACTAAACCGGCTGACCGTGTGTATCTTTCGGATTCACAGGCAAACTTACAGATACTCGCGTTCAGTCGTTCGCCTCGCTCGCTCGCTTCGCCGCGCCTCGTCTCGCCTCGTCTCGCCGCATTCGTGCCCTGCGCCGCTGCCAGCGTCAACGCCAGCGCAGAGCTAACCCCTCGTTGGCCAGCCGTACGCTGCGCTGCTCGCACGTCAGCCGCTCGCACGCTGTGTTAGAGCAGCACAGCTAGTGTGTGTGCGTGCGTTGGACGCGCGCGCGCTGCAGCAGCTGCAACCGGTTTTGTTCGTTTTGGGTCTGGGGCGCGTCTCGCAGTTCGAAAAACAACAAAAACAAAAGGAAACAAAAACAACAGCAACAGCAAAACAAAAAAGAGAAAAGAAAACGGGCAACAGGAACAGGTGTTTGGCCGTGCTGCTCGCACACAACGCTTGCCATCTCGCTTCGCACGTTTTCTAAATGGCGTCCAAGCGGGCCAATCGGTTGGCGCCACTGCGCATGAGTCGCCCCCCACACTGGCGCGGCGACACAGCTGAGTGTTGCAATTGCCGTTGCCGTCGCTAACTTTTGCAATCCACAGGCAGCATGATGGAGGCAGTCAGGCCAACCCCCACACGTTTTCTTTGCTTTTTCCGCTTTTTCATTTTCTTTTTTGTTGCTGGTGCTCTCGTTGTTGTTGGCGCTTGTGCTCTTCCTTTTTGCTGCCTTTTGCCTTTGTTTTGCCAATTTCGCTTTTGGTTTTCGAAGTTTGTACTACAAAATGGTTGCACTTGTAAGCAAATGCCGCTAGTCTGCTCCACCTACAGAAGGACCACCCCTTCCCCCTCCCTACCAGCAGCCCTTTCCCATCATGTTAGCTGCAATTGTTGGCTGTGTAATGCGCTTGTCGAAGTTTTTGGCAGCCACAGCCGCACCTTGTCTTGACTCTTGGCTGCGGCTGCCACAGCCAATGCCGCTGCTGCTGCTTCTGCTGCTGTTGCGGCTGTGGCAACGTCTTTTGGCCTCGTAGCTAACATCATAATAATTATTGATCTTTTGATTTTGGGGCTAGTGCTGCTTGTGTGCGTCTCGTTTACCGTTTACTGTTCAAGGCTCTGTTGCAATTTTAATGACATGTGCCACGCCTGCGCCCCCTTCTAGTGTGTGTGTGTGTGTGTGTATGTTTTGTTGCGGTTACCCAGTTCGTTGACTTGGCACCCAGTTCCGCCAGCTCTGGCTGATGATTTGTTTTAGTTGCCAGTTGGCAGTCTGGCTGATTCCCAGTTGCCATTATTTTTACCGTTTTTATTTGCCGCTGCTTCCGTTTGCGCTGCGCTGACGAGCTGCGAGCTGCGAGACAGCAGCTGGTGGGTGTGGCAGATAGGGGGCTGCTGCTGCGGCTCCTGTTGGGGTTCGTCATGTTGTAATCAAGGTCATCAGCTCCGCTTGGGCCACTATGCTCAGTCATAGCCGTCGCAGTTAGCCAGACGCTGACATTAGCACACTCACACACACAGGCGCACACACACACACAGACGCACACAACACGTAAGCGGTGCCACAACTGTAAAAGCTTTCGCGCCATCTCCTTCATGCACACACACACACACACACACACACACACCTCCAAACACACACGCAGCTGGCCAGCAGCAAAAACAGCTGACTGATGTGTCTGTCTGTGTGTCTGTTTGTCTGGCTGTGTGTGTGTGTAGGTGTGTGCTGGTGTTGTTGTGTGCCTGGCTGGCAGCATGATTTCAAAATTTAATTAGGTCCCGTCCATTAATTGGGTTAATTGAAACGCCGGTAAAAGTCTGGCGAGCAGCAGCCCGCTTACAAATTTAGGACATGTCACTCAAGCAGTGCTAGCTCCACAGTAGCCCGACTCGCCCACCCCCCCCCCCCCCCCCCCCACGCACACACACCCTCCCCTTGACTGCAAATGAAATGTTTTCAACTTGTTGTTATGTGGCATTATCATTGTTGTTGCTATTCAATTGCTATTTAAGAGAACGAGCATAGATTTGCTAAAATTAATCGAATCACATTCTCGATTACAATTTCTCCAGAAACTGGGCAAGTGTAAGTTGAGGCTTTCTAGCTTCAATTCAGTATAGGTAGATAGATAGCAGACTTTATGTTCTGATTTCCCTTTTTTACTATTTGTTGCAAACTTTACTGTTGTGGATCTCTGTAAGAACTTACCTCCTTGACCATGAAAGATAGTCAGGGTAAATATTAAATTAAATGGGGGAAACATTTTGTCTGTTATTCGAATCAACTGTCATGCTTTGGTGTAAGCTCCCATAAAAAATTCCTACGCTTTATGATCTTATAAACTTAAGATTAGAAGACAATTCTTTTACCTCACAAAATAAAAAAATATTGAAAACTAGAAATGTTCGCAATATTCTTTAAACATACTTTTAAGAAAATTTCCTTGAATAATGCTTGAGTAATGAAAAACTAGATTTATAATAGGTTATAGCCCAAGATAACTTAATATATTACATAGACTAAATCTTCGGCTTACCATACATGAAAATTGAGTTTTCTTAGTTGATTTACTCAACATTAAAAATTGATTCCCCTACGTTATTCACAGGGAAAGGGAAAAGGGAATTGTGAGTCGAGCCTTGAAGCATTTATACTTTACTTTCAACGTTAGCTCAAACTTGATTAACACACTGCCCATTCATAGTTGAATAGTTTCTTATTGCAAAATTTAAAAGAAAAAAAGGACTTAACTTACCTGACCGCCATATTTTCGCTCAGCTCATTTTCACTTGTAACGGATATGGTAATTGGGAACATCAACTGATCCCACAATTACGATTCGCATTTTGTTTCGTTACTTTCCTGACTGGCAGCTTCCATCTCACGCTCTCTTAGCTAGTTAATTAGAAATGCTGTTGTAAATCGGAGCTGTCCTGCACCTTGATTGATCCCAACGTTGTTTGCTCTCTGGTATTGATTGCCTGCTCCCCATTGTTGATTGGACAGCCAAAGGTTAGCAACTGTAGCAGGTAAAATGTGCAATCAGTAGTCACTTTGGCAGCCCCGTTGGATGTCAGTTACGATGCGAGCTGTAACAAAGAAATAAATGTAAGCAAGTATGCCAAAAAGTCGTGCTTAAGAGCTACTAAAGTTAGTTTAAGATATGGTCAAGAATCAGAAGCCTAGCCTAGGTTAACCATTATTCAAGAACTTGCCTTAATTAAAAAGTCTTTAGTAAAAGATTTTTTTTTAAAATAAAAAATATACCTATGTCCTCTCCTTACTTTTCATTAAGATTTGGGCCCACAATCAGATGATATATGTCTGACAAATATAGAAGAAACCCTTGCCAAAAATTAGGATAATCTCTTTTAGTTTCTTCCAACCAAAAAATGAGTCCTAAAGTCTTATAACTAAAAGTACTTGGTTTTCCGAAATTGTTTCTTATTGGAATTCTCACAAGATGCGCCCGGTAGTTACGCCTTGGGGGTGTGGCTAGAAGGGGGGTTCTCAAATGTTTGCGTATATTTAGCATAAAATGCGACTACTTATGAAAGCAACAGAACCCAACAAACCCACTGAAACCCGTTTTATTTTGTTGTCTAACCCGAAGCCGAACGAAATGCAAATTTCAAATTCCAATTTCAATTTCAAATGCGAGTCTCACTGGCAGTTCGTATCAATCTCCGGCCGGGCCGAGCGGGCTGGCGACTGTGGCCTCCACAGAGAGCTCGAGCTCGTCCGCCGACCCGGCGCGTTGGCCCCCGTCACGTTTGCCAAGCCAAAGCAAATAGTAAAAATTTTATGCAAATAGAAACACGCAAAACACCTACGCAAACATGAAGGCACAACAGCCAGCGCCAGGTGGGGAAAAGGGGAGGTGAAAGAGGTTCTAGAGACGCAGCCTGAGCTCATCATCAGGTGGGGGATGCTGGAGCTACGACTTGCGGTTCATTTAATTTTCGCACTTGGCGGCCCACATAGCTACGAAAAATGCCGAGCTACCAAATGTTTAGGCAAATGCTTAGACCAGGGGCGGCATGTAGTAGGGGGTGGAAGTTTTGTCGGGGGCGTTTGGCTCATATGGTCAGCTGGCTTTTATAGGCCTGCATGGAAATCTAATTTTCAATGTGGCAGAGAGCTTTAAAGGCCCAAACAGGGCTGGACAGACAAAGAGCAAAAGAGAGAGAGTTAAAGAGAGAGAGGGGAGGCGGGTGTATAGAGTAGGGGTGAGTGTTGGTGGGACAGAGTTGCCAACAGTTTTCGCTGCATGACGTAGCAGCTTATTTATTGTGTGAGGTTGTTGAGGTGTGCTGCATGTGTGTGTGTGTGTGTGAGTGTGTGTGTCCGTGCCACGGTTTGTATGCCAGTGCGACGCACGTAACCCGCAGTCGGCAGTCCTTAGTCCGCAGTCCGCAATCCTTCGTCCTGAGCAGCCGCCACACACAACAAAGTCCAGAGTTGACTTTTATAGAGTCGCATGCACAATAAAGAAGTCTATTATCCTTTTTGCCAGCGCCGACGACGACTCTGTTGTTGTGCGACGTTATTATTGTTGTTGTTGTTGCTGCTGTTGTTGTTGTTGTTGTGCGACCGACAACTGGGATCGATATCCATTAGGAAAATTAAAATTGTGGCAGAGGCAATGAACGTAAAAAGCGGAAACAGCAGTCAGTCAGTTAGTTAGTCAGGCAGCAGCCCAAAAGGCCGACAACATCAGTCAGTCAGTCTATCAGTCAGTCAATCAGTCAGTTAGTCATTTATGCAGTCAGTTATTCATTCAGTCATTCAGTCAGTCGTCTAGTCATTCATTCATTCAGCTCGCTGAACGGTAAAGCTTATTCCGACCGCCATTTGTCGCGAGCGTCTTTGGCGCTGCCACTTCCGTTTCCGTTTGCCAGGCACAGGTGGATGTATCAACTTACACAAGGATACTCTTAGCTAAAGCAAGCAACTTGTAACATCTAAAAAGCAAACATGTCCGGGTTTTGTAAACAATTTTAACATAGTATTGGATATATAATAATATTTGATTAATGATATATCAATGCAGCTATTAACTGAGAATATTATGAGAATATTCATAATCAATATACTAAATTTGGGTTCCATTAGACAACTTTTCTATATAATTTTTTGTAATTTTCTATAACCTGATGCATAATACAATAATTTGTTGCACTAGGAGGCATGCCTATATATCGTTGCACTATTAAGAAAAAATCGGTGAATAGGAAAATTAAAAAGGAAAAATCTAAATATATATATAAATCTTACAACTAAAAAATTACATTAATCTAAAAATATCCCAATATCTCAAAAAAAAAAGTTTATAAATTATAGATTCAAAGACTAAAATATCTCAATAAAGAGACTAAAATATCTCAAAATATTAACACACATTAATTTTTGCCAGTGTATTTGAGTTTCGGTGATGCGTTTGACATTTGTTCCATTTCATTGTTGTTGTCAGTTGTTATTGTTGATTTTGAATTAAGTTTCCAGCCAACAAACGCCCGCACACATTCTTGTTGTTGTTGTTGTTGTTGTTGTTGGTGCTGCTGTTGTTTTTGCAATCTACCATTTTGCAGCTGTCATTGTTTTTGTTTTTGTTTTATTTTCTTTTTTTTTTGGCAAACACGAAAGCGAACGCGACATTTTCATTGTTGGCGCTTTGCAGCAGTTGTCGCTGCTGTTGCTGCTATTGTGTTGCAGCAGCAGCAGCAGCAGCAGCAGCATCTCATCTGTCATTCAAAGTCACGCAGCATGCAATTTTTGTTATCATGACTTTTTCAATTCCAATTTTTGGCATTGGCAACAGCGAGCGAATGTGGCATTTGTATTGCCAACTGCCACCGGCCAACTGCCAACTGCCACCTGGCACTTGCCACAGTTGCAGTTGCAGTTGCAGTTGCTGCATGGCTTGTTTGCATTTCAATTTGATTGAATATATATTTCATTGGCTTCTCTGTGTTCGTTGCGTCAAATCTATTGGAATATGCATGCAAAAAAGGCAATAACAACAACAATTACAACAACCTCAGTCAAACGTCAGCCAAACGCGGCCTGTGCAGCTTTTGGCCTGCCGTTTGTTAAATGTTTAAGCAGGGCTTTCGTTTCTGTTGATGCTTTAGTGAGCCGCACCCTCTCAGCCTGTCAGCCCCTCAACCCTGTACACCCTGTACGTAGCCCCGCCCCACCCACAAAACCCAACCATAGCTATTTGTACAGCATTGGACTAAGCTGCTCCACTGGCGGACAGCCTTAGCAGCAGCTCGTTCAATTTTTATAACGTGGCCACACACACTCGCACACACACTAGCAAACACACCTCCTCACACACATATGAGAACTTACATAGTTATTTGTTAGAGCTTTGTTTACTCGAGGGTAGGCTTTGTAGTTGTTAATTCATAGATGCATTTTTGTTATTTAATCAGAGTCCGGCTTATGTCAAAGATTGGACAGTTTTTCTCAAGCAAGATGTAAAATAATTGGAATATCAGAAGGCTATTATAGCTGGTTATATAGTTTTTTGTAGTACTTTTGTATTCAATTTGATTTTCTCTTTCTTATAGTTGAGTTTCCTCTTTGTTCAGTTTCCTGCGTGACCACCCATATCACTAGCCAAATATAACTTTCATAGGATTACAGCCCGAGGGGATTTTGCACCGAGTTTTGCCCCTTAAATGACACTTAAATAACTTATCCACAGAGCAATGCTTGGCAATTTTATATATGTTGCCTTGAAATCAGAAAACTACTTTATTCATTTAAATTGGATCGAATCTCAGGCTAGTGTATGCATTGCAAGTGAGGTTTATAGTTGCTTGTACAAATAGTAAAAGGACACTTGCTTCTAAGTTTAATAGCCTGTAATTATTCAACCTAGAGTAGAATAGAAATCTTTTCAAAGAGTTTTCCACACTTCTTATAAACATATTAATAAAGTTAAGGGTATTTCCATATTTTCCATAATTTCAGGCATATTTAATTAAGTGCTTACATATAATGTATATATTTGATTTAACCAAGAAGTCAGAAAACGACCCGTGCATGCGATTCGCTTTTCTGTAGTGCCCATAGTGTGTGCATGTGTGTGTGCATGTGTGTGTGTGTGTGTGTGTGTACGTGTGTGGGTGTGGGTGTGTTTGTGTGTGTTGCTGGCGCTTCGTAGTCCAACCAGCTCACTGGAGCATAATTTTTGCGGTTCCTTTTAAGTTTGCATATCAATCGAAAATTTATATGACGGTAAAGCGCACACAGAGCTCCCCGCCCCGCGCGCCCATCCGCACAGCAGCGCCAAGCAAATGCAAATACCATATGCGACGTGTGTGTGTGTGGGTGTGTAGGTGTAAGTGTGTGTGCGCGCGCATACATTTGCAATGTTTTATATGCAAATCCAGCAGAGAAGCCACGGCCAAAGTTGAGCAGCAGCAGCAGAAATGAGGCAGAGCCATAAAAGTAAAGGGACGAAAGGGAGTAAGGGAGGGGGTGCTGCAAGAGGGCAGCGCATTTTTCTACCTTCAAGCTGAGCGTTATGTGTGTGTGTGTCTGTGTGTGTGTGTGTGTTTGTTGTGCGCCATATTAAAAATGGCGGCAAGCGCTTGGTTGTTGTCAGGCAAAACACACAACAAACGTTGCCGTTGCTGTTGTGGCTGCTGCAGCTTGTCTGGGGCGGCAGCCGCCCCCTTGGCCCGCCCCCTTCGGGTCTCAATCCACCACCCACAGCCCGGAATCACCCTTTAGCCACCTGCCCAGCGCACTTGACGCTCTATTGCTACCCTTTCGACTGGCGCTGAATGTTGCCAGCAGCTGCGACTCGGCGCATCGTCGCCCAAAGCTGTTCTGTGTGTGTGTGTGTGTGTGTGCGCGTGAACCCAACAAACCCAAACCCCCACTCCACACCTCAAGCCAAAGCCTGGCCGCAATGGCAGCAGCGACAATTCTTGAGGGGAAATTTATGCAGAACAGCAAAAGCAACAACGCGTCGGCGAGGCAAAAGCAAAAATGGTGAACAAAAGTGCGCGACAACAACAATAACAACTGCAACAACAACAATATCAAAAATAACAACAACATTTGCTAAAATAAAAACAAAGAACAACTAAAAATGGTCTCGATGAGCCTAGTCGACTAGAGAGATGCGCTACAGACTCGAGACAAGAGTAAATTCAGTTAAGTGGAGAAATAAAATGAGTTTTCATATTATTATGTAGATATGCCTGATGAGAATGTTTTTTAATAGCTGCAAGCCCCACCTTAGACATTTAGCGTATGCTCAAAGCAGAATATATATATATATTCGTGGAGTACAAAGTAGATCCAACTGACTGAACGTAATATACCCTACACAAGCATTATCTGTGAAGTTGCAACTTCAGAAAATGCTTTGAAATGTTTTCAGTACTTCTTAAAGAACCCATGAGATCTATTAGGTATGCCAAATGCAATATATTCTAGATGTGTCAGGCCCATAAAATAACAGAGAGCTTTTCTAGATAGTTGTCAAGTAAAATAGATATAAAGAGTTGTGCATATGTGTGTACACTTAAAAGTTCGCTATAATTAAAAACAAAAGACTTGTATGTGGGAAAAAATCAATTTTTTCGAAATTCATTTTTAACTTTACGATGCCATAAAATACTTTTTATGACTTTTCATTGCAGATAATCTAATTGAGATCGAGCATTAAACTGGAAAGTCCCAAACAGGCCAGGCAGAGATAAATTAATGCAATAAATATATTCCCAAAACCAGAATCTGTTCGTTTGCTAAGATTAGCCTAAAATATATGTGAAGGCAACTAAATATCGTGGTTCAAAGAAAAGGGTGTGCATATACTGATAGATACTTTCAAGCTATATTCCCTAGATTTCCTCTATTTATTCTAAATCACCTCCCAACTGATGCCAGCGCAGCTTTACGGAGCTTTAAACCCTCTATTCAAAGGGTACATAAAAGTTCTGGGGCCAAAGATGCCAAAGGTAAACGTTGGTGCTGTTGTGTCTTGTGTGGTGGGTGAGCCCGAGGGGATTGTGCTGCGCCTGCCCGGTAGCCCAACTGAATGGGGGGTATGTCGACCTGGAGCTGGAGGGGAACTAAAAAACTTAATGCCAAAGATAAACCGTGTTTGGCTTGCCAGAGGCTAAATCATTTCTGTGTTGTTCAGCAGCTTTATTTGCTACTTTTTTGGTCTTGAGCTTAGCTTTCTGCTTGGCAACCCTTGCCCGGACTTAACCCTTGACATATGCAGATGTCAGTGACCCGGGGGGGTATATAATCAATGCCATATTGTCGTTAAGTTTAATGCGGCTGGCAAATGTAACAATTCTGTCAAATTTACTGGAAGCTGCAGCGTGACAAAAAATGCGACGCGTGCTGCCGTTTAAGTTCGAATGAATCCCGGAATACCCAAATCCGCATCCTCTCCAGCCAGTGACTGTCTGACTGAAGGCAACCCCGAGCAGTGTCCGAGCACGTCTGCAAACCCTTAGGCGCAGTCAAACATTACATAATTGCTGGGCGCGGCTACGCCCACATTTTGCATTACGCTTTTTTGTGCGAATTGGCGCCTAATCAAGCGGAAGATTTGAATGAGCGCGCGTCGCGTCCGCCAACACCCACAGAGACGGTTGGAGGTGGAGGTTGCCAAGTCAGCTAAGTGTTGTCATTTTGGTGGCAATAAAGTGATATTTTTGACAACCACATACATAAAAAAAAAAAGAACAGAACTGAAGAAGAAGAATCGCCGCATCAGACATGCCTCGCTGGCTCGGGAAGGCGTTGCCGTGCGGCGGCTGTTGCGATTTCTTGCCAGGCTCAGCTCCTGGGCGTGGGTCAGCGCCCAGTGATGTGTGTGCACAACAGCCTTCACAGTTTCCACTTGGCTGCGCTGTTGTTGTTGTTTTAGTTATTGTTGTTGCTGGCTTTTCTGCCACTTGATTGTGTGCCATAAATCACGCATCGTTTGACAGCAGTTGCCTTTATCCCTCCACCTAGCCCAGCAGAGTCCTTGCCAGCTTTTGTAAGCTGCCTGCGCCAGGTCCTTGCCTCATTAGTGCATCAGGTGTGCTCGGCACGTGGCCAGTGCCTAGAAGGCTTCAATGTGAAAGTCTATACACTTTTAATTAGCGCTAATGATGAAAGACAAGATGTGCAGCTGTCACGCGGCGGGGGCGTGGACGTGGGCGGCGGCAGGTTTGGGGGCCATGTATTGACTTACAGACTTAAAAGCAGTCGCAAATTTATTGTATGCAATAATCCTTAAAGTTTAAGTTACATTCCACAGATAAGGCGCAGGATTGGACCCATGACACACTCGACTTTGCTCGAAAATGCCTCAATAAAAACTCCAAATAAAAAACACAAAAAAAAAACAAACCCCAAGCCGACGGCGGCGACGGCGGCGGACGGTTCGCTTTAATTGTCGTTCGCTGCGTTTCATTTTATTGTTGCGGGCCGCTGCGCAGTCGCAGTCGCGGGCGCAGTCGCTGAGTCAGCGACCGGTCCCTGGTCGGGCGCCTGGCACACAGCAGACCGGTCCATGCTCGGGCGCCTACCGAGACAAAGCGAAGCGGACTGCGGCTGCGGCTGTTATCAGTGCAGGTTTAACCGAACCTATAAACAACCGCGCGGAATGCCATGCATAAATGTCCCCAAATTAGATAAACATGGCGCCAATGCAATCGGACTGCTGCCCAGCTGTACCGCAGCCCAAAGAGCCAAACCCAATGCCGAGGTCGCCATTTCAAGGCGTGTTTGCTCGCATGTGTGTGCGTGTGCGTGTGTGCCTCTTGCCTCTTTCTTTCTCTCATTTTGTTACCGGCGACAGTCGGTTTTCTTTTTCTTTATATTTTTTGTTGTTGTTGTTGTTTTGTTAATCTTAATACCTTTCCTAATTTCTGCGCCGCAGCCGGAGCCGGACCGGTCCGCCGGCTGGCGCTCATTTGAATAGATGCGAGTCCAATGGCCAAGTCTGGCTCTAGCTGCAGGCTTAGTTTCATTCGCTGTTGTTGTTGCTGTTGCTGCTTGTACGTCTTATCAGCGTACAAATTTTCGTTTTGATAAGACGTCTCGTCGAGCCATGTAAATGTAACCTGGCCACAGCAACAGACCGCAGCGGGCAGCCGGGCAATAATTAGTTTTCATGTCTATTCGCGGCGTCTGTCGCACACAGAAAGTAAATATATATTCATTTGCATAGTTTAAATAAAAATAGAAACAATGGAATTTAGCTAAGATCCGTTTAAGTCTTATTTACTTTTGTCAGCTTCTACTATATATACATTATTTGCTGTTTTGTTTTCTAGACACTTTTTTAAATGACAACCAGCCTTTATTATTTTAATACTATTTTAAAGCCCAAGCCATTGAATAATTTAAATGTGAACCCAATAAATAAATGATCGAGCTTCGCAAACTATTTTATGGCCAAAAAAATAAATGACTTTAAATGTCAAATTAAAAACTAGATCAAATACTGTTCAAATCACATGTCTTCTTTGATTGACCTTTGGCTGAGTTGTGGTTTCTAGAAGTCAAGGATAAGCTAGCTAAATATATTATATAATGATCGACAATATATATAAATATATATTTATCAATATATAAATAAATTGTATTTATTTTATTTATTAAAAAGCATCTTTCATACATGACAAAAATAAGATGTATTCAATACATAACTATAAATATTGCACAAATAAAAGTTTACTGAGGTTTCTTTTAAAATGATCGACAACGCATATATAAATATAATTATTAGCGTAAATATTATAGAAATTGATGTATATACAATTTATATATATTTATAAATATATTGTCGATGTAATACATACTTTTTATTTGTTAAATATTTATAGCTTTATATTAAACATATTTTTATTTTTCTTATGCCTAAAAGACGCGTCTATAGCATAAATAGGTTTATAATAAATAAAATCTTAACTATTTAATTCTACAATATTTTCCACTCAAAAATTGTTCAAAAAACGTTACAAATTCAAATTCAAAACAAGGTCAAATTTGGGTTTTGGAATAGGTGCAATAGCTTTAAATAAAAACCACTCACTTAAATATTTAGTTCGAATATTCGGATAGTTAAAAGACTAGATAGTGTATTTAATTTAATGTATGCCTGTTCAACAATATCTGGCGTAAGATCTTTGTGGAAGCATTTTGATCAGCATTGTAATCCAATATGCTAGAATATTTTTACAAGCGATAAGGATGGCTTAATTACAGCTTAAAGTTGTACGCTCGACACGCACTTAGTCATGTCCTTGGTTGAGGAGGTTGAGGAGGGGAGGGGGCTATTTGAGGGGTAAGGACAGCGATGCTCGCTTGTTTTTCGTGACATGTGTTCAGCGCTGATAGCGTGACCCCCGCTTCCCGTTCCCGATGGCGAAGCCGAGCGACTTCTCTAGTCTGAGGCTGGCCGCAGTCTGCACCCCCTTTGAACAAAAGCCCGTTGCCCGAAGGCCTACGTAAGTCATAAATTTCACTCCGAGCTCTGCGCTGCGAACACATGAATTGCATTTTCGGCAACACCCCAGCAAAAAAAAAAAAAAAAAAAGGGAATCAACGAAATCAACAACAACACGGAAAATGCACAAAATATTGCGCGTTAAATTCAATTTTCCATTCCGGCGCAACCCCAGTAGAAAAGTGAGTTTTATTTGTAAAAGGGGGCGGACCACCCCCGCCCCCCCTCAAGGCGGGGGTGCACTGGCGACATGAGCCTTATTAGTTGATTACAGGACGCATTATCGTGATTATCGCGTATGTGCGCCAAGAGACATACAGAAGAGGCCCATAAATAAATTTCGCCTAGGCCGTAGAAAATTGAATAAAATCTGGCAGTGCTCGTAACCGCCGCCGCCCCCCAACCCACAGCGGCCCACCATGAAGGGGTGTGTCCGCAAAAAGTGCACTGAAATTTGCAGCTAATAGTTTGATTAATGGGCCAGGACAACAACAACAACAACAGCAGCAGCAGCAGCAACAGTTGCCAATGCGAGTGCGCTATTAAGAAGCCTGACTGTATTATGCGCAACCTAAGCCCTATAATCATTATTGTGTGTGTGTGCGAGTGTGTGTGTGTGTGTGTGTGTGTATTGCTGTGATTAGATTTGGGCGGAGGATGCGGCAGCGAGTTGGCCTTTGCGGACAGGCGCTGCGCTGATTGATAAGATTAGAGCTGTAAATAGATTATGCATGGAAATTATATGGAAAATGTGCAATATGAAACAAATGTTGACATTTTCAAGGGGTCAACCAAATGCTAGAGCGTGTGGGAAGCGGGAGGGGGGATACAACAATTTTGAGGCGCCGCGAAATTTGAAACGCGTTGTTGCAGCAGCTGACCAGAGGCAACGACAGCTGCTCTGGCTGCTGCTGCTCCTGCTCGTGGCACACGTCTCTCCGCAAAAGGGGTTTTCAGTCTGAGAGGGGTTGGGGGCTTGCAAGTGTAAACTGCAGCATATTTCAATGTTTATTGCCACGACTCGTCAAAAATTTCCACACTTTTGATTTTGTAAAGGATGCCCGTCGAGTGTGTGACTGAACTGAGTCGCGTGTTGTCCTTCGAGTGGCTGCCACAAGCAGCAGCCACAGAGGCAACACTCGAAACACAGTTGCCGTTTTTGTGGCATGCAGCAGCAGCAGCAACAGCAGCATCGAGACTGCGTATTGCTTTTATTGGTTTTCTACAAATATTTAATGGATTTCAAGTGGACGCGCTCTTGTTGTCGTGCCACTTCATAATTTTTTTTTGTACTATATTTTCACTCGCATCCCAAAAGGGTTGCCATTCGCTGCTTCTGAGTGTGTTCCCTCATGTGCCTCATGTTGCTAGCTGTTAAATGTAGATCAGTTGCAGCTGCCGTGTCTGAAGCACAAGCCGGGCAGTATTGAGCGTATAGAAAATGGGCAGTTTTCAAAACTAATACAAGTATATAAATTAAATACAAATAAGCTACTAAATTTGCCAACAAATAAAATGCCATAAAAGATTCGATGTCTAAACTCTTTTTGGAATCAGCAGATCCTTCGCTACACTTGTTTACAAATGCAGTGGAAAACAGGAAGCGGCGCATGCGGCGAGCACTTCCTAGTTGGGTGATTTATAACTGATTACGCGTAGACGGGCACACAGTGAGAGCCATCCGTACAGGTAGCCAGGCGACACACAATCCGAGCCAAGTCGAGTCGAGTCGCATACCAAAGCCATGACGCATGACGCAACTGGCAACTGGCAACTGACAGTCGAAGGATTGGTTGAGCGACAACAAGAAAAAACGATCCTCAGTCAAATGCGCTCATAATGAAATGGGTGCAGCGCGACTGAGGCTCAGCTGACGCCAGCGGCTTATTGCGGTTGACTCGCCGCCAGGCCGATGTCGACGTCGACGCGGGCGATCATTAGAAGGTCCGCCCAACCTGCTGGTCCGCTGCTGGGCTAAGGGCCTGGAACTGGGCCTGGGCCTGGGCCTGGGACGTGTTGTCGCGCCGCATTGATTGTGGCCAATAAATACGCAATTGATTTCGGGCTTCTGGTATTGCGTGTCTGCGACTGCAACGGCGACTGCTACGGCGACTGCGACGGGCACAGGTAAACGCTGGTCTGCGCCTTATCAGCTGCAACGCGAATTCCTGACGTGCGGACAACCTTAAGCGTTCTTTAAGCACATTAGCGCAGTCTGCGGCAGCAGCAGCACCAGCAGCGACGCTGGCAGCGACGCAACGTCGCGACGCTTGAACGCTTCGCCTTATGATTTATTGGTTCGCCTGCGAGGCTGTTGCTTATCGACAACTCTCCAAGGCGCTATGCCTAAGCGGCTTAACAGCCCAGTGCTGCCCATCTGCTTGGAGAGTTCGCAACTCCCCAGCTGTCGGCGACCAAAGTTTTTCTCCACTTAAACTTTATACGCTTATAGTGAAGGTAGGAAAGAGAGGCAAAGACAGAGCGGCAGAGCGTGCGCACGTGAGTGAGGGACAGGCAGAGTGATGGAGAGAGGGGCGTATTATGCATAAGCGAGCAAGCTTTAAGTGCGAATATTTAAATATATATTTGTTAAATATATTAATGGACGAAAGGATATCTAAAAATACGAATATTAAAATTAAATTATATTATTAATTGCAATAAACCTCACCTTAACAATAATATAGAAAATAAATTATATAAGTATAATCAAGCATAGGTGAATACTTTATGTGGTTAGAGACGACTCCTTCATTATATTCATTTAGTGTAAATATTTAGTGTAAATATTTCGCAAATTATAATTAAATTTTCCTATGCTCAACAAAGATTCTTGATACCATGCGACTCTTTAGTTTGCCTTAAAGTCAGACGCAGAAAAACTCAAGGAAAATGCGAATGCGAAAATGCGGCTTTTGTGGCTGCTGCCAAAAGCGTGCATAAATTGTCTGCGGTAACAGCAGCAGCGACAACAACAACAACAACAACAACAACAACAACAGGAACGGCAGCAGCAAAAACAACATTAGTGACTTGTAAGCGCATATGAATAAATTATTGACACACACACACACACACACACACATGTAAGAAGAGTGCGTGCAAAAAGCAAAGCGCCAGTCAGCGTCAAAGCCACAGTTGGCAATGCGTTTGCCTTTGAAGTCAGCAGCAAGGCAGGAGTAGGAGCAGGAGTGGGAGTCGTAGAGGCAGTCTAAGTCGGAGCAGTAGCCGTAACCAGTGCTGGGACAACCCTCGAGCGAGACACGGACGCGGCATTGTGCCTGTAGTGTGTATGTCCTGTATATGCCATATGGTGGCTATTTTGGTGATTAAGCAGATGATACTTGGTACTTGGTGCAGCGCACACACCACACACACCACACACACTGTGTACACCACACGCCACTTCAGTGGCAGTCAAAGGGCAGCAAGCCAACTGAGCTCATCCCTCCGCCGCCTCACACTCACACAGAGAGCCACCCCTTCCATGGCAGACAACAGCAGGAAAAAGTTCGTCGTCATTTCGTTGACTGCGACTAGGATCATAAATTTTGTAACCCCTGGCACGGGCTACAGACTGCACTACGGAGTGGCTTCCAAGTAGTTTGTTCCTAGTTTCCATTCACGACTTTCGAGTGGACTTTTTCGGGTAGTTAGTGCCGCAAAAAGCAGCTGATGGCCAAAGCCAAAGAAATCCAACAAACGCCTAAACATGCGAATGCCCCCACACAGTCAGACACACTTTAATGGGCTGAACTGGCATTGTGTTCCCAACTGAATTGGCCCTGCAATTGATATAGCAGCAGTCAAATAACTCATGACTGCAATTTTATAAGTTAGAAAGTGTTCGCTGATCGCCAGCTGCTTGGCCAGACTGCAAGCGTAATGATTCATCTGTTGATGCGGGTGGAAAGTGGAAATATTTTTCAAAGGCAGCCAAGTTGGAAGTTGATGTGGGAATGTTTGTTTGTGGATAATCGTACAGGTTTATATTCGAATGTGAAAAATAGAAAGAAATGTTAAGAATTAATCATGTTAATGTTAAGTCTCAATCTTAGTTTTAGTATTATTATAATATTATTATTTACACAATACTTTATTGAGCTCGCTAATGTTATGTTTTATCTTAAGTTGTCAATCAGCATTTATTGACAACATTTTGTATTTTTTCTAGTGGGTTTTTGAATGGGTTAGTTCTAGCCTTAGAATATGCTAGGTGATTCGGGCTCTGATGATCCACTAGCTCATGGAAGACCGTAAATTAAATATGTGAAATATATTGAGAGAATCGGCAGAGAATCTATTTCATATATCCCTTTATATAACTTATATGACTTCAGACGTTATTTAACAGGCTAAATACCTAACAGGATGCCTTACTGGTCTCCGAAGATATAAGGACCATATCGTCAGCCGGCCTCTAAAAGACTGTTATGGGAACTTGAAATATATCCGATTATTGCTGCTGTTGTTGCCTATTTTATATAATGCTTTAGTGTTTCATTCTATTCTATTAAATTGCTAGCTTTTTATGTAATAGAACCTATAGATACTTTATATTCTACCATATCTTTAAGACTGATAACGATATAAGCTGAGTAGCTATGGATACTTTAATATTTCATTTTATCTTAAGTTTGACGAGAAAACAAAATGTGATTAGAGCAAAGTATGAGCTATAAGATATAGATAATTTATATTTACTTTATTCGCAAATAAACTAAGTAAATTTTCAGATAATACGCGTATTATATAATAAGTATATTATAATCTCCTAAGTATGCCAATCTGCACACGTACTCTCTTTTTTTCCGGGACAACAACAAAGGATTAGTTTTGTGTGCTCAATGGAAGTAGAATGAGGAAGAGAAAAAACAGTCGAAATCACTTAGTCCAGCATAATTATGATTGTTGTGCCAATCGTTGCGAAAAGGTCACATAAATATATATGAATTGTAATGCACAAGCATAATAGAGTCATAATCCACCACCAAAAAATGTTCCCGTTTGGCACTCCCTGAAAGTTGCTGTTGTGTAATTTATTATTCCCAGGCAACCTGTGAGTCCTGGCGAGCCAAGGAGCACTCCCCTTCAATCAAGAGCATGATGAAGCGCTGCAAGTGCGCCGCATGTGTGCCATGTCCTGTGTCCTGTGTCACCGCTGTGCGACAAGCCGTTAATGAGCAGATTTCGCCACAGACGGAAAAATATTAGCCGCAAAACACGCCCCGCATAAAAAACAATTATAAGCGTTTCGGGCTGAAGTGTGGGCGGCGGCGAGGGGCTGGTGCACGCGCCGGACGCCGCAGCGTGACAAATAAAATTGAAGCGAAAAAAAAAACACAATATGGGCAAAAACAATTTCCCAGGAAAGTGTTGAGCAATACGCATAAAGTCAAAGGATCAACGCCTGTGAATTAACCAATGAAAACGGCAAAAAAAAAAAACAGAAGCGGAATGTTGCATGCGGCATAAAAAGGAGCAGCAGCAGACGGGAGACACACACGTGCAGCCATAATGAAAACAGGAACGAAGCGTAGCTGCCCCGGCCAAAAAAAGAGAAGATGAAGTGCCAGTGTGTCCTCCCCAGGGGGGAGTCGAAGTCGAAGTCAGCCGGATGGCCACGTGGTCGGGCGACGTTCGCCTTTGGGTCGCGTGGCCCAAGGAAAAACAATAGGCCAACAATTTTGGATGAACGGCGGGCAATCAGGAAAGCGCTGTGGCGGCACAGGGGGCCCGGGAAGTTGGGGGGATGGCGAGTGGGAGGGTGTGGTCATAATGCGCATCTTGCTAACGGCACAAATTGTTAGTATAAACAACAATTGTGCGCACACGTGTCGGCCATTGCGCCGGGCGTTGGGCCGAGGACAAGTGCAAGGCGTTGCCAAGGACAATCCACACGAAGGACTCTCCCACACGCACACACACACACACACACACACACACACACACACACACACACACTCGCACAGCGCACAATTTATTAGAGCAGTTGATTCGCAGATTTAGATCAATGTCGGCCGCCAAATTGCACAGTTCCTGCCGCGGCACGCGACATTCAATTGACGCCATTTCCAAAAGTGATTAACGCATTAGCCGTCGATACTTGGCCGCTTGCCACAAATGCAAATCGAATTGCGACGGCTCCGACTTTGGCGCTGCGCGCTTGCCCACTTTTGGGCCGCCTTACCTGCCCCAGGCTCTTGGCTAAGCGGCTTAGGCCACATTTAACGCGTCTTGGGCAAATACAAAGCCGGCAAAAGCAGCAAAGCAGCAAAGCGGCAAAGCCGCTGAGTCGCTGCGCGTCGCGTCGCCTCGCCTCGCAGCGTGTTGGCAGAGGGCGTGAAAAGCGCAGCTCACAAAGGCGGCAAATTTTCCTTTGGACCCAAAGCCGTGCTCGTGTTGCAGTGCGTGTATCTGGTATGTGGCCGCTGCTATCTAAGAATCCCAATATCCGACTATCCGATTAGCCTAATGCCCCTTGCGATCATCTCGGATGATGATGCTGCATTATGTCATTTGCTTTTTCTACACCTTTTTCTTTTCTCTCTCTCTCTCTCTCTCTCTCTCTCTCTCTCTATCTCTCTCGCTTTCGGTTTTTAGGGTCTGTGGAGTGTTTATCATTTGATGTGATCGACTGGAGATGCAGCTGGCCCTGCCCAGAGATACGAGCTCACCTTTGGCTCTGGCTATGACTCAATTGTCTGCGGATATGAGCTGGGGCTGCGCCGACTCGACGATCTTTTACGGTTGATGCCTTTGTAACAGTCACAGAAGTTGAAAGGTTGAAGAAAATAATATCAACTCTTCACTTTCGGCATTCAATTTCATTTTCTCACTCTGGGCCAACATTACAAATTCAAAACATATTAAATTTCAATCAAGATTAATCACCAGCAAATTCTGTAGGCTCAATATTAATATTCAAGATGCGATGTAATTTAGACAAAACAAAAAGTAATTGTTTACATTTAATTTTAAGCCCTTTTATTTATTTTAATTTATGTTTAGTTTACTTTAATTTACTTTGAAAAAAACTAACATAAGCATGAAAAGCTGGCAGGCTTACTTGAATTCATGAGAATCGCATAGTGGGGCGATATTTTCAAATTCCTTTTCTTTTACAGGAAGGCGTTGGGGTTTTTTAATAAAGTAAATTAAACTTGATTTACGTTTAGTATAAGAGCACCTATCTGCTATGTATATTACCCGGCCTTGCCCGGATCACGTTAAGATCTTTACCAATATTACTTTTTTTCTACCCATTTTCTCATCACTGTCCATTTCCACACTTATATATCTATTATATTTTACTGTGCAACTTACCTTACAAACGCTGCATTCCGTTTCCAATTTTCATATTTTTTCATATATATTTTCATATAATTTTTTCGAAACAACTATCGACATGTCCGTGACGATTCATCTTTCAGCTGGGTTATTCAATTTTGATGGATGTGCATTGTTCGAGACCAAGGAAGGCGGGGAAATTTGTTAAACGCCACATTATGTCAATTTGCCGCTGCCGTCGCTCACCTTTGAACACCTTTGATCTTGCAGGCATCAAGCGCAAGCGTCTTCGAAAAAAACTAAAAAAAAAAAAGAGGAAAAAATTATAAAAATAATATTGAAATATGAATGCAAACAAATATCATTTTATCTTCTTCTTCTTCTTGTATTTCTTTAGCCATTGTTGTTGTTGTTGTTGTTGTGTATTTTGCGGCACGGCTCAAACGTTTCCGTGTGCCGTTTGAGAATTTCGAAAGGGTTTTTGTTTGTGCCATGTTTTTTGTGGCTTCGGATTGACTACCAAAGTAAACATGTCGCCACTTGACTGACAGCTGCCTGCCTACAGCCGCCGCCGCTGCCGCTTGCCCCGTGCTCCTGCCCCTACCCCCTGCCTCTGCCTCTGCCTCTGCCACTGCTGCTGCGGCTTTGATGCGCACCAAAACGCGCCGTCAGCTAATCAATGCAATTAGCCAGCCAGAGCTCGACAGCTCCCTGACCCCCCAAAAAAAAAAAAAAGCAAAACAGAAGAAAAAAAATGTGGAACCTTTTAAAATGCCAGGCATTTTACAGGTTACCCCTCCCCCTCCCACCACACAGCGAACGGCCCCTCCCAGCCAGGCCCAGCACTTGAGCGACAGGCCGCCTACTTTTACTTCCTTTCGCCCTGCTGCTGCCACTGCTGCCGCTGCTGGCGCTGCTGTTGCATGCCCCATGTTCGAATTATTGTTTATTTTGGTTGGCGTTGGCGGCAAGCAAATGGACTGCCATATATAAAAATGCACTCAGCTGCTGCCTAGACAATAAATATGAATTTGAAAGTATGGACTGTGCCACGACCTGGTACAGTGGGCCCGCTGGCTGGGCCAGCCGCATCCATTAGCCGCACGGAGCAGCGTCTAAATATAGTGCGGTGCCTGGAAACGAGGCGCATGATAAATGCAGCACACTGTCAGCTGTACGCTGTACGCCGTACGGTGTGGCCTTTGGCTACCACACAATTTCCACTTTTCCATTTTCATATGGATTTTCCTTTACATATTTTCCGCTGTAGTTTTGTGTGTTTTTTTTTTCCTTTTTGGCATTTCTTAACACATCGTCTTGCTGTCAGCCGCATAATTGTGCCACATGTTCTGGAAATGTTCGCAGTTCGTTTGTCGCTCAGCCTCAGGCACTAAGTACTGCCCGATTTACAGTCCAAAAAAAACGAGAGAGAAAAAAAACACTAGTAAAAGCTGCCAACTCATTTCAATCCTGTGATCTGCATCGATTTGGTATTGATCTCAAGTTGCCGCCGCTCTCAAAAACCGACTCGCAGCGGCGGCGGCGGCGGCGTCTGCGATCAGGCCAATTTGTGAGCCACAATTGTACAAGTATATATATATTTAATTTTTAATGCTGCATCATGATCCGTTAAGACGCCAGCCATGACTAACTGACTGACTGCCTGGCTGACTGACTGACTGACGTGTCGGGCCTCATGACGTTTGCGTTTTTTTTTCTTCTGCTTTTTTCGACTGCTTTTAAGATTGAGATTCAGATTGAGATATTTTCATAATACGCGCATTTTGACTGCCACTTGACACTGACATTGACGAACGTCGACTGCATTTCCTGCAATCGAACAGGTGACTATTGCGCGCTCTTTCTAACACACTCTGACTCTCTCTCTCTGGCTCAATCGCGGCTTACACCTTTGCTCGGCTCCCTAGTGCTGTTGACCGATGCGGGCGTCGCAAATTCATCAAGTTGACTTTGTCAGCTTGTCAAACGGTCGAGCAATTAAAACCGCACAAAACCGTCGTCATTAAAGATTTGTTTTGCTTTTTTTTTTCGTTATTTTTTTGTTAATTTTATTTTTTACGACTCTCGTGTTTGAGCTTGGCGAATATTCAACAATCTTATCGCATGCGCATTCTCCATCAAAAGTCATAAAAACAAAACAAGAAAGTAAGCCCTATTTAGCATTGGCGAAGTTTTTATACACTTTCTAAAATGCTGGGCAAATCAATTGTTGAAAAATAAATGTCTAAATAAATATCTTTCGATGAATGGAAAGAGGTTTCGAAGGCAGAGATTACTCAAGCTGAAGAAATGCATCTATGGAAAATATAGAAGTCAAACTTGAAAACTGGAAAAATTTTATAAACTAATTGTTGACTAAGTTATATAAATTAAGATTTCAAAATCTGTAAAATTTAAGGAAGTATATAAAAATTGTGTACAGAGTAAGATTTAAAGATTCAAAACTAAAAGATCGTTTATTCATAAACTACTTTTAATCAAAAACTTTTTCTTGATTTAAAGAAAAGTTTTTTAATTTCTGTAAAAAAAAAGTGTTGAAATTTATAGCGATAGTTTTGTAGAAAAACTACGATTTTATACTTTATTTTTATGCAAAAACAAAAATTGAAAAAATGGAAACAATTTTCTTGTAATATATTTTTGCAGTATATTTTAAATATTTTAAAAATGGAAAGGTCGCCAAAGTCAGCATTTACTCATAATATTTATAAATATATAAATATATGTCTTGCACTTCTTTGATAGCTTCGTATAAAGGGTCGAGTTAGGCTTCTAAAGCCAACTAACATCAAGAGTTAAACGCCATTAGAAAATTATAGTGCCCTTAAGCTAGAGTATAAGCATTGTAGTAGCTATAAAATGTTGTGTATAATGTTAATGTTTTCATCAGGCGGAATAACTTGGGTCTGGTTTCAGTTTCAGTATCGTGTTTTTGGGGTATTTCTTTTTTTGGCTTTTGCTTTTGTTTTGTTTTTTTTTTTTTTTTTTTTTTTGGCGAAAGGTGTTTCCAAAGCAGTTCCTCTATTTGCAGTACACATGTTTTATTTTGATGTTAGAAATACGTGCCATAGATTTGATTTATGCTAATCGAAACGCATAAACCGAACGTGGAGCTGAACATATGCAAAACGTTCGCTTGATTGCGGCCCCTCACCGTCCCTAAGCGATTATATTTTGGCGGGCGGGAAAGATGGCAAGGGCGACGTTGGGAGGGGAGAGGCAGCATATAGGTTTTCAAACTGGCGACTTGCGGCTTTTCGGTTTGGGTTTTGGGGCCATGTCAAACGGAAACCTCACACAAATGCAAACTGCAAAGGCAACCTCTAATGGATTTCCGTTAGCCAAGGCGGAAAAGCGTTTGCCACTTGAGCAGTTCGACACCCCCACCCCTCCTCGCCCACTTAAACGTACCCAAGCCCGCATGAAAATTGCAGCAAAGCGCTTGAATGACATTTGTAGGCCTCTGGCTCTTGTGCACCTCCCCAACCCCCCTTTGGACACCCACAGTCCCCTCAAGCCCAACCAAGCTCAAGCAGACTCCACTCAGAGCTCTCAAGTATCGCGAGGCTTTTTGTACACTTGTAAAGCGGTTTGTTTCTTTTTGCTGTGGGTAAGCCACCGCAGGGCAAGGGTGTGCGGGGCGGGTGCTGTGTGTGTAGCTGTTGATGAGCCGGCTCATTGTTGTGCAACTGATGGCCAAAGCACACACACACACACACACGCACACACCAAAACAAGTTGACTGACTGACTGACTGCAGCAACTGTGCTAGGTGCTGTGTGCTGTGTACTGTGTCTCTGCCTGTTGTTTTCCACGTTCCTTGGCCAGAAACCACCAGGCACCAGGTTGATGTTGTTGTTGTTGTTGTTGCTGTTGCTGTTTTCTGCGGTTCTGTGCACCTTGAAGACATCGCCCGGCCTATTTTATTTGCGGAGAAACTTTGTCTTGGTACGCAGCCGATGTGTCTATATCTAAGCAATGTTTTAGTTTGTATTCTGGCAACAGTTTCTGCATCTGACAAGCAGTTGTGGCAGCTGTTTAGGGCTGGAGCTGGAGCTCTTCACGGCCTTAGATAATTGTTATAATGTGGACGAAGTACCATTCGACTATTAAACACGGCCATAACCGTGAGTTGATTAGTAAATCGGCCTTAAACTGGTTTGTTTTAAGTTCAAGAATGACTTGTTGGTTCAGACACGTCTTAAAAATAATTTGGTTCCATTTATTATTATTATTTCAAGAATAATTTTGCCAAATTAAGAAGCCAAATTGATCTAGAGGTCAATCATTATGAAAATCAGATGAGATTTGAGCGAGTTATGGGATTAGGAAATTATGATCTATGTCCATATACTATATATATATATATATATATATATATATATATATATACTTCTTTGACAGACTTAAACCTTATTATGTTTAATATAAATAATGGGAATATACCATAATTAGAACGAAACAATTGTCAACGCTCAGATGAAAGAACGGTCACCCTAACCCTACGAACTCTGAAGAGAAACCGGTGAAAAGGAAAGTGAAAATAGAAACGGACAAGTGTTCCAGTTCATACAACAAGATTCAAGAGAACTGACCAAATAAAGTCAAAAGCACAAAAGCAAGTGATAAGACAAGTTCCAGCAATGGAACCGGTTCAAGCTTCAATTTTCATTTAGGAAGTGCCATGTGAACAAATGGTCACCCTGAGTTTACGAACTCTAAAGAGAGTCAGTGGAAAGGAATCGAAAAAGGTTCTTCTGATTCGAATAGAAATGTTAAATAAATATGCGTATTCATGCAAAATGAGAGTTGCCTTCCACTGTAAGCCGTTTGATTTTAATTTATATTTCATTAAGCTGATGAACTTTTAGTTCTGCTCTACCACTTCCAAAGAATCCTTTTTAACATAAATTATTTGCAGACACTTGTTTTGTAAATTGTTGAATTTATTCGTGCAGCAAATGCGACAAATTTTAATAATTATTTAATAGGTTTCAAAGTTCAATGTTTCATTTTGGTTTGAAGTTTGACTGATTTTCCGACCGTGTTTGAACACTTGAACACGCTGGCGCCTTTTTTGGCCCCTCATTAACATAACAAACGTCAGGACACTTAACACCCAATGTTGTTGTTGTTGCTGTTGTTTTGTTTGTTGTTGTTGAATTACAAATGATATTTGCACAAAGGCGCAGAAATATTGCATAAATTCACTTTTATTACAATGCTGAAGAGCACTGCACACACACGGGCACACACACACACACACATGCAGAAGCGTCGTCTGTAGTAACGGTATTTATTGCGCGTCGACGCCATTTTGTTTGAACCTTTTGCAATATTTATGCGTTGAAATCAACACGCAACACTCGGCAAATGCCAGCCAAAGCCCCACAAACAGCAACAACAACTACAATTGCCGCCCTGTTGTAAGCCCCAATACACACACACACACACACACACACAGACACACACACGCACATAGCCTGGCAACCAACTAACCAACCAGCCAACATGTTGGTTATCGTTATCCTTTCGCCTTGACTGGCGCTCGCGCTCGTTGAATCCTTTAGCTGTTGCAGCAGTGCCCGACCCTCAGCTCCCCCCTCTGCCCGCCCCCCTCCCCCCTGCATCCACTGCTGCTTCTGCTGCCTCGTCGCTGTAATTACAATGCAGTTTAGGGTGCTGAAAGCTTTTGTGAAAATGTGCTTTATGAAATTATGATTATAGCTCAACAGCTGCATACCGAATGGGTTTGGCAGCAGTTGGGGCAACAACTGGACCTGCTATCCTGCTACTGTACACTCGGCGCTAGTTACGCTGTGGCGGGGAGGGGTGAGCGGTTTGCGGGGGTCGGCTGGCATTTAAATGTGTGGCAGCTTGTGCAAATAATGAAAATGAAACAACACTTTGGCGCATTAAAAGCATTAAAAACAGTTTGCCATATAAATGTGTCCTTTCCTCGTTCACTCACTTGCCCTGCCTCATCCTCTCACTCTCTCTCCCTCTCTCTACCTCTCTCTTTCTCGCTTTGTGCACCTTTCTATGCGCGTATACATAATGTGCCTTCGGGCAGAAGCGTATACGCCACATAGGCCGCCTCTGGGTTAGGGCAGACGGGTCAAAATCGAGTCAAGCTACAAAATTTACTCAACATATGCACTTTTTTGTATTCCTCCTAAAAAATAGAGCATTATGTGCGAGCTCGTTGTTGAGTGTGGGTTGTATAGTGATATGTTTGTAAATATTGGCGGAGAGCTCTTAATTTTAATGCTTGAATTCCATTTAGTTTCAGTTTTATGGCCTTGCTGTTTATATTTTAAGAACTAATTACAGCTTTTATTTTCATTAAATAATATTACTTTCTAGATGGGTATTTCTAGATGCAAATCATAATTGCAGTTGTTATTGCATTAATTCCAATTATAGAGAAAGCGTTAGAAAATCTTTCTGGAATTTTAAAATATATATTTAAGTCTAAGCACTTGCCCAAAATATATAGAAGAGAAGACAATGCTGTTATAATTCCTTAATGCAGGATTTAATGAGTATGTCCATATAAAATGCTGTTAGAGGAATTATTGAATAAATTTTCTTCAGAAAACCCTTTTTATAGAAAACCTAACTAAGCGCAGCAATTGAGAATTTTCTCTAAAAATACTTGAAGAAAATTGTATCTATATTGGTTTATCATATCGATAGCTTTCATAAAAACATTTGGGTTCAAAATGAGTTCAAAGTGTATAAAAAGTGAACATCTTTTATAGGTTCGCGAGGGTATTCAATCTTCGGCTTGTATAAAAAATTACTATTCTTAACTGTTTAAATTTAACCTAAAGCCTGTTTAAATGTTGTTGAGCTTTACATATTTTTAGGTTTTGACTTCGTTCTGCACATCAAAATATTAGAAATAAGACAGTATTTTAAATATTGCTAACTCTCGCTCTCGCCCTCCCCTCTCTCTCTCTCAACTTATATTTCGCTGCATAATTCTAGTTTATGGTTTCTTTAAGTATCTAGGACTCTCTCCTTTGGACTATGTTCGGCACATCAACATATAGGAAATGGGTTAAGAGAATATTTAAGATATTGCTAACTGTTTCTCTCTCACACTCTTTTTCCTTTTCTGTCTCTCTATCTCTCTCTCTCTCTCTTGGTCTGTCTCTCTCTCTCTCTCTCTTTCAGGTTCTCCCTGCAGGTTTGTATGCCCATTGTTGGTTTGAACTAGCGTTAAGCGTCAGCCCGTGCCCCACCTCCTCTGCCCCCCGCGAGCCATGCCCCGCTCGCCGACGGGCCTTGCAAATTGCATTTTCAACACTTTTGTTTATGCAAAAAATATTTATGCATGAGTCTCTACAAACAGCATGTGTGTGTATGTGTGTGCGTGTGTGCTTGTGCTTGGAGGCTAAAGCCATGCCCACATTTTCAACAGCACAGTTGGCTGTACTTTTTGTCTCCTAGGCGCAAGGGAGGGGGAGTGGTGGAGAGAGGGAGGGGGCGGTTGCAGCACTTAACTCGTAGGCAGGCGGCGTCGGTTAGGCAAAAAGGGGCGGCGGAGGCGTGTTTCCGTATGCTGTGCTGCATAATGCAATGCAAACATGATTAATGCAAATGTTTTGCGTGGTGGGCGTGGCCAGGGTGTGAGGAGCGGGGCACGGGACGCGGTTAGGTAGGTGCTGTGTTACATTTGCATTTTGGCTTACGACAACGTTGCGGCAAGGATGCAGTCGTTGCCGCACTTAGTTACTATCTAAACAACAACTACAACAACAACAAACATCAGCAACAACAGCAGCAACAACAACAACAGCAACAACAACAAACGGCAGCAGCAGAAAATTGCTTTGCTCGCATATTTCATAGGACTTTACGAGGGTTTCGCTAATAACTTGGCAAGTTTATGACAAATTGCGCGACGCATTCGCGATAAGAAAGTGAAAGGCGTGCATTTTCCCCATTACCCGTTCCCCATTCCCAGCTCCCCATTCCCAGCTACCCATTCCCGGTTCCCAGTTCCCATTTTCATAGATTCCATTTCAGTTTTGGCCGTTGCATTTTTCTGGCCAATCGTCACAGTAAAAAATGTATGAAAAATTGTTTCGCTTCAGCCATGCGCGTAGCTCAAATGATTTTACGATTTTATGGCCGCACTCGTATGTATGCGCACACACACACACGCACACACACACACACACATACACACACACACACACACAATGCACAAGTCCTACAGGCTCAGACGCTTGAATCTCTTCTTAAGCTGCCACGTCTGCAGCAGCCCATAGACACACTCACACAGCGTACACAACATTCACACACACTAACACACACTCTCACACATACATGCAAGCACACCCATTGAAATGGCGTCGCTTTCATTGCACACACAAGAGTGTAAAATGTTTACGCTTCGCTTGGGTTTCCTTTGGGTTCCGTTTTGGTTCCATTTTGGTTTCCCTTTGCCTTCCTTTTGGCCCCTTGGCTTCCTTTTCTTGGCGAGCCATTCGTGCGGAATGAGTCGTTTTATGCTCTTTTAGAGGGCATTATAACTATGTGATATCGGGCTCTGCCTCACTCCAAAGCATTCTCGGCTCTAAATACTTCTAAGCTCGGCTGTGCACCATGTATGGAAATAAATACTATGCATATACAATTAATAATTTACTAAATATATTCATTATTGACTGAATATATTTAATATAAAATAATAATAACCTATGTTACATTTATATATCAGCAGAAAATGCCCTGCATTGCCCGGCTCAAACAAATAAAGGTGTAAATGCAGTTGGTATATTCAAAAACTGGAAGGAATTAACCTGCATTACCCGGGTCCCATTAAAAATTTAAATTGAAAAAGTTAAGAAAAACTGTAGCCATATGAACATAAAGTTGCCAACATCCAAGAAAAAATCATAATAATTATTTACCTCCTAGTTATCGCCCATTTCTGTTATTTTTAATTAATTTTAATGTATTTTTCTTGTGACAAAGTTGACAATTTTTGCCAGAGTTATTGTCCTAAACTCAGACACATAAGCCACATGACACTGGCTCAAGATATCATATTTGCTGTCATTGACACAAAATTTGATCAGCATGTGTGTGCTCACTTTCGACACAAAAGGAAGATGTTTTAATTAATTTCCTAGTTAGTACGATTTAAGCTCTGATTTACGTCGAATCAGTCAGTATAATTTTAAGACATTTATATAGCAATAATCATAATATTAATAATATTATGTTCGTAATAGATATCATCTAATATATTCTCTACATTCTATTCTATCGAGTGCCTGCCAGAAATAACTGCCTAATTCCCATATAGAATAGAGACTTTCAAAGGCTTTTCCTTCGCTAGCTTCGCTTCTCACCTGAAAGGGCATCTGGATTGCAACTGTCTTGAGTTGAAGTTGCTTTTGGTTAAGTCTTTCGCATTTTGTAGCTGCCATTTTCTGGCTGTCTTCCATTCAGACGTTCAGCTTTTCATTTGTCTGGCTATTGACTTTGTTGCCATTGGCGTGTCTGGCGGTGCTTTAGCTTGTTACAACCCCAACCCCTCTCCCCACCATGCTGCTCCTACGTTTATGTCATGTACTGCTGGTGCTCCTGCTGAAGGTGTCTTCATATGGGCTGCTCTGGATAATCGAAATCAGAAACGGGTAAACGTCAGATTTGTTGCGTGTCTGGAGCGCATCGGGTTTGTCTGTGGGCACATTTCGTGCCGCCTTGTTCTGTCTTTGATTTTCCAAGCCGAGTTTCCCACAGAGTTGTACAGCATCGGGTTTTTTTCTCTTGCTGTTTTTGGCCGAGTGTTTCCGCTTATTAAACGGAACTCTTACAAAACGCTCACTTCCTTATCAAGCAGCTGCGCTTTTTACTTGCATCTCACAATCTCCATTTTCATTCATTCGTTTTCCCCCCCATTTTCCAATTTAACTGCGCGCCTGCACTTACAAGTGAAAAATGTGTATGTATGTATTACTTAAGTGGCTGCAGGCTCAAGTGTTTAATTTATGGCGTAAAATATGAAAATCGTCGCAAAACACAAATGCCGACAATGAGGCAATATTTCTCAACATTCCCATTTTCCTCAATTTTCACAATATTTCCCAACTTGAACTTGGCTAGGCCCGAAAATGTTGACTAAACTGGGAAACAATCCGGCCGGCCGACTGATCCGGCTGATCTGCCGCACACGCGGATTTTTATTGATTTTCATGTAGCAACAACACTCGAAAATGAGTGGCAACTAGTTGTTATTGTTGTTGCATTATATGTTCCGCTAATGGAAGGGCGCAACGTGACAAGGGGGCGTGTGCGTGTGCGTGTGTTTTTGGGGGCAGGCTACCGTTGCCCGCGCCGCCTGCCACACGACGCTAATGGAAATGACGACGCCACGTCTTACAGCCAGCACTTGGTCTTCATCATCAACACCAGCTACCTCTCCATCTCGCTCTCCCTCTCCCACTTGCAGGGGCGCTGCTCTCCAGTCATCATCGCTCGACGCTTACCTTGGCTCTGGCAGCGATCAGCCGCCTAATTTATGCCCCGACTGCGCCCCGTCTCCTTTGAAGTTTCAATTATGCGCCTCATATGTCATTTTGTGCAACTCGGCGCTGCTCTTGAAAGTGGGAGACGCACTCGACCAGACGCTAAAAGCCGCGACATGTTAATTGTGCCGCTTGCCCCATAAACACGCCAAATTGATGGCGAGCGCCAGGCTCGAAAAACGGCCAACCAGTTGCAACTTGCAACTTGCCAGTTGCCAGTTGCCGCTTGACATTGAAAGCAGACGCAGAGCGAAGGAAGGAGCGCAGTGGCAGGCAGGCCAGCCACACTTGGCATTTGAATTTGATGCGGATAATGGAATCCAAAAGTGTCTTAGAGGAAGGGCGAGCTGCTTGAAGAGTGCCGCCCACGAGGGGGAGGGTAGATAAAAGCGAGTCGAAGACTGCAACTACAACCACAACTTAAGCTGATAATTGTACTTTAAAATGTTAAATTACTCAAGACTCTGCTGCCATATAAAATATCTATGTATTTATTATTATAAATGTTAATTAACTCAAGACTTCGCTCTCGTATACCAAGTCTATTTATTCATTAGTTATTCTTGTAAAAGAAATCAAGTTAATACGAATTTGCAGCCAACTAAACAAAATGAATCTTTATACCCAAAACCTATTGAAAGTGCACAGAAAGGGCTTACTGTATGTGTGCACTTGTGTGTTACAGACAGAAGTAAGCATCTCCGACCTCACATAGTATATTTATTCCTGATCAGCATCAATAGCCGAGTCGATAGAATCATGTGCGTCCGTCTGCCTGTCCGTTTTTATGAACGCGTTGATCCCAGAACCTATAAGAGCGAGAGACTTTAAATTTTGAACGTAGGCTCGAAGTTATCCGTCTCCACGCAATCGAAAAATCTCGATATTGACTTCCTGGTAAACACGACAACTTCATGTCCGTTTGTCTGTCTTTCGTCTTTTTCGTCTGTATTTCTTGAAGACTACTAAAGCCAGATGCTTGAATTATGAAATAGATATTATTCCAACCATGAACAGAATAAGTTCTGTGTGGCTTTACTAAGCCCATTAAATTTCATAGAGATCGGACAATAAGCACCGAAGTTATTTAAAGGAAGCTAGAATGTTTTTGAAGGCAGCTTGATTGATTGAGCAAGGGCATCTTTTAGCCGTGCACTCCCGAATAGAGTACACTCGTTTCCTTGTAGCTGGGGTCAAGTGGTTCAGTGGCTCAGTGGCTCAGTTGGCTGTCCAGTTGCTCGGCTCACTTCAGCTGAGCAAAGCCCTTTAAGCTGCCTGGTCGTGTGTCGGCCAGTTGACTGGGGACAAGCGTAAAGTACAAAGGTGTGAAAATTAAACAGGCAGCGTTCAAGGATTACAAATTATGACACGCCGATGCCATCAGGCAAATGAGATGAGCGCAAGGCTGCAATGAGATCGGTGCAGGAGCAGGCGCAGTGGCAGGGGCAGGGGCAGCCGGCGCCCGTTGGTCAACTGGCCAAGTGTCAAAAGGGGATTTGCATCCAAAGCGTTGACAACCGAGCTGGTTCCGTTGGGCTTCGGTTGGGTTTCAGCTGTCAGTTTGTCCGGCTGCTGTTTTGTGCTAACAGCCTGCTTGGACATCTGAAATGCACCGCAAAATTGCGCGAGAAAGCAAATCGCTTAAGCCTCAACGTGCAACTGATTAAAATGGCTTTAGTTTTGATGCCTCAACCAGCAGGCGGCTTAAAGCCGGACATATTTGCATATGTGTGTACAAGTGTGTGAGCTGCTGGTATTTTTTATTTGCCAAATGGGTTTCTGTTTGTGCATCATTTATGCATTTTGCAGCTGCAACATTGACAATTTTTAGCGCATGTTGCATGCCGCATGACGCGCTTTATGCATATTTAATGTTAATGTTGCCATATCACTTGCCATCATTATACAAAAAGATTTGTATAAATAATAGTTGCAAATAAAAGAATAAACAACTCTTGTAATAACTGAAAGCCGCACAAAGCCATAAGAAGTCGCAACAAAATACACAAATGTGCAACCGCAGGCAGCCTGGCCGCGCCGCGAACTTTTCTGGACAGCTTTCGGGCCAAACAATGCCGCCTGCCTGCTGCTACCAACAATAATATGAATGTATTGTATTGTGCCCATTTTCCAGCTTTTCCACAGTTTTCACAGTTTTTTGTACTGCTGCCCACACACACACACACATTCAGCTCTTCAGCTGGCCGCAAAATGCAAATAGCCAACGATGTGCTGCAACTCCTAACCCCCCACCTATCCTCCCTAGTGGACACACTGCCACGCCCACAATGCCAGTTTCATGTCGTAGCCAATAACAATGCAAAATGCAAATATGCAATAAAAGCAAATGGCAACAACAGAAAGCAACACAAACAAAATAAAACTCTGAAGAAAATTTGTTCTTTACAGAACTCGACCTTAAAATACTTTAAAATATATAAAAAAATATATCATATATATATATATATATATATATAAAATAACCAGTGAACAAAATAAAATAAAATATATAAATATGTATTTCATATATAGATAGATAGATATATAGATAGATAGATAGATAGGTGGATGGAAAGATAGATAAATAGATTCATACAATGCAAAATTTAACTAAAATATTATACTGTTCACTGTTTATTAATTTTGAGAATTTGTGAACATTAAAAATAATAAAGAAATAGTTTATCATAAGCTTTCAAAGCAAACACATTTATTTGAAAGAAAATTCAAAGATTAGCTTAGTTTCGAAAACTATGAAATAAGATTCGGGCTTCTACTAAAAATAAACGCTTCAATAGGAGGATTCGAGATATGTTTTGTTTTAGCCTAAATTACATATATATGTATATATACATATATATCGCACAGAAACCGCATATATCCCATTGGGTACAGGGTATACAAAGAACTGTGAAAATGCGAATGTGCATTCAAATTTGAAATGCGTTCGCACAATACAGCAACAACAACAACAACAGCAGCAGCAACAACAACAACAGACAAAAAATCAGCAATAACAACAAATGATAACAACAATAACAATGAACACGAACAATGCGGCAACATTGTAAAAGCCAAGTTTAATCAAAATATAGCCCAGGCTCTGTCCTGCCGCTGCTGTGTGGCGATGTGGCCATGTGGGCGTGTGGGCGTGGCTGTGCTCGTAACAGGCAGCATACAGATATTTTTTATTTATTTTCTTTGTTTGTTAAATTTTTTATAAACACGCAAATTCGTTGCAATTTGTCAGGACATGCAGAGAAATTGTGGGAATCTGTTTGCCTGTCACACAAACATTTTCAATTCCATGACTGATTATTCAACTGTTTTTCGGTCAGCATATTTGATTAGTAAAACGAACCCAGGCAACCCCCGTCCCGCCCACACCTGACATTTTACCTGTGTGCATGTATGTGTGTGTGTGTAGCTGTAACCAGATCTAATCAGTTGGGCTATGCCGAATCTCTTGTTGCGCAAAATGTGGGACAAAGCTGGCCAATACTCGTTTTATGGATCTGGCCCCAAAATTAAATCAAAATCAAAATCGAAATCGAAATGTGCTGACAACGAACATGATAACTAATTGACAGAGTTGCTGCCATTGTTGTTGTTGTTGTCGTTGTTGCTGCCAACAGCAGCAACAGCTGCAACTGTTGCCACTCAATCGCTCAATATGATTATTGATGGCAGCCCAACCGGCAGCTAGATAAGCTTCATTATTGACTACCGACATCTGGAGCAAGCAATTGGCCAGCAATCTGTTCGACAAATCCACAAAAACTGTTTGTTTGCTCAATTAAATCAGTTGACAATCACATTTGACAAGAACATGCAAATAACCTTTTGCTATTTTGCAATAGCGTGAATATCCAATTAGTCGGCAATAATACAATCATTCGATTCATATTAATGCTGAAAATAAACACATTATTTAACTAACCTTAACCTAACTAACACATTTTTCACCCGTCTGCAATCTAGTAAAGAAATTTTTAATTCAAATGTTGAATTTAAATAATGTTTACTGAGAAATAAAAAATAGCAAATTGAAATAGATAATAAACGTTAAAAAGTCTTCAAGATATTTATGTACATTACATTTTTGTAGTTCTTAACATAATAGCAGAAATCAACTACAAAAACAATTTGACAAGTTGAGAAAAACTGATATTCAGATGAAACAAGTTAAAAGCTCCAGATGTTACCGACAATGGAACACCCTGAACCCTTTGCTACCAAACCAAATTAACGCACGGGGCTAGCATAGCTATAAAATGAAAGATTATTGATCTGTATATACTATTCTAGAAGCGACACGTCAATTCTGGTGGCTCGATCTGCTGAAACCTAATAGACTTAGGCAGGAAAACAGAGCAAAACAGAGCATGTTATCGATTGTCGGTTATCGAACTCGTTCCGCGCGGGCACTAGGAGGACATACGTTCAAAACATTAGATCTCTAGCTCTTATAGGATCCGAGAACGGGCAGAGATAGGGACAGACAGACGGACAAACGGTCGATAGATTGAAAGACACACGGACATGGATAAATCACCTCGAATATTGATGCTGATCAAGAATAAATATATACTTTTATAATACATACATTTTTAATGGGCAAAATTAAAAAAACTCTTAAATCCATTTTAGAAATGTGAAGAATTGTTCTCTTAAAAAAATCGGTTTGGTTTAGACAAAGCTATGAGAGTTCCCGGAAGAGTAGCTTACTTTAATTGGATCAAGAGTCGTTGAATCAAATCGAAATTTTTGACGAATTTTGAATAAGATACAAGCCAGCATTTTATGCTTAACTGTTCAAAAATTAAGAAACTAATAATATATTAAATGCAGGATTTATCTTGGGAGCCATAATAGCAAATAAGCTTGTAAACGTTCAAAATGTATTCCGCAGTCCGTCTTGCATGCCCATCTTGATAATACCCCTCACACGCATTTTTACGTGTGCAGGGCATTAAAAATTAAAAAAAAAAAAAATTGCAAATATATGCTGTTAAAAAAATATTCATGCAAATGCAAATACTGCTCTGACAGTGGTTGCTCGGCTCGAACGGAGTGAGGGTGGGGGCCGGGGGAGGTCTACCACAGAGGGGGCGTGGCAATAAAGCTTCTGCAACGTTTTCGATGATTAAATGCAAACACGCAAATATGACGAGCGACTGACTCGACAGCCAGTATCTACATCTGTATCTGTAACTGTGTATATATATATATATATATATATATATATATATATATGTGTGTGTGTATTTGTGTTTCTCGACTGACAACTGTCTTCAAAATATGTAAAAAATAAAAGTTGGCATTAATAATTTATGCAATATGTACACACAGACACACACACACATGCGGGCAAGGAAAATATTTGCATGAGAAATACCCAAAAACTGTTCTGCAGACAAAATGAATGAAAATTGAATGCCTTAAAACGTGGATATAAGTAAGTAGATGATTTGAATATGTACTCACATATTCGTATACGAATGGCACTCAGATAAATGCAAACGATTCTTATGGCTTTTGGTCGTTTTGTAAAATTGCGAACAAAAAGCTGTCAACGCTGTTTGCCTTCAAGCGAGGAGATAGCAGTGCGGCCCGCACACGTGCACGACTCGCAGATACCCTGCAATGATACAGAACTTTGAAAATGTATTTATTTCATTTTTACAACTTAGATGTAAGAAGCAAAATGTTTTAAATTTAATAATACTCAATTAGTTAATTTATACATAATAGGCACACCAATATAGATCTACTACACGCTTCTATAAACTTAAGCTACCCTGTTTACACCTTCCAGGGTATTCAGATATACAAAATATATTCAAATAAAAAGTATATTTGAAGAATATGCTTTGCTGTCTGCATATTTCATGATGCATTTTGTTGCCGAGCAGCGAATCGAAGTGTATAACAAAATGCCCTTTGGCAATGCAAACACATTGTATCTGCCAGGTATCTTATCTGTGTAAGGAGGGGGTTTCACCAAACAGGGGGGGCGCTAAAACATATGCTATAATTTAGTATCTGGTTGGCAATGCGTTTAATTAACCACTTACATGGCTTTAATTCAACTGCAAATTCAACGAGTGCATGACTCGGCGATAAATATGGCTACAACAACAATTTGTGGCCGTTGCCACCGTTGCCTGTGGCTCTGACTGGATTCGTTATCATCCTTATCGCGTCAGCAATTTGTCTGATAGATAAACAGCAGCAGCAGCAGCAGCAGCAGAGACCAGCACATGGCATTGATTTATGCGTAGAAACCCCCAAAGTTTGGGCCGGGCAGCTGTTTAGTTAGTTAGTTTCTTTGGCAAACGTTTTGCCATAAATATTTTCCACTTGAATTTCATACCCTGTATGCATTTAACTGGTCAAAGGGGGTCGGCTCATAATATCACATAAGGTAAAAATATATTCTTTACTATCCTTGACAATCGATGAACTTATATTGAAACACTGAAAAACTAGCTCGGATCAAGCTGATGAGTTATAAAAGAAAATGTTGAAAGCGTACTTGGATTAGCTTTCAGTACAGGGTATCTTATTGCCTACGATTGTCAC
Source organism: Drosophila novamexicana (assembly GCF_003285875.2). Classification (NCBI taxonomy): domain Eukaryota; kingdom Metazoa; phylum Arthropoda; class Insecta; order Diptera; family Drosophilidae; genus Drosophila; species Drosophila novamexicana. The sequence goes on along the minus strand of NW_020824787.1, from coordinate 1,865,642 downwards.
CCATATCTATACATACTTGTTATTTATGCATATTTAATATCTTTCAAATGAACGCTTTGGGGACCGAGTTGTCTGTTCTCTTTGGTTCAGTTCTGACTAGTTATTATTAAAACAAAGAGCGTGCCCAAATTTATAGCCATATTATTTGTTATTTATTTAAGCTATAAATATGCATATGATATAAAGAAATGGCAGCAGGTTTTTTATGAGCCAAAATACCCTTTAAACCAAATGGAGCCTGATTCACATTGGCAATGTTATGGAATTGAGAAAAGTGATATATATATATAAATTAAAAAATATTTATATATAAATTGCATATATTTAATATATAAAATATATTCAAAATGCATTTTATATATATGAAATTAAATAAAAAGCAAAGCTAATATTTCCTTAATTTTGTATGTAAGAAATATGGAAGGGAGTTAATATTATTAAGTTTAATACTTTTTTGTTTTAAGAATTAAAAGGTCGCCGCCATCAGAATTGAATGTATTTTTAAATAAAATCATAATAATATTATTAATTATAATAATCTTAAAAGTCCCTAAGCCGACTAATATTATAAATTAAAGAAAGAATTTTGCCTCAATTTCTACTCATTAAAAAACTAAAAAATACCCTATATAATTGCATATGCTTTAATCATAGTTTTGGTTTAATAACTCAGCTTGCTTTGCTTTTAATATATAACACAAACTATTCTATCGACTACTCACCATTTATAGAGTATCCGCTGCTTCGTATTGCTGTCTAATTATTACTTCTCCATTGACTTTGTTGTTGCTGCTAGCTGTGGCTGCTGCCACTGGTTTACGCTGTTGCGTTATTTATGTGGTCATAAATTTGCAGCTGAAAGCAAAGCCCCGCGACTGGCACAAATAGTTGCACACAGCCGTAGCCGTAGCCGTAGCCCTGCACCCGCCCCAGTCCGTGCTCCGTAGTCCGTAGTCCATAGGTTGAGGTCCACAGTGCCGGGTAAGCCTTGACGCTTCGCTGGCTGCCGGGCCGACGTGCAAATGAGCAGCAACGGCATCGGGCAAAGCTGCTTAAGGACTTCGACATGGACACGTCAGCGGCTTAGCCAACTGCGGTTCGCTGCTTTTCAATGGGAACGTACCCGATCGAGCACACAGAGCCAGTTCCAGTTCCAGTTTCAGTTCCAATGCCCCGTTTCCTGCCTCGATTGTTAGTTATATAATTTAACGTTTCTTGCAAACATTTCCGCTGCCCGAGGATACGACTATTTCTTTATAATCAGCTGGGTGTCATCGTAAGGTCATCAGCGTTGCCCACACGCAATAAAAAAAAAAAAAACACACACACAAATAACTGCCCGTTGGCCGCTTTTACAACGTCACAAAGTCACTTGCCCGGAGCTGGATTTGGAGTTGGGGTCGTTGCCACCCCCAGGACTTGTGTCCAGCTGCTTATCACTGGCCGTGCATCGCGCATAATGTGCGCCGAGCACGTCAACGGCCGTCGCTTGTAAACAAATTAGAAGCGTATCCTGGCCGGAAGTCCTGCACACACACACACACACACTCTCGTACACACAGGTCAGCATAGGACCGTACGAACGGGACTTGCCCACGCAGTTTGGGCCAAGCGCAGCGCAGCAAACAGAACTGTAAAAAAGACGGACAAATGAACCGTCAACTTTCCCTTTTTAATGTCCTGCCAAAGGGTATACTAACTTTGAGACTAGGATATGATGCAGCCTTAAACATCAGTCATGAGATTTGAAAGGCTCTGAATCTGATATAGATATGGAGATATATATATGAAGATACATACTTATCTAGATACACAGGCATATAGATATTTTGATACATATATATATAGATATATTTAAAGATATAGAAAGTCTAAAATGTATGAACTTTTGAATGGTAAGGACTTGTTTTACTCTACATTAATTTCATTCAATAAATTTCCAATAATTTTTTAATATTTTCTTCGAAATACAAATGTAATTAAATTGTTTCGTATCAAATCCTGATAACTAAAATTATAATTCTCTCTGTGGAGTTTTGCACTCAAGCAATTAAATGATGCAAGAGTATCTACGCATTCGGCTTGCGCCACAGAGAAATACCATCTTCATTAACTTCCTAGGCTATGCTGTTGTTTTACTTTGCTTTGGTCAACATTTTCCTATATATTTTCCTTCACTTTTTTGCTGCCTTCTGTGAAACTGCGGAAAAGGCGCGAAATTTGTTTGTCTAACTGTTCTTGTTTTGGTATTGTGGGTGCGGGGCACACCTTGAAATCAGTTTGTTCGGTTGCCTCTTTAAGCTGCAATTAACTTTGTGGCTTAAAGCCACAGAACTGACCAAACCCAGACCCGGCCAGAACCGAGACAAATATATTCCCATAAAGCTGAAGCCTTATGCGCTCTGCGCACGCAATGCTCGCAGCACTTTTTTTCATTATAATTGGCATTCGCCTACGCTTAACTAATCTACACAAAACGCAGCTCCCCAGGGGGTTGCACGTTGTTGTTGTCGATGTTGTTGTAGTTGTTGCAATTGTTTTTTGTGCTCTATTGTTGTATTGTCATAATTTTGATTGAGGAGCCAACGCGGCCCAAATTGGTATTTTGTGATATATTGACTTTGTCGCTGAACTGTCGCCTGCTTAGTCACTCGTTTTTTGTTGTTGTTATTATTTTTGTTGTTGTTGTTGTTGTTGTTGCTGCTGTTGCTCGGCAATTAGTGCCCCGAAGCCCGAGCGACCACATCTACATAGCAATTATGGTTTTATGGATCTGTTCGAAAAGGGTTGTTTCGACGCACCGTCATTTGCCCCGAAAGCCAAACCCCCAACTCCGCCAACGCAGCTCTTCTATCTAGATACACGTATGTACGTAGAGTATTCATATATACATACATATAGTATATCCATAACCCTACCCTTACTCCTACCCCTGCCCACACCCATCAAGCACTTGGCTTCTGCTAACACCAATTTGTTCATTGATTTTTCGCTACAAATTAAAAATAATGTATCAACAAAAGAGCTTGGTTATATGCACCGAAAACATGCAGAACGCCTGTTCAAATACCCTAACAAAACTTCAAATTAGTTTATTTGATATTCTGCCTACCAGCTGACTCTTGGCAAAACAAATAAACACATAAATAAAATATTAAAACAATACGTAAAAAATAAAATATTTTTGCCTATTTCAATTGACTTAAAATGTATCAAAAATATATTCAAAAAAAAACTTCCAAATCATTGTTTACTGTGAGCCTAAGCTTAATCGAAAATATTTGTCATAAAATACTTAAGGTTTTTCTTAATTTAATTTAGAGCATATATATGCCAATTTTGTAAGAGCTTAAATTTAGCCCGCAATTTCCTTGTGAAAATATCGAAGGATTGCAATATTTTCAATAGAAGTGGGCAAAAAAAATGAAATACTTAAATTATTTAATGAAAATTTAGATAATATATATAAAAGCCAGGCTAAAAGCAAAACCAGCTTAACGAATCAAATCAAAGAGCAGGGAGTTACTTTTGGATGTAAAGCAGTCCAGGTTATACTTTAGGCTAGATTTTACTGAGCTGCTCTTATATAATCTAAATATTAAATATCCAACAATTAAAATAATTTCGATTTAATATCTGCGACAGTTTTTGCCAGCAACTTTTTTAGTTGTATAAAGTTTGGAAAATCGCTGTAGCTCTGTTACAAACCTTGTCGCATAGCCAATGTAGCCACATCCATCAATTGAGTATGTCCTTGCACTCGCATATTGCGATGTTTGATTGTGCAACTGTTCGCCGCGCTGTCGCATTTCATTTCGAGTTGAGTGACTTCAATCTGTCGCCAGAGAGTTTCTTGAGGTCCTTTATTATTATTATTATTGTGAGCCGCCTTTCAATTTCAGCATTTTTGTGCTCGGCTGCTGCTTGTTGTTGTTTTTTATTTCTTGTTGTTTTTTTTTTTTTTTACAATTCGCCAACCCCTCGGCAGGGGTTGTGCATATGGCAGCATTAAAAACCCACACGTACAATGTCCAAAGAAATTAGATGTCGTCGTTGTCGCTGTCGGCTGTCGCTGGGTCCCGTCCCCCTGCTGCTGCTCATCGTGTGACATAATTCAGGCTAGGTGCAACGACGTGGACAATGAGACAATGGACAGCTCAACGCACACGCCCACCGCCCCCGCACACACAGAGCAGGGGCCAAGACAAAAGGCGCTCCACGACGACAACTGTGTCGTCTGATGAGTTTCTGTTTTGTCTTCCTCTTTGCCCAGCATCTACCCCAGGACACGCCCACAAATTGCTAGGCACATTATTATTGTCGTTTTTAATTTGTGTGCCCCAAAAGAAATTGCAAACAGTGCCTGCCCATTGTTTGCAACACTTCAAACGTAAAACACTGAGTCGCACAGGTTGGGCTACACAAAAAATATTACATATTGTTTATCATCTACCTTTCGGTTAAGAGAATGGAACAGACCCCACCCTGAGAGCTATCCACTTGCAAATTATTTAAGGACTTCACAATTTGTGAAGTGCTCGAAGACGAAAATATAATAAAATAAATAGAATATAATATAATATGATGGAATTTAGAATATAAATATGAATTAATATGATATAAATATACTAAAAATAATATGGAATATAGTATAATACATAACTTTTCAGATGTTATTTCGTATATGAATTTTAGAGTATGGCAACTGGATAACAAACGAAAAAGTTATTTAGGAATCCGAGTTGACGACGGTTCAAATTTGAACAACGCTACAGTTAGTTCAGGAATATGGCAATATTTATAAGAAAGGCAAAACAACACATGAATAAGAAAGTTAATAACTACAGGACGATTCACAAATCCCTTCGTTCTTGTAAGATCAAAGCGAAGTTTACTCAAAAGTCAAGTTCTAGTTTTCGTTCAAAAGAGACATTTATTTGTGACCATCTACTCACCTGTATTGTACTTTGCTTGTCAAACAAATCTTAAAGCCATTTGGCTGACAATCGCAAGCACGAGCTCGGAGCCAAAGCATTTGTCCTATAAACAGCCATTTACAAGATAGATTTTCGTTAACGATTTCCAAGCAATCCCATAAATTTGCAATTTATGTGTAAAGGTTTTTCACAAAGTTCTTTATTATATTAATAATAAATTGTTGTTGGAAAAAAGAGCGAAGTACATTAGCTTGCGTCTCATAAATTAATGGGAAATGGAAACGAAAAATAAAGTTAATAACAAATGTGTGCAATAACTGAGAATTTGCAAAATGTGAGTATGTGTGTGTGAAGAATTATTGTAAATTCAGATGAATGTTAATACTTTTGTCAAAAACGAACATTAATTACATTGCGAATTGTAATAAAACTATGCTAGTTTTTGTTGCTGTTGTTGTTGTTGATTGTGAATGTGTGAGTTATGAATTGTTAAGTAATATATGTATGTGTGTTATAACTAGCATACAATACACACACATATATATATATATATATATATATATATATATATATATCAATTGATTATAAATTATTGTAAAAATAATTGCAAATTCATATGCTTTCTCATTTCTCAAAGCATTTTTCACTTGCGAATGTTTGAAGTTTTCTTCTTTTTTTTGTTTTTGTTTGATTTTCTTTGAAAATAATATCACTTTGCGGCAGACACACGCGTACTGGCAGAGAGCGAGATAGCTAGAGCGGGTGAGAGTGAGAGGGATAGATAGAGATAGAGAGAGACATAGAGACTCTCTACAATCAGGCCTTGTTTTGCTGACTGTTGTTGTTGTTGTTGTTGTTGTTGTTGTTGTTGTTCTTATTGTTGCCCTTGCCGTGCATCATTTGTATTAAACGATTTCGCTTGGCCGCATCTGATCTGCTGTACTCATCGAGGAACTGCAACGATCGTTAAGAGGTTTATAAAGTCAACAAGGTTTATATACATTAGTATATATATATACATGTATATATTTGGCTGTGTCCTTTGCACTCACCCCTAGATCAAAGTCGCGTGATATGAGCTGCCTGGCGGGGGCATTGTTATAGCACATGGTCACCAAAAATGGATAAATGACCGGATTAAATTGTGTCGAGAGCAGCGACAGATTCTTAAAGATCACCGCAAACGGTTCCGTGATGAGCATCTCCTGATGCCGGCGATTGTTCACACTGAAGAATGCCAGCGATGCTATCAAGTCTATCAGCATCGTGGAGCTCTCCGAGCTTGCTGTGGCATTTGTTTGATTTATGCTATGATTGAGTATTGTGGTCATCACATCGAGCAGCTTTACCGACAAGGGACCCTCCACCGAAAGCACCTCCTGCGAATTAGAAGAAGAAGCAGTAGTAGGGTTGTCATTTAATTGGCAACACACAAGAAAAATATAAGTATAAAAAAAGAAAACAAGTCAATAAAAATTGTGAGGAATCACTGTGCAAATGTTTTAATTAAGTCAAAGCAAATATCAAAGAGTGGCACTTGTTTAGAGCAGGAAGTGAAGTGCTCAATTGTTTGTTGTGCGTCGGTGTGTGTGTGTGTGGTATACATTTATTTGCATAGCGGAACGAAGCAGGACGAAACAAACGGACAACGGACAACGAGCAACGGGCAATGAGCTCTCGCTTCTAATTTGTTTGTTTTGGCAGCCGTGCGGCCAACTGCGAAGGCCGAGGCACACAGCCAAAAAAAAACAACACGAAATCAACAAATTGGGGTGTGAGTAACTCTCAGATACCCTGCAATTAGTGTGGACAACAAAAAGTCAACAATTTGGTACAGTCGCTGTCGACGACACCACAAAGTTGCATAGCTAAGGGAATTCTTTTTAAACGAAAGTTTATATTTCTCTATTGATAGTAATTTGGCGGAGCTACTTTCGAATAAAAAGGATCTACAGCATTTTTTCTATTAGTTATAACTTTGCATCGAATAGAATAGAATACAGTTTAAAACTATACCTTTCCGGTTAAATCGATAAATGGGAAGCATGGTCGTAAAAACTATCGATCGACCGAAACTGCACTCTTTCGGTTAAATCGATAAAAAGTTGAGTTAAAATATCGCAAGAATTAAAAAGCAAAGCGTGATCAAAACACAAAGACAACAAAGATCAAACAGTGTAAAACTGTTTATTTCCGATCAAATCGATAAATATTGGTATCGATAAATATTAAGAATATCGTTGGTTTAAGAAACACATTAATTAATGATAGAGCAGAGCATGGTCGAAATACATAAATGGAAAAAATTCAAATGATTTAAGATTCACTAAAAACCCGCCCTCGACTAGCTAAGCATTCAGCAATTCTTAAAAGCTATGTTTATATTTCTTTGATATTTAGTTTATAGTTCAGATCTCTTTGGGAACACAACGAAACCATCCGCACACCTTTAGCTTAGTTAGTAACCTCGACTTAAGCTGCTTTTCAATTTTAAATTTATGCTAATCAGGCATACTTGAAAAATGGGCATAAAGTAATTAGGCAGCTCTCTTTGTGCTGTTGACAACTGAAACAACCCTCGCTGAGTGCAATAAAAACGCAAAGTCCAAAATACAACAAAAAACCAGAGTAATCTTATCGGGTATGCCCGACTTTGAGATACTCCGAGCCCACAGCTAAGCTGCCATTTGAAGCATTTTAGCATTGCATAACAAATGTGCATCTTCTTCTTCTTCAACCGCACAGTGCATGGCCAATGCATTTTTGAAAAACTAGAGCCTTTATAGTCCGATCTTTATACAGTTCTTAGGATTTTCATATGGGACCCAGCTGTGTGCACAAAGAACAAGGATTAACCCTTAAGAGAGAGTACAATATACAAATTTATATATATAGACTATCCCAATAGATCCATATCTGAAATCGATATTTATCGATATTTTGCTGAAGTACCCTATGTTATATACGTAGAGCATTCATTGTTAGCCTGACATATAAAATTGTTGGGAATCGTGATGCCTACTCCTGCGTGTTACATTCGCTCGCACGCAGCTATTATACCCTTTTAGCCATTACCAATGCGTTGAGGGTATATATATAAAAAAAAACCAAAACTGAAACTGGCAACTTGTACGAGCATTGAGCAAATATTTAGCCAAACAATTGACGTGCCTGGCTGGTTGGTTGGTTTGCCTGGCTGGCAGGGGGCAAGGGCGGTGGGGGGAGGGGCGGCAGGATGTAGTAGGCAGGATATGAGCGAGGATTTGTGCATGGCTCAGAGAGCAAACGATGCGCGCGATGCGTTGCGAGTCGAGGCCAGGCGAGGCGGCGCGGCGGCATCCTTCAAAAAACAATCAGGCAGGCAGTAGCTGGCTGTGTGTGTGCGGATTGTGTTGTGCGTGTGTGTATGTGTGTGTGTGTGCCTGGTGCTTGGGTTAAACTTGAAAATTTCATTTTACAAAGTCAATATTTGCCAGGCAGAGCAGCAACAGCAGCAGCAGCAGCAGCACTTGAAAATTGAGCTGCTCTGTGGTTGTGCGTGTGTGCGAGTGTGTGTTGGTCTGTGTGTGTGTGTGTTACGTCTCTCGCTGATTAAAACCAAATCAAATTATTTGCCAGCCAAGAGTTATACATATTTTTTAGACAACGCAAACAAACAGAAACAACAACAACAATTGCAGGGCGTAAAAGATGAGTGCCTGCGAAGGGTGGCATCAGGAGGCGGGGCTGGGCGGGGCGGTGCGTGGCGACTGGCTGGGAAAGTTTATCTATTTTTGTGGTAATTTAAAACAAATAAACGGCTGGCAAGTTTTTGCTTAACTTGGCCTAATCCAAGCCAAATGCCGCTTGCCTGCATTTTCATTTTGCGCTGTTTGCGCAACAAATTAGTTTGTCAAGTGCGTTGAGCAGGGCGTGGGGCGTGGCAAGGGGCAAAAATACTCAAAGCTGTGGCTACAAATATTGACACGAGCCAGCAGGAAATGAAATGTAGACAAGGCATCGGGCAGACACTCAATCAGTCAGTCAGTCAGTCAAGCAGCCAGTCAAGCAGCCAGTCAATCAAGCGCTGCTTTCATATGCCGTTTCATCTGGCAAACCACTTGCAGCCTGCCGCCTGCACATAACTTGCAACATGCCCCAAGGTAAAGTGTCGAAATATTTGCCCAGCAAACGGCAGCCCGCACCACCCACTTTGCGCTAAACCACAGCGCACCGCCGAAATGTCAGGCGGCGGCGTCGCCCTTGCGGTTCAATTGCGCTGAGATGTTGTTTGTCATTTGGCGCAAATGTCATGCAACCCCTACACACACACACACACACACACATAGGTAGACAGATAACATACCTGTGCCCCACCCAGACTGATGTCACCTGACAAGGCAGTCATGACATTTTGCCAATATGCAAATTTAGCTGCCACTCGATGCCAGAAAACGGCGACAACTTTTTATTTTCTTTCCTTATTGTCTCTAAACTGAATTCTAACTTTTAGCCACAATTTGTTGCTGCTGTTGTTGCTGTCGGGGTTTTGCCCAATTTTCTCAGGCGATTTCACGTGCGACAAACTTCTCAAGTGCAAAGCAAAGAAAAGCAACAAAAATCTGAGAACAACAAAAATTGGGAAAACAAAAAGTTTTCTTCGCATTGCGGCCCTTTAAATACCCTCACAAACCTAAATGGCCGATGTCAAATAAATGTATCTATACTCAGTAAACAACTTGATAAACAGCAGAAAGTTTTTTAGACAACATCTCAATTACAAATCGATTCAAGAACAAGTAAGAGGTTCTAGTCCGGAGCTCCCGACTAGGGAATACTGGAATACTAATAATGGGTTCAGGGTATAAAAGAGTTTTAGAATTTTGAAAGAGACTGAAAAAAAAACTTTTTTGTTATATATTAAGATCCTCATGAAAAAATGCAAAATGGGAATTTAGTTAGAATAGATCTAAAACTAAACAAAGTTTTTTATTTAAGGAATCAATTTTCCAAACATTTTGCCTATGGAACCTAAAATATGTTGTGAGGGCCTGTTCAAGACTTCAATTCAAATTAAACAATCAGAAATCAAAAATCTTTATCAATTTGCTGTCACAAAACACAATTAATGGAAAAAGACTGTGCGCGCAGCTGGAGATTGGTTCGACTAGAAATCAAAACGATTCGAAAAAGATTCAGACTCATTCGGAGTCAAAGTAGCAACAAAATTGTAATACCCACGGTTAGGGTATAGAAAGTAAAAACTTAACATAATGAAATTTTCAACGGCTGACTTTGTGATTTGTTTAAGCGGCATTTGTGCACTTCAATATGTAGAGAGGAGGGGAGGGGAGACTGGGCGAGCTAGAGAGCTGTAGAAAAAAAGGGGGAGTGGCTGGGTGGTGGGGGAGGGGGGGGTTTAGGTTTAGGGCTGACAACTCACCTGAAAACTGCTCACATCCAGCGAAGCCAGCGACACGTAAAGATTAAAAGTCGATGCCGCCAAGGCGGTCGTGCGCGGCGGAATGCATTCACCTGCAATACAAAAAGCAAAAGGAGAAGAATAAGTGGAAGAAGCAGCAGCACTAGAAGATAGTAAGCGGATATTGATGGATATATATGTACCATAAAAACTTTAGCATCTCACAAGAAAAATCAAAATTAATTTCCGCCAGCGACCGAAACTCACGTAAAACGCACACAAAATCAATTAGCACCCCGAACCCAAACCCGAGCCCGACCACGCCCCCTTGGCACAGATGTCCAGCTACTGTTTAATGTTGTAGATTTAAGATGCGTTATAAAACTTACCTTTGGGCACCACACAGCCGGCGAGCATTGCGACGGTGCCGAACAGTTCCGTGGATTTGGCAGCGCCCAGCAAACGTGTGGGATCGCCAGGACCTGCAGGGCGAAGCGTAAGAGGAAGCAGCAGCGGGTTAATTAGTATGTCCTGTTTACCCTGGCCAAGGTGTGACTTTGGCGCAGCAACAACAACAACAATTACTCACCGGGCGGACAAACATCAATGAAACGCGTCAGGAAGCCCAACGTGGTCAGCAGGCTCAACATGACGCTTTGGTTCTGCTCAATGGACTCGCGCACCTTCATGCAACGACGCGAGAGCATTCCAATTAGTCCAGTGATCACCGCATAGCTGAAAAAGCAAAAGGGAGCGAGAGAGAGGGAGAAAGATTGTGAGTGAGAGAGCGGTTATAAATAGAGAAGTGAAAATATGACATAGGAAATATACATATGAGTCGCAAGTCAAAATCCGAAATAGAGAAAGAAATGAAAGAGGAAAGAGACAGACACAGAGAGAGAGAGAGAGATAAAGAGCAAGAAAACTCAGAAACTTGAGAAAGAGCGAGAGCCACAACATAATCACATCACTTTTTAATTCCATCGTGAAAGTAGAATTTTTATAAGATTATTCATAGCTGTCAAATTCCACGGGTATTTCACCAATTTCGCTAGGTGAAAATGGTGGATTTACGCTGGAGTCGGTGAAACATAGAACTTCAACCCATTGGGAAAAACTGTTTTCTGAAAGCCTCACGGAACAATGTTGCGAAACTAATTTTATTGTTTATACGCAAACCACCCACACTAGTGGAAATTAGGTGGAACGTTTGTGAAGTTAGAACATTTTTCAAAATAAAACACTGATCGCTCGGAAATTACAATCTTTTAGTGAAAACCTTCCAAAGAAAAGGGGATTCATATTTTTAAGACATTTCCCTTCTACTAAAACTATATTAAAAAATTGATTTATTGAAATAATGCATCTATAATTGTATTAATACTAGATTGAGTAGTTTTCAATTTGTTTTCAAGCATAACCTGGAAAATTCGGGAAAAAGGCATGTTTTTTATCCCGTTTTGTCTTAAAAGTATCTTGATATATTCCACCTCCCACTTGTCAATATTATTTGCCCCACACACACTCACATAGTCAGTCGCTTTTTATTTTATTTCTGTGGGTGGCCTTTGTTTGTTTCAACTGCAGAGTAGGTAATATCCTTCATATGGTAATCAGGGACACGCGTTTGGCATTAGGCATGCTTCAAAATGCAAAAACGATTAGCAGGAGGCATTCGCATAAAATGTTGTTGCTAAATGTTTGTAAGCAAATAAGGACTAAGCCACGGGCCAGGACAGCTACACAGCCGAATCTGTGACATGGCATGCATTGAGTAGCTCAGCTAAAAGCTGAGCTCGAAGACGGGTGTCGAAGCAGACGTAGAGAAGTGCAAATTCCCAGATTTATTTTTGCTTCTGCTGCTGCTGTTGCTGTTGCTGATGATGTTGTGCAAATAATTCGCACGCATGTTGTGCATTCAATTAGAGAGCGTTGATTACAAACACTAAAAATATCAACCAATCCCGCCGACACCCTTTTAATTCGTGATTTATCATAATAAATTGGGCTGGAGAGTAAACAGAAATCATCATCAATTACAAGGGACTACCCCTAACGAGACAATTGTGTAAAGAGCAATCGTTGATTTGCCACTCGACATGCCACTCGTCGCCGTCTCCTTCACTCGTCAGTCGCCTCTTCCACTCGTCACTTTGTGTACAATCTAAATGAATGGCATACAAATTTTTACTATTTAAGTGCAGAATTCATCAAGCAATCGACTCAGCCCAAACAAATAGCAACCTATACTTCAGATATATAAACACATAATATACATATATATATATATATATATATTATATATATTCCATATATTCGGTATAATATGAGTGATTGATACGCCATGACAATGTGCGGATAAAGCGAAATAATATTGAAGCCAAATGCTGGCCAAAGCAAACAACAGCAACCACAATGCCAGAAAAGGAAAGAACGTTTATCAACTGCCACGCCGAATCTTAAATACCCTTTAAGGCAAATAGCTTTAAAGTATTAAAATACAAAAGATTTCTTTCCCACCGTTTGTTACTGTAAAAGTTTCTTTCTGATTTTCAGAAATGTGAGTAGAAATGTAAAGCTCGTAAGTTTGGTCATGAGATATTTGACAACAACAAAATGTTTTGGGGACGGAAATTTCTTATAGACATATAGTAATCGTAAGGAATGGCTAAACTTGTAAGATCCGAGTTGAACTAAGATATTTTAAAACTCAAAGAGTTTTTTGACATCGTTATTTTGACATTCAACCGATTTTGACATATGTACGTATTGAGACAAGTTTGCATACAGAAACAGACAAAACATTGATATTGATCAAGAATAAATATATCAAAGACTTCTCTTGCGCGACATTGCACATTCCATGACGAAAATACCCTCAAAAATGGTATTAAAAAAGGGGATACACCATTTGACCCCTTTTGACACACAGAGCCTTGACTGCAAATGGGGGGTTAGCTGACGAGTGTGTGTGCGTGGCGCTCAAATAAAAGCGTCCATTACTCAAACTCACACAGGACTCCCTACCCCCAGCAATCGACCACTCGGCTGGCAAACAAAAGCGCCCGCTACGTGTCCTGGATGCGACTCGACTAGTGAATGGAACTGGGACTCCGACTGCGATTGCCACATTGGGTTTGGGCTTGGGTTTGGGGCATTATAGAGAGAGAGAGAGAGAGAGCTCTCCTCTGGCGTTGTCAACTGTAAACATACTTGAGCTTCCTGTTTTGCTATTTGTGTTCGCTGCACACTTAACCAACACACACACATACACGCACACCCATGGGGAGATCGTCATCCAACACACATACGCACACACACAAGCTGTTTGCTTGAGTTTGGTTGGTTGGTCAATGTCCTGGCCGAAAAAGTACTCGGCAAACTCATCAGCACCACAAAAATATCCTTAATAATTTTCTTAAACCAACAAGCACAAAGCTGCATGAAGGATGCTTTTACCCAGTCAACAGCAGGGTTTGCCATGTCCCTCATACCTCCACTGCCCCCCCCCCGTGCCCCCTTGTCTTCCTCTCTAGCCTGTCATCGTTTGTCATGTGTCCTGTGTGTGTGTGTGCTTGGCGAGGACATCGCTTGTGCAAAGTATTTAGTTCGCCTCGCCGGGGCGCATCAATCCAAACACACAAAATGGTCAACGCCGTCGAGTATCGGATGTGGCTGAGGTTTCCTTTCACCCCTCACTCCCCTCCTCACCGCCTGTGCAGCATCTACAGCCCCTGTGCCCGTGCCCGTTCCCGTTGCGGGAGCCACACATAATCGTCGCTGCCCGTAAAATAAACAGCAACAGGAGCAGCGAGGACATCAACGATGGCGTCAAAATAAAAATAAAATACGAGCGTGCAAAACTATTATCGTTAGAACGAATTCAAAAATACACTAATCAAGAAATTCACAATCGAAATTGCCTAATATCAACATTTTGAAACTTTTAAAATCAATGTAGAAACTTCTATTGAGTCTTGGGGGTATTCATGCTACTAAATGATTGTCCTGCTTGTTGATTAAATTATTAGCTTATATAAATAATTATTATCTAAATATCTAAATATTTGATTTTAAATTTTGTAGAGATTTTATCTAACTATTGTTCAAGGAGTTTTAAACATAAATAAATAGTAAGAAAATATATTCAAGAAACTTTAAATATAAACTAAAATATTAAAAATTCAATTTATAATTTTAAAAATTTTGTTGTTCCTTTTTTAAATTGAAAAGTACCCCAGTATAGAGAAAGTGTATATAATAAAATACAAGACCCTCGGCGCTGGACATGAGCATTATTTTCTCTATTTTTTTCTTTTTTGCTGGGTGTGAAAAGGCATTTGGTGCAAAGCTCGAAATAAAATAAAAATAAAAATAGTGCCGCAAAAGGAGGACGTGCAACAGCAGCAACAAAATTAACATCCTTGTTAGTTGTGAAAACACGTTCGCTAAATACGCGACAGGCGACGGGCGTTGAGCAACCCCGCCAGGACGAGGACATCACGACTGCAAGGAACAGCTCAAGTGTGTGTGCGAGTGTGCGTGTGTGTGCCTGCGAGTGTGTGTTTCAGACAGGCGCAAATATTTTAACAAGTGTCAAATGCACACGCTACTTAACTAAGTTCCTTCTCTCTATTTTATTTTTTCTCTAACCATTCCTTTTTTTATTTTTATTTTCATAGGATTTGCTCACGTGCAACATTTCACACAGCGACCCAAAAAAAAAAAATCATCAATTGATTAATAAACAAAACAGCAACACTTGCAAACTCCACCAACCCCCCGCTGCTACTGCTGCTGCTGACCATGTAATTTGGCCATTTGTGTGCATTGATTTCGGCACTTAAGGCGCATAATCAGCATCAACGGAAGCTGCAACAGCAGCAACAGCAGCAGCAGGAGCAGTTGTGGCAGCAACCAGGACATCAGCGGATTTGTGTTCAACAACAAGCAGCACGGCTCGCTGCACAACAATGGCAGAGGCAAACAGGCTGGCAGGCTGGCTGGCAGAGGGCAGAGAATGCGCCGCAGGTCCAATGGCATCCAAGCAGAGCATTGTGCGAGTCGGCTTCACAGCGCATAAGCAGGATTAAAATCAAAACAGATTTGCGTTGACAATGACAACGGGGCAGAACAGAAGGTAGAAGGTAGAAGGCAGCAGGCAGCAGGACATTGCCGACACGGACATGTTAAATGTGTTGCAGTTTTTGAGCAGCGGCTGTTGTTGATATGTGAAACGAAACACCTTGCCAAGCTGACATGTACAAGAACTTGCGAGGACGCGACCAACTTGAAATGTCATTTCAAGTTGATTACTAGCTGCGACAGGGGAGGGGTCAGGGGAGGGGGGCATGTTCGGCGGACAGGGGCAACAAGCTTAAATCGTTTTCAAATGAGCTGCACACGAGGAGTTAAGCCCTCAAGGCCCGCTTAACAAGTGCGTAGCATACGAAGAATCCTTTGCAACATATGCCACACGGCAACTAAACAAAATAGTGGCAAGATGTGGGGAAGGGGCGGAGGGGTGAAGCCAGTTAAAGGGTTGCACTTAATGCACAATTCGCAATTGAGCCTAAAGATTTAGTCGTACGAAATATGCACAAGCACACAGGTGAGAGTCGGGAGTAACAGACTAGTAGATACCCTGAGCTCAACGGTAGTTGTGCTTCTTCTTTCCTATGCCCAGAATTATGTTAGAAACATGCATTCTTGATTAACTTCAGTCTGATCTTTATGCAATTTACAGGGCTTAAAAATGGCATACAAGAGTGTGTATATACCAAAGGGCAATCCTTTAGCTTAAATATGAATAAGTTAGTATTGCCAAATAGAATACTTCCAAGTCTATGAATTAAATTGAAGAGCTTACATTCAACGATTGATGTATTTGACCCTTATTGTCATAAAGTTTACTTTATATTTTAAAACAAATATCTTAAAATGGTTGTCTAGGTATATGACATATTTTTAATATGTGTATAGTATTCGAGAGTCCAAATGCCAAATTTGGTGCATCTATAATCTCCGAGTTAAACTCAAGAAATCATACCTCAAAATGGTAATTTATCGATATTATGAAAATAGAAGATCAGCATATAATGTTTAGCTAGTTGTGGAATGCAAGAATATGGAATATATATCTAAAATTTCAAGCCTCTGGGAACATAGACGAAATAGTTTATAGTTCTACATGTATAAATATATATATCATTTTAAATAAGCAACGTAAGCAACGACGAATTTTAATCATTGCTTTATTTAAAAACCCTTAACAAAAAAGAGAAAAATCATTAAAAATCAGTCACTCAGCAAAGTCAACAATGGCTCAGGATACAAGAGAGGCAGCTGTATGTGGCACGGGCAGAGAACGCAGCGAAACCAGATCTGAAAACCCGAAACAGTAACACAAATAGAAATGGAAATCGAAACAGTAATAGAAATGGAAATAGATTTAGATACAGTTGCAGATACATTTCCAGGACACGAGTAGCTGCTGAGCCTGCGGTGTGCCTAAAACAACAAGCGACCAAATTGTAACAAAAGCAAAAGCAAAAAAAAAAGGTGTTAAATGAAAACTAAACCCAACAGTGGAGTAGAGGATCCAGGGGCCCAGGGTAAGGGTAACTGCACGAAGTTTATTAAAATGCAATTGTGAAAATTGTTGTGCGCTGGTTGTCAGCACTTGATTAAGAGCAGCCGCCGTGCTGCAGTTGACAAGGACCACAGCGAGGGGTTGCAGCAGCGCAGTTGCGCCGGCGCGCGCGCGCATCTATACACCGGCTCCCCGCCTACCGCCCCTGTCAGCCGAGAGAGAGAGAGGGAAAATCTGTAGCTGACGCGTTCCGCTTGGGTGTCATGTCAAAACAATGCAACTCGAGTCGCATTTTTAGGGTTGACCGTGTTGGTGGTGCCATCAACAATTCGAGCAAATGCGATTTGAATAAGCGCGGAACAAGTCAAAGTACGCTAGTCGGAAGTGCACGACTAGGAGATACCCTTCTAGCAAAGCTGCTAGCTTTCTTGTGAATCCTATATGACAGTGGTGCTTTGTCTTTCCCATATTCTATAAACAACATTTTCGAATAAATTCGCCGCTTAAAGCCCGAAAATTATGAAATGTTCAATACATTAATATAACATAAAAAGTGTGAATGTTCCAAAGGGCAATCCTTTTCTATCTATATGGAATATTTGAGAGAAAAGGAGGGAATTATTCTAAAATTCTGCATACTATACGATTAACCTATTTACCTATTCCCTGCATACTACGATGTTGTATCGATAACTTGTCCTATGCTTAAGCCATCGATACAAATCGAAATCGAAATCCTATTTATTGACAAAATCTCTTAAGCCTCAGCCAGTCACCAATTTTGATGCTATTATCTTTTTGAGAATATACGAATGTTCTATGGCGTTCAAAATCGATTTATGGTTAAAAACCCATTTCTCAAAATCGATATTCAAAGATTTTATGAAGTAAATATATATAGAATACCAAGTTTGTTTCTTGAATTGCAGATGCTTTCTTCTGCCTATTACAATCATGTATACCCTTCTTGCACAGGGTATGCAAATGTCTAATTGAAAGTGAAAACCAGCCAGCTGATGATCATTGCAATGCTGATGATTTGTTATTAATGATGATGCTGCTGCTGCCTAGTGCGCACACCTGGTCGCCTGGCAAATGATAACTGCTCCAGCTGACTCCAAGCGAGCTGTTAACCAAAACTTTTTGGCCATGTTTATGCATTAGACGTGTCAAATACTTTTTTGTTACTGCAGTCGCGTGGCGTTCTCTCGCTGCCCTTTATGGCCATTAAGTTACCATTGGCCCAATGGCGCAGGCATCAGCCAGCGAGCAGCGAGTTGTGGGCGTGCGAGTGGGCAGGGCGAAGGTAGCTATATGCCGCACAGACGTATAAAAGGTTTATATATTTCTAGCACAGCAGATGCTACCCTATATAGCCACAGTTGCCCCAGTTAATAGACATTTGATACTCTACAGGAAATGCTGCATATCGTGCTAAGCTACGGTGCATAAACATAGCTATAACAATAAACTGCTGCTATGAATATTATATAGTAATAGACATATAGCTGAATACTGTTAAAATATAGCACAATGTTATAAAGAGCAAATCATGAAATCGAGCTGTGCATAAAAATTAATAATGCATTAAAACGCATTACATAAAACAATACACAACCGCTGCCAACTCAACATGCTAAGTTAACAGACAAGCAGCTGCTAACATAACATATAATACGCATGTTAAAAACATATGTTAAAAAATCTTTAAGAATTGCATGATAAAATCCGACTCAGAATAAAAAGGAAATTTCCATTTTTTTTTTTTTTTTGAAGCTGCATAAAAAATTGAGCATTTTTTCGTGTTAACTTATCACATATAAATCACAGTATTATATGCACAGTTAGAATTCATCGCAAAGAGGGTATTAGTTAGTCACATGGCCAGCACATTTGCTGCACAGCTCCTGCCCCACATTCGACCCACTTTTAATGTGGCATTTGGTTGACGCAGAAACACCAAAAATGTTAGCATGTGCTGTTAAGTAACGGCAACAATGCGTATAAACATTATCAGAGCGGGCACAACAACAGCCGAAACAGCCAAAACAATGAGGCGTCGTTATCATTACGAGGCGCGAGAACAACGCCAACAACAACAACATTATCATCATCATCATATTATCATCATAATTATCGGGAGAGAAAGAGAGAGAGAGAGGAGGCAGAGAGAGGGAGCAGAGACTTTTATAGAGACTAGAGAGCATATTGCAGCAGAGTCACGTATTTGGCAAATCCGTTAAAAAGAAAGTTGAAGCTGTCACATACGCAGTCACATCCCAGCACATTCACATAAATCCCATATAAATGTTATATATATATATTTATATTTATATATGTAAAAGCAGATCCCAGACAGTTACAATGCGGCTTAGACAATTCGTCATGTCATAAGGCTCAGCGCCCCAGAGACAGAGCGAGAGAAAGAGAGAGAAAGGAAGCGAGAGCTCAGTTGAGATCTCAATTCTGGCTAATGGAGTTGCAACAACAACTACAAGAACAACAGCTATAACTGCCTTCTTATGAATTTCAATTGGCCCACAAATGTCCTCAGCTCAAAAAGGGCCAACTGCGTGGTGCAGTGAATGTACTAATACCCTGTTAACAAGAACACGAGTTGGGTATATACAAAATGGAGGCCAAATTGATGGATTAAACTATAATTAAAAAAAAAAGGCTCCACATTCTTCAACAAAAAAAAAAAATAATAATGATGTTGATAATAAAAAAATAAATATAAAACTAATATTTTTAATAATTAGATTAATAATAATAGTATTATTAATAATAATAATATATAGTTCATAAGTAAATAAACTTGAATTTAACAATAAAGTTTAAAATGGATTTTTATGGATTTGCAGATCTGGAGGTTTATAGCAGCTTGAGCTAGAATATAAGAGTTCCTGCTTTGCTGAGAATATAGAATAATTCTAGGAATATGGAAGAAATTCAAACTAGTAGACCAATCTCCTTAATTCTAGACGATTAGTAAAGTTCGAGATATTCGGTTTGTAAATCGAGAAATATAAACAAAAAATTAAAAAAATATAGTTTGTTTGACTTTTTACTGTGCTAAGGGAAACGTTGGATTGTCCAACTTGTAGAGTTAAGAGAATTCTTTGAAAATCACAAGTTTTATTTAACAAATGCAAAGCTTATATATTTCCTTCTAAGCCACAACCCTCAGTGGCTGCCGTGACAGGGTATCTTATAGTCTAATAGTTAAACCTTAACATGAGTATTGGGGTGTGTGTGTGTGTGTGTTTGCATTACAAATATGAAACGCCCACCAAAGCAACAGCAAAAACAACAATTGCCGCATGCCACTCTTACAACAACAAAAGGAGCAACATGCAGCAGAAACGTGCGTCTCCCTAATTCACAGCAAGACGCTTGTGTCCTTCCTGCATTGAGCCGCAGGCGGTCGATTCTTGGGCATCCTGCGGCGCTAATAACCCACTTACTTATAGTTATCCCTTTGTCCTGCTGCTGTGGAAGCTCTGACAGGCCATCAATTACGAGTATTATGCGAGTATTACTTATATAAATGCACAGCGGGGTTGGGCATGGCCCGGGATGGGCGGCAACAATTGCAATCAAATTGACCACAACGGAAATTTTCGCAAATGCAATTTTGGCATTTTTTATGGCAAATAAAAAACAAATAATTATGTCGTCAAGTATGGAACACACGCCCTCACAGTAAATCGTTCAGCGTTTAAAATTTATTTAATAGATTTTTTATTTTAGAAAAATTGGACACGGACTCGAACTACAGCGGCAGCTGTCAACGGCAGCGTTGCCAGATTGAGAGATTTCTCGAAATGTGTCCAATTGGACATGTGCATAGTTAAAAAAAAAGTGGAAGAGCTTGCACAAATCAAAGTGAGAAGCGTAACAAAAGCAATGAAAGAAAGCAAAATGAGAGAGGTGTGGAAACCAGAAACGGAATACGAAAAACAAAAACAGCTGTGAGCAGACGCACCTCGAGCCGCAACTGATAAGCGACAGAGTTGGGACACAAGAGGAGCCAAGGCAGGGCTGAAGGAGGCGCGGAAGGGAGACAGCGAGGAACAGAGATAAACCACAACAACACAGTAATTAATTTCGTGGATATTCCCTGTGTGTCGTCGATTGATGAATGCAAATGAAATTTTTACATGCGCGAAGCAAAACAAATTCCTTTTTGTTTTATATATGTATGAGTTCTGTTAACGCGCTTCGTAATGATTCAGATGACGTAAATTGAGCAGACAGCAGAGCGGGCGATCGATGGGGTGAAGAGGGAGCCGAAGGGTAGGGAGCAAAAGAGACAGGCGCCACAGCAGCCGCAGCCGCAGCTGTTGACCGCAAACCGCAGGCAGCGGAGCAGAGACAGAAGCAGCAAACGTCACAGCGAAAGGATTGCGTGTGTGCATGTATGTGACTGTGTGTGTGTGTGCGAGAGAGTGCGCGTTATATGCACACACATATATATGTAGATATAGTTGTATTTGCATTTGTGTGCTGCTCTTTTGGACGCATCATAAATAATGCGCCCAGGTGACACGAATCCCCAGCGCTTATCAAAAGAAGCGCCATGAATTTAAGCAAAAGGAATGCGAATAAATAAACGTGCACAAGGAGACAAATGGTTAAAAAGAAAAGGGGAAAAACAAAAACAAAAACGGTTTATAAGGCGCGCACATAATGGACTTGAGCAATAAGTGATAAGGTCTGGCAACACTTAAGAGTGGAAACTATTAATTGAACAAGGTCACATTTTTTTTTTTTTTGGGAGACTTTTAGTGTTGAAGATGGGCGTATTTTGGCTGTTTTTTTTGCCAAAAAAATCGTAACTTCATTATTTAAATAATTATAATAATCAACTATTAAAATTTTGCGTTCTCTGTAACCTAATATTTTACAAAATGAATCCTAATTTGCTTAATTTAATAGCTAGATATTGGTATTCAACTAACAATTAAAACGTTTTTAATCATATGTATATTATATATATATATATTTTTTTTTTTGGTATTATTCTTATTTAAATTCACTTTTACTCTGAAGAAACTAACATTTTTTGAAATATTTTAATTTTCTATCAAAAATATTTGTAGCGTTCTCTTATTATCCTCTCCCTCTTTCTATTCCTTCACTCTCCTTGTTACTATCATGAACTGTTTTCCCAACCATTTTGAATACTTTGCACAATATTTTCTAACCGGTTTAAAACCTGTTTTCAAAACTGAAATATCGAATTTCATCAACAACATGTTTATAGTGCAGTTAAAAACACAGAGAGAAAAGTTAATAGACTTTAATTCTTTTCCAGCTAAAATGTAAAAAATACTATATAAACAGGAATTACCTGTAGATTCCGCTAGACTGTGGATATATTTGAATATATTTATATAGAGTTCTGGTAAACAATTTATATAGACAAGCGAAAATTGCAATATCATTTATTATCGCTGAGTTTCTGGTTACCTACCAATTTATTAGCAAACCAAAGAGAACAACCCTTTCCACACACACACACACATGCACACACGCACAACCTCCCTTTCACATATGATTATAGATTACCGTTAAGCCCCTTTAATACACATATGTTGGAGTTGAAATTAATGAAGGGTTACTTAAATGACAATTTATTGGTTATTGACTTATTGCCAAATGCCACGCCCCATTTTCTTGAGTGAAATGCAAATAAATTTCGCGACAGTTGTAACCCCCACCGCCCTCCCTCCAACCGAACGCCCCTTTAATAGACCCGAAATGTGCGTGCGTTAAACTTTTTAAAGCGTTGCGCCTCATTAAACGCACAAAATGTGAAAATCTGAATGAATCGAAAAAAAAACAGTGCTGTGTTGAGAACTCGTGCCGAGGCCAAGGCCAGGGCCGTTGCGGCTGCCATTACCACGCCCATTAATGCAAATTAAACGCAATGCGGACATATGCCCAAAACTGACTGAATGCCCGACTGCCTAGCGACTGCCTACTCTTGGCTGGGATGTCACAGCGCATTATCATTCATAAATCAAAACATGGAAATTGCCGAAGCACATGAAGCTGTGCGCTCTCAATCTGCAGCCCAATCTGAGTCTGAGCTCCGAGCGGGGGTTGTTGGCTTTGCCATTTGATAATCTTTTTCAATTTGCGCCTGGAAAATGCCTGCCTGCCTGCCAGCCTGCCTGCCCTCCATCCCCCGTTGCACACTCTAATAAACATATACAACTCCGCTCAAAAAGTTATGAATAAATTAAGACATTTGTTGTACTGGCTGCTCACTTTTTTATGTTTGTGTTGCCGTCTATTAAATTGGCATTAGAGTGGGCTTACGGGGGGTTGAGGGTTACGGGCCAGGGGTTAGGGGATTGCAGTGCCCGCAGGCCCTTGCCAAGTGGCTGTTGCAGTCCCATAAAACTAAAATTAAGTTGTCAGTTTTGCCACTTCAGGCGAAATGTGCGCGAATTTCGTAAAAAGTAAACAAATTGAAATCGGAGCTGTGCTTGCGAGCTGTGTAAATGTCAGCGATATATGCGGTAGGCCAAGCACGAGTACCGAAAGAAAATCTTTAAGAAAACAAGAAAAAAAGAAACTTTAGCTACACGAATAGTAAATACCCTTGCAAGCATGTTGAAGATGTTGACTCATAAGCTTTCTAGTTCATTAAAATGTTTTCATTTGATTGTTTTAGATTGTTTCTGCATGGGCCATAAGATATATACCGAACTATACCTTATATACCTAAATATATAGGACATTATTCTGTTCGAATGACAGAACTTTGGATTGAAATCCAAAACTTCCAATTTAAGCTCCAAGCATTACTTTTTTTCAATTATTTTATCTGCAAGCATTACTTTTTGCATAGCCCCATCAATATACCCAACATTTCGGTTAGTGTATAAGTTAAAAAAAATACGGATGTGGCAATCAGAAATCCTGTAGAGCGCTTTTCAATGAAAATTCATCAGCATGTCATCAATGTCTGGAAGACAAGCACAAATCTTTGCGTGTTGCTGCTGCTGCTGCTGTTGCTACCTCTTCTTCTTCTTCTGCGACTTCTTTTTCTCAGCTATTCTATTCTGTACTTAAGTCTGGGCTGTTGTTTTCTTAGTAACGCGAACGCCACCCAAAGCGTTTTCCATTTGCCAAAGGGAAATATCAACGGGGTAAACGTTCGGGTTCTTATATATTTTGACAGACAGTTGGCAGCAGCATGTGGCAGGGGTTAGCGGAGCCTGCGGTGCGGCGGGGATGCAGGGGGTATAGGGGGAGGCGCGTCTTCAATTACGACACGAGCGTTGAAAATAAAATTTCAGCAGTCGCCGTCGCACCGTTTGCCATATGGGAAATGTCACTTGTGTAAGGAAAATCAACGGACAGATGTGGGCGTTGAGAGGGGCGGGATGTGGCTGAGGTGGAGAGGGAGGGGGAAGGGAGGTAAATCAGAGCTGTGCCTACCGCAGCCGAAGGCGAAATGTCGCAAAACGGCGACTATAGAAATCAACGTCACCGAATGGACAACACACGTGGGGCCAACAAAGATGTGGATCATGATGATGATGATGACGATGAAGTGGATAATGATGATGGGGATAATGATGTTGTGGCTGTTGGGGCCGTTAAAAAGCCAGCGCCAAATAGCTGCGAAAAGTAAAGCCGCTCGTAAAACTCAAACGAGGCGAGGAAGGCAAAAACATGGCGCCAAATAACCGCAAACATAACGACAGCCCCAGGATCAGGACGTTGGCGACGTTCGCCGCCATTTTGTAAAAGAAAAGTGCATATAATAATATAAAACAGCAACAACAACAACAGCAAAAAACAGCAGCAACCGCTACACATAAGAAGTCTAGCAAAAAGGCATTAAAGCCAGAGAATGTAGACAACATTGACGGAAAACAAGACGAACATTTAATACTCTTTAAAAGACTATTGTTAGAGGCAGAAACATGAACTGATCTAGCTTAATCAATATTTAACAATATGGCCCAAGAAAAACAATCTTAACAAGAGAAAGTACGTGAGGGATCCAAATATCATATCGAACCAATTTTAAAGAATTATATTAAAAATTTGACTATCAAAATGTTATACAATATATATATATATGTATTTTGTATAATTTACAATATCTAGATACGTTGGCAAGCTTTGGATATCACATTAACCGAATTAAAAGCTATATGGCCAAAACCAAAAATAGTTTGACATGCATGTCAAAGTGGCTGTTAATTTTGTCAGGAATTGTAACTATTTGATATAAATTGATGGCTCTGGCGACCTTTCCATATTTCAATATTTATTTGTTGGCTACACGGACCTCGAGCCAGCCAACAAATAAATATTTGATATAACATTATTTCTACTTAAAATTCAATTTACAATTCATACCCCTTGCTACACCTCATATCAAAGATGCCTAACAAGCTACATCACATAGTCAATGTACACTTACGCGAGCAAGGTCAATAAGAAGCACTTGGAGTAAGGCAGGCAGAGTGAGGGGTGGGGGAAACTAGAGCTACGGATTGGGCACTGAAAATGGGCGTCTGTGATTTGGCTTTTGAGAAAAGTGGAAAGTAGAAAGTGGAAAATGGCGAATATGTCGCCGAACATCGTAAAAATTTATGCCCAAAACGTAAGGCCTCGGCCTCAGCCTCAGCTGATGGGGCAGGAGGGAAAACTCAAACAGTCATGTGAGCATATTAAATGGAATGGGAACTCTGCCCCATCTGCTGGTCAAATTGCGTTCTTATGGCACTTTAGTGGCAAAATCAAATTAGAATTTATGTTAAGTTGGCCGCAATCATAAATGGCGCCCAATGTGGGGCCGCATTGAATGGCCATAACCAAAGAGTGGACCAGAGCTTGGCGAACTCGACCATTACGAAGATAATGGACTGGAACTGGCGAAGGGGGCAGTGATAACTGTGCAGATTTTTAGTTTTAGTTTTTAGCATAAATTTTTACAGCCCTCTTTATGTATGGCGCCCAACGTGGGCTAGGCGCATTGGATTAGTGGCTTGTAATGTGCGCCATCTGTCGGCCACTTGAGGGCATTACTCACGCCACATTTGGCGCATTCAAGTGCTTAGCGTGTTAATTTGCACCAGTTTCAGTGCTTCGAACTCTAGTTTTCACTTACAGGAGGGGTTGGACTCGGACTTGCTGCGTTCCACGAGAGGGGTTGCTTCTGCCCCTGGGCCAGAAATTGTGTCTGCCTAAGCCCTCACAATTGCCGTTTGATTGAGTGATGCGCTCTGCTCGCTCTCTAAAACTCTAGACAATGTTGTTGTTGTTGTGGAAGAGACAGTTGTTGAGGGTGCAACAGGAACAACATAATCATCATCATCAACAGCATTATCAACATTATCTACATTATCAGCAGGAGCAGCCACTGCTGACGAGCATTAAATTAACTGTAACTGGCACCGGTAGCTGCACTTTACACATTTTACATATGTCGACCAAGATCTGACTGGCTGGGTGGGTGGTTGCTTTGCTGGTTGAGCTTGGGTCTCTGGTTGGCTTGGTTAATATTCCCTCGAGTGTAAAAAGAAGAAAAACAACAAGAACAACAGACCTTCTAGCCAAAATCAAAGCGCATGCACTCAAAAGATCTGAAACTCTACGGACTCTACGTAATTCAATAGCCCAAAAGCCGACACTGCCCCTCATCCTTTTTAATGCCAATGCCCATTGCCTTTGACATGCGGCTCTGGACAGGCACTCATCAAACTTTTGACATGCAACTCAACATTCATTGGATGGTCGAGTGGGGTGGGATTGGGTTGGGTAGGGTGTGGGGTTAAAGAGAGCATTCGAGGCCGATGCTGCTGCGCCTTTTTGCATGCAAAATGTCAGCGCATATGTCAGACTTTTGCATACGACTACCCCAAACCCGACTAACAACTTACATGCCACACACCTCGCATTATCGAGGGGTGTTTGTTGCATCTCAACATAATATTTAATACTATTTGAATATCCTGACATATTGTGGCTATAAAGAAAATATATTGTCGGTGAATGTGCGAGAACTTCTATATGCAGCATTCGGCGTTTTATGAATAAATGAATTGGATAATTGGATGAATACGAAATTCGGATTCATTAAGAGGGAGAAGAATACTTAAAATAAGTATCTGCTGTTTACGAAGAAAATTTATTCCAAAAAGTATATATAAGGATACTAAAAATGAGTGAAATAGATGAAGTTGCAATACAAAAAGTCTTCACTTTCAAATAATATCTTTGGCAGCCCATGTTAAACAAATCATAATAAATATTCTGGGAAACTGAGCAAGTTATAGTATAAATATAATTCTATCTCCATATATCGATAGAATTTTCTTCTGAAGATCAACACTAAATTGTAAGAAAAACTTCTATAACTGAGTCTCAAAGTCAGACCTTTGTGAAATTTATAATTTTCATAATGATAAGTTCTTGAAAAGTCAGAAATATTTGGGAGCCTTTATAACATTTATACTTTTAAAGATTTTGATATAATATAAGGTTGGGTTACAATCTCTTCAAGATATTGTATTTCAAGCGTTTCCCCAAATGTTGAGGTCTTTTGTATCTAGAAATTGAGGATCCACAAAGAAAATTGTTTTGAAAGGTTATTCATGATAAATCTTCTTGAAAACTGATAAAGTGTATATGGGTTTATCTTGCTTTACTCGAAATATTTCTTCTGAAAAACTTATTTAAGGGCTTTACTAGCATATAAAATATATAGTTTGTTTTCAATATTTTGTAGATTTTGTATCACAGTCCTTTTGAAAAACTCTCCTCTAAATTGGGCCAAACATTTTTGAAAATTTATGAAGGAACCACAAAGAATATTTCATCGATAGGATCTTAGCTATAAGACTTTTCGCGTGACCAGCAACAAACTATAATACTTCAAATAACTCTCGCATTTCCAGTTAAGAGTTTGCAGTATTTTGTTTTTTTTTTTTTTTCTAAGCCTATGTCCAAATGCATTTTGATGCAAAACTGAAGCGAAGTTTGGGCCGCACTTCTTTGAGCGCTGACCCACCCCCTCTCTCCCTACTGCTCTCCCGCTTTCTCCCACTGACTCTATAATTCTGTCGCTTTCTCTGGAAATGCCCTATCGCATTCTCTGTGTTTGCTATGATGTGCCTGTAACTGTAATTGATGCTGACTTTTTGACAGTTTGAATGTCGAAAACGAACAGATGAGCGCGCGTACCGATGAGCAGGGGTTGAGGCGGGCTTGACGGGCATAGGGGGGTGTAGGGGTGGGTGGTCTAACAGCGAATGCTGCTCCAGACACGGCGCTCGGCTCGTCTACTGTTACAAAAATGACAACTCTGATTAGTTTGTGACAGTTTCGTGATTTGAATTCAATTATGACATGCAGATTGGGACTGGCGCAACTCGCAGGGAATTGCAGTTAAACACTGAAACTTCATTATGAATAGACTCCGAGGAAAATACACGGAATTGCAGCTGACAAAAGTTGACTGCTATGCGAACTGCTCAGGGCTTGGCCTGCACAAAAGCTGACTGCTATGCGAGCAGCTCAGGGTTCGCCGCCAATGGATCAATAAAGACGCCGTTAAAGAGTCAATATTTTGATTTTGAGGAACAGCAGCAGAGCGACAGCAGGGAAAACAAAAGGACGTGAAAAAGGAGCGCAGCGCACTAAGCAAATAGAAAACTTTCACATTGCCGCCAACAAGGACAATAGCGTACGAGTTGGAGGAGGCGGAGAGGGGTTGGGGGCTAAAGTCTGGAGCCGGGGCAACGTAGAAGTGTTCAATGCCTGCGCCCATTGTCAAAAAGAATCAACAAAAAACTGAAATCGGATATTAAATGCACAACAAACAACAACAACAAATAACAACAAGAACGAACAAAGGCGAACGCTTGAAATGAATACGCCAGAAGGAGACGCTGCAGCCATGGCGCGCTACACTGAGCGAAAGAGTCAAGTAACAAGAAATTACAATAAATTAAGTAATAAATGTAAAGATAAGGGGTTGGGATAGTTTTGAAAAACGTTTCAGTCTATTTGGAGCCGAATCAATCTTACGTTTTGACATTAAAGCTTTATCACTAACTGGGGGACCATATTTTAGTTAAAAATGTGGATTTTTTCTAGAAATCACGCAAGAAACTTTCTTTTTGTTTGTATAAAAGCTATTAACCGTATAATACCTTCCATAGGAATATTAAGGACTTCCATTAAGAAACGAACAAAAGCCTACAAAAACGTGTGAAGTATTCAAATCAACAACATGAACTGGTTCTAGGCCTTGAAAATCATTCAAATTCTCAGCAGCTTTTTGCGCAGTGTAATAGTGTTAACTGGAGCAGCATTGGTGGCAGGGGCCGCAGCGACTGTGGTGGCAACTAAATAGTTGCACTAATATGTCCATGACGTTGGTAAAATAAAACCCACAGCACGTGTGTGTGTGTGGGTGTGTGTGTTTGGTTGAAAGGCAGCTGGGTTCAGTAATTGAGGCAAAAACTAAGGGCAAGTGTCGCAGGACAACAGAAGGCCGTGCTGCAAAGTGCATGCCGAGAGAGAGTCACACAGGACAAGAGCCAGGACGAGGCATAACTCCAAATGGCCATTCGATATGGTTACTTTAAAGGGTAATTAAATTAATCGTGCAGCAGGAGCAACAGCAGCAGCCTTGTCCTTGTTGACATCCAAACAAAAGGACACGCGGCGCACCCAGAGAATCCTGCCTGGCTGAATCAGAGCTCTCTTTCCCTCCACCTCTAACCCGACTGGTTACCGCTTCTTCTTGTCGTATGCATATTTCATTATGACAGCAGGGAGCTGGGCGTGGCGGAGCAGGGGTTCAATTGTGCAGCACGCGGGGGGTTGCTCTGCGCGGCGATGCTGCGAATGTGGACGTGGATGAGGTTGAGGATGCGGATGCGGATGCCATGAAGGAAGCTTCCGTGTGCGCCTTATCGCGTGTCAAATCATCGTTACGATTGCCGTTACCTGCCTACCCCGCCCGTCTGACACCTACCCCTGCCCGAAGCCCTACACCGACCTACTTGTCATAATTTTTTTTTTATCATTTGTTTAGCCAGACAACACCTTGAAAATTGATGATCAAATGATGATTAAATATGTATTTGCTATCGTTTTTTTTTATTAGCGCGAGGGTTGAGGCTTCTGTATATGATCTGTCTAATGATTGCGTTGATTAATTATGAATCAATTACATTGTAAAAAGAGAAGCGCACACGCCACACAAACACACACACACACACACAATTATGCTATTTGCATAGAATTTAAATTTGTTATGGTTCCAGTAAAAGGTCGTGTGGGAGCTGGAAAGTTTAGGGGTTGGGAAACTTGGAATTTTTGGGTTCATTCAGGCGAGCCTCAAATAATTGAAGCACATTTAAAGGAGCTTTGATTCAATTATTTCTAAATTTTAAAGTGCAGGTTTCGCTTTCAGCAGAAGAAGAAGTCTTTTTTTTCAGCAAAAAAAAATATATGAGAGATTCAATTATTTTCCCAGACCAAAATCAAAGTAGTTATAAAGGCATTTTATCTATAAGGTATTTAAATTATATTTAAATTATTATAGAATTAATCTGTGAACAGTTCTGTTTTGTCAAAGGACAAATTTTCGGACGTGTACTGTACTGTGTTCATTCCCGAATGCTCTTTTTGTAAGTTCTTATATTCATTCGACTCGTATTTAGTTACGGCATCGTTTCTTACTGATTCATCCTAATTGCTGGATTTTTATTTTACAATTAATATCATTTTTGGAACTTTATCAAGTATTCTTTATCGAAGTCTTGAATGTGAAATGGTGAAATAGCAGCAATATTTCGCCTATTGTTTTTGAAACAATCTGGCAGCACTAAAAGAGAGTTTAGTATGCTTGTTAAGTTGGCTGCGGCCCACTTTAACAAGAATTTGCGGCATTCATGAGAAAGTCAGATTAATGAAATTATGTATATGTTATGCGATTATTGTTTAAAAATTAATAAAGATTAAGCTTAATAAATTTATATAGTTTTATGATTTATCATATACATACATATATATATATGTATATATAAAGTTACTATTGTGATTACTCCGCTTAAAAAACCCTTCATGAAAATTCCAAAGAATATACAGATAATGTTATTGTAAATGTACTTCACTTTATCTGATTTAAAAGCTGAATTGCAAGTATGTTTGAAAAGCACGAAACTCTTGCAGAGAAAATCAAAACTTCGCTCAAGCGGAAACTTTGTTAAACAACCGAGTTCTATGCGGCTACGGCAAGCCACAACTTTGTGGATAATCATAATGATAATGACGATAATAATGATGACAAAGCTAACCAAAAAAGGCGACTGGGTCAGTGGGCGTGCTCTATATGCAGACACACCAAAGCAAACATATGTAATACATATAGACATAACTATAGACACATGCCTAGCAATAGAGGAGCTTTGGCTTATGACATGCTAAATTCGAAATAGAATCGAAAAGGAAAAACATGAATTTACTGCATAATTCATTGAAATGCTGGAACTCAAAGCAAACTGAGAGAAGAAAGCAAGAACAAAATTGAAAGTTTCTTAATTAAAATCAAATTTGTGTTACAAATCGGAATGAAAAAGTGTTGCCCCCTTCGCTCTAGTGCCCCCCCACCACTCAACGCGCTCCCGCTTCCGCTCTCCACTTTTATGTGCCGCTCGACCAATTAAAAGTAAACAAAAATTAAATTATGCAGCTACAAAAAGCTGCACGTAGAGCACAGCCAAAAGATTGACTACAGCAGTTGCCCGACCCGAAAGCTACAATTGAATTAGAAAGCAGCAGAACGAGAGGCAGAAGTAGAGAGTAGAAGTAGTGGAAGGCGGGGATCGGGGGGCGGGGGCTAGAGGGGAAGCAACAGCCAAATGCTTGCTGCTTCGACCGGAGGTTGTCATTCCATTCAAGTGCGGCGAATTGAATTTCAGTTTCTTTATATCTATTTTTGTTTTTTTTTTTTTTTATCCCACTCTTCGCTTTGGCGCTTTATTCAAGTTTTGGCAAAATGGCGCAGCGTATTGTGTAGCGGGCGCCGGGGCGAAGGAAATGATAGTCAAGGCAAATGTGATTTTGCAGCAAAACGTTAGACGCAGCTATAGAAAACAAGACGGCAACGCTTTGTAATTGAATTGAGCGCCGAAAAGCGCGCTGCTAAAAAATAAAATAAAAACTGGGTATATAAAAAGAAAAGCAAACAACCACAAAAGGCTGCGAAAAAAAATTGGTGTGGGGGAGAGAGAGAGAGCGAGAGAGCGAGAGAGCGAGCGAGGCAGGGAACAATGGCGGCGGGCTACTAATAAAATAAACGAAAAGCTTTTGTAAGCAAATTGAAAACATAAACAAACGAAAATTGATCAACAAAAATAAAAAAAAACTAGAGAAAAATTCAATGGGCTAGGCAGCTAGGTGAGGGGGGAGCGGGGGGCAGTGCACACAAAGGATAAACAAAATGTTTTTACTGGCGAAACAAAAGCCAAGCGAACAAAAATGACTAAAATATAAAAACAACAAAAGTCACAAAAATGCACAACAAAAGTTTTTTTTTACAATCAAAAAAGTGAGCACAGCGCAAAATAAAGAACAAAAACAAAACACAATAAGCAAATGTATATGAAATTCAATTTCTGCAAAAATAAACAAAATGGCGTCTATGTGTTTGTGTGTGTGGGTAACAACAGCAGAAATTCGATTAAAACTTTTGCACTGCCCAAAAATACACACACACACACGCACGCAAAATAAGCGCAAATTAAAGAAAAACAAGCAGCGACGCCGACTGCGCGCGGGCTACATTAAAGTTTTGCCAAAAAAAAAGAAATTCAAGCAGCAGCAACAACAATGCTGCAGCAGCAGCAACTGTAAAAGCGAAGCAGTCATAAAAACGTGCAGGCAGAAAGTTAGCGGCGAGTGTTGAAAGCGCCCGCAACAACAACAATAACAGAAATAACAATGGCTGCACTTGCTCATAAAGCGCAGTTGGACAAGCACTGGCAAATGGTAAACACAGCCTGCACAGTTTGCGAGCCACTGCATATGCAGGCCATATACATACATACATATACAGGCGCAGCACACTAGCCATCTTGCTCGCACAGCATTGACACGCCCCTGCACACACACAAGCGCTCCCGCTCGCACACGCACGCACTGCCTAGCCGCCACTCACGCATTTTCGAACATTGAATTCTTTCGAACTTGCGCCATTTCCCCTACTTGCGAGCGCGCGCATCTGTGTGTGTGTGTGAGGGTTTCTGTGCACGTTGTACTGTTAACTTTGTGCAGTTGTGTCTTTTGTTTTTCTTTGTCGTTTTCTTCTTTTGTACTCACTTTATCATGTCCGGTAGGCGTTCCGGTACTTTAGGGTGGGTGTTTTTCTTCACATAGCTGGATGATAGCGCCTCGGTGCATGCCAGCATTAGCTCCGTGGATAACTCGACCGGATGTTGTGGTGATTTTTCTTCGGGTAACTGCAAATGGCGAAAGAATCAGTTGAAAAACAAAAAAAATCAAAAATAGAAATCTAACAGAAAGTCAAAAAGTGTCAATGGACTTGTTGGCGTAGTTGTTGTTGTGGCTGTGTTGTTGTTGTCGCACAATTGTTGCATGCTTTGCGGCGTTAGACGACATTGTTCGTGTGTGTTCAAATTAATTATAAAAGTTAACAGCTACAGCAACAACAACAACAGCAGCAAGAAGAAGAAGAAGAACAACAACAACAACCGTAACGGCCACTCACATCAATCAAAATGTTAATTGATGTTTTTTAACGCGACGCTCTTTATCTCTTTCTCTGTTTCTGCTTCTTCTTGATTACATGACAAGCGGCGTGCGCGCTGATCCATCAGCAATAACCAGAGGTGGGGCGGGGTCTAATGCGGGGGCAGGGGGACAAGCACAACAATAAACACGAGCCAAAGCAACAACAACAACAACAACAGCAAGGCAGTAAAATATTTTTTATGAAATACAAAATATAAAAGCACAGCAAACGAACAACAACAATGCATAAATATAAAATGGCTTTTTACGCGCTTTAACGATTGATTTAACAGCGGCCCGCAAATATACGTACATATATATATATATAAACATTTATGCATATATATAAACAATAACAAAAAAGACGCACGCAAAACTTGACAGCCAAATGCTGACAAATTGTCGGCCCAGGCTGGGCAGGGGGGGGTCAGTGAGGGCTAGGGGTTGCGGGCTGCGGGGGTTTTGCGGCTAGTGCGTTACGAATTTATAGGCCACAGCGCGACGCCGCGGCCAGTAAATAAAATACAAATAAAAATGCCACACAGGGCAACAAAAACAAAAACAAAAGGCAAAAAGCAAAAGGAACGCGCCAAATAAAAGCGTCAAAAGAAATGGCAAATAAACAAGCGAACAAAATAAGAAAACAATAAACTTTAAACTTGGCAAAGTTCTCGTGTGTGTGTGTGTGTGTGCGATTTGAGGCCAAAGCAAGTCGACTTGCGTATGCGCTACATTAATAAAAAATATAAGTATGTACTAAAAAACTAATTCACAAAGTTATTTGAACGCTGGAAATTTGGAAATTGCCTGAATTACAATCATACAAAATTAAAATGATATGTTGAAAATTTGTAATTCTTACTTTAAGTTACAATATTTTTATGTTAAAAAAAAAAACGATCAAGTTTTTAAAATGTCGAAAAGGGCGCGAAAGTAAAGCAAGTTCAAATTAATTTAAATTTAATTTAAGCTGAGTTTTTGACTTTAATTTGTATATAAAAATATATACATATATTTATATATACATATATTTATTTTAATAAACAAATACATGCAAAAATATATTATAAACATGAAAACAAAAGCTATTTAACTAATTCCCCTAATTTTTCTATAATTTTAAGAGTTCAAAAAGTTAGGTATTGAAAAGTTCTTGCAATTGTCACAAAGCTCAGCCCAGAACGCAAATGCCCTACAGCATAAATATATTTTATGGATAAAGCGTATAAGAGAGACCAAATCAGCGCGGCCAAGTGTTAAGTGGCTATATGCCAGGCAACTCGGGGGGGCGGGACGAGGGACAAGGAGTGGGGAAGAGGGCAAGGATAAGAACACGAGCCAAGTTTAAAGCGTGCGACGCACTTGGGGGAATTACGATTCTGGATGCATTTCATGGCGACAGCGCGGCGACACTTTTATTGGGCCACCAGAGGCTTTGGCTCACCTGGAAACTCTTGCTGATGGCATCGAAGAGCGTCGCAATGGAGTTGCCCAGAAGCGCATGGCGCGCAATCTGTGGACAAACGGAGCACGCATTCCGATACAGCTGCACGGCCAGTGTGACGGATCTGAAATCGAAGTAAATCGATTTGGTTTTATTGATTTCATTAATATTCTCGTTCAGCTTACTTCTTTGAGATCTCAGCATTGTCCTCCAAGCCCTTGCTGATCACATGATTGGCCAGCACACCGAGCCCATCCATGCTGAGGAACGCCTGAAAGTCGTAGGTCTGCGCCTTTGGTATCACACGCAACAGATTGCCCAGCGTACGGTCCAGACCCTGAGAACCGCCGCCCTTCATCACCAGATGCAACAGCTTCGGCACGCTGCTATCCCGTTTCACATGGGCGGGCAGGGCCTCCAATGTGGACAAGTAATCCGCGGCACTGGAAGTTGACACGAGTTGAAGAAGAATATTAACAAAAATTTAGGTATTGAAATGGAATTTTAAATCTCTATCTCTATATTGGCGGAAAACGGCTATACAGTAGTATATCCGCTATTATCCTATATGGACATGGGTCAAAATTTCCCACCCCATAACTCGGTCAAAACCCAACCGATTTTCATATGGTTTGTCCTTTTATGCATGGTTTGACCTCCAGATCAATCTGGCATCTAAATCTGGCAACATTATTTTTAGTCAAAATTCATGTCAAAATGATGCCCTCAAATATCCTATATAGGATATAGACATAGGTCAATATTTCCCACCCCCATAATTCGGTCAAAACTCAACCGATTTTCAAAAGGTTTGGCTTTTTGTTCATGGTTTGGCCTCTTGATCAATTCTGCATCCAAATCTGCCAACATTAGTTTTGGTCAAAATTCATGTCAAAATTATACCCTCAAATATCCTATATAGACATAGGTCAAAACTTCCCACCCCCATAACTCGGTCAAAACTCAACCGATTTTCAAAAGGTTTGGCTGTTTGTTCATGGTTTGGCCTCTAGATCAATTCTGCATCCAAATCTGGCAACAGTATTTTTGGTCAAAATTCATGTCAAAATGATGCCCTCAAATATCCTATATAGACATAGGTCAATATTTCCCACCCCCATAACTCGGTCAAAACTCAACCGATTTTCAAAAGGTTTGGCTTTTTGTTCATGGTTTGGCCTCTAGATCAATTCTGCATCCAAATCTGAAAACATTAGTTTTGGTCAAAATTCATGTCAAAATTATACTCTCAAATATCCTATATAGACATAGGTCAAAACTTCCCACCCCCATAACTCGGTCAAAACTCAACCGATTTTCAAAAGGTTTGGCTGTTTGTTCATGGTTTGGCCTCTAGATCAATTCTGCATCCAAATCTGGCAACAGTATTTTTGGTCAAAATTCATGTCAAAATGATGCCCTCAAATATCCTATATAGACATAGGTCAATATTTCCCACCCCCATAACTCGGTCAAAACTCAACCGATTTTCAAAAGGTTTGGCTTTTTGTTCATGGTTTGGCCTTTAGATCAATTCTGCATCCAAATCTGGCAACATTATTTTTGGTCAAAATTCATGTCAAAATTATGCCCTCAAATATCTTATATAGATATAGTCAATATTTCCCACCCCCATAACTCGGGCAAAACTCAACCGACTTTCAAAAGGTTTGGCGTTTTGTTCACAGATTGGCCTCTAGATCAATTCTGCATCCAAACCTGGCAACATTAGTTTTGGTCAAAATTCATGTCAAAATTCATGTCAAAATGATGCCCTCAAATATCCTATATAGACATAGGTCAATATTTCCCACCCCATAACTCGGTCAAAACTCAACCGATTTTCAAAAGGTTTGGCTTTTTGTTCATGGTTTGGCCTCTTGATCAATTCTGCATCCAAATCTGCCAACATTAGTTTTGGTCAAAATTCATGTCAAAATTATACCCTCAAATATCCTATATAGACATAGGTCAAAACTTCCCACCCCCATAACTCGGTCAAAACTCAACCGATTTTCAAAAGGTTTGGCTGTTTGTTCATGGTTTGGCCTCTAGATCAATTCTGCATCCAAATCTGGCAACATTAGTTTTGGTCAAAATTCATGTCAAAATTATACCCTCAAATATCTTATATAGACATAGTCAATATTTCCCACCCCCATAACTCGGTCAAAACTACACCGATTTTCAAAAGGTTTGGCTTTTTGTTCATGGTTTGGCCTCTAGATCAATTCTGCATCCAAATCTGGCAACATTAGTTTTGGTCAAAATTCATGTCAAAATGATGCCCTCAAATATCCTATATAGACATAGGTCAATATTTCCCACCCCATAACTCGGTCAAAACTCAACCGATTTTCAAACGGTTTGGCTTTTTGTTCATGGTTTGGCCTCTAAATCAATTCTGCATCCAAATCTGGCAACATTATTTTTGGTCGAAATTCATGTCAAAATGTTGCCCTCAAATATCCTATATAGACATAGGTCAATATTTCCCACCCCCATAACTCGGTCAAAACTCAACCGATTTTCAAACGGTTTGGCTTTTTGTTCATGGTTTGGCCTCTTGATCAATTCTGCATCCAAATCTGCCAACATTGGTTTTGGTCAAAATTCATGTCAAAATTATACCCTCAAATATCCTATATAGACATAGGTCAAAACTTCCCACCCCCATAACTCGGTCAAAACTAAACCGATTTTCAAAAGGTTTGGCTTTTTGTTCATGGTTTGGCCTTTAGATCAATTCTGCATCCAAATCTGGCAACATTCTTTTTGGTCAAAATTCATGTCAAAATTCATGTCAAATATCCTATATAGACATAGGTCAATATTTCCCACCCCATAACTCGGTCAAAACTCAACCGATTTTCAAACGGTTTGGCTTTTGGCTTTTTGTTCATGGTTTGGCCTCTAGATCAATTCTGCATCCAAATCTGGCAACATTATTTTTGGTCGAAATTCATGTCAAAATGTTGCCCTCAAATATCCTATATAGACGTAGGTCAATATTTCCCACCCCCATAACTCGGGCAAAACTCAACCGATTTTCAAAAGGTTTGGCTTTTTGTTCACGGTTTGGCCTCTAGATCAATTCTGCATCCAAATCTGGCAACATTATTTTTGGTCAAAATGCATGTCAAAATTATACCCTCAAATATCTTATATAGACATAGGTCAAAACTTCCCACCCCCATAACTCGGTCAAAACTCAACCGATTTTCAAAAGGTTTGGCTTTTTGTTCACGGTTTGGCCTCTAGATCAATTCTGCATCCAAATCTGGCAACATTAGTTTTGGTCAAAATTCATGTCAAAATGATGCCCTCAAATATCCTATATAGACATAGGTCAATATTTCCCACCCCCATAACTCAGGCAAAACTCAACCGATTTTCAAAAGGTTTGGCTTTTTGTTCATGGTTTGGCCTTTAGATCAATTCTGCATCCAAATCTGGCAACATTATTTTTGGTCAAAATTCATGTCAAAATTATGCCCTCAAATATCTTATATAGATATAGTCAATATTTCCCACCCCCATAACTCGGTCAAAACTTAACCGACTTTCAAAAGGTTTGGCGTTTTGTTCACAGATTGGCCTCTAGATCAATTCTGCATCCAAATCTGGCAACATTAGTTTTGGTCAAAATTCGCGCAAAATTCATGTCAAAATGATGCCCTCAAATATCCTATATAGACATAGGTCAATATTTCCCACCCCATAACTCGGTCAAAACTCAACCGATTTTCAAAAGGTTTGGCTTTTTGTTCATGGTTTGGCCTCTTGATCAATTCTGCATCCAAATCTGCCAACATTAGTTTTGGTCAAAATTCATGTCAAAATTATACCCTTAAATATCCTATATAGACATAGGTCAAAACTTCCCACCCCCATAACTCGGTCAAAACTCAACCGATTTTCAAAAGGTTTGGCGTTTTGTTCACGGATTGGCCTCTAGATCAATTCTGCATCCAAATCTGGCAACATTAGTTTTGGTCAAAATTCATGTCAAAATGATGCCCTCAAATATCCTATATAGACATAGGTCAATATTTCCCACCCCCATAACTCGGTCAAAACTCAACCGATTTTCAAACGGTTTGGCTTTTTGTTCATGGCATGGCCTCTTGATCAATTCTGCATCCAAATCTGCCAACATTGGTTTTGGTCAAAATTCATGTCAAAATTATACCCTCAAATATCCTATATAGACATAGGTCAAAACTTCCCACCCCCATAACTCGGTCAAAACTCAACCGATTTTCAAAAGGTTTGGCTTTTTGTTCATGGTTTGGCCTTTAGATCAATTCTGCATCCAAATCTGGCAACATTCTTTTTGGTCAAAATTCATGTCAAAATTCATGTCAAATATCCTATATAGACATAGGTCAATATTTCCCACCCCATAACTCTGTCAAAACTCAACCGATTTTCAAACGGTTTGGCTTTTGGCTTTTGGCTTTTTGTTCATGGTTTGGCCTCTAGATCAATTCTGCATCCAAATCTGGCAACATTATTTTTGGTCGAAATTCATGTCAAAATGTTGCCCTCAAATATCCTATATAGACGTAGGTCAATATTTCCCACCCCCATAACTCGGGCAAAACTCAACCGATTTTCAAAAGGTTTGGCTTTTTGTTCATGGTTTGGCCTCTTGATCAATTCTGCATCCAAATCTGGCAACATTAGTTTTGGTCAAAATTCATGTCAAAATTATACCCTCAAATATCCTATATAGACATAGGTCAAAACTTCCCACCCCATAACTCGGTCAAAACTCAACCGATTTTCAAAAGGTTTGGCTTTTTGTTCACGGTTTGGCCTCTAAATCAATTCTGCATCCAAATCTGGCAACATTATTTTTGGTCAAAATGCATGTCAAAATTATACCCTCAAATATCTTATATAGACATAAGTCAAAACTTCCCACCCCCATAACTCGGTCAAAACTCAACCGATTTTCAAAAGGTTTGGCTTTTTGTTCACGGTTTGGCCTCTAGATCAATTCTGCATCCAAATCTGGCAACATTAGTTTTGGTCAAAATTCATGTCAAAATGATGCCCTCAAATATCCTATATAGACATAGGTCAATATTTCCCACCCCCATAACTCAGGCAAAACTCAACCGATTTTCAAAAGGTTTGGCTTTTTGTTCATGGTTTGGCCTCTTGATCAATTCTGCATCCAAATCTGGCAACATTAGTTTTGGTCAAAATTCATGTCAAAATTATACCCTCAAATATCCTATATAGACATAGGTCAAAACTTCCCACTCCCATAACTCGGTCAAAACTCAACCGATTTTCAAAAGGTTTGGCTTTTTGTTCATGGTTTGGCCTCTAGATCAATTCTGCATCCAAATCTGGCAACATTATTTTTGGTCGAAATTCATGTCAAAGTGTTGCCCTCAAATATCCTATATAGACATAGGTCAATATTTCCCACCCCCATAACTCGGGCAAAACTCAACCGATTTTCAAAAGGTTTGGCTTTTTGTTCATGGTTTTGCCAATTATGCATCCAAATCTGGCAACATTAGTTTTGGTCAAAATTCATGTCAAAATTCATGTCAAAATGATGCCCTCAAATATCCTATATAGACATAGGTTAATATTTCCCACCCCATAACTCGGTCAAAACTCAACCGATTTTCAAACGGTTTGGCTTTTTGTTCATGGTTTGGCCTCTAGATCAATTCTGCATCCAAATCTGGCAACATTATTTTTGGTCGAAATTCATGTC
The DNA here is from genome assembly GCF_003285875.2 of Drosophila novamexicana. NCBI lineage: Eukaryota > Metazoa > Arthropoda > Insecta > Diptera > Drosophilidae > Drosophila > Drosophila novamexicana. Next base: position 1,824,722 of record NW_020824787.1, on the reverse strand, counting down.
AAAGTGTTGCCCTCAAATATCCTATATAGACATAGGTCAATATTTCCCACCCCCATAACTCGGGCAAAACTCAACCGATTTTCAAAAGGTTTGGGTTTTTGTTCATGGTTTGGCCTCTAGATCAATTCTGCATTAAAATCTGGCAACATTAGTTTTGGTCAAAATTCATGTCAAAATTCATGTCAAAATGATGCCCTCAAATATCCTATATAGACATAGGTCAATATTTCCCACCCCCATAACTCGGTCAAAACTCAACCGATTTTCAAAAGGTTTGGCTTTTTGTTTACGGTTTGGCCTCTAGATCAATTCTGCATCCAAATCTGGCAACATTATTTTTGGTCAAAATTCATGTCAAAATGATGCCCTCAAATATCCAATATAGACATAAATCAATATTTCCCACCCCAATAACTCGGTCAAAACTCAACCGATTTTCAAAAAGTTTGGTTTTTTGTTCACGGTTTGGCCTCTAGATCAATTCTGCATCCAAATCTGGCAACATTATTTTTGGTCGAAATTCATGTCAAAATTCATGTCAAAATGATGCCCTCAAATATCCTATATAGACATAGGTCAATATTTCCCACCCCCATAACTCGGTCAAAACTCAACCGATTTTCAAAAGGTTTGGCTTTTTGTTTACGGTTTGGCCTCTAGATCAATTCTGCATCCAAATCTGGAAACATTAGTTTTGGTCAAAATTCATGTCAAAATGATGCCCTCAAATATCCTATATAGACATAGGTCAATATTTCCCACCCCCATAACTCGGTCAAAACTTAACCGATTTTCAAAAGGTTTGGCTTTTTGTTCATGGTTTGGCCTCTAGATCAATTCTGCATCCAAATCTGAAAACATTATTTTTGGTCAAAATTCATGTCAAAATTATACCCTCAAATATCCTATATAGACATAGTCAATATTTCCCACCCCCATAACTCGGGCAAAACTCAACCGATTTTCAAAAGGTTTGGCTTTTTGTTCATGGTTTGGCCAATTATGCATCCAAATCTGGCAACATTAGTTTTGGTCAAAATTCATGTCAAAATTCATGTCAAAATTCATGTCAAAATTCATGTCAAAATGATGCCCTCAAATATCCTATATAGACATAGGTCAATATTTCCCACCCCCATAACTCGGTCAAAACTCAACCGATTTTCAAAAGGTTTGGCTTTTTGTTCATGGTTTGGCCTCTAGATCAATTCTGCATCCAAATCTGAAAACATTATTTTTGGTCAAAATTCATGTCAAAATTATACCCTCAAATATCCAATATAGACATAAATCAATATTTCCCACCCCAATAACTCGGTCAAAACTCAACCGATTTTCAAAAAGTTTGGTTTTTTGTTCACGGTTGGCCTCTAGATCAATTCTGCATCCAAATCTGGCAACATTATTTTTGGTCGAAATTCATGTCAAAGTGTTGCCCTCAAATATCCTATATAGACATAGGTCAATATTTCCCACCCCCATAACTCGGGCAAAACTCAACCGATTTTCAAAAGGTTTGGGTTTTTGTTCATGGTTTGGCCTCTAGATCAATTCTGCATTAAAATCTGGCAACATTAGTTTTGGTCAAAATTCATGTCAAAATGATGCCCTCAAATATCCTATATAGACATAGGTCAATATTTCCCACCCCATAACTCGGTCAAAACTAAACCGATTTTCAAACGGTTTGGCTTTTTGTTCATGGTTTGGCCTCTAGATCAATTCTGCATCCAAATCTGGCAACATTATTTTTGGTCGAAATTCATGTCAAAGTGTTGCCCTCAAATATCCTATATAGACATAGGTCAATATTTCCCACCCCCATAACTCGGGCAAAACTCAACCGATTTTCAAAAGGTTTGGGTTTTTGTTCATGGTTTGGCCTCTAGATCAATTCTGCATTAAAATCTGGCAACATTAGTTTTGGTCAAAATTCATGTCAAAATGATGCCCTCAAATATCCTATATAGACATAGGTCAATATTTCCCACCCCCATAACTCGGTCAAAACTCAACCGATTTTCAAAAGGTTTGGCTTTTTGTTTACGGTTTGGCCTCTAGATCAATTCTGCATCCAAATCTGGCAACATTATTTTTGGTCAAAATTCATGTCAAAATGATGCCCTCAAATATCCAATATAGACATAAATCAATATTTCCCACCCCAATAACTCGGTCAAAACTCAACCGATTTTCAAAAAGTTTGGTTTTTTGTTCACGGTTTGGCCTCTAGATCAATTCTGCATCCAAATCTGGCAACATTATTTTTGGTCGAAATTCATGTCAAAATTCATGTCAAAATGATGCCCTCAAATATCCTATATAGACATAGGTCAATATTTCCCACCCCCATAACTCGGTCAAAACTCAACCGATTTTCAAAAGGTTTGGCTTTTTGTTTACGGTTTGGCCTCTAGATCAATTCTGCATCCAAATCTGGAAACATTAGTTTTGGTCAAAATTCATGTCAAAATGATGCCCTCAAATATCCTATATAGACATAGGTCAATATTTCCCACCCCCATAACTCGGTCAAAACTTAACCGATTTTCAAAAGGTTTGGCTTTTTGTTCATGGTTTGGCCTCTAGATCAATTCTGCATCCAAATCTGAAAACATTATTTTTGGTCAAAATTCATGTCAAAATTATACCCTCAAATATCCTATATAGACATAGTCAATATTTCCCACCCCCATAACTCGGTCAAAACTCAACCGATTTTGAAAAGGTTTGGCTTTTTGTTCATGGTTTGGCCTCTAGATCAATTCTGCATCCAAATCTGGCAACATTATTTTTGGTCGAAATTCATGTCAAAATTATACCCTCAAATATCCTATATAGACATAGGTCAAAACTTCCCACCCCCATAACTCGGTCAAAACTCAACCGATTTTCGAAAAGTTTGGGTTTTTGTTCACGGTTTGGCCTCTAGATCAATTCTGCATCCAAATCTGGCAACATTATTTTTGGTCAAAATTCATGTCAAAGTGTTGCCCTCAAATATCCTATATAGACATAGGTCAATATTTCCCACCCCATAACTCGGTCAAAACTCAACCGATTTTCAAACGGTTTGGCTTTTTGTTCATGGTTTGGCCTCTAGATCAATTCTGCATCCAAATCTGGCAACATTATTTTTGGTCGAAATTCATGTCAAAGTGTTGCCCTCAAATATCCTATATAGACATAGGTCAATATTTCCCACCCCCATAACTCGGGCAAAACTCAACCGATTTTCAAAAGGTTTGGCTTTTTGTTCATGGTTTTGCCAATTATGCATCCAAATCTGGCAACATTAGTTTTGGTCAAAATTCATGTCAAAATTCATGTCAAAATGATGCCCTCAAATATCCTATATAGACATAGGTCAATATTTCCCACCCCATAACTCGGTCAAAACTCAACCGATTTTCAAAAGGTTTGGCTTTTTGTTCATGGTTTGGCCTCTAGATCAATTCTGCATCCAAATCTGGCAACATTATTTTTGGTCGAAATTCATGTCAAAGTGTTGCCCTCAAATATCCTATATAGACATAGGTCAATATTTCCCACCCCCATAACTCGGGCAAAACTCAACCGATTTTCAAAAGGTTTGGGTTTTTGTTCATGGTTTGGCCTCTAGATCAATTCTGCATCAAAATCTGGCAACATTAGTTTTGGTCAAAATTCATGTCAAAATTCATGTCAAAATGATGCCCTCAAATATCCTATATAGACATAGGTCAATATTTCCCACCCCATAACTCGGTCAAAACTAAACCGATTTTCAAACGGTTTGGCTTTTTGTTCATGGTTTGGCCTCTAGATCAATTCTGCATCCAAATCTGGCAACATTATTTTTGGTCGAAATTCATGTCAAAGTGTTGCCCTCAAATATCCTATATAGACATAGGTCAATATTTCCCACCCCCATAACTCGGGCAAAACTCAACCGATTTTCAAAAGGTTTGGGTTTTTGTTCATGGTTTGGCCTCTAGATCAATTCTGCATTAAAATCTGGCAACATTAGTTTTGGTCAAAATTCATGTCAAAATGATGCCCTCAAATATCCTATATAGACATAGGTCAATATTTCCCACCCCCATAACTCGGTCAAAACTCAACCGATTTTCAAAAGGTTTGGCTTTTTGTTTACGGTTTGGCCTCTAGATCAATTCTGCATCCAAATCTGGCAACATTATTTTTGGTCAAAATTCATGTCAAAATGATGCCCTCAAATATCCAATATAGACATAAATCAATATTTCCCACCCCAATAACTCGGTCAAAACTCAACCGATTTTCAAAAAGTTTGGTTTTTTGTTCACGGTTTGGCCTCTAGATCAATTCTGCATCCAAATCTGGCAACATTATTTTTGGTCGAAATTCATGTCAAAATTCATGTCAAAATGATGCCCTCAAATATCCTATATAGACATAGGTCAATATTTCCCACCCCCATAACTCGGTCAAAACTCAACCGATTTTCAAAAGGTTTGGCTTTTTGTTTACGGTTTGGCCTCTAGATCAATTCTGCATCCAAATCTGGAAACATTAGTTTTGGTCAAAATTCATGTCAAAATGATGCCCTCAAATATCCTATATAGACATAGGTCAATATTTCCCACCCCCATAACTCGGTCAAAACTTAACCGATTTTCAAAAGGTTTGGCTTTTTGTTCATGGTTTGGCCTCTAGATCAATTCTGCATCCAAATCTGAAAACATTATTTTTGGTCAAAATTCATGTCAAAATTATACCCTCAAATATCCTATATAGACATAGTCAATATTTCCCACCCCCATAACTCGGTCAAAACTCAACCGATTTTGAAAAGGTTTGGCTTTTTGTTCATGGTTTGGCCTCTAGATCAATTCTGCATCCAAATCTGGCAACATTATTTTTGGTCGAAATTCATGTCAAAATTATACCCTCAAATATCCTATATAGACATAGGTCAAAACTTCCCACCCCCATAACTCGGTCAAAACTCAACCGATTTTCGAAAAGTTTGGGTTTTTGTTCACGGTTTGGCCTCTAGATCAATTCTGCATCCAAATCTGGCAACATTATTTTTGGTCAAAATTCATGTCAAAGTGTTGCCCTCAAATATCCTATATAGACATAGGTCAATATTTCCCACCCCATAACTCGGTCAAAACTCAACCGATTTTCAAACGGTTTGGCTTTTTGTTCATGGTTTGGCCTCTAGATCAATTCTGCATCCAAATCTGGCAACATTATTTTTGGTCGAAATTCATGTCAAAGTGTTGCCCTCAAATATCCTATATAGACATAGGTCAATATTTCCCACCCCCATAACTCGGGCAAAACTCAACCGATTTTCAAAAGGTTTGGCTTTTTGTTCATGGTTTTGCCAATTATGCATCCAAATCTGGCAACATTAGTTTTGGTCAAAATTCATGTCAAAATTCATGTCAAAATGATGCCCTCAAATATCCTATATAGACATAGGTCAATATTTCCCACCCCATAACTCGGTCAAAACTCAACCGATTTTCAAACGGTTTGGCTTTTTGTTCATGGTTTGGCCTCTAGATTAATTCTGCATCCAAATCTGGCAACATTATTTTTGGTCGAAATTCATGTCAAAGTGTTGCCCTCAAATATCCTATATAGACATAGGTCAATATTTCCCACCCCATAACTCGGTCAAAACTCAACCGATTTTCAAACGGTTTGGCTTTTTGTTCATGGTTTGGCCTCTAGATCAATTCTGCATCCAAATCTGGCAACATTATTTTTGGTCGAAATTCATGTCAAAGTGTTGCCCTCAAATATCCTATATAGACATAGGTCAATATTTCCCACCCCATAACTCGGTCAAAACTCAACCGATTTTCAAAAGGTTTGGCTTTTTGTTCATGGTTTGGCCTCTAGATCAATTCTGCATCCAAATCTGAAAACATTATTTTTGGTCAAAATTCATGTCAAAATTATACCCTCAAATATCCTATATAGACATAGGTCAATATTTCCCACCCCCATAACTCGGTCAAAACTCAACCGATTTTCAAAAGGTTTGGCTTTTTGTTCATGGTTTGGCCTCTAGATCAATTCTGCATCCAAATCTGAAAACATTATTTTTGGTCAAAATTCATGTCAAAATTATACCCTCAAATATCCTATATAGACATAGTCAATATTTCCCACCCCCATAACTCGGTCAAAACTCAACCGATTTTCAAAAGGTTTGGCTTTTTGTTCACGGTTTGGCCTCTAGATCAATTCTGCATCCAAATCTGGCAACATTAGTTTTGGTCAAAATTCATGTCAAAATTCATGTCAAAATGATGCCCTCAAATATCCTATATAGACATAGGTCAATATTTCCCACCCCCATAACTCGGTCAAAACTCAACCGATTTTCAAAAGGTTTGGCTTTTTGTTCATGGTTTGGCCTCTAGATCAATTCTGCATCCAAATCTGGCAACATTATTTTTGGTCAAAATGCATGTCAAAATGATGCCCTCAAATATCCTATATAGACATAGGTCAATATTTCCCACCCCCATAACTCGGTCAAAACTCAACCGATTTTCAAAAGGTTTGGCTTTTTGTTCACGGTTTGGCCTCTAGATCAATTCTGCATCTAAATCTGGCAACATTAGTTTTGGCCAAAATTCATGTCAAAATGATGCCCTCAAATATCCTATATAGACATAGGTCAATATTTCCCACCCCCATAACTCGGTCAAAACTCAACCGATTTTCAATTCTGCATCCAGATCTGGCAACATTATTTTTGGTCAAAATTCATGTCAAAATGATGCCTTCAAATATCTTATATAGACATAGTCAATATTTCCCACCCCCATAACTCGGTCAAAACTCAACCGATTTTCAAAAGGTTTGGCTCTTTGTTCATAGTTTGGCCTCTAGATCAATTCTGCATCCAAATCTGAAAACATTAGTTTTGGTCAAAATTCATGTCAAAATTATACCCTCAAATATCCTATATAGACATAGGTCAAAACTTCCCACCCCCATAACTCGGTCAAAACACAACCGATTTTCAAAAAGTTTGGTTTTTTGTTCACGGTTTGGCCTCTAGATCAATTCTGCATCCAAATCTGGCAACATTATTTTTGGTCAAAATTCATGTCAAAATGATGCCCTCAAATATCCAATATAGATATAAATCAATATTTCCCACCCCAATAACTCGGTCAAAACTCAACCGATTTTCAAAAAGTTTGGGTTTTTGTTCACGGTTTGGCCTCTAGATCAATTCTGCATCCAAATCTGGAAACATTAGTTTTGGTCAAAATTCATGTCAAAATGATGCCCTCAAATATCCTATATAGACAAAGGTCAATATTTCCCACCCCAATAACTCGGTCAAAACTCAACCGATTTTCAAAAAGTTTGGTTTTTTGTTCACTGGTTTGGCCTCTAGATCAATTCTGCATCCAAATCTGGAAACATTAGTTTTGGTCAAAATTCATGTCAAAATGATGCCCTCAAATATCCTATATAGACAAAGGTCAATATTTCCCACCCCCATAACTCGGTCAAAACTCAACCGATTTTGAAAAGGTTTGGCTTTTTGTTCATGGTTTGGCCTCTAGATCTTACATACACATAGGTCAAAAGTTTCCATCCCCATAACTCGGTCAAATCTTATCCTATGAAAATGATACCCTCAAATATCCTAAAGACTATATGTGAAAATGCTACCCTGAAACATCCTATATAAACCTTCTGAATCTGTTTATATCAAGGACAATAGAAATAGGCATGGCTCTTATATACCTTTATTATATATTTATATTGTCTTTAGTTTATACTATACGATATTCCGCATATCAAGGTTTGTATCTGAAGCCTGTAAAATGGGCTCTAAAATAATACTTATTGAAAATGAAGCTGAACCGATATTTTTTATATAATAGGAACGGACCCACCAAAAATCCACCTATTTTTCATAGATAATAAAAAACTAGTGTCAAATAATTATACTCCCGGCTTTCGTAAGCTTCTATATAAATTCCAGATGTTAGTAATCGATTTTTATCGATATGCATGCGAGTGAATTTTGGCAAAGAAACGTGGCCTACAAAGAGTATTCAGATAGACTCCAACTACGGCTTTGGCAGATTCCCAAAAATACCCTACAATAACTACACTTCAAATGGGGTGTTTTAGGCGACAAGCTCACTTACCACTGGCTCATGCGTTGCTTCAGTTTCTTCATCTTCTTCTTATAGCTGCGCGAGTGCTCGCGACTGCCAGTCAGGCCGCCCATGTCGGATAATGTTGAGGATAAATCGCAATCCTCGTTGGTGGTGCTGGTGGCATTCCCATTGACCAGGTCTGCGTCCTCGTCACCGCGCACATCGTCCTGCTGCCTGGTGCTGGGCATGGTCAGCTCCAGTGCACGCTGGCGTATGTGTTCGATGTTCTCCTCATGGCGACGCGCCGACTCCAGCTGCTTGTGCAGAATCTTGCGCTGCAGCTCCTCGGTGGTCTGCTGCTGTTGCACCTGGAGGGCGAGCAGGCGCTCCTCGCGATCGCGTGCCTTTTCGCGAGCGAGCGCCTGACGTTGTCGCTCCTTTTGCTCCTGCATTTTGCCAATGCGCTGCTCCTTCTCCAGCCGCGTCTCGTTCATTTTCTCCAGCTTAAGCAGACGTTCCTTTTCGAGCGCCTGGCGACGCCGCTCCACAGCCGCCTCCTTGGCGGCCTTCTCCTCGACGCGCTTCTGACGCTCCTGCTCGAGATCCTGCAGGCGACCCTCGGTCTCCTTGAAGGCTTCGAGCAAATCGAGTCGCTTATTCTGCGCTTCGATGTTCTTAATGAAGTTAATCTCCTTCAGCTTTTTGTCCTCGTCGTGCGCCTTCTCAATGATCTGGCGCAAATAAAGCTCACGGTTTTCGGCAGCACGCTGCAGACGGCCCTCCATCTTCTGGCGCTTGTCCTCGATGAGCTGCTTCTTGGCCGCCTTGACGTCCTCGACACGCACAAATAGCTGCTGCAGCTTGGCGGCCTTCTCCTGCTGCAACAGCGCCCGCTTCTGCTGGGCCCGTGCCTGCTTTGCCTGGTACTTCTTGAGGGTCTCCTGCAGCGAGCGACGGCGCGAGGGCGAGGATAGCTTCTGGTGCAGCTCCTGTGCGCGGCCAGGATGACGCGCCACATAGGCCTGCAGCGTGGCCAATGCCTCGGCGCGTTCGTTCCAGGACATGTCCGACAGCAGCGCCTGGTAGCGCAGCTCCAGGCTGGCGTTTTCATCATCGCTCATCGTAACAAAGACGACGGCATCGTCGAGCGCCTGATCCGTATTGTCGTCTTGCTCCTCCAGCTGCACCTCACCATCCGTTTCATCCGTTTCGGTGTCCACATCGATCTCTGTGCTCTCCAGCTCGCGTATTTGACGCTCCAGCGACTCCTGCACCTCGACCAGAATGCGTTCGTTGCGCTCCTCCTCCACATCCTCGGCGGTCTGCTCCTCGATCTCATCGCAGGCACTTAGCATGTTGGCGCTGGACTTGGCACAGCCGTTGGGCAGCTTGCTCCGAGCAATACTCTCGTACAGCTCACCAATGGTCTTGGAGAACTCACAGTTCGTCTGGATTTTGATGTCGATCTTGTTGTGGTCATCGTTGTTGGCTGTCGGTAAGAGAAAAGATAATTAGATTTTTACATTATTTACGAATATATACATATCATTCATTATGTTTATACTGATTGATTGATTGGCTGCCAGATTGATTGATTCATAATAATCTTACAGAAACAATAAATATGAAATTATTCCTCCTGACTGATCGAGAAGACAGCCTGATTGATTGAATGACTGATTGATAAGCTGTTCAATTTATATAATATACGAGAATGTAGGTATCCCCTTTATATGTACATGTATATCCATATAAATATAGCTATTTGATTGACGGACTGACTGACCACCCGATTGCCTGACTGATTGATGATCTATGTAATTGTTATAGCATACGAAACGATATATAGATTAATTTCTCCATATATATAAAACTGTACATGTTGATTATTTACAGAGTGATTGATGATCTATAATATATTTTTATAGTAGACAAGATATGAAACCGTTTCATCTTTCTGATTGACAAGACTTATAGATGGATTGACTGGCTTATGTAGATCATCAATATTTTTAATAAACGAAATAAAAAATATAAAAATTATGAGTTTGCTTATCCATATATTTAAAATTGTCCTGACTGATTGACAGACTGAACACCAGATTGATTGACTGACTGATTGATGAACTAATTTAACTGTGTATATGAATCTGTTTGTCTTGACTGTTTGACCGATTGACTGACTGACTACCTGATTGATGATCTATGGAATTTTTATACATATATAGAACATTTTGTCCCGACTGCTCGATTGACTATCTGATTGACAAGCACCAGCTGATTGATTAACTGACTAACGCTGTCTTATACTCTGCCTTTTGTGTAGAAATCACAACTACTGCCGACACAACTATGTTTACGCTTTCTCCCTCGCGCTGTAAACTCAAGGCGTATTTTCTTACACTCATTGTCAGTCGCTGTGGAGTTGCTGCTGCTGCTCTGATCCTTTTGCTCCTTTTGCTGTTTGCGCAGCGCATTCTTCTCGCTGCGCATGTACTCCTTGTGCAGGGAGGTCATCTTGAGGCCCGTGAGATCCGATTTCTGTCGCTTGATGATGGAGGTGCGTGCATTTGGCGAGGGTGCGACAATATTATGGCTGCAATGGCTGTTGCTACGCGCTAAGCCAATGGAGGGCTTCGGCTTATCCTTATCCTTGTCTTTACTCTTTTCCTGTTCCTTGTCCTTTTCCTTGGCCTGCTCCTTCTCTTTGTCTTGCTTTTTCACATTGGCTGCTGTGCGCTGTGCTGGAAACGAGTTCACCTTGGCCTTGGCATTCTTGATTTCTGGCCTGGACGCCGGCGGCGCCATCATTTTGGCCGCCTTGTTGCCAGCCTTGGGTTTGATATCAGTTGCGGGCATTTTGCCGGTTAAACTGGGTTTGCCGCTGGCCTGGCACCTGTTGGCAGCTGCAGCTGCGGCTGCCGCCCTCTCACGCTGCTGCTTGTCCTTTTCCTCCTTCTGCTCGTTGAGCAGCGCCAGGGTAGGCAGACTGGCATAGCCCGTGGGCTGATTAAAACGATTCGCCCAGTGCATGCTGGTGCGACGACGATTCTTGACCGTCAGCCAGCCATCGTTGGCATCCGGCAGCAGCTGCTTGGGCTCCGAATGGCGCTCGTCCAGCTTGAGGGTGCTGCGTGAGCTGCTCAGCTGTTCGTTGCTGGCCTTCAGCGTGGACGTCGAGCTGGCTATGTCCTCGCGTGAGCTCAGGCGAATGCTGGGCGCGCTGACACGCTTACCGACAACCGGCGTGGTGCTTGTGCTCAGCAGCGTGCTACCGGTTCGTCTGGCCAGCGGCTTGGGCAACACTGCTGCCACGGCGCCGGCGGCCACCGCATTGCCATTCATGTCTAGCATGGTCCGTGATCTGGCGGACAGCCGTGTGGCCACATTGTTAGGCGGGCCATAGCACTCCGTTTTGCTGCTGGGACGCGGCGGTGGAACACGTGCGCTGCGTGCCGCAAAAGGCTTCAAGTTGTTGTTGCTGTTGTTGTTGTTGAGCCGCCGCAAGCCGTTTGGTGGAACCGCTGTCTTGGCCAAGGCTGGCTTGCTGTTGACCAATTTGGTACTGCTGGCAGCTGCTGCGCCCGTTTGTCCATTTGCCTTTTGACTGCCGCCACGCGCCGCCGCCGGTCGATTGAGCACACTCGAGTACTTCAGCGGACTATTCTGCATGGTGCCGCCCAGTGGCTGCGATAGGTTCTTCTTCTCTGCCGGCGGCATGGTCACCGGTTTAAGCAGCGTGCTGGGCGGCGTGGGCGTCTTGTTGGCCTGCGCTGTTAACAATGCGTTCTCCATGGCATCCAAGCGGGCGACGGTCAACTCCAGAGCTGTGGGCTCAATGACAGCAACAGCTGTTTGATTCGGTGCCTGCTGCTCCACGAGATGTGGCTCTGGCTGAGATTCTGCTTGTGTTTCCTTTGGCTCAATTGTGCTGGGCAGCTGCACTGGCTCCATTTCTTCCTTTGGCTGAGCAGTGTTTGAATCTAAAAAATAATATTCATGAGCTCTTTCTGCATGAAATATATATGTACATAATAATTATAATGGAAAGGTAGTCGGAGTTAGTTGTTGGGCCTTGCTCCAAGCAGAGGCAACAGGCACCTTTACTTCGCTTAGTCCCTTTTGGAGGTGGTCCACGGACTCTCACTTAAGATGACCATGGATTTGTACATTACTGGGATACCTACCAGGTGCCTTCTTGGCAGCCTCCTCCTTTTCATTCGACTCTTTTACAGCTGCCTCCTTTACAGTCGCCTCTCTTTCAGCTGCCTCCCTTTCAGTCGCTTCTCTGTCAGCTAGCACCCTTGCAGCTGCCTCTCTTTCGGCCGCCTCTCGTTCAGCTGCTTCTCTTTCGGCCGCCTCCCTTTCGGCTGCTTCGCGTTGCATCTTCTCACGCACATCGGCGAGCGTCAGATGCGGATCTTCGAGATCTGTCTGTGAATATTGATTGTTTAGCTGCACATATGGCTTGTCCACAGGCAGCTCCAATGGCGCTGCTGGCGTCGGCTCCAGTGCATCGGAATTGGGTGAGCCATGCGCATTGCGCTTATTGGCCGCGAATAGTTCACGGACATTGACACGCATGGCGCCCCGTGGCAGCTGGTCGTAGGCGCGCAGCAGCTTCTTGGGCGTCACATGACCATCGCAGCAGGGCGATGTCTTGCCGGAATTGCAGGGAAATAGCGCTGGACTGGATTTACCGGAAGTTGTGGGGCTGCACAGGCTTTTGGTACGCACACGGGGCGTAGGATTGCTTTTGCGCACCTCCCAGGCGAGGCTCTGCGGACGCTGCTGCAGCGGCCGTGAGTCATAGTCCCAGCTGACCTTAAACCATTCGCTGAGCGCCTTGAAGTCACGCACATAATTCTCCAGCACGAGTATGGCCTCCTGGCAGCTGGATATGTTCTCATAGCACTCGACTGTCTGATAAATCTCGTTGACAGCTCGCTGCAAATTGCCAAAGAGCAGCGCCCAGTAGCGTGCCTGCAGCTCCGACTTCTTGTCCCGTCCCGTTGAGGCGCTGCGCACACGCGGTCCAGTGGAGCCAGCGCCCACGCCGCCATTGCCCGGCTTTGCTTGGCGCATCGTCGTCGGCGATTGGCAGTGTTTGGGCGTTTGCAGCCCGTTCGGCGATTTTGGCGGCGCCACTGGCGGCTTACGGCATGTGGGCGCTGAATAACCTAAAATAAATAAATTCAAGTTACAAAAGCCACAAGAACGGTCTAGTCGAGAGCTCACGACTAGGAGTTACCCTGTACACATATCTATAATCTGTGCATGTTACATGAGATTCATAATCTTCGAGATATGTTTGAAAACTGCGGCTGAAATCGATATTTATCGATTTATCCGTGCAACAAAGGACAGTTAGCGATACTGTGAAATTAACTTGATTAGCGGCATGTTTGCAGGACTTTTTATTGCAAGTTCAACTCAAGCCATTATCTCTGAAATGCCTTTATAAGGGCAACAGGACAGACGGACGGACGCAGACAGGAAGGACACGGGACATTGAATATATCTATACTTGACGGGTTGGCTGGCTGCACTATTATGCACTTTTTCGATTGGGCACAGGGTATCAGAAGTAACACAAAACTTTCAACTTACTATCGCCATTGACAACAACGCCACCGTCTCTGGCCGCGCTGCTGCCAGCGCCAGCGCCAGCGCCGCCGTTTGCGGTTGTCTCATCGCAAAACTGGTAGACTAGCAAATTCTTTGCTTCGCGCCCCTCACGACTCAGCACCTCTCGCATTTCCATCGCCTTTTTATTTTGTGGTGTCTTGCTTTTTTGTATGTTTGCTGTTGCTGCCTCTGCCGCTGCCTACGCCAACGCCTACGCCAGTCCCAGACGCAGCTGTTCGCGCACCTTTACGTTTGTAAGTCTTTCAACAGTTCAATTTGATTAAGATTCACAGCTGCTGTTGCTCCATACACAAAACTATGACTATTTGTTTTAAATTTTAACTGATTACTATGTAATTCGTTGCACTCTTGTGTTTTTTTTATTGTCTTTTAACGGCTGCTGGTTGGATTGTTGTTGTTGTTTCTGTTTCTGTTGTTGTTGTTGTTGCTGCTGCTGCCGTTGTGTCTGCTGCTGTTGCTGAGAATTTCGCAATGACAGATTGTAACATTTTTGCGCAATACACACGCTTCTACGTTTGTTTAGACACGCGCAGGCTACTTTGCTTGAATTGTTTTCAAAACGTATTTAGCTACAGCTGTTTTAATGACTCTTACGCAGGTGTCTTTATTATAAACTAAAAATAATTTTAAAACGCAGCACGAACGTAAAACTGCATGCCAGACCAAATCAGCTGTGCGCCTTCTGTTTATCGAACAGTGTGTGCACACTGCACGTCAAAAACATATCGATAGAATTTCGACAAGCGATGTATCGCGCTATGAAAGTATTGAAGTGCACGCTTTATTAGCTGGCCTACTCTTGAAACCACGTTGAGTCTGTGTACTGTTGTATATACTATTAGATGGTCAGACGCTAACAATGATTAGACATAGCTAAATTAAAACTATCGCAAGTTGTTAATATCGTTAAGAAATATAAACGATGTATCGATAAGTAAATATATCATGTTGCCTGCATTTTTGTGTGCTACTAAATTTAATGTTTTTATGCCAAATTCTACGTACTGCCATTTAAAATATGAAATCCTTCCTTTTTAATGGCTTATTAAAAATATGTTGGTAACTATCGCAACGGTTACCAATGCTTATTGCTACGATATTTGATTGACATCACTAAATCGCATTCCGTCACAAACAGTGTGTGTGCAAAGAAGAAGACAGGCACGCACGGATAGCGGAGTTTTTGTTTTTGCATTCTTACCATAAAAAAAATATTGTCGATTTTAACTTATTTAATTAGCAATTAAAAACAATTGCTCTAAACAAATTCCGTCTAAAGTGCAACGAAAATACGTAGTAAATATTCAAAAGAAAAAAGATTGGCTGCCACGGCTGTCTGGGCTGCGCAACTGGACAGCAACAATTAATGAAATGAAAGTGGAAATCGTGTGATGTCATGTCGACGACGACGGCAGCGACGTCGACCGTTCTGTGAATTGAAACTTCCTGTTCTCGCTCTCTCCCTCTCCCTCTGTCTTGTGCCGCCGTATGAGAGATCCTTTTGAAGGCAGCCAAAAGTGCGTCAAGTGACGGTGAATTAAATTTGGCAATAAAAAAAAAAAATACGAAAAAATTCCAATTTTCATTCCACCGCTCAGCTGCAAATGTGCCAGTGAATAGCAGCACAAAAGAGAAAAGGTGAAACGAGCCAAACACACACACACACGCACGCACACACACACACACAGCCGATTGCGTGTAGGTGTGAGTTGGTTTTCTGGAACGGGCAACGGGCAGCCACAACGGACAAAGCACTCAAAAACAACAACAAAAGAAATAAAATAAAACAAGTTTTTTATTGATTTCCCTCCAAAAAAAGAAATAAGTAAAAACAAAAATAATTGACGACAATTCCGCCCAAGCAACAGGAGCAGCTGCATTTGCCACGCCTACACACAGACTGTGGTACCGTCCTAAAGCTACGCGCACACACACACACACACACACACACACACACACACACACACACACACACACACACACACACACACACACACACACACACACACACACACACACACACACACACACACATTCCCTCCCTATCCCCCTTTCCTCCTGCACACCCAAACATCATGTCCAGCCCCAGCGCCAACGATGGCGCCCAAACAGTTCTGGATCTGCGCATGGAAGTGGAGCGTCTGACACGCGAACTTGATCAGGTGTCCAGCGCCAGCGCCCAATCTGCTCAATATGGCCTCTCGCTGCTGGAGGAGAAGTCAGCGCTGGAGCAGAAGTGCGAGGAGCTGGAAACCCTCTACGACAACACACGGCACGAGCTGGACATTACGCAGGAGGTGAGTACGAAAAAAATAAAACACACAGCTCAACAGCTGTGTGTGTGTGTGTGTGTGTGTGTGTGTGTGAGTTAGCCGTTTCCAAGCCAATTGCCGCTTATCTAGAAAACACACACACACACACTGGCATATGCATGCCTACGCACACACACACACATACAGCCGCTGTTAGACCAAAAGTTTTGCAATTGGTTTTCAATTTGTCTTGTTGGCAAAAAACAGTAAGCACTCGTTAAAGCGTACGATAAGATAAGCAAACAATTGTTTGAGCAAATTAACTATCGAAATATGTTTTCTGCTAACTTAACTAAGTCCTATTTTGAGCAAGATGCATTTCTAAAACAGCTTTTGTTAAATATCTCTGCGTTTAACCAGAGTTATGCCCAGCTTTTCCAGTCACCATATGGAATGTGCACCATGTATTTGCTAAAAGCACGTTCTCTCTAACCATCTGGCTCTCTTGTTCTCTTTGAATCCGGCGAGTGTGACTGTCCGGCTCTAATAATCACGAATGATTTAATCGTTAGTCTGGTCACATGTAGATTCTTTCGTTCTATAAGCTGGGCTTGCGGTACTTGGCGTCGCCTCAGTGCACGCCCCCGCTCAGCAATTACTCTCTCCCTCTCTCTCCCTCTCTCTCTCTCTCTCTCTCTCTCTCTCACTATGGGTTTGCAACTTCACTCTCTCCCTCTCTCTCTCTCTTGCTCTGCCTGTCTGTCTGATCACGGTCAATTTGGCTTGCGCTTTATCATCGCCATTCTGTTCAGCTGCCTTTGTTGTTGTTGTTTTTATTACAACCTGGCCAATACGCCTTTTTTTCTTGCCATTCCATTTTGCACCTATGTTCGCCAACTGCCCGACTGGCAATTAGACACGGCAATTGTTTTGGCATTTCCGCTGGAATTTCAACGTGCATTGCGGAAAAGCCCAACAACAAAGTTTGTCCTTCGCCCAATGCCTACAAAGGGGGGGTTGGCTAATATAAATAACTTTTGCCTGTCGGCTCATTATCATTTCGTTGCTTTTCACCCTTTATTTATGTACTTTTTTATAGTTGTTGCCCATGGCGTTAATTACTCGACTCGTTGCCAAAACAAAGAATCGATTCCAAGAGAAATGGCAAAACAAGAGAAAAGCTGTTCGTTTTGTTACTAAGTGGAACTAGTTCGGAATGGGAACTGGTTTATTTAAACAGAAACATTCTTAATAAATTTCAGAATGGTTATTAGGGTATATGGAAATTTTATATGAAGTATTAAAAGAGAATTATGCACTGCAAAATATTTTACTATGCTTGATTCATTTTTGGATTTTTGTTTTTAACAGAGAGTCGAATATTTTAGTAAATAATGTCTTCTATGTCTTGTTTAGTAATAGAACCAGTTCGTCATTAGGCAATTGGTTTGATAAACTTATATATAATATGCATAACCTTATAAACTATATTATAAACTTATATATATATATAATATAAACTTATTTTGCACAATTCTTTTTCTGAACATCTTTCTATTTCAATATTCTTTATATTGAATTAAATGAGTCTATTGAATTGAAAATCTATTAAACTGTTTTTCTTTTATCATTAGTAGAAGTCTTATTTCCGAAACAGTTCTCCTATTTAACTAAAAATCTTGCCAATATGTTTTCGTGCTTCTTATAATATTCTCAGTTACTCTTATCTGAAACATATTTCTATTCTCTTTCATTTGCAATATTCCTTGCCAGCTTTAAAAACAATTTGCTTCCTCATAGTACACTCATAGTATTTATAATTTTAATCAGATAAGTTATATCTGTTATATTTCAGATTGTTTTTTTTTTTCAATTTCACGCTTCTGCAGTTTTCCAACTCAATTCCATTCTAGAATCAGTTTATAAGGCCCCGAAAACAGTTGATTAATTGGCCGACAGGTGGCGCCCACCTGCCCATTAGGCCGCTCGCTTGATAGTTTTCCAGCTTGTTAGCTTTGAACTCAACTGAACTTTTACGAGAGCCGCCGCGAGCAACACACCCTCCACACACACACACAAACACGCGCACACACACACACACACACACACACACACACACACGCACATACACACTCCCACGCACACACACACACTCATTTACCCTCGCATTAGTGCATGCTTAAAATTAAAAAAAAAAAATGAGAGAGAAAAATTATTTGCGACGACGACAAACACTGCGGGCATTTTGTCTCCGCTGCCCGCCGGCCCCTTGCAACTTTTGCGGGTTGAAGCGCCGGCTGCTGGGCGACATATTTCCACTTGTAATCAAGATCTCAGGCCGTGGGCAAGACATAAATCAGAGAGCGCGGGGAAAGAGACGGATGTCAAGAGTTTTTCGTTGCAGCAGGTGGCGAAGGGGTCATGAAATTAGCCCGGCCGAAATTAATAGAATATTTTTGCATATAAAGCCCGGCGGCACAAATTTTCTCGCCGAATAGACTTTAATGCCCGGGCATTTCGATTACACGGCCAACTGTGTCCTCCGGCGCAGGACAGGATAACCGGAAAATTGGCAGAATGCAAACTGCAGTCGATACAAACAAATATTTAGACAGAGCTGAGCACGCGGGGCAGCCAGTGTCAACTGCATTTGGCCAATTATTTAGTTGGCTTTGTTGCGCCTGAGTGTGTGTGTGTGTGTGTGAGGGAGGGGGGAGGGTTGGTTCAGGGGCGTAACGAGGCGTGTTGCAGTACACATGTCGTTTGGACGTTTGCAACTGCGGCAATTAAGAGGCCCCCAAAACAGCAGTCATAAAACCGAAGCCAGTTCAGAGAGTGTGTGTGTCTGTGTGTGTGTGTGTGTTTTGACCATATTTTATGACTAGCCTGACGGCAGCCAAGGACATTTCGCCTGGGGAGCTCGCCGAGTCGGGAGTCCTGTTGCCTGCGCATAGTTTTGCGGCTTGTGAGTTGTTAACTTGGCTTAGGATAAAGGCAAAAGTTTTTAATACAGACTTTAATAATTAATGCCATTATTTACACGAACTCAGAAGGGGGCAAGGGCTTTGGAATAACTATGCAAATTGAGGAATTTGTAAGTGAGGCAAATAAATTAGCTAAAGAGAACGTGACAAAATTGTATCCATTCAACCAGGCTGTAGAATGGCTTTGTATTGAACCGGTTCGAGCCCGCAATTCCAATTTCTTACTATGAGTCAAACCTTTAACAAAACCAATTGCCGAACTGTTATCATAATCATATCTTTTTCCTAGTTGGTTCGCTTAAAAGTAAAACATTTCAGACTAGTTTTAAATATTATCACAATTAGAAACATATTCACGCGCAAAGCACTCAGCCAATTTGTGTAGAGCTGTGAAAAAATGAACTGAACCCGTTTGAAGCACAAATACGCAGTTGGCAAACGCCGAAGCCAAAAGCCGCTTAAAACAAATCCTTGCCAGACACTTGCAATTGCAATAACAGCGCGAGCAGCATCAAAGCGACAAACACGCGGACAAAGGACACTTGCAATGGGAGGAAGGGCAGCAGCAGCAGCATGGCAAAAAAAAAATAAAATCCCGACGAAGAAATTATAATGATTTGACGCTGATGCTCTGTTCTGTTGGCGCAAATTGCAATTCCACGGCAATCAAATCCGGCAGCAGCAACAACAAGGACGACAGACAATTGGGGCATGTTGCGGGGTTAAGGGCGGGCTGGCAAGGGTTAACTGCAGCGCTTGAGCACTGACAAAACATGTTTCCGACTCGGTTGCAGTCGCAGTTGTCATTTGTTGCTGTTGCCTGCAAGGGAAATGAGCAGGAAAAATGTTGCCAGCACCCAATGACAAACCCTCCGCCACCGCCACCGCCCCCGCCCCAGCCGCTCTCAGCCCAGTTCTGGGCGTGCTATGAAAATGTAAAAGCAGCTGGTGGCGCGCTTGGGCACAATGATGAACAAAACTCGCAGTTGGAGAAGTCACAAATACCCTGTACCCATTAATTATTGGTCTATAAAAGGAATATTGAACTTGTAGAAATATATGCTTATAGATGGGGAAACATATTCGACGAGCTTAATTAATTTCAAGACCTTCATCAGCTTTACGTTTATCATAATTATCGATAACTACTGTCATTCCACTCCAAAATCGATAACTATCGACTTCTAATAATATCTCAAAGATTATAGATTATAGAAGATACCTAGAGACTTCAAGGTGGGCACATACATTCTCCTGTCATGGTAACTATTTACATTTTCCACTTTCCCGAAAATCGATAAATATCGATAAACAGACTCGATTCAAAGAATATTATTGAAGCTTTAAGAGCTGGAGACTGCAAATTTCGTATTTAGGCTCGCATAAGTAATTGCAGGGTATGTTGCAGTCGTGCACTCTCAACTAATGTACTCTTAGTTGACTTTATTTTTGGACGCCAGCCTTGGCCGCATAATGGCTATGCAATTTATTTGCACCCAACTTATTTGGAAACTGATTGGCTTCCGTCTAGGCTCATAGACACTTTTTATGACCCCAACCCGCGTCACCTCCATCTGCTCGCCCAAATCTCGAGCATCTTTGGAGTGTTGCCAATTTGGGTGCCACAAACATTGCCCCGGTTATGCAAATGTCTGTGAGTGTGTACATCCAGAGAGTTGGACACATGATTGCGACTTTGCTGATTGGCTGTTAAGTGCAAATGATTTTTACTGCTTCTCTTGTTGTTGATGATGATGATGATGATGCAGCAGTTGGTCTCTGTGTGTGTGCGGCGTGGCATGCAACGACAGTTTGCAGCACAGTAATCCTTGCTGCGCGTCAACATACACAACATTTATTGTCCCGCAGCTGAAAAGGATTTGCATGCATTCCGCTGCATTCTCACAATTCGCATATCCATTTACTTAAGAGCACAATTTAAGCATATTCGCACATCCTCATACCAAAGGGCATTACGGCTATGGCAAATCTTTAACTGTGACTTTCTATAATCCCCTTTCGGTCTCTCAAGCATTAAGGTTAAGATTCGAACTCGTATTAAATTTGATTATAAGACCCAACTATCTTTCTTTTTGCGTACAAAAGAGTATTCGAAAAATTTCGATAAATTACTATCATCGATATTTATCGATATTTCCAATTTAAATTCTAAATCAACTTCAAGTCTAATCATGCAATGGACTCGCCTTCCGAGTCTTTCGTTTTGATTATTTCTTTGTTCGAAATACCCTTTCAACTGTGAACTTTGAGTATAATAGAGGATGTTGCCTTTATAAATATATAAATAAATTAAATTATCGATAAATATCGATAATATATAAAGTATTGGTTTTCATAATCGGCAATCAATATTTATCGATTTTGAAAATTTTTAGAAAATGGCCAATTAATTTGTATTAACTTTCATAGATTCCGACTTCTTATCGGATATATAGATATTATTTGTGCCTTACCTTAACGTAAGAGCATTTGAGCGTCTGCTTTGCTATTTTAGCTAGTTCCTAGTTCCTTTCTGGCTTCCATTTAGTTGAGAGCGCAATTTGGGTTCCCATTGTGCTTGCACTGTTTCCATATGCTGAAATTATACAGTTCTCTTGTTCAGTCGCATCGCGTCGCGTCGCTTTGCTTATTTTCATTTTGGCGACACGTCAAATTCAGAGAGTGTCAAACGCGTGCATTGACATGGAGGCCACAAGTGCGTCCGCATCCCAGGCTTATGGTGTGTGTTGTGTGTGTGCGTCTGTGTTGTGTGTGTGTATGGGTTAAGAAATTACACGACAGCCTACAACAAAACATCCACAGCAGCATCAGCAACAGCAGCAGTTGTTCCTGTTTGTTTGCATTTTCACTGTTGCCTGCTGCTGATTGTTATTTCCATGGTAGGGAGAGATGAGCTGCTATACCCTGTAACCATAAAATGTTCAGAAATGGGTATAACAATGTGGAGGAAAGATAGAATGTGGCATCATGTCAACACTTGCGATATATGCCCTTGTGTAAATACTTTAGATAAAACTCTTTTAGTTGTAAAAACTTTAATTTATTATCTTTTCATCTTCCCAAGCGAGAGTTTGGCGATAGCCTAGCACACTTTCAACAAGAATAAAGATGGGCTCATGTTTCCCTCAACAAGAAACTTAGGTTTCTTAATGAAAAGATTCCTTTTACTATTTACCAAAGGTAAATGGAACATCGTATCTCTTGGAAGATAAGAAAGCGATGAAAAAGCGACAATTATAAAACAACGCGATAACCAGTAAGAAACCCACATGCCTGCCTATACGCTATGCAATAAGTAAATCTCCGATGGAAGATAAAAAATCGATAAACAAAAGAGAATGACAGAAATCTAGAATCTAGAAATACATTCTTATTTTGGAGTATATCGGATATAGTCCTTGATGAACGATAAGAATGCGATAATAAGGCGATATCGATCATGTAAAAGTCGAATATAGTCTTTGATGAAAGATAAGAAACCGATATGTAAGAATTCTAAAATCTATAAACAAATTCTTATTTGCTCTTAAAAAGTCTAGCATATACGATGGTATATTTGATGGAAGATGAGAAAGCGATAATAAGGCGATATCCATCTAAATCTAGAATCCAGAAACCCATTCCTATAGGGATATTATGCATTGCCTATTGTTTACAGGGTATCCTCAAATGTTCAGCTGTTGGTGTTGCTGATGCGGTCGTCATTGTCGCTTTCCCCAAACAAACTGCTCAGTCATTCATGGCATACTTTATCAACAGCGGGGGGTGTGGGGTGTGCGGTTTATGTGGGGCCACGTGGGTGGTGGAGGAAATTGTTATGAGTTGCCCATTGCCCGCTTTGGCTACCTCTGTGCGCACGTAGCGCCTCCATAAGGCCGCTACCCGTTGTCGTAATGTGGGCAATCTGCTCTATTTTTAGCAGCCGGGGGGCAACCGGGAGCACTGCATTGCCAGCTGTTTCCACGTCAATGCGGGCCTGGTCCGTGCCGGGGCAGCTTTATTTCGGCCATTTAGTTGCCGGCTGCCTAACAAAATCAACCGCAAGCACAACGCTTGTGCGTTGCAATGTCCAAGTGGTTGGGCAGAGGGGCGACCGGGCTGGATGTGGCGTCACATTGAGTCAGACAGTTGGTTTAACGATGAAACACACCTAAAATGCTCCGGTCTGGTCCTGTGCCCAGCCACACCTCGCTTCGCGTCGACTGTGTTAATATTTGCTCGACTTAATTAAAAATCTTTTCTAATTTGCATAAAGTTCATGTCCTGGTGTCATTTATTGAGGCTTTTGCGGCTAACTGTTGCCCGCTCTGACGCATAGATGGCGCCAGTGCATAAACTGTTCGGAATTTGCAGAGATTAGAGATAATGAGAGCTTCTATGTTTTTGCTTAGATTTAAACTTAAAGCCAAATATAATGAAGCAGTATAAATCTTATCGAATCGGATTTGTAAGTTTGGCGCTTAGAGTTCTCTCAGACTTATCCAAAATGTGTCTTTGCTTCTTTTTATGAACTTAAACTTAAGTTTAACTTTGCGTTTGAGCATCTTCCCTTAACCTTTTCATTATTGTTTCCAACCGTTCAGTTCTGGCTTGGACTGCAACTAAACAAAACTAAACTACGTAAGAATTCGGCTGACGTCAGTTTGTCTTATTTTAACCAATAAAGAAACGTTTAAAAATAAAGAGTTAAAATATTTTTAGCAGCAGCTCAAATTTCATTTAAAGCCGTGTCCAAGAAACGTAGTCTTTTTGTTTAATTTTTGATCCGCAGCCACATTCGGGCTGACATTTTTCTTATATATAGAATATATATGTATATATTTAGCCTAGGTGGCGCCATTGCAACTTGCTTGGCTGAATGCGAGGGCATTAGAGGTCTCAAATTTCCAGCTTAGTTGCGACTGGCTTGGCCTTTTGTTTGCTTCGCATTCCTTTCATCCACACTAATTAACGAAATGCACTTGCCTCTGGAGTTGGGGCTCCGTGTTGGTTTCTCAAATTGAAATGACGAAGTAAAAAACAAAATTGCTCTAGTCGGTTGTGCCCGACTGGTAGATACCCTAAACACAGCACTGAGCTGGCTCTCTTCTACGGAAACACATGATTGTGCTGCTTCTTCCCTTTGCCTCACACTATCTATGAGCAAACACTCTTGAATAACTTTCGGTGTTTATAGTCCGATCTTAATGAGATTTACATGCCTTCAAAAAGGGCACATACAATTTTGTGCATACCAAAACGCAAGGCTCTAGTTTAAGAAATGCGTCTGTTTTTTCCAATTTCTGATAGATTGGGGAGGTATCTTAAAAGTAATTCAGATAGAGTTTTATTGCTAAATTTTCGACGGAATGGCGAATATATCCAAACAGTGAAATATTCTTAATCTATTAAAAGTTTTCGATAAGCCACATTAGAAGTTTTAGGTGTGTAGCTCTTAGAATTCTCGAGTTTGTTTCAAAATCAAACACTATGAAAATGACAGGAAATATCGAATATTTAGGGTATAGAAGAATAAACCACATTTAAAGTTTCCAAATAACCATATTTGGAGTTTCCAAAATCGACGTGTTCTCACAGACGATCGTGGCATGATCTATTAAGCCTGTCGTTCTGATCAAGAACCGGGTTGAATATGCTTATTGCTGCCTGTCACATACCTGAACACAAAGGCAATATACCCTTTTAAAACATTTCAAATGGGTTTTCGGGTATAATAAAACTAAAGGAATAAGAATAAGAGCGTTGACGTCGCCCACAGCCATTGACAATAATTACACGGCCACAAAGCGAACGGAAGAAGGGGGTAGGGGGGTAGAGAGAAAAAGGTAGTCAAGTGGCCCAAAGGGGGCTGCTGGGCTTTTCAGGCTATTTCCGTTTCAATTTTGGGGCGTGTTAAGTGGGTTGATCAGCTTGTTGTTTGTTTTTCTTTTCGTGGCTAAGAAAAGATTGTTAATTACAGCTGCAGCTAAAAGTGCTCCAACAGTTGGAGCACTGCACACAGTAATCCACAAAATCTGGCCAAGCATATTCACCCAGCTTCTAGGCTCGCTTTGTGGTCATTTGCTGTGACGACTTTTTCAAGTGGGCCGTCGGCAGCTGCTCTTATGTTTTCTGTGCCTGTGAAGCACGTACACTTCAAATGGCGGCCGGACAAGACCTAACGACTGCCCCGGCGAGATTTCAATTAAAGCCCACACAACACGATTACAGCTCAGCCACACCCCAGTTGCAATCTCTCCTGCCAGCTCCTGGCCATATGGACATGTCGTTTGCCTTCAATCAGCGGCATTTACGGGCAAAGGCACAGGCTTGGCTGGTATGCTTTATGCTATGTATACACTGCAAGAGAAAGGTGTATCAAACTGAAACATTTTTTAGATTTGCAAGTTTCTCAGTCTGGAGTTGGGCTCTAGATCAATTCAGGAATCTTAAATATTTACCTTTTTCTTTTTATGCGATTAAAATTCATAAAAATCTCTATCAAAATCAAAATTCACTGAAATTTTGACATATTTTAATTTCTTGCACTTGAAAATTCCCTCTAAAAAATATATATATATATTTTTATCCTACCTATCAATTAAAGTGAATATTTAATTTTCGAAGTTTCTACCACTTTTTTTCTCTAAGTGCACACATATACATAATAAATACATATTTACCTCTTGCCGCGTTTTGGGCGTGTCCTGCGCCCATTAAGCTTAACATGCACGCGCGTCTATGACGCATTTCGCAACACTGGCCGGCGCAATTAAGCAACAACAACAACAAGAAAATCCAATAAATGCCAGCACATAAATCCAACTTTCAGATGCACTTGCTCCTCCGCTGGGAGATCTGTAATAAAGGAAAAACGCCAAAAAGAAAAAATATCTGCGCCGTTTAATGAAAAATGTAACAAAGTGAAATAAGGGGCGTTGCGTCAGCCGCACAAGCACAGCTCCCCAGTGACTGACGCCCCCCATTGGCACTGCCCCGGCATTCCTGCCCCTGCCCCCCTTGCCCATCCCCCTGCCGCCTACACAACTTACACATGCAAATGACTGCAATAAAAATGGCAGGCTGGCAACTTTTATGATTGCAATACCCCTGAAACGTGGACCGGGTTCAGGGCGAGTGAGTGGAAGGTAGGGTAAGGGTATATTAAGTTTGTATAGTTTATAGAAAAAGTTGAGAGGAGAGAAAGATGTAGGTGTATCTTGGCAAGGAGAGTCTGATAAATGCATTTTTATTAAACCTATATAATTATAGAAAAAGTTGATGAAGAGAAAGATGCAGGTGCATATAGGCAGGGAGAGTCAGAGAAATATATTCCTTTTGCATCTAGCTAGTTTTAAAAAATCAAAAAAATGTATTATAATAATATTAATATTACAAAGGAGAGCGCCTGCAGCGCGTAGGACATCCATAAAAAACTAAAGATAGTTTTTTACTTTTCCATATTTTTTAACTCCATTTTTTTCTCACTTTTCAGGCGCTCACCAAATTCCAAACCTCACAGAAGGTCACCAACAAGACCGGCATCGAGCAGGAGGAGACGCTGCTGAATGAGTCAGCCGCTCGCGAAACGTCGCTCAATTTGCAAATACTTGATCTGGAGAATGAGATCAAGCAGCTGCGTCATGAGCTGGAACGTGTGCGCAACGAACGGGATCGAATGCTGCAAGAGAACTCGGATATTGGACGCGATAAGAGCGACAATGAGGCGGAACGGTTGCGTCTCAAATCCGAGCTAAAGGATTTGAAATTTCGCGAGACGCGCATGCTCAGCGAGTACTCTGAGCTGGAAGAGGAGAACATATCGTTGCAGAAGCAGGTCTCCAGCCTGCGAAGCTCGCAGGCAAGTGCTCAAGAATTCTAGAATCCCATCCAGCTGTGCCTAACTATTTATGCTTTGCCTCACACAGGTGGAGTTCGAGGGTGCCAAACACGAGATACGTCGTCTCACCGAGGAGTTGGAGCTGCTGAATCAACAGGTCGATGAGCTGGCGAATCTCAAGAAGATTGCCGAGAAGCAAATGGAAGAGGCACTGGAGGCACTGCAGGTGTGTTTGGAATCATTTTATAACACCCAAGTTCCTATTTGTTAACTGTTGCCATTCCAATCTCAGGGCGAGCGTGAGGCCAAATATGCGCTGAAAAAAGAGCTGGATGGTCACCTGAATCGCGAGTCCATGTATCACATCAGCAATCTGGCCTATAGCATACGCAGCAACATGGAGGACAATGCCAGCAATAATTCGGACGGCGAGGAGGAGAATCTGGCGCTGAAACGCCTCGAGGCGGACCTAAGCACAGAGCTCAAATCGCCCGATGGCACAAAATGCGATCTCTTCTCCGAGATCCATCTGAACGAGCTGAAGAAGCTGGAAAAACAGCTGGAAAGCATGGAGAACGAGAAAGCCCATCTAACGACCAATTTGCGTGAGGCGCAGAGCAGTCTGGACAAGTCACAGAATGAGCTGCAAAACTTTATGTCACGCCTGGCGCTGCTCGCCGCCCATGTGGATGCGCTGATGCAGCTAAAGAAACAAATTGACGTCAAGGATCAAACGGCCAGTGGGCAGGCAAAGGACGAACAACTGCAACAACAGCTGCGCCAGTTAATCTCACAGTATGCCAATTGGTTTACGCTCTCCGCCAAGGAGATAGACGGCCTCAAGACTGACATTGCTGAGCTGCAGAAGGGTCTCAACTATACGGACGCCACCACCACCCTGCGCAACGAGGTGACCAATCTAAAGAACAAACTGCTCTCCACCGAACAAAAATCGTTGGATCTGCAGTGCGATGTGCAGACCCTGACGCACATCTCGCAGAATGCGGGCCAGAGCCTGGGCTCGGCGCGCAGCACTCTGGTGGCGCTCAGCGATGATCTTGCGCAATTGTATCATCTGGTCTGTACGGTGAACGGTGAGACGCCTTCACGTGTGCTGCTGGATCACAAGAGCGATGACATGAGGTTGTGTACAAATCGATATCTCTGTCTAAATTCTATGCTAATGTTCTTCTGTTTCGCCTGCCAGCTTTGAGAACGATTCGCTTACCGCTATCCAGTCGCAGTTCAAGTCGGATGTTCTCACAGCACGCCCGCAAATTGTTGAGGATCTGCAGGGTCTGGCCGATTCGGTAGAGATTAAGAAGTATGTGGACACCGTCAGCGATCAGATCAAGCATCTGAAAACCGCCGTCGAGCACACCATCGATCTGAACAAGCACAAAGTGCGCGTCGAGGGTGGCGAATGTAAGTGTTCAGAGTTCCAATTAGGAGAGGACATCCCTATCTGACAGACATATTTCTCTTTGCAGCTGTGGAGAAGGGCAACACCGAGGAGGTGGAGGAGCTACAGGAGCAAATAGTCAAGCTCAAGAGTCTGTTGTCCGTGAAGCGCGAGCAAATCATAACGCTACGCAATGTGCTCAAGTCAAACAAACAAACCGCCGAGGTGGCACTCACCAATCTCAAGTCCAAGTATGAGAACGAGAAGATCATTGTCAGCGATACCATGTCCAAGCTGCGCAATGAGCTCCGACTGCTCAAGGAGGATGCTGCCACCTTCTCAAGTAGGTTAATTAAAATAAAGTTAAAATGCCTGCATTAATACCCTTCCATTCTCTTGTTTTTGCGACCAGGTCTGCGCGCCATGTTTGCGGCACGCTGCGAGGAGTATGTGACCCAGGTGGATGATCTGAATCGCCAGCTGGAGGCTGCCGAGGAGGAGAAGAAAACGCTCAATCAGCTGCTGCGCTTGGCGGTGCAACAAAAGCTGGCGCTCACACAGCGTTTAGAGGAAATGGAAATGGATCGGTGGGTGCATTTGGGTCGCTAAAGCAAGCAGCACAACACAAACCCTATCAAAAGTCTATAGTTATACCCCTTGTAAAATATCCAAACCAAAAAAAAAAAACAAACCCCCAACAATCAGCACTTGGTAAGCATTTTGCATGCGGAAAAACGTTTTTGCATGTGCGCCCCGCTAACCGGCTATTGCTGCTGCTGCTGGAAAATGCCTAACCCAAGCTTGGAGTTGAAATTGAGAAATAGAAGCTCAGAAATAATATAAAATTAGTGTAGTTTTGTACTAATAATAAAAGTAAATGGTTATAAAACGTTTGTAAAACCCCTTAAAAGCTGCCAACTAATTCCTTAACATGCCTGAAGTTCAATACTTGAATAATAATCGATACCTTCTCTAATTGCCACAGCGAGATGCGTCATGTGCGCCGTCCGATGCCACCGCAGCGCGGCACCAGCGGCAAATCCTCGTTCAGCACGCGCCCCTCCAGCAGAAATCCGGCGAGCAGCAATGCGAATCCCTTCTAACATAAGATCAGCGTGCAGCGTAAGCTTTTGGCTTTGGTTTATACTTTGCTTAAGTTGTAAATTCGTTGGGAGCATCGTTTGACAACATGATGAACCACCACCCACTCCGCAAACGGACAGACAGACGCACACACGCATACGTAGTAAATACTGCAAATGTATTTGTGAACGATGCTATAGCTACGGTCTATCCTATATTAACGATAACTATCTATTTGTATCTGTTTCTATTTGTATTTATTGAGAGTTTAGTTAGACGAAAGATTTTTTGTGTTAGGCGAATCACGCAAAAAACAGTTATTAACGGTTAGTTACTTAAACGTCCAATTAATTTAATTAACAATTTTGAAAATGCAAAGAAAAACAGAAAACAAATCGAAACTAACGTAAATAATTGTATTTTTCTATATATACAAAACACATACACATATATGTATTCAATAATGTTTTAGTTCGATTTGAGTTGAGTTTTGTTAAATTTTCGCGTTGATTGTTTGATTTTTGTTATCAACGCTGTGCGCAAGCGAAACTCAAAAGAATGAGGAAAAAGGAAAAAAGAAACTAAAACGAAACAACATTTTTGATATGATAATGTTTGAAGATCTAGCAAGATCTAATTGGCAAATGAAAAACCCATGTATTAATTGGCCTGATAACTATATAAGTATTTTTTTCAAAACGGACCGCCCACAAATATGGCGTCCAAAAAAAAACTCTGTACGTAAAGAACAAAACAGAAACCCTTGTCTAGGGGGGAGGGCAGCTACAAAAACCCAAGATATTGGGAGCAAAAGCCACATGCCCACAAAAAAAAAGAAAAGAAAATGTAAATTCTACATACATACTATATTTATATAAATATGGAAAGCAACTATTGAACGATGTGTAGCAATTGGGCTGCGTCTTAAAGACGGATTTTTCTTCTTGTATTTACCTTCAATTGAAATTGTAGTAAATTAATTTTTGTTTGCAATCAAAATACAAAAAAAAAACCAAGTTTTTTGTTTATTTAGCTGCTGAAATAGTCTATAATTTGTGCATTATTATTTAATTTAATTAATAAAAATCATAAAAAACAAGAATTAGCAAGAATTATTTTTAATTTGATTGAGCCCCATATCATATTATCATATTTTTTTGAAATTTGTTGTTATAGAAAGAGCTCAAGCAATGAATTGAGCCCGATTTGCATTTTATTTAAAAAGAAAAAAACAGCAACAAGCTCTTTTTTATTTTGCCTAGAAGTGAAGCCTTTAAAAATAGAATACTCTATTTATGACTAACGAGCAGCTTAACCAACATAAAATAGCAAAAAAAACAAAAAAAAAACGTTAAAGTTTAAACTAATCTATTATTATTATTATCAGTAAAGTAGCTAATTAATTAAACACAAAAAGTAGTGACTATCCACAGCACATTTTAATCGTATCCCAAATGGCAAAAAATCAATTTTTAGTTTCAATATGTTTTGTTGTAATGGAATAATGAGAAAGAACAAAAAATTCAAATATACAAGTGCGTATATTATGTAAATTTACCGAGCCATTAAATTGAATTTATATTTAAGACACACTCTCACACACACACACACACACATCGTCCACTCACATACACAGAGATTAACTGAGATTTGTCAGTTGCCTATAGAAATTGTTTATGATGAAATTTGTAGAGTCGAAGAGATGCATAAATACATATTTCAAAATGATTTTATTGTAATTTTACCGTCCCTTTTTGCAACAAAAAAAAAAACGAAAGAAAATAAATGAAAGTTGAACAAAGTCTATTTATGAACCAACAACAAGAACAAGACGAAACAAATACAACTTTAAGTTTCATGTCCAAGCATCCAAACATACATACATCAATATATACATAATTACATACATACATATGATAGTTGCATCGATCAACCCAAAAAGCCAAAATATTGATAGCCAACAAAAACATATTGAATAACTCAAGAACTATTTCAATTAACAAAGAAAAATATAATAGTTTTCTATTTCACACAAAACAAAAACAAAAAAAAAAGAACAAACTTAAAAAGTAAAAGCAATTGAATTTAAGAATTGAAACATATTTAAAATAAGTTTTATGATTAAATACGATAAAAACCTGGCATAGCTACAATTTGCCAGCGGGGTTCAAGTGGACATACATACATATGACAAATGCAACAAAGTGTGCAAAATACGATGGGAATAAAAACAAGAAATTAATATAAATTATACATATGTGAAGAATAAACAAATTAGCAAATAAATATGCATTCTTTTATTGAACGATTTGTCAAAGTGCGAAAGTAAAAGCCTGCTCGCGCGTATAGGCTATTTTTCGTGCTTCTCGTGTTCGTGCGTGAGCACGAATGCATCAAGTCACGCACGATTGTTTAATTGTCAGTTTTGAATTGTAGGGCAACAACTTTTTGTGTGCTCAATACTAAAAGAACTCTAATCAAAGCCTTAAGACGAGTGAGGCCTAGTTGAGCTCATGAGAATTGCATAGAAGAGCAATGCTCAAGAACGGTTTTTTACAATTTTCTGTACAGTGGAAAGTAAGCTTGATCTGCGATTGGTATCAAAGAATATACAAAAGACATAAATACAAGGCCAAGTTAATATCGTATTACACTTTCACCTACCTAAAAAAAAATGTACATCGGAGAAGTTATTCCGAATTGGTGAATTACGTCGTGATTTTCAGAATGAAAACGAGACAGCTTGTCTCTCTATAGACCCATGGTTATCATATACCCTCATTCTACAATCTGCCCATTGCGAGATCAGCATATGGTACATATCTTAAAAGACATGTAAGTACATATAAGAATACTTCATACTGTATACTTACAGCTAATTAAACAAATTCAATGCCAGCTAGTATATGTAGACGATCTTGTCAGAACCATCAATAGAAGAAAGTCGCATTTATACTGTGAGTACCGGGGTAAAATATTTAAATAACAAGCAATCCAGTGGATTGCATTATTTATGTATTTACAATAAAATCACAACTCGAAATGTAAATGTGAATGACTCCGCAGCACGTTATCGATACCGATTCCAATCACTGGCGATGTCCAAGTCACGCGCCATCGTCACGCGGCGAGCAAAACTACCGATATTTTAGCCAGGCGCCCAGCAAACGCAAGACGCGCGACGATGCTCTATCGAACAGTCGAACAACAAGCCAATACATATACACGCCTGCCGGCAGGCCCATGCACACACACACATACACGCGCGCGCACGCACACATACACCGAGATAGCACACACACACACTGGCGCACATGCAGAAACGAAATTTCATGCTGAGTCAGTCAGTGCCTTCCTTTGCCTTCTGCTGCCGCTGCTTTGGTTGGTGGTTGGTTGCAGCGTTGTTTCTGTACGAAAAAACAGTGCCGTACGCAGGGGGGTTGCCCTTAAGCGTTATAAATATGTAATGAACGGTATGCTAATTGTATGCAGTGATATAAACAAGAGAATCCCCCAAAACTTATTACCTTTTCGGCTTATATTAAAGGGCCTGTTCTCCATTTCTCAGAAATAAGCATATAGTTTGTTAAATATATTAATTAATAATTAATTTTTATGTTAATTTCGCCAAAAGTACCATTTTTCATATATTCATTTCGCAATCGAAGTTTCAATTTTAATATTCAAATGCACAAACTATTATTTTGTTTCCTTAAATTTGACTTGTGTATTAAGATAACACGAAAAGTGAAAACCCCCTACACAATACGGCCGGCTACGCGCCTGGGAATATCGCTTTATTGGTTGGTGAGCCGTCGCCCAGTGGAACTTCGAAAATTTTGTGTTGTCGAATTGCACAAACCGAACATCAGGCGCACAGAAATAGCGACAGGTGCTCGCCATGATATAGTTGGATGGCAACTCTTATTGGCTGCCGTCTCAGCTGCTGTCGCTTGGCGCGTTCAACGCTTACGCGCGCACACAGACACAGCGAGCGCTGAGTGTGTATGTGTCGCTGTATTGTTTTTAAATGATAGCGGCCGGGCAGTCAGCTGTTACTGTTACTCTGACTGGTGCGACAGGCGCAGACCAACCAGAAATGCTTTAAAGAGGGATAAAGACCGGCCCAATGGCCAGTAATCAGCTCAAAAACTGGCCGGCACATTTGATATGGCTGGGCAACTGGCAGAGCGCTACTCGGCCCTTCAGCCCCGCTCCCTCTGCCCAGCTTGGGCTTAGCCTGCAATTTATGTTAATTTGTTGTGATTCCTAACTCTGTTGGCTCCAGCTGCAAAGTGAAGTTCTCGCTTTCGCGAAGGCTCTATAATTATGTGGGTGGAGTTCAAAGCCAAGTATGTAGAATTAACCGGCTTGCTCTATTGGCCTAAATAATGCATACGTATTTGTTCCTAAAAATATATAAACAAAACATATTTAATGTTAAATTATGAGCTGCGTTCCAATTTATAAATTATAATTAAAAACAGCCCATACATACATACATACATATTTCTGTGTGCTTGTACTTATGTACGTAGAGTACTTTGTTTTTTATATAGAAGCTAAAGCGGATGCTACCAAATTTATATTTGTATGATTGCAAACATTAATCATTTTTAAGGGGTATTAAATGACGTCAAGTGACAACAAATATTTAATTAATAAATATTTAAACTGTTCAAAAATTGTTTGCATATAAAAGTTCTGTAGAAAGAGAATAGAAAACATTTTATTGATGAGCCCGGTCTATAGAATTGTTTTCTAATTAATTCGACTTTCTTCTTGTTTTTTAATAAAAATTCTAAATATATATGTACATATATATGCATACACATACACACTTACACCTAGTCACACACACATGTAGGCTCTGGCCGATCAGTTTTAATTGTTGGCCCTTAAATGTTTTACCACTTGCCTAATTAATAATTCCTATACATTTGTGCACACATGCACACCATAAATTGCATGACCTTCACAGGGCACACACACTAAGTTGAGTAGGTGTGTGTGTGTGTGTATGTGTGTGTGTGTGTGTGCGTATGCATGCAGGGCTGTCAATTATGTGGGTGGAGTTGGAAAATCATATCGCATTGGCCATTACTGTGCCTCCTTTACCTGCCGTTTCATTCGATGCTTGATGATAGGGCCGAGGCCTATTGGCGGCGGCTTAAATTGGCATTCGGTATTTGTAATTGGCTTTTTGTCTCTGTTCCAATAAGGGAAACAAGAAGCAGAAACAAGTAAACCCCCCACACACATACACGCACACACACACACACACACATGCAACAAGTGGGCGCCACGTTTTCTGCGCGCTGCGAGCACAGCGAACGCGGCTAACATAATAAAACAGGGGCAGCCCAGCGCGCAGACACACACACACAAACACACATGCATACACACACATGCACACACATACACACACACATGCATATCCCATGCGAGTTGCAAGCGTATTTTATACGTTTGCTCGTTTCAAACAATGACAGTAAATTTGTGTAGTGCGATTTGTTGTATCGCGCGTCATTTAACAGGCGCGCAGCATTTTCAGGCAGCTACTCTTTGTGCATTTTCAGCTGGTCGTAGAGCGGCACAGCTATATTGTGCGCCGCAGTCGCTGCCTGTGCCAGAGCAAGCTGGCACTAGCAACATGCGCGCTTGCGGCGTGGTTTGTGTCTCGGCTAGGCGCTGAGCTTTAAAAGTTTGGGTACTACATTTCCTAAAAATGGCCTAAATGAATATTTATATTTGTTTTCGAGCGGCCGGCCGCAAAGAGAGGTCACACAAATTGACGACTGCATACATTTCACACATTCCCAAATGAAATTAAACAAATTTAAATGCTCGAAGTGGGTTAGCACATGTGCTAAGGTCGCGGCAAACACAAGAGCTGTTCACCCGCAAGCCCAGCCCCGCCCCTTCCATCGATAATTTGACTCGTGCTTAGATTAATTATCTCTTAATTAAAAGTTATGTAAGCGTCATAAAACTGGTCCATGGCAATGTTTGCCAAGCTAACATTTTTTAGCTGTGGCCCAAGAATTCTGCATTTGAGAAATTTCACGCTGGTTCCGGCACGTTGTGAACGTTAAGGAACTGGTTCATTGGAACCAAAGGAAACTTCTTTTCTTACGCCCAAAAATGTTCTCTAGAGTTGTGCACAAAAACTGCCGCCTTTGGCCCATTGTGCATTGCACAAAAATAAAATAAAAGCCGTCTTAAAACATGTAAATGTGGCAAACTCTATGGAATTTACAAAACGACTTTTCCAGTCATCAGCAGCGTTCAATGGCAGAGTTTCATTCATGCGGCAAGATCTATAACACAACAAGTCCATCAAAGTCATGGCCGGTTGCAATGTGGCTTGCTGCAATCCCTGCCCACCACGCCATCCCTCCACTTCCTCCGTACCCTGCCAGATATTGAGAAAACAAGAAACAGACCCAAATATCACTCGGAACCAGTCACATGCTGCTGCTCCGCGCAACTCCCCTTACCCAACACCCCAACTGAAAAAAAAAAAGCAAGCTAGTTTATTGTTCTGTCACGCGCTCGGACAACGGACAACGTCATCAAGTGGTTTTTTAGTTTTACATTCACTTTTTTTTTCGCATCCGCGTATCTTGTGCGTCCGCTGCTACCGATGGTACCGAACGGACGGACGGATCGGACGAACGGACGGACGGCAGGCAGATGAGCGGCTGGCTCAAGAAGTGCTCTTCAGCGGCGGCGGGTCGACGGGTCGGCTGGTACTGGCACTGGTACTGGGTACGAAAAATATGTTGTTGTCGCCGCGCCAAGGTTGAGGCAAACTGGTATCATCATCAGCATCAACGCCGTGTGCCCGTGTGTGTGTGTGTGTGGAGCAGTGGGTAGACGGCGCAGATGGAGGGACCGTCGCAGTTTGGCGACGTCCAAGACATAATCGCAATAGCCGTAGCCGTTGACTGTTGGCGTCTCGGCTTGGCACGAGTCTCTATGCATTAATTAGTAACCATATCCATAACCATAACCATTCCACATTCATTTTAATGAAGTTGACGCCGTCGTCGTTTTGCTGTTTTTTGTGCTGTTCTTGAGGCAGCTAAAATTTAGAAGCCTTTCGCTTGGCGTAAATCTTTGCAAACAGAAACAAAATAAAAACCTATTTTTTTGTTCGTCCTTGAACTGTAGCCATAAAAATCGGGCAGATCAAAAGGGTGTTACAAGCACAGCAATTTATGCACTTCACAAAATTTCCAGTACCAAATAAAAAATAATTTTGTAGAAGTTTTCAAACTATCTTCTGAGATACTTTTCACTTAAGTTGTTACCCGAAATTGTTATAAAATATTGCAATGCAGAAAATTATACTTCCAAATAAATATTTAAAAAGAAATATGAATATTTGGCTAGAAAAATAGTTATAAGATAATACAATGCATAAAATAAAAGTTCCTCTGAATATTAAAAAAAAAGAAACATATATATTAAAAAATGTAGATAGAAAAATAGTTTTACTTAAAATAAAAGAGTTGCTTATGAATATTAAATACAAAATAATATGGAAATTTTGTTAGAAAAATAGTTTTAAAATAATGGAATGCAATAACTTAAGTAGTTCCCGGATTCTTCAAAAAATAGTTTAAAATTTGGCAATATATAAAATAATAACTACCTATGAATATTTAAACAAATTTATATAAAAATTTAGATGGAAATATACTGAGATCGATTTGCCAGATAAAATGCAAGGAAGCAAGACGTCAAGATAAAAAACATTTTTTAAATATGCATATACTTTTTAGATCAATGATATTAAAGCTCAGTATTTGAGTTAAGCTAAAAATTCTTGGAATATGTAAATTTAAATCTCATTACATATTTCTGATTATAATAGTTGTGTATTTGAGCATATATTTATGAAGATTCATTAGCTGTAATCATTCTTGCATTAGCTGCAAAATAGGAATATTTCTGACAGTCAGAGTTATGAACGTAGAAGTTAAATAAGTTGTGCTTAAATTAGTGAAACCTTTGCAATTAATTCTTCGAGTGTAGTTGGAACATACATATATATGTATTTAGTTAATTTTCGTTTATGAATATATATATATATATATGCCTTGCATGCGGTAATAATAAAAACAATATTCATATACATGATAATGACAATGACTATAATGTCTGCACTTAGCACTTCTTCAACTTGAAAAACGTTTTACATTTCAAACTTGGCTCGTTTAAGTTTTATGATTTATGAGCAATTTCTAAAGTGCACTTGTTTGACCGCGTGCTACAACAAGTCGGACAGGTCGTTGTTGTTGTTGTTGCACTTGGCTTTAAACGTACAAAAATTTGTAATAATAATAACAATTTGAGTTATACTCGGTCTGCGGCTCGATTCTCTCCAAACTCAAATCCCGGTGCGGCCGGCCGTAGGCCATGTGACCAGCCGCCCGACAGATCTGTGGTTTTTTCTTGCCTATGTTGTTGTTGTTGTTGTTGTTGCTGTTGCCGCTTCTAATTCTGTTGACAGATGAGGTCGCCAAAACGCCAACAAACTGACGCAGTCGCTGATGAGTAAAGCAAAAACAACAACAAAAACAAAACAAACTGAAACTGAAACTGAAACCTGGCAACCCTGAAACTGTTAAGCTCAAGCGAACTGCAACGCAGTGGCAACCACAAAAAACAAGCCGGCAACGACCCATGAACTTTACTCAAGCGAGGGGTGCATTGAGCGGTGGGAGCCGGGGGGGTGGCTATATGTGGTAAATGGCTGCAACAAGTGCGTTGCCACAAAATTCAAGTTGTTGCAGTTGCTGTTGTTGTTGCATGACTGTTGCACATGCGACGCCTGCCGCTTGCTTAATTTGTTAAGCATTTTATTAAGTTTTTTTCTTTTTATTTTACCAGCCTTTTATTTTTTTTGTTAACTAACCAAGGCTGCTGGGTCAAGCGGCAGGTCAATGGTCTCCATCTCAACAACAACAAAAAACGCATCTCAAGTGTGGGAAGCTTCAACAACAAGACGAGAGCTACGTGTGTGTGTGTGTGTGTGTGTGGGCTCAGGAATTCGCTTCAAGAAATACACTTAGAAAATTAATGAAGGTGGTCGCACACACAAAAAAAAAAAAAAATACAAAATACCAAAAAAAATATATAAAAAGTTGTTCTGAAAGTAGAATCCTAAAAAATGTCGCGTCACAAATATGAGAAAAACTTGTTCCATTAAAATCTTTTAAATTAGGCATAAATTTGATTAAAATTTAGCTTGAGTTGAACATCAATAAAATGTCCAAATTGGATGGACCATATTTTATGTTTATTTATGTGCATTTGTTGAGGCCAAGACATATTTGAATTTAAATATAAACTTGATTAATGGGCGAACAATATATCGTAAATACAATTACGTAAAAGTTAGTTTGGATTTTAATAAACTATAACAAGTAAGAGAGCTGTAGTCGGAAGTGCTCGACTAGGAGATACCCTGAAGCTCTTTCGACCAACACCAAATGCATAGCTCAAAAAACAGGAATCGATATCGACTTTTATCACTTGCTTGGAAACGCTTCGATTATCGGAATCAACATTTCAGTACTTCGCAGTACAGAGCCTACGTTCCAAATTTTCTAGTCTCTAGCTCTTATAGGTTCTGAGATCCTTGTGCCTAAACATACGGATGGACAAACGGTCGGACATGACTAGATCGACTCGGCTATTGATGCTGATCAAGAATATATATACCTTACGAGAGCGGAGATGCTTTCTTCTGCCTGTTACATACATTTGCAAAAAGACATTATACCCCTCTTACTCTTATTTAATAGATTCAGGGTATAAAGCCTGACTTAAGACTTAAATAAATGCTTGCATATAGACAAAACATTTGTTGACTTAAAGTTAGTTTGTTTTCTTTCTAGCTACTTAACAGACGTAAGTCCAAGTTTTCTATCGAGCATGCATACTTTTTCCATAATCACATCGTTCGCTCCGCTTTTACTGGCTTTACAAAAAGAACTAGTTCCGCGGAACTTAATCCGCTAGCAGTTTTCTAGAGTTCACGCCTCCTAAGCTCGAGTGCAATATGCAATTTTGCACAACAACAGATCGTACGTGCGCAATTGGGAGCACAACAAGCGCGTTCGTTGCCTAAGTCTTTTGTTTTGTTCTCAAGAAATGCTGAATAATCTAAACGTGTATCTGTGTGTATTTGTGTGCTTTATACATTTTCTCTGACTAAGCGTTTCTGATTTATGGCCAGAGCATGCGGCCAAACATATGTTCAATTGATTTCATAATCATGACATCGCACACGCCCCAGCCACAGGCAAAAGAAGCAGCAGAATGCAAAATAAAAGATATATATGTATATCTAAATATACATAGATATTTGTATAATATAAAAAGCTTATAAATATGCAACTTCCTCCACGACAATGTGTGGCCCACTGACTGGCCAGCCGACTGCCATGCTGCTGTTGCTGATGATGATGATGTAAAATGTAAAAACTGAATGTAAAACACTGACAAATTATGCAAAGTTAAGATTATTGCATATTCAGTTTGACACTCAACACCCCAACACTCAGTGCACGGCTGTGTGTGTTGTTGGCTGCCGTGCGGCATTCTATAAAGTGGGAATGGGCGCGTGACACGACATGACACGAACACGAAGTTCGAAAAGGACTTGACATAGAAAATGCACCACTTTGTACATTCTTGCACATTTTGATTGATTACATTGAAATTTGATATGTAATTGGTTTTATCTGAAGAAAAATTGATGGCAGAGCTTTTGAAATGTAATTGACCTTATATTATAGAATCAGCATAACAAACCCGACCCTTTTTTGTAAAACGAAATATATTTTAGAAATAAAACCTAGGCTGGACAAGGAATCTCTCCTGACCAAAAATTTTCTGAAGGAAGAAAATAAAATAAATAATCAAATAATAATAATGAAAATAATTTTCTTATTCAAAATACTAAAATAAAATTTTCTTTTTAAAGTGCTTTAGTTTAGATTTTTACTTTACTTTTTGAAAAATGTATTCCTTGTCATGTTATTATTATAATTATTATGCAAATAGCTGGAAAATTTAATTACTATCAAACTTAAGGGTTTACTTTTAAGTTTCATTCGTGTCACGACACGCAGCCAACCCTGCTATAAAGCGTAATATATATATAGACATGTTTATAGGTAAGTGATGGGTTTATGGTTTATGGATGGCTTGCCACATCCGCATCTGCCCCCCTGAGTATCTAAATCTGTAATTCCGCACACACCTACTTTTGCGGCAATTGGCTAAACGTTTCTCAGAGCTGTTAGTAGTTATATAAGTAATTTGTCAGATTTATGGGCGCCGATTAGACAACTGGCGATTCTAAATGATGATGCCACGGCAGTTGTTGTTGTTCCATTTGATGTTGTTGTAGATTTCTTATGCAATTAGCCAGCGGCTTGTTTATGTTGCATTGTTCAGCGCCAGGTCTCTTATAAAGTCTTCTAAAATTGAACCAGCTGCCAGCAGCTCATTCATAAAACAACTTTTCAGATACTTTTTGTAGTCCAAAAGATTCTAGACATTGTGTTTTGCGTGTGTGTGTGTGTGTGTGTGAAATGTGTGTCAAATTTTGCAACCATCTCAATCTGAAACTCTGATGCTGTATTCGATTTTAGTTTGTGTTCATTTTTTGTTTTATTTTTCGCATATGAAAATTTTTGTCACGTTTTCCGTGACGAATTTAAAATGTGCCTGGGCACTTAATTCTTTTGTGTCACACCAACAACAATAACTGCAGCAAATGCCTGCCTGTTGTTGTTGTTCTTGTTCATGCTGTTGTTGTTGCTGTTGTTGTTGTTGTTGTTGTTGTTGTTGTTGCTTTACACAGATGCGCTAAATTGCAGACATCAATCATTTTTTTTGCCATTGCGTAATGTTTGAGATGCTGCAGCAGCCTGTCTGGGGGTTTTTAGATTCTTCTGCTTGGCTCACAAATAGCGCCCAAGTCGGATGGGTATATACACACACACACACACACACAAAAACACACACACATACACATGGACATGGGTGAGTGTGCTGGTCTTGGTTTTGTCTTGGCAAGGTCTTGATTAATTTGTTGCCAATCACTTTTCGTTGTCGCTTGACAAAAGCCGATGCCAAACTCAAGCCAAATAAAATAAACGAAACAACGATACCAAAATGTACATAATTACATATATATAAATATACACAAGATACATATATATATACTTGAGAAAAAAAATGTAAATTTCAACTAATGTGTAAATGAACAAGCGACGGCCTCTTGGGGTCACATTTGGCAACATTTCATATCATCAGCAACGCATTTAAAAGGCATTTAAAAAAATAAAAAAAACAAACCTGACAGAGCTTCTTAAATAACAAATTGCAATTACTCGACGTACGCGTCGTTGCGTCCTTCACGCATTCCCAGATGATTCTCCATCTTCGTCTCGGAGTCCGTCTCTAAGTCCAAACTCAACTCAACTCAATGTTAATGCTACAAAAATTCTATGCGCCGCAACAAATATGCTTCAAACGCGAGGGTCATTTGGGCAGTTATAAATAACATTATTTATTAAAGAGATAAATAAATTGTTGCGCATTTCGGAAGTGTGTAACTTTCCTTTTCTATCAATAACTTAAATAAGACACAAACGTCAGCATTTGCGTTAAATTAGCACATAAACCAGTTGCGAATTAGAAGCGATTTGCAAGGAAAGTGAAAATTAGTTCGATTTTTAGCAAGCCTATCATAATTAACTTAATTAGCCAATATTGTTGTACTTTTATAATCAAGTTCTTAAAATAAAATGTTAATTGAATGCATAAACAAAGAAAGGCAATAAGATTTGTGCGCTAAGCGATGGAAAATTAAACGCATTTGCTCAAGAATTAAGGTTGATCGAAAAGTTCAAGGCCTAAAAAAGCACACATTTGAGCCTCGCTTCATATAAACGCGCTGAGCTCAACTCTAATCCAATATTATTTTATTATAACTTGAACCCAGCAAAATTAATTAATAAATACTAAACTATTTTTTTTATATCGTTTGTATTATTTGAATAAAAAATAGTTTAACTATTTTGTTTATGGTTCCTACTAAGAACTTAAGAGCGCCCCACGTTCATTTAATTATGTTCAAAAAAAGAGCAGAAATCAAGTAGAAGCAGAAACCGCAGCTTGTGAATTGAAGCAGCGTAACGAATCTAATCCAATTGCATTCCATTCAATTTCATTTCATTCAATTCCATTCGTTTCGATTTGTTGAGTCTTTAATTCGCTTCGATTCCATTCAATGCAATATCATAACTCAAAGCTAAGGTCAAACCGAGTTGGCTGGATGCTTGCTTTATTTATAGCTTCGAAATTTTGGTGTTATTTAAATAGATTGATTATAGTATTTGTTGCGCTTGATTTCTTCTTGGTTTAGTTTCTTGGCAATTAGCATCTTCATTGTTGAACTCGGTTTTTATTTCTTATTTTTTGCTGCTCAATGTGTTTTTTTAATGGTGAATAACGCATTCGCGGAAGCTTCAGTTTCGGCTTCTTTAAGCTGTGTTTGGACAGAATTGAAGATGCAAATGACGATGATGACGCTGATGATGATGATGATGAGGTTGCTGTTGTTGATTATGGGGCTTCCGCGCTTGGAGCGCATGATCTTGTTTAAATCTTTGAAACATTTTGAACACTTTGAACATTTGATGTCATATGCATCAAATTATGGAAATGCCTATATCGACGCCTATTGTAGTTGATGAAGATGCCTTTTGATCTGATGGAATGGTATTGTCTATTAGTTGCTTAGTCACTGAAGGTCGCTGGCTCGCATAAAACTGTCAATCACAGCTGACAAAATATCAAACAGCCTACGGGGCGTATACGCAATTTGCATATACAGACAGACAATCACGTACAAATTTTAACAAGAATCTCTCTCTCTCCTTCTCTTTCGAGCTACTCGCCTTAAATGCTACGATTAGCCATAATCATGGTTATTGGAAAACTGGACTGGTGTGACTAAGCCAGGCGAACAGTTCGTGGAAACAGTTTGCCGCGATTTCTGAACTTGCCAAGGTCAAATCTGGTGCGACTATCGCAGGAAATGCATGTAAAAACCGGCTACTAGGGCGAAAATGATTAAAAGGCCACTAAAAAAACAAAATGCATAACATGATCAAGAAAAAAAAAAAACAATAATCACAGCAGCAGCAGCAGCAGCGGCAGCGGATGTTGATTTATGCAGCAGATGCAATAAACGAGGTGCGAAAAAAAATATAATACAGCAGCCGCGGATGTGTTCAAGCGGCGAAACAAGCCAAGACCAAAGACTACTTAAAATTGTTTAAAAAAAAAATGAGAAAAAAAAAAACACATTGCACAATGTTAACAAGCTGCAGAGTTTGTATATTCTATAGATTGCATCAATTATGGCAAATGTTCGAGAAATAAAAACCCAAGCCAATGCCTCGGAACTAAAAAACAAGCATTCGGAACCAGTGTGCTGTGAACTGGTTCAGCTGACAAATGTCTGCTTTCGACACGTGTTAAACACACATTTTAATTAATTAAATAAACATTTGACTTACTAATTTGCACAAAAATGATGCAACTCTGTTAAGTAGTTGATAGACGTTGTGATTGTCAACGAAAGAAAAAAAATACCTGTATAAGAGCCGAGCAATTCCAGTTTTCGTATTAGCTCCTTAAACCAACAATTGGGAAGGCCTTAGACAAATAGGGGAATAGGGGATGCCCAGGTCGCTGACACTTTCAATACTATGGAACGAAGATTAGAGATCTTTAAAGAAATTTATAGGAGCTTTACAACATATTTGATCCTCTTCCAGGACCTAACGGG
Source organism: Drosophila novamexicana (assembly GCF_003285875.2). Lineage (NCBI taxonomy): Eukaryota > Metazoa > Arthropoda > Insecta > Diptera > Drosophilidae > Drosophila > Drosophila novamexicana. Next base: position 1,780,508 of record NW_020824787.1, on the reverse strand, counting down.
ATTCCCTGTCAATGTAAGCCATTGAGTGGCTATACAAAAAGTATCTTCCAGATAAAAAGAGGATTTCCAGCAATTGGAAGCTGTTAAAGGAGCTATACAACATATTAGAATAATCTTCCAGATAAATCTCTGAAATTCTGAAACAGCTGGACCAACATATTTCGAATAGAATCTCTTTCAGGTAAGAAAGGGATATTCAGCAACTGGAAGTTTTTGAAGCATCTATAAAAGGAATAAAACCTTTGCCAGTTAGAGGTTCATTTTGACCCATTTAACATGCCCAGCTTTAGACAGCTGCAGGGTATCAATATAAAGAATCATTAACAAATTAAAACGTTTCAAAAAGAAACAAAAACCTATTAACAAATTTCCCACTTTGAACCGCAATTCTGAATTTTTGCGCAAAAAAAAATATGTTGACTTCCGCAAATGAGCGAGAATTGCGGCATCATCGTTTTGGCAATAATGAATACGAAATTCGCACAGATTTTAACACAACTTGGCTAAATGTAATTAATTCGAATATGGTGTTAATTTTCGTGGCCCAATCGACAATTCACAGCTATTGCTCGAGGGGGCCAGCCCCCTTTTCGCTGTGGCTTCCCCTTGGCTGTGCATCCAGCTAATAAGACTAATTAAAAGTGTACAATCAAAGCACAGCTGGAACACCAAAACTGGGTCTGTCTGTCTCTGTGTGTCTGGGGACTGGCCTCTAATGTGGCACGACCACGTGAGAGGCCCGCGAATCCAAATCCGTTCAATAAATTTGTTTTCTATTAAATGCTACTAAGTGGCAAACAATGGCGCCGCCCAAACAAAAACCACACTCAAACACACACACACAGAGGCATCTTTTCATGGTCAATTAGCAGACAACAGAAATCAAGTCAGCAGTTGTTGGCCATAAGGTCAACGCTGATGCTGAGCGTGTGTCACCAGTTCAGCTGGCCAAAATGTCAATGCTTTTTTGTGGGCCATTAAAAAGGATTTCAGTATGATTGTCTTTTTGTCGAGCTAACAAACTTGAACCCAAAGAACCCGAACTTCGTGTGCCAGTTTTTTTTTTTTTTTTTTCGCTGGGGCGAGAGTCGATCTCCGTAAATTACATAATCAAAGCGTATAGAAATACATTTGCATATTTATGAGCGAAAATAAAAAATAAAAAGGCTGACATAAATGTCAATTTTTTAAGAATCTTCTCTGAGCGCCGACAGATCCGGCTGGCACCGACAAGCACCAGCTGCTTGGAGCGCGCCGAGACGCGACGGCATGTTAAACAATATTTATGAGAGCAAATACCAAATATTAATAGCTTATCCTTTGCCAGTTCATTCACATGGCAATTAAAGAAGCACTCACAGTAAACAAAATCAATCGAACAAAAAACAAGTAGAAGTACTCGAGACGAGAGTGCCCGACTAGCAGATACCCTCAAGCTGTTGCCAAAATATTCTAGCTTCCTGCTGTACATCCATGCTTCTTCTTTCTTTCCTTCGCCACATTGTATAGGCAATGCTTTCTTGATTTACTCGTTGTTTGTAGTCCGATCTTTGAATATTAAATATATTAAATATTGGCTTATAAACGAGACCACATGGAAAACAAATTTGTTTTTCAATATCGGGGCGATGAGACTAAGGTATCCAAAATGTGTAATATTCCCTATATGTATTTTCTATACGAGAGTCTACATACCAAGTTTGATGTGCCTAGCGCCAATAAATTGCGTACTAGACTTAAAAAACTAAATCTCAAACTAATATTTATCGATACTGTGAAAATGGAATGGTTCGAAATTTCAAAATTATTTTGTTTTCTGCCTGTTAGAGATATTTGCACCATAATATGGTACCCTTTTCAATCATATTCAATGGTTTTAGGGTATACCAAATAAATGAGAAAAAAAAATAAATTAATTAACAAAATATTTGGCTTCTACTTTAAGCGCGTGCGATGAGCAGCCGCGCGGAAGCCAGCTCGCAGAGCCCACGGCGACATTTCGAAAGGCTTTTCAAGATCAAGGCCTAGTAAATAGCAACTGACAATAGCAACAATAGCAACAACAACAACAACAACAGCAACGCCAACGACAACAACACTTGACAAATTGATATATGAAGCAAGCGCCAAAGTCATCGAAGCCATCGCCATCAAAATGATGCGTAAAAGGTGCGCCAAGTGTTTGCATAAATTTTGAAATACACGGCATTTGTTTTGAGTGCCAGGCACTCAGCAACTAACAACAATAACAACAGAAGCAACAACTATAGCAAATGCTAGAGATAAAGCTATTAAAATTAGAATGATTATACTACGGATCTCAGCATGGACAGCAACAGCAACAGCGCCATAACAAACAAAACTTTGCCTTAAAAACAATGGTAAATAAATGAAATTCGCAGAATAAAAATAAAAACGACAAGGAAAAAAAATTAGATATATATAAAGATACCCGGGCCATATAAATATTTATTGACAAAAGTTGTCATTGTCTAAAGATGTTCTGAGTTCATTTACGGTTTCTTCTTCATTCCGTTTTCTTGCCTGCTTCTGAGCATTGCATTGCACAGTGAAACGCAGGTGATGTGCATGCAAAGCTAACTAAATAAAATCTGGTTATAAATGAACAGTTATTGCAATCGTATTAGTTTATATAAATTATCAAAATCCTTTTCAAATGCAATTTGATGTCGTTTTGGTTATTGCTGTTTGCCATCGTGCGCCATTTTAAAAATTGTAGCTCACAAGCGGGCACAACTGTTGCACATCATTTCAACTATGATAACTACTTAACACCAGATGCGAATCAATGTGCGGCGAGAGAGCGCAGCCAAGCCAAGCTTACGGCGCAGCAGCTGAGAGAGCGCGAGCGAGAGCGTAAGCTTTGACAAAAGTTCAAGCTGCAATGCTCTGCACAGGGTACACTCGCTCTCGCTCTCTGGGCAGCAAACGCTCGCGCTTGTATTGAATGTGTATATATTTAATATCGGGGAGTGGCAGCCGCCCATTTTGCCAATTGGAACGTATAAAAGCCGGCTGAGCTACTGACTGAATATTCGTTGCTATTCACACTTGCGTCTGGTCTCGTCTCGTCTGGTTTTGTCTCCGACGCAACAACGGAGTCTCAGTTGGACCACAGAGAACCGAAAAAGTGATTTTTTGTGGTGTGAAATATAAGAAACAAATATAATATCAAAAGGTAAGCAGACAGGCGCGTTCAAGGATATTCAGTGTACTTGTGTATGTGTGCGTGGATCATATTGAAGGACTTAAAGCAACAGTGCCAATTAACATTATTGTGTTGAACAGTTAACATACAATTATTGGTATATATTCCACATATACAATATCAAAAGTGCTCTGTGCTTCTCCTTTGTACAAGGATGTGACAACTGATTTGGATTTGATATGGATTAAAAGTTGCAGAAATCTTGACAAAACAGAAAAAACTCAAATATGTGCATGAAATATTTCCTTGGAAAATTTCTAGAATTTTTAAGATTTAAGTAGATATCTAAAAATTCGACAAGCGATTTTCAGCTGAATTTAAAACTAAATACAATTTTGTAATATTTGACAAAAACCCCGCATATTAAAGAGATACCGACCATTTGGATCTCCAAAGTCTTTATTAATTGATTTTTGATTGATTTCAAAATCAAGTTTGTGTGCCAAGTCTTTTGTTTTTTTACGCACAAGTTCGTTGGCCCAACTAAAAATTCTTTTGGCAATTTCGACTTTACAGTCAAAGTTCATTGACTCCGCCTATTGTAAGCTTGAAACTATAACTGTTTAAAGCCTTTACTTAAGTACTCATATCATAAAGCACTTACAGATATATAGGTTAATATGTTTGAAGAGCAAATTTGCTTAGACAAAAACTGTAAATCATGGTGTAGTATGTTGTAAAATTTGAAGCCCGAGCGCTTTTGCGCAACCTGCAACATAAAACTTCCAACACACCAAAAATGTACATGCATAAATTATAGACAAATACGAGAAAAAATGTGTTGCCGACTTGGCATGCATATTATTTGGCCAGCAGTCATAAAAGGGCGCATACCAATACAAATATTTAAATGTATCTACATATACATATAGATTATTAAATGCAACATCAGTTTGTCGGCTGATTGATATTGATTAAAATGCATGAGCCCACGAAGAAAAAACACAAAAAAAATACAAAAAGCCAACAAATTACAAAACGCAACTTAAAAAAAAAAAACACACACACACACAGGGAAATACTCGCAGAGATATTGAAATGCAAGTTTCCAAACTGCATTCATTAGGGCCTGGCGGGCGTGTGTTTTTTATTTGAACTTTTCACTACCAAAAAAAAAAAACACTCGAAAAAATCGTGTTGGATGTCAAATCCATAATCGATCGCGCAACATTTGAAAACATATCAAATTTTCATTATGCACAAAATTGGTTTTCAATTTCCAAATGTCGACGAATGATAAGCCCTGCGGCAGCTGCTGTGACCATTAGGCGAACCATTAATGATTCATGTTGCAAAATCTCTAGCAAACGCGGGGGGTCAGCAGCTCATGAATACCCCTAATGATAAAGATCGCCGCCACACACACACACACACAGGCAATAAAATCAAATTAAAATGCAAAATTTCAAATGTTTGTCGCTTGTCGAACTGGCCCCCGACAGGCATTGAGCTTTGATTGATGGCATTGCATAAGGAAGCAGCCGCGACAGTGGGTGCGCTCTAATCTATATGCAAAAGACGTGGAAGGTTCTAGCCAGCGTCACAAAAATGCTAAAATCAAAAACAAAAGTAAAAAAAAAAAAAACAACCCAATACAAAAGTCAATAAAACCAGTTAAGGTCAGGCGCGCGGACGCTGCTGGCCAGTGCTGCCAATTGCCGCTTCGAAAAAGTAGCTAAGTCCGCTGTTAAATAAAAGGCTAAGCTGTTATTGAGCTGCCAGAAAATAGCTAAATCTGTTTTAGATTTCAACTAATTGTGGCTGACTGCCACTGAATGTAGCCACATTTAGCTAGAAAATGGCTGAATTGGCAACACTGCTGCTGGCCCGGCTAGCCATTGGGCTTAGCTCTGGCTTGTGTAATCAACATGTTTGCAGCAGATGCTAAATGAATTTATATTTATGAATAATGTGACGATGGCAAAGTTGCCGCTGCTGATGCTGATCACGTTGCCGATGCTAAGCTACAATAAAAATAAAGTTTCAAGTGTCGCCGTCGCCGTCGTCGCCGTCACTGAGGCAGTGTGTCAGTGGCCGCTGCTGCGACGCGAAACGCCTCGGGCAACCGGTTGGTTGGCACCAATGCATCCTTGACATAAAAACCATGCGCACCGAGTTACATCTTCGATAAGCCAATACACACACACACACACACACACACACGCACGCACACACATGTACAGCGGCACGCAATCAAAACAAATTTAAACAACATTCCGCACACGCACTACTACAGCTTGTAATCTTTGCAAATTTCCCCACTTACATATATTCATCATTTTCTTCTTCTTCTTCTTCTTTTCATTGCAGATGAAAGTCACTTTGGCGTTAGCGACTTTCTGCCTGGTGGCTGCCTGCGCCAATGCGCAGAAGGGCAGAACCACAACAACCACAGGCACCAAGCCGGGTCGTTTCCTCTCACTGCCCGTGCCCGCCAAGTGCGCTAGCCGTAAGTATTTCATACATACAAGAAATATATATATATATATATGTATGTACATACATATATTGCTGCAACTGTGGCAAAAAGTAAAAGTGTGAAACGTTAGAAGAATATCAAATAGCACACATCCAGCTTAGTTGCCAAGTTTGCACTTGAAATTGTTTAGCAATGCGACGTGTGGGTGTGTTACGAACAGCCACAACAATTACAATATATATTTAATTGTGTTAGGTCGGGGGCAGCCACGGGGCTGGGTGGGCGCCTGAAGGTCGCTGACGTGATCGAATTTGTTTTGGATTGCATTTTGTCACCCACGCACTTTCTTTAACTTTGCTTATAAGACGTTGTGTATTCGGATTGGTCACAAGCTGCAGCGTTGCCACCCCGCTGCCAAGCACAATTATAAGACACACTGACACACACACACATAAATCCTGCAAGTCACCGCTTGCAGCTGTATTCAAACAAAATGCACAGCAGAGGATTGCGAAAATGCAGCTGATAGATTTAAGATGCAAACAATAGCGTCATCGCTGCACATCCGGTACACTAATGAACACAGTTAGCAGTTGGCACTAATTAGGCAGCACACATGCACATGCATATACAACATCGAAAAGCATACATTTGTGTGCATCCCGTTTAAAACTGAAAATGCAACTTAACGTTTTCATTTTTTTTTTTTTTTGGGCAACAACGTCATCGCGTCGCAACGTGACGGCCCATAAAGTTGCATAGCCAGTTTGGTGGCGCTGCTGTGGCTTAGATCTTTCATCTTTTTAGAAATTTCCAGTTATACAAGCAAGCACAACTTTAAAGTTAAATAAACTAATTAACTATTCAAACTTAATTACCTGGTATAGACAACGTCGTCGACGGCGTCGCTGCTCGTTAATAACAACTCTCAAGCATGCAAACTGTGCGCTTGCTTATTTAATTTACATTTAAAAACGGATTTTCTAAGCCCGAACCGCAAGCCGAGATTAAGATTCTGTTTCGATATATGTATGTGTGCACAGTTCAATGTATACTTGGGGAAGTTGTTTGGCAATGATGCAATTGGGAATTTTATTTATATTTTCGAACTGTATGCAGGAAAACGCAGCGAAAGAAAGTGAGGTTAATGCGCGCCAATGTGACGCGTTGCTTTTATTGCCTTGACCCGCAAAGTGAGGAAATTGCAGCAGTCTGGCAGCATCGGCAGCAACAATAATAATAATAATGTGCAAACAATGGCAAATAAGGTCATTATGTTAGAGTTAAGCTGATTTGACGTGAAGTGAGACGGCGGCGGGCGAATGAACAGGCAAAAGGCAATTGCAAAATTGACGGCAGCGACTGCGATGGCAGCTTTAAAGCCGCTTAAAGCGCGCCTAATGACGCGTGCCGCCAGCAGCAGCAGCGGCAGTGGTAACAAGAGGCGTGGCACAGTCTGTTCGCGCTAAAAAAACAGAAAAGCTAAAAAGCCAACGCAGCAGTAGCTAATCAAATGGACGCTGCTGCGCTGCAGTAGCCGCAACGGTGGCAGCTCAGAGAGGCAGCGATGTGAAACAAGTTTCGTTTGTTTGCCGAGGAGGCGCAGTAGGAGGAGGAGCAGGTGGTGGAGATACTGTTAGCGTAGGGGGACGGTCGGTGGGGGGGGGTGAGATTCCATTGTTGGCTTAACCAATTTTTTGTTTGGCAAATGGAAAACCTTTTGACACACAGACAAAGGAAAGCGGGCAGACGGCGAGGCGACGATGACGGCATCAAACGGAGGAGCAGCATTAGCAGCAGTATGCTGCATAAATTGCTGGCACAGATTGCGCAACTAACAGTGGGGGAAGTTGTGTAAGCATCCGTGGCATGTTTTGCCCATTATGCGGCATACACTCTGGCATCGCATTGAACTCGAGGGCGGCCGGCCACACCCCCTGTACTATAACGAACTGAACTAATTTGCTCATAATTTGTGCTCGTCTTGCAGGCCCCAAGGAGTTCTCCTATCGCGGCAAAAACATGTTCCTAAGCACCCATGTGCCGGCGCTTGCCAACAGGAAGGTCGACTGGTTGGATGGCCGTAATCTGTGCCGCGAGTACTGCATGGATCTGGTCGCACTGGAGACCCAAGAGAAGAACAACCTGATCTTCCGTGTCATTCAGCAGAATGATGTGCCCTACATCTGGACCGCTGGACGCATTTGCGATTTCGCTGGCTGCGAGAATCGTCCCGATCTGGAGCCCAAGCATGTTTATGGCTGGTTCTGGTCTGCAACCCGCGAGAAGATTCAGGCCACCAACCGCATTCCACAAGGCTGGGGCTACAATCCCTGGTCTCAGACCGGTCACAAGAAGCGCCCACAGCCCGACAATGCTGAGTACGACATCAACCAGACCAAGGAGCAGTGTCTCTCCGTGCTGAACAATGTCTACAACGATGGCATCGCATGGCACGATGTTGCCTGCTACCACGAGAAGCCCGTCATCTGCGAGGATAACGAAGAGCTGCTGCGCTATGTGGCGGCCACAAATCCGGGCATTCGTCTATAAGCTGCTGAAGTTTAAATGCTTCTGCATTGTTTGTGTAATTTTAAAGCTACTTATTATAATACTCCCTAAATGAGTTCTTTTTGTATAATTTTGTTTAATGTGTACGACGAATGTGCAAGACAAATAGACTTTAGAATTTATAAATACCCCGATCTTACACATATAGACTATCTAGACACATGCCGGAAAATTCACACAAATTCTCTTGGTTCGTAACTGCCAATTTTACACGTAGAACTCGATTTTTTTGAAACTAAACTATTTCCTTCCTACAAATTGTATTTATATAAAATTGTTAAGTACGCCTATTCACTGCAAATTCGCTACGCCCCAAAATCTCTTTGGCATTTTAGTTCAAAAAGAAAAAACAAAGAAGAAAAGGAAAGAGAAAAGAAAAACTTACCATTCGATTGCCCTGCAAAACAAAGAGATTGAATAAAATGTTGTAATTCATAAAAAAGAAAACAATCATTTAAGTACTTTGGTTTATTTGACACGCCGACGTGTTGGTGTTCTCGAGCGACTATAATCCCGCCTAGAATCGGACGCAGAACGACTGCGACTCCTATGTGGTCCAGACTCTCGACTGGAATGGACACGATACCGTTTACGGCCATGCTCTTGCCTAGTTCTACTGTCACGCTCATTGCTGCTACTGCTCGAAGCTTTGCAGTTCTTTAATTCGAGCTCGGGACTCTCTGACCAGCGCCAGTTGCGAGACTGCGTCTCATTGTCATTCCAGCTGTGAGCGAACATGATTTTAGTTTAGTCACTAGACTAAAATGTACCTGGCAATTACCTGATTTGCCTGGATTTAGGCGTTCGACTGACAGAGCGCGCACTTCCTGGCGTGCCGCAGAGCTCCAAACTGCTGTTAAACAAATTGTTTGGATTGCGAAACAAATGGAGATAGCCACAGCTGTAGCCTTTGGGACATTTGCGTGTTAAGGACAAACCTTGAAGAAGCAACAAGTTGGGTAAGAAACAATAAAAGCTTTCAATTATCATTAATAATAATGTACAAAATGTACGCTGCGGCGGTTTTATAAAAGGATACGTAGTCCACACATGCGCTTCACGTACCGCAAACGGCACCACGCCATGCTTTCAGATTGGAGAACTCCACATTTAGGCGCCTGGCTGCATAATAACGACCCTGCAAATTGACGAAGGCGCGCAGCGCAAATCTGCAGAATATACAAAATATTTATGAGTTTACTCGCATATAAATAAATTGGAATGAGCATAATTTCAATACGCACCGCTCGTGCGCGTACTCCACAAAAACGTGACCTCGCAAATGGGGTAATGTATTGCACACCGCCCGGAAATTGACAATTTTTCCAAATTTTTCCAGCTCGCCCGTCGCATCCTTGAAGAACTCATCGTAGTCGGCGCGTAAATCGTGCTGTGTTAGCTCCAAATGCTCATCAGCTCCGGCGTACTCCTTGTGCGTAGCGTCGACCTGCAGCAGTGGATGCGTGAAGAAGTGACGAATCAATAGGATCTTCGCCAGCATGGGACGTCTGTGATTGAAGGTGCAACTGTGACCATAACGGCAGCAATTGGTGCGCGTGTAGAACTCGCATAATCGCTCCTCCGGATGCGTTTCGACCACACGTCGCAGCTCGGCTGGTGGACTGCGCTCCTCTGTGTCCTCCATGTATTCATGCATGCGGTGTAGCATCGCCTCGAACTCGGCTGCAGCCGCGTCCGCCAGTCTTTTACTCTCTTCGCGCCGCTTGCGCTGCTCCTCCTGCTGAGCAGCCAATGCCTCAGCTTGCTGTGCACGCAAGCGATCCAATTCGGCTTCTTGCTGTGCACGCTTGGCTGCATCAATCTGGAACTGATGCTGGGCCAATGCTTCGCGGCGCAACCATGCTTCTTCTTCATCCTGTTGCAAGCGCTCGCTAGCTAGTCGCTGAAATTCTTCGAGCTCCAGCTGCTGCTTAAGCCACGCTTGATATTCGGGATCTGACTCCCGCGCTTTTTCTTCTATCGCCTCGTCTTTTTGCCGTTGACGCGCTTGCTTCTGGCGTCGACGATGTCTTTGTTGTTTTTTCACCAACTTGCGCCAGGCTCTGCGAGTGCATAAGGTTTACAAATTGAATATCCAAGCAATTTATCAGTCCTACCTTTTTGCCGGCATTCTTCTTGCTTTGATTTTCATAAAATTGCAGTCACCCTGTAAAATCAATGTGACCACAGCAGAGAAGTCGATAAATCCTCACATTTTTGTTAGCTTTAACATAGCTCTTAATGTAAGCTGTAAATTACGTTTACGCATTTGCGAAATAAATCTTCATATTTATTAATGCTAGCATCATCATATTTATTTTTTATGAAGCGTATTTTTTATGCTAAAAGCGTTTTGCATATATAGTAAGTTATTTTTATTACAGTAAAAGAGTTCTATGGCTAACAGTGCTTATTCTCGTCTTAACATTTTCATGGACTGTTATTGAGTATACGTCAGCGCTGTATGTCAAACATGGTATTTTTGGTATTTCATTGTAATTAAAAAAATATTTTTTTTGGCAACTTACGCTTTTATAGTACGCGGTCGCACTAACCTTTTAATGTTTTGGTCTATTTTTTATGTAAATACTAGAAGAATTACCAAATAAAATACACAGTCGAGGATTTGGCGCTCATTATTCAAAATAAAATAACGCTAATAAAAGTCTATTAAGGTCCCGCACAATTGCACAAATAACAACAGTCAAACAGTCGCCGCCCAAGGCAACAGCTATGAGCAAGGTGCGCAGGCTGTACCATCAGAAATATCGTGAAGATTGGGAGCGATTCCCATCGTTTTCGGAGTGGTTGTGCCGTGGCGATGATGGCTACTCGGCGCACTGCAAAATATGCGACGCCAACGTTTTGGCACGACTCGCGTCCATTAAGCAGCACCACAACACGGCCAAGCATCAAAAGGCCCTCAAGTGTCACCAGTTCGCTGCAAAGGTAAGCGCCCAACAACAACAACAACAACAACTGCAGTCGAACCGTTTACAATGAAGGCATTTCTTCTAGGGTATTGCGATCAAAATGGAGCCCAGCGCAAATGAGGAGCCAAAGCCAATGTCACAAAAATATATCATTGCTTCGAAGCCGAAACCAAAAGCGAAACGGGCCAAGGTTGATAAAGTTGAATCCATTGATTCGATGGAGCCCGACACATGCTCGAACGATTCGATTCTAGAGGATTTGTTGGGCAACGATGATATGGAGCAGCAATATCTACAGGAGATAAGCGACCAGGAAATCGAACAAGATATAAAGCCGGAGACGATTCAAGAGTTTAAAATTGATGAAATGCAAGATGATAATCTAACAGACGACAACATCATAAGCGAATTTGATCTATTTGGCAAGAGCGTTTCCCTACAACTAAACCACATGGAGGTAAGCCAGGTGTTCGCTTTAATTAAGAATACTTTTTAATTACAATTGTATTTGCAGCTGGAGGATGCGTTGCTCTGTCAGGAGCGCCTGCAGGTAGTGCTAACAGAATTTCGACTAAAAATCTTAAAACGTAAATCAAAACGCAATTTCTAAACTTGTTTCAAACCTAAACTTATTATCAAGTTATATATAATTATATACACTGACAAGCATAACTAACTTATATACAGAAATATATGTTTATGTTTATTCCGCCTCGATTTCATCTATAAAGCTGCGACACTTTTTCTTCAACACTTTGACGGCTTCCAGGAATATAACCTCTGGCTTCAGAGCGCCAACCGATTCTACATTGAATATATAGTGATCGCGTACACGTGCCATTGTGACGGCATCGGCCAGATGCGGATAGCGGTAGACATTGCGACTGCAGCTGTCGTAGCGTGCATCCTTCACATAGGCGCACTCGTTCTCATCGATGCCAATGACGCCTGGCGAGAAACAGCTCTGCAGTAGATAGGCATCCTTGCCGGTCACTTCTCTGGTCAGATTGATTTGGGGCAGCAGTCGATAGTAGGCGGTGGCCACAGGCGAGAATTTGGCATGATCCTTCCCAAGGCCCTTGACGGCAATTAGTCGCAGATCCAGCTCGTGCCCCGGACGCAACTGTGCAATGAGTATATCCTCATGTATGCAGCCCACGCTGTTTTCAGTGTAAATCTGTCCTTGTTTGCCCTTGGGCAGCCATTTCAGATGGCCCGAATACACCTTGTGATTCTTATAAATATCATCAAAGTTGGACTGATCTTTGCTGGCATCCTTGCGACGTGTGCACTTCACTTTCAGCTCATATTCGAGCGTATCCTGCTCGGTACCTTGCTCCGTGCTCTCCTCTGTGCGATAGGCAAACAGACGGGGATCAGCCCTAAGCGGCAACAGACCCATGCGATGCGCCAGCACCTCATCCTGTATGATCGAAGTGTTGTTATAGATGTACACTTTCTCAATGGCCATGCTCGGCACCTCGCTTAGCATCAAACGGCGAAAGGCGTTTGCAATCGCTGGATAGACGCCAATCAGATCGAATTCCAGGCCATTTTCTTCATCATTCCTGCAGTTGGAATTTATACGTTTAAGGGTATTGGTCATAAATATATTCCAAGAGTCTTACCGTACAATCACCACTTGCAATTTGCTTTTAAATACGTCCATATTGAAAACCTCGTCGGCCAGCCCATAATCCTGGGGATCCTGCTTGACCTTGTACTCCTCCATGTAAAGCAAAGGCTGTTTCTTATTTTCAGGCATCTTACTATACGTTTAATCCAGAAATAAATCCCAAATAAAAGCAAGCGCAATTGTCGGTTGGTTGCCGCACGTGGTTGTTGTCAAAACAATCAGAGATGCGCATTCTTTGGCTATTCGTGACTGGGTCACTGTGACTGGCAAACTATCAGCCTACATTTCGGGGCATCTCTTATAGAAAATATGCATATATATTTAGTTAGCCTAATAATAATTAATAATAAATATCAATAAATAATAAAATGACGGCATTATAATCCCAGCCAAATGGTTAGGCTTACAAAAATCACAATCCCAGTAGTCACTGCGACACTTGTATTTGCACAAGATTGGTGCAAGTTGGCAGCACTGTGAATGCAGCATTGTGAATGGCAACTTTTAGCTATTTAACCGGCGAAATCGGTTCTCTCCAGCAGCAGATTTACGTAAAGCATTGCCAAAAGCAAAACAAAAATGTCGCGCACACTGCAACGTTTAATCGGCGGCTGCAGACGCTGGACGCAATCAAACTGCCGAGCACAAGTGCAGGTGCAGACATTTGCACGTGCTGCACTGCAACAGCAACAACGTAACTTATCAGCAAAAGCGGCAGATCCCACAAAAGGCAAGGGACCAATAACATGGAAGAGCCTGGCAGTGATTGGTGTTTTGGGCGCCGGAGGCCTGGGATTTATGCTGTACGTGAAGAGCGAGAAGGATGAGGCGCTGCTCAAGGAGCGCAAGCGTCAGCTGGGCAAGGCAGCTATAGGAGGTAGCTGGGAGTTGGTTGATTCGGAAGGTAAGGTGCGCAAGTCCTCCGACTTTCTGGGCAAGTGGCTGCTCATCTATTTCGGCTTTACTCACTGCCCCGATATCTGTCCCGACGAGCTGGAGAAAATGGCTTTAGTAGTCGATGAAATTGGTGCGTAACTGCTGGATGCATGCATAAATAAGTTGTAAATAATGTGAAGCTTTGCCTTGCAGAAAAATCGCCACAAACACCAGAAGTGCAGCCCATATTTATAACCGTCGATCCGGAGCGGGACTCAAAAGAGATTGTGGGCAAATATGTAAAGGAGTTCTCGCCCAAGCTGCTTGGGCTGACTGGCACCGTAGACCAGATACGAAATGTTTGCAAAGCGTTCCGTGTATACTTTAGCGCAGGGCCGCGCGATGAGGACAACGATTATATTGTTGATCACACCATTATCATGTACCTGGTCAATCCCGATGGTGAATTTGTCGATTATTATGGCCAGAATCGAGACAAGGATCAGTGTGTGTCATCAATTTTGGTTAACGTAGCAAAGTGGAATTCATTGAACAAGAAAGGCTGGTTCAGTTAGATGTATGGCGTTGCCACACTGCTGTTATTTCATATTAAAATTTTGTTTTGTATCAAGTTGGCAGCGCTAAGCATAACAGCCCCGTTTAACTTGTATGCTCGCTCTTTTTGACGTTCGTGCTGCGTGGATGTTGCAGAAATTGTTTTGTTTTCTCGCAATAAATATATAATCAATTACGAAATGGTGTGTGTATAGTATTGAACAGCCCAAAAAGAGTTATTTATTATTGCGTTGTTGTTTGTGTCAATCATGGGCATTGTTGCTCTAACAAAGATGCTTCCGTGATTCAGTCCACAACATAACCTTAAAAAGGCGGCGCTTTCGTGCTGATTTTTTGCAAATAATTAACAATATTGTTGTTTTGCAGCGTCCGTTAATGTTGCAAGGCCACGAGCGTTCCATAACGCAAATCAAATACAATCGCGAGGGCGACCTGCTCTTCTCCAGCTCCAAGGATCAAAAACCAAATGTCTGGTACTCGCTGAACGGAGAACGTCTTGGCACCTACGATGGACATCAGGGAGCCGTTTGGTGCTTGGATGTGGACTGGGAGAGCAGAAAGCTAATCACCGGCGCTGGTGACATGACCACCAAAATCTGGGATGTAGAATACGGCACTGTGATTGCCTCCATACCCACAAAATCTTCGGTGCGTACCAGCAATTTCAGTTTCTCTGGCAACCAGGCAGCTTACTCCACGGACAAGGCGATGGGTCAGAACTGCGAGCTGTTCATCATCGATGTACGCAATGCGGATTCAAGCCTATCGGAACAAGAGCCCACTCTGCGCATACCCATGGTAGAGTCGAAGATAACATCCATGTTGTGGGGACCGCTGGATGAGACCATCATTACCGGTAAGTCAATGACACACAGTTGACGTAGTTGTCAGTTATAATCCGATATAATTTACAGGCCACGACAATGGAAACATTGCCATTTGGGATATACGCAAGGGACAGAAGGTGGTTGACTCTGGCACCGATCACACAGCCGGAATCAATGACATGCAGCTCAGCAAGGATGGCACCATGTTTGTGACCGCTTCCAGAGATACCACAGCCAAGCTGTTCGATTCCGAGTCTCTGATGTGCCTGAAGACGTACAAAACGGAAAGACCAGTGAATTCGGCTGCGATTAGTCCCATACTGGATCATGTAGTGCTTGGCGGTGGCCAGGATGCCATGGAGGTGACCACAACGTCAACCAAGGCTGGCAAATTCGATTCGCGCTTCTTCCATCTGATCTACGAGGAGGAGTTTGCACGTCTTAAGGGCCATTTCGGTCCAATCAACAGTCTGGCCTTCCATCCGGATGGCAAGAGTTACGCCTCCGGTGGTGAAGATGGTTTCGTGCGTGTCCAGTCCTTTGATAGTACATACTTTGAGAACATTTTCGAGTAGTCCCCATCAGTAGTAGTTATTAGTTCCACATTTTTCGTGAATGCGCCATGTACATGTGCATAGAAAATTTTCAAATATACGCGAGAACAAGACGAAATATCATTTATTTAGTAAACATTAAAAGCATATAATAAGTAGGAGGCATTCGAGTAACTGCTTCTTCCGATTCAATTCCCGACGGCTTAGAAGAAGGAACGCTTCTTTTGTTGCACCACCACCGGATGTCCCTGCATGGCGGCCAATTGTGCGGGCGTGGGCAAGCAGCCGGGCGGCGGTGGAGGTATAATAACAGCTCCCGAAGTTGTGGTACGCAGCTCGGCACGTGAATCTACGTTAATAACATGCGAAGCAGCAGCACCTGCAGATGTGCTGGGTCCGACTAAGCCATAATCTGAACCATTATGCATAACAGGTAATTGTTGATGATGCGTCATGCCATAATACTGGTTGCTTGGTACGTGTATCTGCATCGCAGGTCCAGCTGGTGACGGCATATAGTTTACTCTCTGCTGTTGGCTCTGCTCGTACGAGGGGGGCGGAGCTCTCTGCGCATTAAATTAAAATGATAAACAATTGTCCAAAAATCGAAAGTCAATACGAACCATGGAAGCTGCGCTGTCGAAATTAAAGCTGTAATGAGGTGGCGCATTGCCAGATTTTTGCGGCTCCGCTGTTTTTTCTAAACAATGAAATCAGCTAACTTTTAAATGCTTATGTAAAGTTATTTATTACCTGGATCTGGGCTAGACATGTCTTTGTGTTTATTTCAATAAATTTTGTGAATTAGACGAAGCCTAGAAGTTGCCAGCCTGTCGGAAAAAATTTTGCCAATCACAGCCATTCACAGTGGGACGTAAACACGCGTCAGCTGTTTGTCAAACGAGAGGAAGACAATAGCGCACGGTTGTTAGCCTAGCCGAAAACAAAAATATTTAACAAAAATAGTTTTAGTACAACAGACTAAATTTGTTTGTAAATTTAATCCGTCAACATATTAACCACCGTAAAGAATGGCCCACGCAACACCGCAGGTGTGTAGTGTGACAATTCAATTGTTTTCGCTTTTCTCTGTGACGCAATCGCAACGCAATCTGTCGAATATTTTTATCTGTTTACAGGGCGTTAAGCTACTGAATGGCTTTAAGCGTCCCGGTCGCTTCGAGAAGGGGCTCGGGGCCCAGCTGCCAGATGCCTATAAGAAATTCTGGCGTGAATGGAAATTAACAAAGCCAGCGGCGGTACATTACATACCCAAGGAGAGCGAGTGGGAGCGTGACGAGGTTACGCATGCCATCAAACCGATACAAAGCATACCGCTGCCCCTTATCGATACACCCGAATCGCATCAGGGCATATGGGGCGGCGAGGCTGTCATCAAGGGGTTCCAAAAGCGCCAACAGACGAAGCGACGCGTGCCGCACTTTTGGGTGCCGACCCTGCGTCGCTCCGTGGTGCACAGCCTAGTGCTAAATGAGTATATGTCGGTGGTGGTAACGGAGCGCACGCTGGAGCAGATTCACGAATGTCATGGATTTGATCATTATCTGCTCAAAAATTTGGCATGTGATTTGCGATCGGCACTGGCTTTGAAACTGAAACGCGAGGTACTGAAGGCTCTGCAGCTGGGATGTCCAGCCTTGGCAGCGGAACCCAAGCATCAGAAAGATGTGCTCAAGGAATACAGTCCATATCTGGCATCATACACACCCGAGGAGATCGATTGGTATGGCCACACCTATATCGAAGCCATACGCAAGCTGCAGCATCAACTGCGCGCAGCGGAACAGGTGCTACCGCATAAGGTTGAGTTTCGTACTAAATTGATCGAACGACTGCGGGAGGCGGGCATAACCGAAGCGGGCAAAAAGGAGCCAAAAGATGCGATTGCTAATAGTGAGCACAAGGATGCGGACATTGAGGCATTGACCAAGCTGTAAGTATCCGCCTTGCTCTTAATTCAGCTCAAATTGTAACCTTTTTTCTTGGGTGTTCTTGCAGTGAATCATCGACCTCGTCTTCAAGCTGGCTGTCCAAGATAAATCCGTTTGGCAAGAAGGAAACGTAAAGGACGCTACATTCAGTCAGCTACTATTGGTTATATGTTGAACATTTAAAATTAAAACTTGTCTGGAACTCTTCAGTTCGTCCAAATTGATCCCCGATTTCAGTGTCTTCTCGTATTTTAAACATATTTATTCGTTAGATTTAGGTAAAAATTACAAAAAAAAAAAAAACATTTAAGGAAAGAGCACACGGAGATATCCACGGCATAGTAGACGAAGGAATGATTGCAAATTCCGTCGAGAAACACACATACACAAAACACTTTACATACTTAAGTCTATATCCTATATATGTATATATGTATAAATCAAACTTTGTGCCAGTTTATGCCAAGTCGTGATGCATCCCACTATGCAATGGGATTCTTTTTCATTAGCTCAATGTCGGCGTTCATCATGTCACTCACGAGCTCCAGGAAACTAACTTTTGGCGTCCAGTTTAGTTCGCGTTTAGCCTTTGAGGCATCGCCTTGCAGCAGATCCACCTCTGTGGGCCGAAAATACTTAGGATTGATGCGCACGCGCACAATATCGGTGTTGCGCTCTACGCCCACCTCCTCAATACCCTTTCCACGCCACGTGATCTCGCGTCCGATGTGCTTAAATGCAGCCTCAACAAACTCACGCACACTGTGCGTCTCTCCAGTGGCAATTACGAAATCGGCTGGCGCATCGCGCTGCAGCATCATCCACATGGCCTCCACATAGTCGCTGGCATGACCCCAGTCACGTTTCGAGTCCAGATTACCCAGTTCAAAGAATTCCATTTGATTGAGCAATATCTTTGCCACAGAACGCGTAATTTTACGTGTCACAAAATTCTCACCACGCCGTGGACTCTCATGATTGAAGAGTATACCATTGCAGGCAAACATGTCGTAGGCCTCCCTATAGTTGATCACTATCCAAAAGCCGTACATCTTGGCACACGCTGTAACTTGGGAAATTAATAAACCGATTTTTAATTTGATATTGAGTTCTCACCATAAGGCGAACGTGGATAGAATGGCGTCTGTTCGTTCTGTGGCGTCTCCACAACCTTGCCATACAGCTCGGACGTCGAGGCCTGGTAGAATTTAACCGATTTCTCCATGCCACAAGTGCGTATGGCGTCTAGAATGCGCAGCGTGCCTACGGCATCAACCTCTGCCGTGTATTCGCTCAGATCAAATGAAACCTTCACATGCGATTGTGCAGCCAGATTATAAATCTCCGTTGGCTTAACCATGTTAATGATCTTCACCAGGCTGCTGCTGTCCGTCATGTCGCCATAATGCAATTTCATGCGTCCGCCCTTGTGCGCCTTCGGATCCGCGTACAAATGCTCAATCCGGGTTGTGTTAAAGGTGCTCGCGCGCCGAATGATCCCATGCACCTCATAGTTCTTCTTCAACAAAAACTCGGCCAGATATGAGCCGTCCTGCAAGCAACGTAAACAATAGTAAGTAACACGTAAGCACTTACAAATGAATCAAACAAGAACACTTATTTTCGTAGTATCGAAGAATAAATACCCTCGCTTGTTTACATATCCTATGTGCGTTATATTTCTATGCCAGCTTCCCTTAAGTTACCTTGCAAGACCAAAAAACTAGCCAGTGTAGCCAATTGAGATGGCAATTTTTAATATTGAACTAATCTACTTTCCTGAATCGGCAACACTGGCCAGATTGTCTTAGCAACTCTATGTACAGTTTGTATGGGATAAATGTCTCATTGTATGGGTTACACATTTTGTAACAAAATCAGAACACCCAGGGCAAGGGTATTGAACAACTGATAAGCTGAACACGCCTGTAATTAACAAATATTAAGACATAAGCCAATCAATCGATGACTCAGGTTTTAGCTCTTGTTACCACATATCTAACAAATAATCCCCCCTCCTTGCCACACACAATACACCCACCTGTCCCGTTATGCCGGTTATCAGCGCCACTTTGTCACGAGCGTTGACTGCATCACCTCCGCTTGTTGTGCCATTCAAATCCTTGCTATTGTGATTATTAACAAGGCGCGCTTGTTTGCTTCCCGTGGCTCCATCGCTTGTGGACATGTTAGCTGCCTTAGCTTTGCCGAAACTCTGTTTTCTGCTAATCGTCGCTTTGGTGCAGGGTATAAACAATTTTTCTTTATCTGCTGCGGGAAATGTTGCCACCCGCATCAAAATTATAATACTCTTTTAGAGGTGGCGCAAAGAAACGCTCATTTTTAAAAGCGTACCACACTGACGTCACAAACTTACACTAAATGACTCGGTGAGCACGCTCAATCACACTACCTTAGAAATGATTACTGTGGTGGGTCATTTCATTGATCTGGCAGCACTAACAAACTCGACGGCACATTCGTACACAAGCGCAGGCCAGTTGTTAAATTAAAGTTATTGTTATTAAAAAAAAAAAAAACAAACAAAATGATGGTAAGTTAAAAGGATAATACAGTGGCTTTAATGAATTAGCTGTAGTGTAACACGGTTACATTCCGCGCTCCACAATTGCATTGGAGACGCGCACACAAAGAATTGCTTATCAGTTTAATGGGCGTAATTGAGAGTGTGTATATGATATTTTTATTGCATTGCTCGCAAATTAGGACGGCACGGATGAGTCAAACCTATTGAATAGTCCCACGAAGAACAATGGTGGTACTATGGAAATCTCATCGCCAAATCCATTGGCACCGACAGCAAACACAAACGGAAGCGGAAGTGCCACTTCACCGGATAGCTCTTCGTCGGCGCCAGTGACACCAGCTGCTCTGGGCGAAAATTCGCTGCATGTGGAGATCTCTGATGCGTTAAGCGAGAAGGAAAAGGTCAAGTTTACCGTTCACACACGCACCACGTTGCCTGGCTTCACCAAGAAGGATAACAATGTGGTGCGCCAGCACGAGGAATTTGTTTGGCTGCACGATCGCATCGAGGAGAATGAAGACTATGCGGGCTATATTGTAAGTGCACCATAGGAAATAAACATAATTGCCGAAAAATATATTACATTTCTGTTTCAGATTCCGCCCTGCCCGCCACGACCAGACTTTGATGCGTCACGTGAGAAGCTGCAGCGTCTAGGTGAAGGCGAGGGCAACATGACCAAAGAGGAGTTCAAAAAAATGAAATCCGAATTGGAAGCGTAAGTACAAGGTTTCGACTTTGCGATAAATCAATTTATTATCTGCTTAACGTTCTTCTAGCGAGTACCTGGCTACGTTCAAAAAGACCGTTGCAATGCATGAAGTATTTTTACGTCGCCTGGCCAGCCATCCCGTATTTCGCATCGATCAGCATTTGAAGGTGTTCCTGGAGTACGATCAGGATCTGTGTGCTAAGCCGCGCAAAAAGATGGCCATCTTTGGTGGGTTTGTCAAATCGCTGGGCAAGACCACTGATGAGATACTACTGAGTGCTACTGTGCGCGATGTTAATGACTTCTTTGAGAATGAACTGCAGTTCCTTACCGAATACCATGGTCACTTGCGTGAGGCAGCAACGCGCACTGAGAAAATGACGCAACGCCACAAAGATGTCGGCTATTCGCATCAAAAGATATCGAACGCCCTGACACAGCTCTCGACCACCGAGAAAGGCAACGTGGAGACTTTTGTGGCGAAGGCTGCGGAGGTGTTCGAACGCATAAAGGCAAGCTACTCTAGCTATGTTCAAGTTCTTTAAAATATGTTGCAAATTTTCCAACTAGAATCTGGAGACACGCGTTGCCAGCGATCAGGATTTAAAGCTGGGCGACACTTTGCGCTATTATCAGCGGGACAGCAATGCCGCCAAGGCCCTGTTGATACGACGCCTACGTTGTTTGGCTGCCTACGAGACAGCCAATCGGAATTTGGAGAAGGCGCGTTCCAAGAACAAGGATGTTCATGCGGTAATGATTATTACAGAGTAGCGGCTCTTAACTTTTCAAATCTTGGTTTCTTTGTGCTCACGGTGCTTGGCAGCAATATTTTCTATTATATGAGCCCAGCAGACAATATGTCAACTTTTACATTCTTCTATTCAAATTAGCCTGTAAATTTAATTAAACTGAAAGTTTGTCCGTGTTATATGCATACATTTAAATTGTCATGTACGCCTAGTTTAAACATGTCCGAATTTGTATTAATCGAAATTGTTACAAAAATTTCTTTTACTATTTAATTTGTACGGTCAATTCAAACATAATTGTCTGCCAGGATCTCACAGCTCTGGTACGCCAAGCATAATTATTTCTTTTATCCTATATTTTTCCAAATCAAACAATTGTGTCGGCTGCAAAAGTATTACTATATATATTTTTGGCAATTCAACTTTTTAAACATTTGCGTTTCTTACTGTTCAATTACAACGAACTCTCGCATTTCTTTTTCTTTGTGTCTCCATCTGTGCGTGTGGTTGTTATGTCTTCTGCTGCAGCCCTTGGAGGTGCAAGAGGTATTTGGCATTTAATGTTAAAACAAATTGGTCACCTTTAGTCTAGTGTCTTGTTATTCTAATTCAAAATTTAAAGTAGACACACTCACATAAAGTATACTATCGTTAAGCAGTTGCCGCATGCTCTCTAGCATTTCATCCACCCAACTTTTGCATGCCTTTTACTATGTTTTTGTCATTTGTTTGAACAATTTGCTAATCTTTGATCTGTTTTATGCAGGCTGAAACTGCTCAAGTGGAGGCCTGTGAAAAGTTTGAGTCTATGTCAGCCTGCGGCAAGGAGGAGCTGATTGGCTTTCGCAATCGACGTGTGGCTGCTTTTAAAAAGAGGTACTACAGCACTTGCAATATTTTCTTTAGAAAATCATATAATGCCTGAATATTTTTGCAGTCTCGTTGAGTTATCCGATCTGGAGATCAAGCATGCCAAAAGCCAATATGATTATCTGCGTCAATCGCTGTTGGCCCTTAAGGAAATCGCCTGAAAGCCGACAGGCTAGGCATAATCATCTGCACATTGTTTACACACCATTATTAGCCAAGGGCCTCCAAGGAGTAAATCAATTGGTTTTTGCTAAGCAAACAGTTTTATTATCTCTTATCTACATATTATTATTAAATGCATATGCATATACGTATACATATATGGCATATGTAAGATCTAGCTAATGCTTTGAATGTATATGCATTTCCGAATATGAATTTGTTTGTGAAACAGATCGCTTTTATATATGTATGTATATTGTATAACGAGCATTCCTCTATGAACTTTACTATTATATGAACATTGAATTCTAAATATAAAATTATATACAATAATCTTTTTGAAAACTGTCATCCATTCGAACACAATCCAATTGGTATGTCCCATATATTGTTTGGTAGTCGTAGCCAGGACAACCAACAAGAAACTCTAAATTTTCCACATAACTACCCCGTGTAAACACTTTGAAAATTTTATCCATTATATATTATATTTATTTCTTTTGAGTTTTTTGGATTTACTTTGTTAAAATCATGGATGAGTTTGGTTGCTTTGATCCCAAGCAGCCTGCTAGCGACAAGGTACCGGATTGGCGTACTTCAACGTATCGCGGACATCGTCACATTACGGACACACGACTGGGCACCAAGTTGAGCGCTCCAACTGAGTGCTCCAATAAGGGTATATATGTGCGTGATCCGTTGCTGCACGATAAGCAACACAGCGAAGTGAGCGCTAATTACACGTGGAAGGTGAGCTATAACAGATGCTCTTAGGAAACAATTCCTATTTCTTTAAATGCTCCTCTTTGCAGTATGGCGATCCAAATATTTTGCGCAATCCGTCGCTCAACATGAAGACACAGTTCATGAAGCGCTTTGAGGAGGGCAATTTGCGTTTTGTGAAACGTAAGATTAAGCCCATGACGAGCGTGACCCAGGACACGTACACATACATTGAGCTGCCATTTGAAACTGAGCCGGTGCCAATGCATATGCCCACACCGGTGGAGACCACCAAAGTAATCATAGATCGTTCGAAAATTGGCTACACCAAGTATTTGGATTCATCAGCCACCACATATAATCTATCCTATGTGCATTATACGCCACATGATCTGCAGGCAAGCATTGCGGCCCACGATAACATCACATTTTGGAACTGGACACAGAATGGTCCCGACGCCACACACGTCTCTCGTGTTGCGGACGAGACCATGTGCGATGAGAATAATGCACACGACTGCCCCAAACGCCGTTTGGAGTATCAGAATCAGCTTAAGCGTGTACCGCACACCGGTCTCGTGACCGAGGTGCGCGACAACTATGTGGATCCCAAGATGAACAAGGAATATATCGAATACGATATAACCGACGTGAAGCCAATTCTTGTCTCGGAGGAGGTTACACCGTTTGCCAAGATCAGCGAGTATGGCGTTTATGGTTCCGGTAATCCGGTGCTCAAATATGTTTAGACACGCAGTTTGAATTTTATTTGAAATAGCGAAATATATTCTGGTTTATTTTAACCCTACAGAAACTAATATTTTGAAAAACAATGTGGCAACAGATGATAGATGGACGTGACCAGCACTTCCTCATCGTCCTCAAAGGCAGGCACTTTAGCGCTCGACTCTGGCGCCTGTGCTATATAGATGGGTATATCCATTTTGGCGAACTCGTGTATGAACTGCCGGCAGACGCCGCAGGGCGTGGTATAGCCAGCCGGATGATAGGCAACAACGGCGCCTGCATTGAACGTCTTGCAACCTTCGCTGATGCCTTTCACCAGAGCCGTACGCTCGGCACAACAGCACGGAGTGAAGGCCACATTCTCAACATTGCAGCCAGTGAACACCTTACCGCTCTTGGAGCGAAAAGCAGCGCCTACCTTAAAATTACTGTACGGTGCATAGGCATAGCAGCGAGCATTGAGCGCATCCTCCAGCAGTTCACGGCCACAGTTATCTGTGTTGGCACAGTATTATTTGGGATTCATGACAATATTTATGACCGCAATAGAAACATAGGTGCTGCCACTTACCCAATTGACCAAAGCATATGGTATACTCGTGCAGTTTAACGGGATGTGGTATCTTAAGCGACTCAGAGACAGGAAATCCGATTCGGCGCGGCTGACGTCTGTCCACTTCATTTTGCAGCTCCTTCAATTGCTCCATATAACATTTAAGCCTCTTGTACGTCTTGCGCTTAGCGAGCTCATTCTGCAGAGCATCAAGCCGTTTCATGCACTTCTTTAGTTCCTTGCGTTTTTGTGACATTTTATTTTTAGACATTTATTAATTTTATTTTTTAATTTTACAGACTCTATCGCTTGCCAAAACTGCTAATATTATAATGATACCCATTTGTCAGTTATTCCTTTGAAATGAAGCCTTGGCCTACTGAGATTCAATATACTCGAGGATTTGGTCATCATCCTCAACTTTCAGTGACCATTTTGCCAAGATATGCCTGGTAAACATCTTTGAATTTCATTCGAAAAATACTGCTGCCATATATACACATTTTACGAATGGCCAATAGGGTCTTCCGCTATGAGGCAATGGTAGCCGGATTCGACTTTTTTGGTTTCCTGACTGACTTTAGTGACGCACTAAAGCGACTCATTTAATCTGGACTACCTACGTGCTGTGCCTTTATTGTTATCATGTTTACTCGAATCGATTACGAACGATTCAATAAGATATTTGTATTGGTTTCATCAATTGCCCTCTAAGGTATCATTATACCCTGTACCCATTATATGCAGAAAAGACTGGACTATATATGTATTTGTTTACTATTTTTGATTTGCAATCATGACCCTTATATTCAAGCTTGTAAAAAAAATAAGCTCCAATATTTGTTTGGACAGTTTGGAGCTGGAAAAAGGGTATCTTCCGCTCGGACATCTCTTGTCAACAACAAGCAGTCCGATTAGATTATCAGCATCAGAATATAGTCATCGCAGCGGTTTATTGATACGCGTTTAAAATTGTCGCAATATGCAGTTACTAACTGCATAGAAAGCAAACGGATATCGATTTTATAGAAATTTAAAAAATATAAAAAACTTGGGGAATCCCAACTTTAATGTATTAAATTACTCATGGACAACCTAAAATATATCTCACTAAGAAATTAATTATCACTAGGATTTATATGCCCTAAAATCGAGCTGGTTAACAATGTTTATCAAATATTTTTGATTAAGGCTCAATTTTACTTTAGAGAAACTTACAAGAATTTTGAATTTTGTTTTTTGATTGGTCAAAACATTTTGAACGTATCTGTTTTAATACCCTTGCAGAGGGTATTATAATTTTGTCGTGAAATGTGTAACGCATAGAAGGAGACATCTCCGACCCCATAAAGTATATATATTCTTGATCAGCATCAACAGCCGAGTCGATATAGCCATGTCCGTCTGCCTGTTTCTATGCGAACTGGTCTCTCAGTTTTAAAGCTATCCTAATGAAACTTTGCAGAAGTCCCTAATTCTGTTGCACGCAGCACATATGTCAAAACTAGCTGGATCGGACCACTATATCATATAGCTGCGATGGGAACGATCGGTCGAAAATTATGTTTTTGTATGAAAAAACATTTGGTTTATCAAGATATCTTGACCAAACTCGGCATTAACTCATTTCCCTGTGCTTCTTAGATACGGGCAAAGCACTAGCTAGGTTGGGTCTGCAAGGGTATTAGATCTTCGGCGTGCCAAGATAGCCTTTCCTTCTCGTTTTATTTTATAAATAGTAATTTTGTTTACTAGTGTCAATATGTGATTTATTAAGCAAATTCTAAAACCTTTGGATTATGTTAACCTTGAAATGTATCTAGATCTTTCAGTAGGTGTGGAAACTCTTTGGCAACAGATTGAAAATGGATGTGCAAAGCACGGGATCATCGCTTTTGAATGGCTGCTCGGGCGTTCGCTCCTCCAATGCCTGTGCTATATAGATGGGTATATCAGTGTTGCCAGCAAACTCCCTGATAAACTGTCGACACACGCCGCATGGTGAGATGAACACTTCGGGCTTATAGGCGACCACGGCGCCGGTCGAGAACTGCTGATGGCCTTCACTGATGGCCTTGGTAAGGGCCGTACGCTCCGCACACGCTGTTGGCGTAAAGGCGGCATTCTCCACATTACAGCCAGTGAAGATTTGATTGCTGATCTTCGCACGGAAAGCGGAGCCTACCTTGAAATTGCTATACGGCGCATAGGCGCGCTGGCGCACCACATATGCAGCACATAGCAGTTCCTGAACCGTTGCATCTGCGTAAACAAGTTGACACATAACAACCATTGTGGTCGAAAACGAGAATGCTTTCACTTACCCAAGTTGCCGTATGGGACCACGGACTCTAAAATTTCTGGCTGGGCCAAGCCTTTTAACAGATGTGCCATATTAATAAATGTTTCTATTTATAAATTATAATTATAAATTATAAATACGCGCTCGCGGAGGTAACAAACAATTTTGTGCGCCGGTCCGTGTGTCCCCTAAAAACGTCCGATGACAAATGGACAGTATTTAGTGTAGACGCCGTGTGTTATTGAGGAGCGAACCGATCGTTAGTAGCAGCTGTGTGTGTCTGATAACAAGGCTGCTGCTCGGACAAATTGCCCAACAAATACACAGAAAAACTACAAATGGGTGAGTAGGAAATATAAATGTTATCTGCACATGTGTATGTGTTAACAAAGCGGGGTAGTTTTACAATTGCACTTGGTTAAATGAGGGGTATTCACACGTTGTATTTCACATAGTATAAGACGAATGGTGCGCCTTATTTGCCATTGAGAAACCGGAAGCTATTGGGCAGCAGTTCCAGCACGCTGGTACACAGCACACGGAGCGGCAAATTGGTTGGCTTGGCTGCATACAGTGGTATATCCTTGCCATTGACGGCAAACTCGGACAGAAACTGACGACACACACCGCAGGGCGTTGTGAAGCCGTTATTCTGCTCTGCCACCACGGCGCAGGCCACAAACTCGCGTTTGCCTTCGCTAAAATACAAGTCGCAACTAATTAAATGAAAAAAAAAAACAGTATCTAGGGCAAGGACTGTTCACCTTAAGGCCTTCACTGCGGCAGTTCTTTCTGCGCATATGCTGGCAGCATAGGCGCCATTCTCAATGTTGCACCCAGTGTAGATGGCCCCATCGCTGGTGCGTATCGCAGCGCCCACGGCAAAGTTACTATATGGACAATAGGCATGATTTCGCGCTTCCGCTGCGGCCCTGATCAGCTCCTGTATGGAAGCATCTGAAAAACAAATAGACAGCGCTAAAATCTATATTTATCGAGTAATTAACAAGTCTTGTCGCACCTAAGCTGTCGTGCAGCCGGACATTGGCATCGTCTCTAGCACCATTTATGAACACCTGCGTCATGGCTCTATATATTTTCTAAACGTTCTAATTTCAGCGTTGAATAGGAGCAAAGCTTTTGCGTTCTACTTTTGCTACGATTAGAACCAATTATGGTGTACTTTCGTTCAAGCGCTTGCTGCAGATTTAGTGTCCACCGAAATCATTTTCACTATTTGCCGTGCAATATGCTCCTATTGGGCACTCGTTCTTTCGACATCGCGTCATCTGACCTTAATTTTTTCGAGAACTTTGAATCCGTTATAGGCGGATGCAACTGTAGCAACAGTCAGCTGTTTCAGAGACATTTGAAAAGTTATCGATATGTTTTTTATCGATACACGTTTTGCTTTGTAAACAAAAAGGTATGTAAGTATACAGTGTGTGTGTGTGTGTGTGTGTGTGTGTGTGTGTGTGTGTGTGTGTGTGTGTGTGGGTTTTCCGACGTTATCAGCCTTTAATGATAATCGGAAAATTTTTTGAGTGGCAGTGGCATATTGATATCAAGGCAGCCATTTAGTGAGTCGTGCTTGTTGTGTTTTGTCCTACACTCTTTTTTAATATGTCGTCGTCGTCAGCGTCCGGCAATCCGCAGCAACCGGAGGACATCGAGCGCGCTATGGGTGGAGCCGAAGAACATGCTTCACAGCGTTTGCCGCCCATTGACTATGATCTGGATCGCTTTCCATATTGTATTGTTTGGACACCAATACCAGTGCTCACTTGGATATTGCCATTCATCGGTCACATGGGCATCTGCATGAGTAATGGCGTAATCAGGGATTTTGCTGGACCATATCTGGTGACGGAGGACAGAATGGCATTTGGACGTCCCACACGCTATTTGCGCTTGCATCCGAAAAACGTCGAGGGTGGCTCCTATGCCTGGGATGAGGGTGTCTCCAAAGCTTCTGTCCTATACGGCACGCGCATGCACAACATATTTTGTGATAACTGTCACTCGCATGTCGCGACGGCTCTCTGCAATATGCAATACAAGGACAGCACCAGCTGGAACATGATCATTCTGTGCTTCTGGTTGTTCGTTTGCGGCCGCTATGTAGGAGTCTGTGGCTTCATCAAGACCTGGTTGCCGTTTCTAATACTACTAACTGTTGTTGTTTTGCTCGCTGTGTACTTTTAGGGCCTACCAATTAAATCAGTTAATCAAAATTATGCCTAAGCAAGATCATTGTTTGTTTATTAGAAAAAGAATACTAAGTACTACTTATGACTCATGTTTTTGTTGTTGTGTTTTTGGCCTCACTCTTCTAGAGCGCGGCTGACATCGTCTGCTACTGCGAGTAACTTTTTCCATTGGGTAGCAGACAGCGAGATACCCTTCTTGCCCGGCAAAACTTTGCCATCCTTCTCGTAGTGCTCGCGTATGTCAACCATTTTTTTGCCGCGGAACTCATTGATGCGCACCTGACGCATGCCCTCGAGTGTCCATGTGCTAACACCACCATCTCCATCATCCTTTTTTGACTTTTCCGCGGTGCCGGTCTCCTTGGCCTTTTTGCTTGGCGGTGGATTACGCTGCAATTTATTGTTTTGTTAAATATTGTTGATTTAATTAACGCCAGTTGAAATTCTATAATTCTTACATCATCCGGACCGCTGTCACTGTCAGACGAGGAACTTTTTTGCTTCCTGATTTTTGGCATTTTTAATTCGAGACTGAATTGCTGCTTGCTGATAAAATATTTGGCGCAAATAATTTGCGTCGACTGCGTTGCCATTCACTGCTCAATTTGGCATTGACATTCTCGTGTTAACGTAAATGCGACATAGACGCCGATTCTGCCGCATTCTTTTTCTAAGTAAGCGGCGGCATCAGTTGTAAACGCGCACTTTTTCTTCTTGTTTTGCGTACATTCGATTGCCGCTGGCAGAATATTAAGAGAAAAGTGAAAAACTGTATTATAAACAGTAACTGAAAATTAATAGTTTGTGGTAAGCGTGTGTTTATTTTATTTTTCGATACAATTTGCGCTAAAATCTGCACACATTTTATATGTGCTCTTAAATACATACATATGTACATACAAATGTACATGCGCGTTTCCCTTTTTTCCTTAAGAGTTTAAAATAAAATACACACATAAAATGGGTAAGAAGACCGACAATCCTGAAACAAACAATGCATCCTCTGGCGCTGAGGAAGAAGAGGAGGAATATGCCGTTGAAAAGATTTTAGATCGTCGTGTGCGCAAAGGAAAGGTTTGTACGGGGAAAAGCGTCTCGAGTGGGAGGCTGGGACATCTTGCTAATGATCATTCCCATTTTAAAGGTGGAATACTATCTCAAATGGAAGGGTTATGCAGAAACTGAAAACACTTGGGAGCCGGAAGGAAATCTTGATTGCCAGGATCTTATACAACAATATGAGCTGAGTCGCAAGGATGAGGTAAGTCGTGAATTTGGTACAGTTGTGTTGTAAATTGTTTACTACGGATTTCCCATGCAGGCCAATGCGGCAGCCTCTTCTTCTTCGTCCTCTTCGAAGAAAGAGCGTCCCGGCAGCAGCACCAAGGTCAAGGAGACCGGCCGTACCAGTACCACAGCCAGCAACAGCAGCGGCAGCAAACGGAAATCCGAAGAGCCAGGTAGGCGACACCTCAACTGTCCTTTCATATATGCAATCAGATATACATTTGTTTGATATATATGTGTGAAGATTTCTATATATGTAAGCATGCCAAGTAATAAGCAATGTACTTCAGCTGGTCCAGCAGGTAGCAAATCAAAGAGAGTCGAGTCTGAGGATACCGGCGATATAATACCGGCGGGCGGCACTGGATTCGATCGCGGCTTAGAAGCTGAAAAGATACTGGGCGCCTCCGATAATAATGGCCGCCTGACATTCCTTATTCAGTTTAAGGGCGTCGATCAGGCGGAGATGGTGCCATCGACTGTGGCTAACGTTAAGATACCTCAAATGGTAATACGCTTCTATGAGGAGCGCCTCTCCTGGTATTCGGACAACGAAGATTAAGTGTTGCAGGTCCCAAATTTGTTGTTCAAAAATAACTTTTTTTCTCAGCATATTAAACATTATGTACTTTTATCATAAAATTCCAATTAATAAACATGAACTAGCCTATGTTCAAAATTGTGTAAGCGGCATCTCTAAACGTGGACGTCATGCATTAACCAGATGTAGTTCTAGGGATTCAACAGCTTGTTCGCCACATTGCATTCGGAATTTTCGAGCACATTGCCGCAGCAGGACCAATGCCGACGACCCGGATGACCCGCATGCCCGTGACCACAGCCGCTGTAGCCAGGCATTCGGCCTTCGCACGAGCACTTGACGGTCTTGCTACCCTTGCCGGAGCAGAAGGAGCAGCAGTGGTAGATGCCACTGTGCGGACGCACCTGGCGGGAGTGAAAGGTAAAGGGGCTGCCCTTGATTTGCCGCTCATTAATGGAGATAGTTAGTATGAGTGTGCCCTGTGTGTCGGGCGTAAAGGAAATGCTGTAGGTGCCGTCGCGATGATCGGACACCTCAATGGGCAGAAACTTGACGCTGGCATCCTTGTACTTGATAATGCAATTGATTTCCAGCCCGCCATGGCATAGCGCCACCCCGTCCGCGTCGCGTGACAACAGCAGCAGATCAACCTTCTTGTGCAGTCGCAGCTGCGAGAAGCCCTCCCATTGTAGGGTGCACAGAGAAGGCTCAACGGTTTGCATGGTTATAATGCCGTACAGTGGTATATCATGCTGATTCTTGGTGCTAGGCGCTCGTATTTTCGATAGAAAATGCAGTGAATCGGATATCTGTAAGAAATTAAATGAATGAACCGAGTCATTTGCTAGGAACTGTACTGTACTCAAAAAGTGTGACTGTTATTTTAAGGTTATGTCCGAAAACTGTCACATGTACAGTTGCTGCAAGACGGAAAGGTGCCAATTTGTATTGCGAATATGAATATTTTGATAATTCGACCAAAATGTTAATTTAAGTAGGATTCACTTAAGTTTTTAGTACAGTTCCAGCGTTGAGACTAGACCGTTTGACCCATACGCACCTTGGGATCGACGGGCGGCTTGAACTGTTGGCAAAACTCGAAGCGTTTTAAGAGAATCCGAGCGAAGCTTAGTATCTCAACATCGGCGCCAATGTCGCAGAGCTCCTGGCTAAAGCGTATCACGTCCATAGCCTGTTGCGTGCGTTTCTCTAGAGGATTAATGTTTCAATATTTAGTATAAAAATCTTCCCCTTTTTCGGCTAAATAAAGGTTGGATCTCTCAGTACTATGAACCAATTGATATCGCCATAGGATTTCTGGCATTCTTGGATTCTTTCGTTCTACTCAACCTTACCCAATTCGAGTTGTTGGTTGAGTATAAGCTCCACCTTGGATTCCCTGGCCCGATTGATCTGCTGCAGCAGTGTGTTGCGATGCGCCTGAAGCGCTTCCACGTAGCGATCCATATAGCTCTCCACCTGGGCCTGTATGTCATCACACCTGGCATTTATGCTGCGTGTAATATCGTGCAACCGCTCGATCGAGTGCTCCGCATACTGACACAGCGGACGCGTTTGCTCCGTGGCATCGTTTAGATGCTTGGTCACCTGCAGCTGGGTGATTGCCTTGGCGACGGTCTCGTGGCGATGGCCACGATGCTGCAGCACCAGGCAGTCCGGGCAAGCGAGCTGCAGAGGGGGCGAACTGAGTTAACAATGTAATTAGAGTGGAATCCTGGAAGCCTAACCTGCCGGCAAGCCACACAGAAGGACTTCAGCTCGAAGCCGTGCAGGCCGCACTTGAGCAGCACCTGGCTGCTGTCTCCCAAGCCCAGTTGTTGTTGCTTCTGTTTGCGTGTACGTCGCAGTTCTAGGATGTTGCGCATGCGATGATTGGCAGTGCTCCGCTGTCGCTCATGGGCCTCCTTGCACAGCGTGCACAGATTCAGGGTGCAGCTGATGCAATGATAGGTGGCCTGAAAGGATAACCAACAAACGAACTGGTTAGCTTCGGCGGAGGGAGGTCCAAGGTGGCTTCCCACTTCAGATCTTACGCTTATCTCCTCGCTGCACAGTGAGCACCAGACACGCGAGATGATATCGTCGCCGGCTTGCAGACGCAGCGCCTCAATGCGTCGCACCAGCAGAAAATTCTGCGGCAGCTGTCGCACGCCGCCCAAGGTCGGCAGCTCCGTGACGAACTGGCATATGTGGCAGCGTATGAAGCGCGTAGACTCCGGCTCGCTGGCAAAGCTGGCGTTCAAGCGTGTGCTGGAGGAGCACGCCGAGGTCGAGCGTTTGGCTTCACCTTTACCCTGGAACACACACACAAACCATGAAACCATGAAGAGCAGCAGCTAAACTCCAATTTACCCGCAGCGTCAGGCGATCCAAGGACTTTTTGCTGCGCAAACTGAGACTTGCGCCGCGCTGCCTGGCCGGCGAGACCGTGGCCAGGTCGCTGCCTGTGTCCGGCGTGGAGGAGAGCAAGCTGTAGCTAGAGCGCTCGTCCCACAGTGCCTCCTCCCTGAGATTCTCATTGACCAGGCACTGCAGGCAGAATGAGTGCAGGCAGTGCAGCGTGCGCGGATCGGTGTAGACATCCATGCATATGCCGCACTTGAGCTCCTCGGGATAAACGATGCTCACACAGCTCGTGTCGGGCGGCAGCGTCCAGCTGGGCGAGGGTGACACCAGCGGCGTGCCCGCCGGCGAAGGCGTCCGGCTCCTGGAAACCAACAAGCCGTTGTCATAGTACTCGCTGGCTGCTGGCGGAAGCAGCACCTCCAGAGGAACGCCGCTATCCGGTGTGGGCGGTGACACGCGCAGCTCCGGCGAAGCTTTCAGGCTGAGCACGCGTTTCGGCTTGAGCGGCACTGAAGCTCGGTACGTGTGTGGGTTAATCAAAGCAGCAGCTGCTGATGCCGCTGCTGGTGGGGGTGGGGGTGGTGCGACTGTTATGTCGCTGGCAGTGCTGCTGCTCTGCACGGAGGCGGCCGATGCGCCGCTCAATATGTGATCCAGCAGCGATTCCGGTGAGGTGGAGCTGCCGCCTGTAATGCTGCTGCTACTGGGCTCACTGTTGCTGTCCGTGACGAGCGCATCCGCGTGCACGCCTAGCGTGCGTGAACGTCGGATGCAGCTGGTCAGCTCCATGGCGGGCAGTCGTGGCACTGTTTGGCCATTGCCCAGCACAGCCAAAAGCGGAGGCGCAATGCTAAAGCTGAACAGCTGCGGCGCCGACTTGCGACGCAGTACATCCAACTGCTGCTGCTGCGGATCTAGCTGCTGCTCTGTGGCTGCGCTTTGTAGCTTGATTTTGCTGGCGCTCAACTTGAGCTGCATTTTATCGGTTTGAGCAAATGTGGTGGCTGCTCCAGCTGCTGTTGGCATTGGAGTTGCCGCCAAATCGCCAGCTGTCAGCTGCATGCGCTCATACTCGATAAGATTGCTCTTCGAGCTGCGCTTGAACGTGAGTTTCGTCTGGCGCGTTGGCGAGTTGCACTGGCTTCTGCTCATGGGGAAACTGGGAGCTGGACACTGCTTATGCAATCAATGGATGAATTTTACAACATTTAATTTGCTCATGAGTGGATTCACTTGACAGCTGCGCGTTCCGTTTCCAACTGCTGTCTGGCAGTTGGAGCTGGCCAACGGGTCGTATGCTTAATCTAATTACTCGAACACAAAACAAATGCGAATGCGAATGCGAATTGGTTACAACTGTCACCGTCGTCTGACTGATTGCCAGTTGTGTTTTGCACTCGATTCGCTGTAGAATGGATATGTCAGGTCGGATTATTACAACACTCGCATCTGAATGGGTAATATTCAAAACCGATTGAATGATAGTGACAAATGCGAGTATTCATTTTAATAGCCTGTCAGAGTGGGAGATAAGTGGAAATGATTAAAATTGAAAAAACAAAACAAGCAAGGCCAACAAACTTAAGGACTACAAGATATTCAAAAAATTAGTCGACTTGATCAAGCTGTGATTATAGTCTAAGGAATGGACTAAAAAACCTACACGCTCACATTTTTTTTTTTATTCATTCTCATCTTATATTCCATTTTCTATTATTGATAGTAATGTTCAAGTAGTATATGCATATTGTATTAACGTCATGTTTTTTAATTCATCTCAAAGTCCACTTTACAATCTCCGGGAGAGTGCGTTATCAATCGGTGCATCATTTCTTGAATGTCGATCAACCTAACACCCACTCTTACTCTCTCGCTCTCTCGCTGACGTTCTGTAAAACTGTCAAAGCTTTTACGCAATTTTCAACTGTTGTTGCGCTCACCCATGGCTCTCACACACTCAAATGGCGGGGAGAGTGAGCTTTTGCGCGCTGGGCGCCCCCAAACCCAACGCACGCGCTGCGAGCCGGCCTCAGTGCAATTTGGGATTGGGCGACGTGCGTACGTTGTTAACGGTTGTTTTGTTTTTTTCGCGCGGCTCGTGAAATCGGTATCGGCATCGGTGCGAGTGACGCGTGTCTCGATTTTTTTTAACATTTAGCTTTTGAAAGAATCGCTCAGCAGCTGCACAGAACTTGCGGCCCGGCAACGTGAAACAACTTTCTATTTTGTTATTCGTTTTCGATGAATAATATTAATAACTGCTTTCGCTCTTATTTCAATGTTTTCTAAAGTGCCAAATTACATTCATATTTAACCAAATATTTATGTGTGCTAACATATGAAAGCGAAATCTATTTCATTGCACTGTGTTGAACTTTTGTGTTTTCTCGCTGTGTTCTGTTTTTCGTAAGTGACGCACATTTTGTTGTAGCGGCATATTGCGTGTGTGTCTGTGTGTGTGTGTGCGTGCCTGTTCTTTTTTTGTTTTGCTTTCGATTTTCTATTCTGCGGTAATCGGCAAAAAAAGGGGAACATCAACATGGAAGCGGTAAGCGTGACTTATTAGACCTGTCAAACATCTAGCTTAAGGTCTCCCCCCACTTATGCAAAACGATTGCGTCTATCAGTCTGAAGAGCGTCAGTTTCAAAGTTCAAATGCGATAAAGTTTTTGGGCGTTCTTTGCGCAAAGGGTTAAAGTCCCCCTGAAGCCTCTAGCCATAGGCCCAACGAGAGGCGTTAAACTGTTCTTGTGTTTATCAAAAAAAAAAAAAAAAAGAAGAAAAACGGAATTGAAATGATAAGTCTCATTGGTTTGCCAGCGGATTAGCGAGACTATAATATTTGTTGTTACGCATCATAAAACACATTTTTGCGTGCTGTTTTTAAGTAGAATAAATAAATACAATAAAAACTGCAATCGATTTCGATTACACAAAAATAAGAAAAAAAAACACTTTACCAGTGATTTCCCTAAGCGAAATTATAACGTCATTGTCGACTTCGAACAATTCTGTTCCCATTTGACATGACAGGTGGGAACAGTTCGGAGAGTGTTCTTGATTTGAAAGCAGGTTGTGTTTATTTGAAAACTGTTGTAAACATTTTTTTTACTAACTTAATAATAATCTTTATTAATACAAAATAATATGAAATTTAAAAAAAAAAATGTTCTAGAATTTGTTTGCGATTCATTTTTTTACTCAGTTTTTGGATATTTTCTTTCACCCTTTCTTTCCTATGATAAAAACTTAATAAATATAAAGATAATATATTTGAAAGTTTCTCAATTTGCTAAAATATATTCCATAGTTAAGTCGCTGCTTAGAAAAAATGTAATTTATTTGCGCCATTTGAGATAAAAAGAACTCATCAGACCATAAAAACAAATATCATATAATAAATATTTGATTACAGACGGATAACTATAGATTCGGCAACACGGACTATATCGTATTTCTGGGCATGATTGCTCTGTCCACAGGCACTGGCATATATTTTGGCTGCTTTAAGTGAGTGTCATACGTTCTCTCCCCTGGGGTTTTTTTTCGCTGATGTACCTATGCCTTCTAGAAAAACCAAAAAGTCCATTGAGGAAGTGGAGCCGACTTTGCCGAACGGCGCAGCGACGGCGACACGTAGACATGACTTTGGTTCGGAAAAGATGAGCGAATATCTGCTGGGATCGCGCAAATTGAAAGTCTTTCCTGTTGCCATGAGTCTGATAGCCAGGTGACAGACCTTTATATACAAATAGAAATATCTCTGGCAATGTGTAAACTTATCTCACTTCTCGTTTATCTACAGCTATGTATCCGGCGTCACCATACTTGGCACCACATCAGAGATATATAATTATGGCACACAATACTGGTTTATTGCCATAGCCATCATACTGCAAGGCATTGCTGTCTCCTATATCTATATACCGGTATTTACGGCCCTACAAGTCGGCTCCTCCTACGAGGTATGTATATCTATATCTTTAGCCAAATCATAAACTTAATGACTCCCGAGCAATTGGTAGTGTATAAAGAATGTTGGTAAACCCAATCACAGCACGAATGATAAGAGGGAAAACATTGAATTATAGCACTTATTGAATGTTATTTGACTGGGTTAATGTGCGGCAATATATGTAAGAAGGTTGAGGTTTATTTTAATACTTGATTAACATTTTGCAAGTGCACGCAATTAAACAGACCTTTGTCTGGGTTTTAAGAATTGAAGAGAAATAAATCGCATTTTTATATATATTCTCCTGCTCAACTCCTCGGCCCTTTAAAATCGATATTTTATTTGTAGAACGCCGGATTTATGTCCGCGAAATGATGTCGTTGCCCCCACGCAAATGTGTCGGGTTTCTGAATGTAGTTTATTTTTAAACAAGCTGGAAAGTTTTTGAATACATTGCATAATTTTGTTATTGTAATATCTTGTTGAGTATTTGAGTTATGTACTCCTTGAAAATCTGGTAAACTTTAAACGAATATATTTTTTGAATATAATATAAAATATAAAGTTTCTTTAACTCAATATTTAATTCCTATAGTCATATGTCTAAGACAATCATGAGATCCATTGAGTTTCACATCTTGTCGAACTTTTCACGTCAAATTTTTCCATTGGACTTTTTGCGATTTGTCATTGGCCTGAAACCTTATGTTGGCCAATTTGAAACCCAAGTAGAAATTGTAGCAAACATTTTAATTAAAGCAAAGACATCACAAAGTGTCGTTCCGTATTGGACTTTGCCCGCCCCACTTGTTGCCCATATGATTAATTTCAAATTAGATTCGCAGTTTTATGCCACTTGACAGTTGTTGTGGCGCGGTTGTAGAGTAGTAATTACTTTCCCAGTTGCTCAAAAACCATATACATATTGATTTTCATCTTACACAGAATGATGAATGAACACTTCAATTATAAGATCTATTGTGCTTATTAGCTCTGAAGGGTTGTAATTAGTTTTCGATTTAGCTTTGAATGATATATATGATGCTTCTTGCGACGAATCGCATCAGATCACATTGGAACAATCTGACGAAACTGAATTTATGTTTGAAAACCATTTTGATCTTTAGATAAAAGATGATCCTAGCCTTAGAAATCATTAATGAAATCTATTAGATTTATCATCTAGCTCCCATAAGGTTATTAGTTCTTTTATAAAGAATTTTTTGGCCTTTCAAGACCAAACTTACCAAATCGAACTTCCTTATACGTCCAAAATATAAGCAAGCATTTTTTTGAACATTGTTTAATTACATTCCATAGGAATCTTTCAAGCATTTTGTTGTGTGCCTAAGTAGAAGAAAAAACTAGGATAAATGATAATTTGTAATACCTATTTTTTAGCGAAAGTCTAGGTAAAATTTCAAATACGATTTCTACCAAAATAAAAAAAAAATATAAAGTCCATACTTAAATAAATTGAAATTATCTTAAGAAAAAAAATTAACTAAAACCAACATATAAGTCTAATAATAATTAGGCTAAGTGTTAAATCCATTTATCAAGTAGAGAGAGAAAATAAATACCTGTAGCTATAAAAATGTATAAGATCACAGTTCCGTAATTCGCTATGACGAAGGTAACTGAGAACGACTTTGATAACTCAAAGATTAATATCATAATTTTGATTACATTTTCAGTATCTGGAAATGCGCTTCCATTCGGTCATACGTAGCATAGCATCGTTCATGTTTATTTTGGATGAGGTGAGTGTATCTTTCGGGTCGTAGACTCTCTAATCGAATGCCTTTTCGTTTTCAGATACTATTTTTGCCATTTGTTGTATATGTGCCAGCCATAGCCTTGAATCAAGGTAACAATCTTTCAGGATCGCCATTTCCAGCGCATACTTTTAACTTCTCCGCTTTTGTCTCTACAGTCTCTGGCATCAATTTGCATGTAATATCATCGGTTATTGTTATCGTGTGCGTTTTCTATACCTTTGTGGGCGGCATTAAGGCTGTGGTGCACACGGACGCCTGGCAAACGTTGGTCATGTTTCTCTCGGTGCTGGCCGTCGCCGCCTTGGGCACCTACTATGCCAGCGGGCTGGACAAACTGTTTGATGATGCCGCCAAGGGCGGTCGCCTGATATTTACCAATACAAATCCATCGCCCTATGTGCGTCACACCATTTGGAGCGTGCTCATTGGTGGCTTCTCCTACTGGACCTCCTTCAATGCCGTCAATCAGACCATGGTGCAGCGTTATATGTCGCTGCCATCTCTGAAGCAGGCGCGTGCATCGATGGCCATATTTACGATTGGTGTGGCCGCCTTTGTTTCCGTTTGCTGCTATGTGGGTCTGCTGATCTTTGAGAAGTACCAGGACTGCGATCCGCTGAGTGCGGGCCTGATTACCCACGACGATCAGTTGCTGCCGCTGTATGTGGTCCAGAGCGTGGGGCATATACCCGGCATGGCGGGTCTGTTTATAGCGGGCATCTTTGGTGCCGCCTTGAGTTCACTTTCGGTGGTGCTCAATTCCACATCGCTGGTCATACTGGAGGACATTGTGCGCGGCTGCTTCAAGATGCAGCCCAGTGAACGCGCCTCCACTGTGCTGGTCAAGAGCACCATTATTGTGCTGGGCGTGCTGGCGCTGTCGTTGGTCTTTGTGCTGGAGAATTTGAGCGGCATATTGAGCATCTGCACCTCCATGACGGCCATTGCGGCGGGCACCACTTTTGGCCTCTTTACGCTGGGCATGCTCGTGCCTTGGGCCAATAACATAGGCACAGCCGTTGGTGGCATTGCCAGCGCCTTGCTAGCTGGTTGGATATCCTTTGGCACACAGTTTAGCATAGCGGCGGGTGAGCTCAACTCCCAGAAGCTGAACGTTTCCGTCGAGCACTGTACGACAAATGTGACGTTGCCCGACACTGTTTGGGTGGACGAGGAACTAGTGTTTCCACTGTATCGTTTATCCTATCACTGGATCAATCCCATTGGCGTGGCAACGGTTATAGTGGTGGGCTCCATTGTCTCACTGCTGACCAAGCCGACGGATGTGAAGACTCTCGATGCGGAGCTAATATCGCCAGTCCTGCACAGATTTTTGCCAAAGGAATGCTTTGCCGGACGTCAGCAAACGAACCTACTGAACCGCACATAAATACAAATGTATATATACCCTAAAACGGAATGGTTAGCAGAAAAGAAAAAAAAGAATTCCCAAACAATACGTTGTGGACAAGCTCTAATCGGAGACGCAGCTCCTACATTCTATAAGTTAGTTAAGCCTAACATAATCTTAGTCTAGTAAGTAGTACAAATTGCAGTTCGGTTTTATGAAATGGCGCGCACACACACAACGTGTAACATGGTACAGGAATTTATGAATCTGCATACACAAGTTGTTTGTTGTATTATTATTTATATATATACTTATGTAGCTTTATTGAAACTGTTTTTTTTTTGTTTGTTTGTTGAGTTCCAGTTAAAACGTATTACTTTGGCATTTTTGTTTGTTCTTGTTCAATTAGTCAGCATACTGTCTCTCAAAATGAGTGTATTCCGTGTGACTTAGCAAGCATTATGTCTGTGATAAAAAAATTAATAAATATACATATATGTATATATTTATATACTATATAAGAAGTTGCCATTGCCATTGCCATTGCTATTGATATGAAAAATGTTTATTGCAATTATTTTGTGAGCAAAAGCGCATATCCTAGCATATTATGCTACCTAAATTAGTTAAATTAAGCCCCTAATTTGGCCATGAATCACAAAATGATGAATACTTCGTACTACGTACTCCAGTTAAGGTTGTTTCTTCTGTTGCGACATCTCCTCCATCGCCTGTCCCCTGCTGCTCAAATACTTTCGCAGCTGGAAGGCAATTAGCACAAGGCATGCAACGCCTGCGCTCACATAGCTGTTGTAGACAAACTGCTGCGGCAACATTTTGCACCTGAACACCGCATAGTCATCCGGCGTAATTGTAGCCTAAAATATAAACAGTTAGGGATGATAAGAAAATCAAATGGAAACCGCACCGCTTACCAGCATAAAACTGGGATTGACATTGTTGCGCCAGCTGAACGAGGCCACCGTGTACTCATCAATGCCCAAGCGATTGATGTTGTGACAGAAGTAATGCGAGTGCCCGGCAAAGGCCAAACGCGGCTTCAGCAGCTCGCCCAGCATGTCTGTGGCGTCCTTGGAGAGCACATGATAGCGCTCGCGAAACGCTTCTATGTGTGGCGCATCGTGCTCCCGGCACACCTTGTCCGATATGCGATATGTGGGAAAGTGTTGCATAATTATGGGCTGACTATATGGATGGCGGCGAGTACGCGCGCATTCCGCCACATGCGGCTGCTGCATGCAGTGCAGCGTGCTCGATATATTCTTTAGCGCCGACTCCGCCTCCGTGCAGAACATGCAGCCGTCTGCCTCCATGGCCATCGAGTTGATAACCACAAAGTGTATTTGCTTGATGGTGTACAAATGCACCTTGGAGTAGTTGAGATAGTTTTCGAAGCGCGTCATAAAGAATGGATGCATTCTGCAGACCGGAAAATCTTGAATCTGATTTGGATTAACCACTTGGTCGTTACTCACTTGTAGTGGAAGCCGACGTCATGATTGCCGACCACACTGATAAGCGGTATGCCCGCAGGTAGATTAAACATCTGTAGATAACGCCAAACGTACTCCTGGAATTGCTTATCGCTAACCATGTCGCCCTCGTCGAACAGATCACCAAGGACAAAGACGACGTCCGGCTGCAGCAGCCTAGAGGCTGCCTGAAAGGAGCGTGTCATGTGCCATTCGCGGTAAAGCTTGTCCAGCCAGTGCCCGCGATGTGGGCCAAGCAAATGGGGATCGGCTATGACCATGGCTCGCAACGGATCATCCACATATTTCTTGCGCCGGATCTCTGGCCATTTGCATTTTTGCAGTACCACAAAATCGGCAACATATTCGCAAAAGATAAGCGCGCACAGTACAATCACAAAGCAAGCGTAAATCCAACGCATATTTAAATAAACTATAAATTAATTAACAGCCGGCGCAATAAACAAATGCAAAAAACGCAAATCCACGCCGTAGGGCTGCCATAAAATCGCGTTACGTAAACCAGGGCTGCCGAAAATTCGCGCGCTAGTTTTATTGCGCGAGCAAACAAATACATTTTCCAATATTTGCCAATTATTCCTCTCGACATTGGTGTGCTTCTTTTATTTTTAATTATATTTTTACTTAATATTTCAGTACCAGCTTAACACAGCGTTGTCCTTTTCGGAGTTTTACCTTTGCAAATTATTAAGTTCAAATTACCAGCAATACAATGTCTATCGAAAAATCGATAATCGATTCCCTTCGCGCCCAATGGCAATAGATTTGTTTTTGGGTCAGTTAACAAAATCCTTTTGCTAATTTATAGAAAAATCGCAGATTTTATTTGGTGCTATTGCCATATGTTGCATAATATCAAACATCAAATTCGAACACAGATATTTACTTGATTGGAATGCATTGCTTTAAAAGAGATCGTAAAAGTAATCCAAGCCTTGGCCCAGCTCCCAAATGGAGATTCCAACGCCCAGCTGCTGAGCCAGCTGGATGCGCTCATTGATG
The DNA here is from genome assembly GCF_003285875.2 of Drosophila novamexicana. NCBI lineage: Eukaryota > Metazoa > Arthropoda > Insecta > Diptera > Drosophilidae > Drosophila > Drosophila novamexicana. Next base: position 1,737,558 of record NW_020824787.1, on the reverse strand, counting down.
GAGTAAAGCGTTGGATAGAATACGATATGACGACCAGTTTCAGTTCTAAAAAATGCTCCTGGTAAGCTTTTTAAATATAAGCTACATTAGAGGCTACTCACTTGATCTCGAAGAAGTTCTCCACGTCGCGCTCATCATGGGTCAGCTGCTTCTTTACGTGCCTGACTAGCTCCAAGTACTGGCCGTATGTAATGGGCCCGCCGCCATCTGGCGTATAATCATTTCCATACATATTAAGTCCCATCAGGATTTTGGCACGCTTTGCCTCCATGTCGTGGCAGCCAACTGGCGCAATATGCTCCACGGCATTGCGTACCCAATAGAGCGGAGCATTGGCGCCCGGACGCTGCACGCTCGAGTAGTCGTAGGTCATTAGGGAGAAGGCATAGATATGCTTGTATAATTTATCCATGTGCTTTTCGCCAAACAAGTTTGGCATGTCCTTGCGTTTAGGCGGCACGACCAGTATCAGGCGTATTTGTTGCTTCTGCAGCTCCTTAGCTGCAAGAAAAAAGATTGGAATATGCAGGCATTCGTAAATGTTAGTCGATTATTTAAAGGCAAAGCGCACGCACCCATTTGTAGCACCAAGGTGAAGAGAATCTTATCATCAATCCTGCCGGCCAGTTGCGACCATACCTCCAAGATCAGGCCATCGAATCCATGCTGCTTGCACGTCTGGATCAGCATTTCGTTTAGGTTTGTGCGCTCCTTGGCATCGCTCAGCAGCAGCTTGATATCCCGATCGGTAAAGTGATCAAATATAACACGTGGAAATACTGCAATGTATACAGAATGCAACATTAGAGCAGCTGCAGCTACTTAAGGCAACAAGGATTTGTGCTTACCTTTGACCGTGCACAATTGATGCTGCTGCTGCACCTTGCCCTTGCGCCGCACATCATTTAGCCAGCCGGCGTCAATGTCGTGGGTGCCCGCTACGGCATAGTCGTCGCCCTGTTTGACTATTTGCAGCCAGACGGGGGAAATGATGTCAAACTTCTTGGCAAACATTTTAGCCACGTCGTAGCCATGGGAGTTCCACTGCAAATAAGGCGACAATTGGATGAGGGATTCATGTATATATTCATTTGTCTGCACTCACAGGTGTTACATAGCCCAGTATTGTGCCATTGAAGCGCCGCTTTCCTGTGTCCTTGTAGTACGCCTCGTGATGTATTAGTATGTCCTTCGCGAAAGGCTCCGCTGATACCAGGTCCAGCTCAAACACATCGTTGTCTTGCGGTCCACGCAAAAACTTTGATTCTCTGTGGTTATTTTTGGTTTTGGTGTTGGGCGACAGGGTGCACAGCGCGTACTGGCAGCTCAGCAGGATGCAGTAAATGATGTGCGCCTTGGTTGAGCGCATTTTACTAGCACCGATTAGGAACACCTGGCAGTTGCCTCAATTAAATACATTTATTTGCACAAAAGCAAAACACGTACCACACAGAGCCAAAACGCCGGCACAATTGTAATCGATAGCGATAGTAAAAATCGGAACGCTTGCGATAACATATGTGTTATGCGCCGTTCTCACTGCGCAGTCGCGTCCACAGAATGCAAAATGAACCAATACAGTTCAGTCAACTTGTTCAGCAGGATGCGAAATGAATCACTGTTCCAAATCCCATTTTGATTTAAAAAAAGGCGGCATTTTTTAAACGTATGCATGCATTTGTATACATATATAGTTATATTTAAAAGTGTACACTGTATAAATTAGGGGGGTTATCAACATAATGCTGTTTAGCTTAACATCAAAATTAAATTAAACTTAGTGCATAGACTAACAGAAAACTACATACAATCAAGTAGCCAAAACTAATTATCACTTTTAAAAAAATGAAAAAAATTGATTTAAAAAAAGTGTAAAATAATGAACATAGCGCTAGGGTATACATAATCGTATCGTATCATAATCATAATTGATAATCATAATCATTTGTTTTGCATATAGCATATTTTGTATAATGTATATGTGTGTATATGTATATGTATATTCAGACAAATACACGCATTAGATCGCTGCCCGTTGAGTTGCTGCCCGGCGTGGAGCTGTTGCTCTTCCATGGATTGCCGCTGACATTGCCGGCCCCACTGGCGCCGCCGCTGCCGCCGCCAACAGTTGCAGCTTGTATATTGCTGCTGTCGGACAACGTGCGCATCAGCTGTTTCTTCAGCAACTGTTGCTGCGGACTTGGACTACCAATGGCATTGTTGCTGCCGCCGTGCAGCTGCAGCGGTAAATGCATTGGACGCTGTCGCATAAATGATCGATTGCTGTTGCCGTTGTTTTTGCTAATTAGCGACTGTCGCTGATGACGCGCCGCCAGCAACTTGCGACGCTTCTCATAGAAACTATGCATGCGCTTGTTCTCCTCCTGCTGCTGCTGTTGCAACTGTTGCTGTTGTTGTTCGCTGGCTTCATTGTGTTCAGCCTTCTCCTTATCCTTCTCCCTATCCGCTGGCGGCTTCACCTTGACCGACAGCAGTTCGTTCAGGCGCTTGACCGTCATGCTGTTGCCAATGCTGCTGCTGCCCAGACGACTGAGCAGCGCACGCTTGTTGCATCTGAGCCGCTCTTGTGCAATAATGCTGCACTTTTGCGCATATATTGTCTTGCCTTGGCTGTTGCCATTGCGCGACAGCAGCAGCTGCTGTGTTCCATTGCCATTGCAGTTCAACGTTGGCGGTGGCGGCGGCGGACGAGCCAGTGTGCCGACAACACCGCTGCTGCCATTCAGCGAGAGCAGACTATTGTTCGCCTTGCGCGTCATTAGCAGATTCTTGCGCAGCGTGGCGCCCATGCCGTTGGGCAGCTTGACCAGACCGAAGGTGTTCATGGCCAGCGGACGTGGCGGGCCCGCATAAAGTGTCATATTAAAGTATGTTGAGTCCTCTAGATATTTGGCATTGGCCAGTTGGCGATGTGGCTGTGCTTGCAACACGCTCTCATAGCTGTTGTATGTGCTGCTGTTGTTGTTGGTGGCTTGTTGTTGTTGTGGCTGGTTTTCCAGCTTGACAGTCTTTATGTGGTTGGCTTCCGCGCTAACAGTCTCCAGTTTAGTAAAATCAAAATCGCTTAGTTCATCGATGAAATGATTGGCCACGCCCACGCCGACGCCCTCCGTTGCCGCCTGCAACACATTCACATTCACATTGACATTGACATTAACATCAACATTGTCGTAGCCCGCTTGGTTTAGGAATTCAGCTATGACCTGCTGCTGACTCTGCTGGTCCAGCACAGACACCTGATTATTATCGCTAATCTCATAGATAATACTTGGCAGCATCATGTGCTCATCGGCGCCCGCGGCTGCCACCTCGGGCGACTCAGCATCATCTGTCAGCGAGGGCACATTGTAGACGCTAAACTGTGCCGTTGCCGCTGCATTAAGCTGCTCCTGCTTCAATTGTTGCTGCTGCTGTTGTTGCTGCTGCTGCTGCTGATCCGCCTGCTCCAGCATTTGCTGCTGCTGATAGATGAGCTGCTGCAGCTGCATGGCATCCATGGCAGTTAGCTGCGTTTGCTCTCCATCCTGCTGTGGCTCCTCGCTGTACACCTGTGGCACCTGCTGCTGCTGCTGCTGTTGTTGCTGGTAGAGCGCTGTGGCATAGTCAGCGGCATCGGCATTGATGGTGCCATCATCATAACGCAATCGTTTCGTGATTGGCTCATGCTGCTCCGCCGGCAGCTGCTGTTGCTGCTGCTGCGGGTGCGGCTGCTGTTGTGACTGTGTTGTGTCCAGTGCGCTCTCATCGAAGGGTATGTCCGACTCGACGGTGCTTAGAATCTCATTGATAAACTTGCTGTCGAGCATGTCGTCCAGTGTCAGTGATATGGAATTATCATCGGATGTATTATGCATGGGCAGTGGTTCCTCCGTGACGGCCGATAAATCGACCTGATGTTGTCGTTGCAGCTGCTGCTGTGACTCCACATCCACCTGGCCAGTTATGGAGGAGACGGCCTGATCCAGCTCACTTAGCTGCTGTCCATAAAGTGGCGCCATTTGCTTCTCCTTGGCAGGTTTGCTGCGATGATGCGACGTTGTCTCAGCTGCTGCTGCTGCAGTTACCGATCCTTTCAGCTGCAAAAAGCAATCAGATGATTAGAAATCGAGTGCTTACCAAAATTGTTGTTCAATATTACAATTGTATTTAATTACTTTTATTGCACATATACATTATTTAATATAAATTTATATATATAGATTGTTAAAGATGCACTTCTTGGGCTGTTCAAATGGATATGTCGAGTCGAAGCCTGGCTAAAATATATATGGAGCTAAAGGCGCCTCAAAATTCGATTTGCACAGAGTATATATATGCTTTTAGAAAACTCTAAACATTTCTAATCATGTTAAATGAGATACAGGAACAAAAGTTTTCTTCGGCTTGCCGAAACTTAAATACCCTTACAGCGCTTGCATGCAAAACTCTTCCAACTTGCAAGAAAATTGTTTTCGAATTATTTCGAATACCGAAACACTTATTATTCCAATGGCAGATTTTTCAATATAATACTTTAGAAAGTTATGAATTTGTTTTAAGCAGGATTTGATTTTCAAGCAAAACCTGATATTGATATCTATCAACATTTTTCAAAATAAAAATTTTTAATCGAATACTTAAAAATACCTGAAATTATAAGTTTTTATAGGGCTATCTTAAGAAATATAAAGGAGTTTCAAAGAATCCTCAGCGAATAGTTGCTTTGAGAGCTATACGATATATATATATATATATATATATATATATATCAATCTGACGCTGATAAGATATAGTTGAAAGCCGGAGCTTAGATATCTTGAAAGACCAAAAATATATTCATCATGTTTTGCGATTGTTCCTATGTGATAATCAAAAAATAGATGAGATGTCTTCCTGAATGCGTTACATATGACATGACATAGTTATAATACCTACTGCAAGGGTATGCATTTTAAGGAGTATAGTAGACGTGTACACTACCTTCTTTTTACTTGGCTGCGTCTCGTCCAGCATGTTGGCTAGTTGGGCGGGCGCGGGGGAGTAGTTGACGGCATGCTCGTTGCCATTGCTAGCGACAGCCGCCAGCGTTGGCGTCGGCGGCAGCGAGCAGGACGAATTGGATGAGGATGAGAACACCGTTATGGGTGGCTGTACAGTTGGCTGTGGCGGCGCCTCATCCTTGACAGCGACTGGAACAGCTGCAGCTGCCGGGATTGAAGCTGGTGCGGCTGTTGCTATGGCACTGGCACTGCTCTTCTTGGAGCCCACCTTGTGATGCACATCCGAATGGTGGCGATTCTTGGACGACTTGGAACGCGAGCGACCTGTGCTGCTGCTGCCGCTGCTGCTGGTCTTTGAGGAACTGCTACTCTTGCTGCTGCTGCTTTTATGACGCGACGACGATGATGACGAGGCCGAGCTGCTGGAGGCGTGCGTGTTGCTGTTGTTATTGGCAGCGGCTAGCGAGCTGCTGGAGCCATTCGAGCAACTGGACATGGTCGCCGATAGCGTATCGGTGGGTGAGCCCAACAATTCCGCCGGCTCACGCAACCCATCCTGACTGTTCTCCGCCACAGCAGCAGCTGTTGCATTGGCACGCGCCTCCGTGCCGTTCAGCTTGTTGGGTATGGCATCCCAGATGTTGGGATGCTGTAGCGCAATATGATTATTGAAACCGGCTTTGGTGTAGCTGCCACTGCATGCATTGCACACAACAATGTCGCGTGTCGCCTGCTTGGGCACCATATCATAGTAAGCCATGTCCGCGGCATTCAGACGCTGCACCTGCACCACATGCGGCGCTTGTTTTGCTTCATTGCCAGCTGAGCCGGCGCTACCGCCGCTGCTGCTGTTGCTGTTGCTGTTGCCACCAGCTCTGCCGGCGCCACGCAAGTGCATCTTTTCGGCGGCGCGCAATTGTTTGATCATCTTGTCCAGGTCCAAAGCAGTTTGCCATTTTTGGCCCTGCATATTGGCCAGCGCCAGACTAGTTGCTGGCGCCAGCATGCTGCCCAACTGAGCAGCAGCGGCGGCGACGGTAGCACCGCCAGCAATGACGTCTGCCTTGGATGAGTTGGTCATGTTGCTGACAGCACCAGTTCCAGTTGTTGTTGCTGTTGTTGGTGGTGTTGTGGACGGCGGCGGCGGCGGCGCCTTAGCGTGCTTTGTTGTGCCGTTGCCGTGCTCCGTATAGATTAGTGCTGCGGCCACATCACTCATGGGCATGTTGGTTTCCTCTAGTTGCCTGGCAGTGAGAATGATCCGTGAGGCAATGGCAATGCAAGGTGGTAGCTGCTGGCGGCCAATGTTGATGAGGGTAAACAGAGTTAGCTTGGCGACGCGAGTGGCATTGTCTGCAAAAACAAAATACAAAAACAACACATATTAGAATTTAAATTTTCAGCTGCCTCACAAATTGTTGATCGCACAGTGCATTTGTAACTGTTCAGTGATTGCCAAACTGAGTGGCTGCACAATGTTGCGATACATGTTGCCTGGTCAAAACAGCTGAGCGCTGCTGTCAGACTGGTTAAAATGCAAACGCAGGCATCGGGTTGGCAGCCCTGGCGTTACCAACACAAATGCAATATATGCCATCCTGTTCGCACTTGTGCGCTAAACACACATACAACACTCACACACACTCACCCAACCACCAAAAAAAACAAAGCCCGTTTTAAAAACAATACACACAATAAATTATGAACTTTTTGCACTGCATTCAAACAATTACTTGAAATGTTCCGGTTTTGACTTACATGTGCGTTAACGTTAACACAATTCCATTGTGTTCACTCGGCTTGCTGTTTAGCCAATTTTCATTCGCCTTGCCGTCGCCAGAGTTGTCAAAGTGTTTCGCTTATCAATTTAATAGAAATCCGCATTTGCGTACAGATGCGATTGTTGCATATCTGCATTTGATAATTTGCTGCAAGAGTTGATTGATAGTATGCCGCCTGTTTAATTTAATTTTCAACTATAAAAAACCACTGAGCTCGGATAAATTTGTTGCTCAAAAGGGCAGCTGCACTGCAGCAGTAGTTCAGAAATCGATAGCTATTAATCGATAATAATGGCATGGAGGGCGCGTCATTTGAAAAAGACATAAACATATAAAATGTCGTTTGGTATGTAAAACATTCATTATCTGTTTTAAGGAGCGGCACTTTTAATAACTTTTTACTTAAATTCAAAACATAAGATATAAACAATGGAGTGTATTTTATAGCAGCCTCTGCGGACAAATGAACACAATGAACAAATCTCTTGGTTTTCAAATGAGTAAATGAGTTTGTTAGTCGTGTGCCTTAGCCCTGCTTGATTTGTTTCTGCTTCAGCAACTTAAACTCTGGCGCCCACACAATATTGTTAATGAATTCGCCCAGCAAGTAGCAGGCCAAACTCAAACCCACTAAGCCGCCGAACATTAAACAACGCAGCGGCACCGGCAAAACTTCAAGCAGTGGATAAACCCACTGACCGCTAAAATAGCGCACAATATTCACCCAGATGATGTAGAGTAGCATGAACGCCACGTTGCCGGTGACGCCGGCCAAGCGGCTGGGATAGCGGCGGAAGCAAGTAAACAAGTCCATGATGGCCAATAGCGCCACATTCGTATGAACCACATGATTCAGCCAGCTGCAAAAGGCAAAACTTGAAAACTGATTCGGATAAACACAAAATGGAAAATGGAAAACTTGCCTGGGAAAAATAGCGTCCAGGGCGGCGGGAAAGATGAGCTCACGATCCCATAGATAAATGACCCAGAAGGAAATGCACACATTATGCGCAATGGGAAATGCGAACGTGGCGAATATATAATCGCGCATCTGGCGCAGACAGGACTTTGGAGCCAGGGTCACGGTGTTGTTGCCGAAGACATCATTCAGCAGCGCCACGCTGTGATAAATGGCCTGCACGATGACATCGAGAAATGTCAGATACTTGAATTTGCCGCCCCAGCGCGTTTTCAGCTCCTCCTCATCATGCAGACCCTGCGGCCAGTGCAGTTTGAATAGATAATAGTATATCCCGTAACAGAATTGCGCCGCCGCCAGCAGGTGAACCAAAAAGCGCAGGTAACTAAATGCGCCGCTCGTGTAGGCATCGTTGCATGTCTCCAGTCGCGCGTTGGTGACTTGGGCGGCTTCTCTAGCAGCGTGTTGTTCGCGCAATTGTTTCTTGCTCTTGGCCATACTTTTTGAATAAAATAATTTACAATTTACAGTGGCGGCGTTTGCCGATGTGCAGCAGATGGAGCTGCCAGGGCTGCAGCAGAGCAACGTGTGTTATTGTTTACATTATGCATATAAGCTGCCTGTATGATACGACATTATATGAACGTTTGAAATATATGTAATTAACAATATTAATGCTAAAATGTCAAAAATACTAAAAATTGTTGACAGCCAATTGACGGTATATCCAAAAATTTATACATTTAATTGTCTTTTAAAAATACACTCACCAAATTAAAATATATGATACCTCTTAATGTCGTATCATACAGGCTTAACATTTTTAACAGAGTTTCGCTCTTCTAACTTAACAGCACATTAACAGTAACATTGCCAAACAGCTGTTGATTGTTTTGGTTATAAGAAAAAGAATTGCGCAAAATTTGTTGGCATGTGGAGAAAAATATTATTTAATGCACAAAATGTGCTCAAACAGCAACAACAAGTATGCGTAAAATATAATTATACTTTAAGTAAACTCTAAACAGGCCAGATTTTGCAGTTTAAGAGTCAAACTGTTCGCCAATTGGCAGCAAAGGCGGCGGCGCCAAAGCTGATGCAACTGGAGCAGCTGCACATCGAGGAAGCGATCAAGTTGGAGCCCGCTTTGGCCATTTACACGCCCGACATTTGGCAGCGTGCACACGAAACATTTCAGAATCATGGTCTGGAGACCGTTAGCTTTCTGCGCATCGTTACGGGCAATCCAGCTGTACTGAAACGCACACCGGAGCGCCTAATTAATAGTCTAGAGATTTGGCGCGCCTGTCAGTTTGGCGAGCACCTGTTGCACCTCCTGCTGACCAAGTACCCCGAGCTGCTGGACGTTAGCGATGCCCATCAGCTGCTCTCACTGAGCGCCTACCTGAAGAGTCGACTGACAAGCAATAAGAATGTGTGGAAGCTGCTAATGAATAGTCCGGATTTGTTGGCGCAGTCGGAACAGACCATAGAGCAGAAGTTAAATTATATGTTCGATATAATGCGCATCGAGGTGCCTGAAATAGTTAAATCCGCGGCGCTGTCGCTGCCTTTCGAGGAGCTGCGCTGTCGCCACACGTTTCTGTTGCGCTTGGGCCTCTTCAAGCCACGTGCATTGAAGGCGGATCCCAATGAGCCGACGACAAACAATCGTCTATATCAGATTACCGATACATCTGAGAAATCCTTCGCCACCAAAATATGCCACGTCACGCTGCCAGAATATGAGGCATTCAAAGAACTATTCGCCCGCGAGTTGGAGCGCAAGACCCGGAAACCCAAGGATGAAGATGAGTTTAGTGATGAAGAAGATGCTTAGTTTTCTAGTTACTACATTATATATAATACAGTTATTTAATTAATGATTGCCAGAGAATGTTAATTTTATTTTTAAAAAATTGCTGTTTAAATTTAAGATAAAATAGATTCATTTTGCTAGCCTGTTTATTGTAACAGCGTACCCTGCCTGAACATCGCTGTTAAGTCGGACAGCACGTTTACATGTGAATGGCAAACACTTCCTATATTGTCCGTGTGGGTGGCTCAGGGGGAGTTTTATTCAAAATTTAATTAAAATTATAAATATACTTTGCGGTGCCCGAAAACAATTGGAAATAAATTGGCAACAGGACTAGCCACATAAAAGTGGTCAACTGCCGACAGATGTCACAGTGCATATAGTTCAGCGGCAAATACACCCACAAAAAAACCCCGTCTTTTGCTTACGCATTGCCCGAAATCCATGACAGCATGTCCGGTAATCCATTTGATAGCGCCGATGAGGAGCCCAGCGCTAGCAGTGACGAGATATTGGAGGGGTTTCTGTGTCCTATTTGCCGTGCCGATTTGAAGTCCATCGATTTTTTAACCCAGCACTTTGCGCGCCAACATGCCGAGGAGGAGGATGCACTAAAGTCCGTCTTCAAGGATATATTTACCAAAGCCAAGAAAAAGATTCTGAACAATTTCGAGGATGAACGCAATCGTGCTGCGCCGCCAGCAGCCACGCCCTCTGCCAGCGGAACCAATGCAGCTGGTCCCAATGGAGCCAAAACGAGCAATGCGCGAACGCAGCTCAATGTCTACAACAATATGTCTAAGCAGAGTGCGGGCGCAGAGCGTTCCCATTTTGAGTACTTTCAAACGGTGCGTAATCCTCGGCTGGAGCGTTATGCCAGCGAGACGAATAAGCTGATCATAAGGCTGCATCGCCTGCTTAAGGATTTGCCCACGGATGCAGTGCAGCGCAAGCAGCACGAGCAACACACAGTGCCTTGGTTAGACGGCAGCTCCGTCAAGCTGTGCCCCAACTGCGCCAAGAGTTTTCACATAGCACGCCGACAACATCATTGTCGGCTCTGTGGCGGTATTATGTGCCACGACTGTTCCCGTTTCTTGCAGCTGGAGAATGCATGTAAGTCCTGGCATTGCCATGCTTCTCAATGCTACTGTATATACTGTAGATTTTGTTTTGTCCAGTGCAATTGGCCAGCTTGTCGACGACACGCGGCGAGCCTTTGCAACAGATGCAGCATCAGGAGTATCGCGCCATACGCCTCTGCCAGCATTGCTTGTGGCTGCTGGACACGCGTCAGGACATGCACGAGAGCCGCACTTGCCGGCCCTTAATGTCTCAGGTCTATGAGGAGATCAGGCAGCTACAGAAACAAGTGACACCCGATCTGGATATGTATCTAAAGATTGTCAACAGTCTGCACGAAGGTGAATCCATATTCACGATTGCGGATGCAGGCGCATTGCGCGGCAAGATTGGTCAGGTCGCTGAGAAAATTGATTTGCGCAGCAAACGCATTTTGACCATACACTCGGAACCGGGCAGCCGTGATGAGGCGCTGAAGAAAGCCATACGTTTGAGCTGCGTGCAGGCCATAAAGGAGCGCATGCTCTCACTGCCGCCGCTGCCGGACGAGGCGTATATACGCCGGATACAGGAGCGCAAGCGCATGGAAACCGAACAGCGCATTCTCACCGAACAGCGTATGGCCATGGAGGCCTACGAGCGCAACGGCTCGGCGGCCCAGTCTGGCGTTAGTCTGGAAAACCGCAGCTTTGCCCAGGGCGTAAGTTAATCACAAAGCAGCATCTCTTGCTTAACAATTATTGAATGCGACATAAATCCACAGACCATGTCCGTCTACTAGCTCCTCAGTTTCAAAGCATTTTCAAATTGAGTTTTCTGTCTTTCCAAAAATCTTGACTAACTAAGCAATTGCCCGATTTACTCTGGGCTTAGGGTATCTCCCAGTCGGGCATTACCGACTAGAGCACATTCGTTTATTTTTGCAGCCCGCGGACAACAGTTCTCACTCCATTTAATTAAAATTCTTTGCAGTCTGATTTGCAATCGTTAAACAACTGGTCGGCGCCGCAAGCATCCGCGACCATGTCGAGCGTGGACGATCCGCTGATTGAGCAAATCAACATAATTAAGGGGTATATTAAGCAGGCGCGTCAGGATCTGAATTTCGATGTGGTCGAGACGCTGGAGCTAAATCTGCGCGAGCTACAGCGCGAGGTCTACGAGCGGCAGAGGCAGTCGAGCAACAGCGCCACAACACCCCAGTTGGACAGCTAAACATGCAAATCTATATGAATATAGATGTGAACTATAATTATAGTTGCAATATATATGCATATGTGTTATATACATATATTATTTTTACATCCATTCCCGCTTTTGACTAAATAAATGTGCAAATGTTATTTGGCTTGCGTGTGTAATTTGTGCAGACGAACTTGTGCGTGCTACATATGAGAAATGCATTTCATTCTGGAGATTTCGAACTTAATGCCAGCATCAGTTTAGGACTTTAGACCCACAGCCGCAATCAGAGATTTCACTTTGGCTATGTAGGCGGTTCGGGCGTCGGCGTTGCTCATGCCCTTTAGCTTGTTCCAGGCCTCCCATTTGGACTTGCCCTTGAAGTCCAGGAAACCGGGCTTATCTGTGCAAATTGGCAACAATTGAATTTGAAAGGTTAAATGAATAACTTGAGGCCTCACCTGTATTGCAATCGCCCACATTGGCCTGCTTGAATAGGCCATACAGTTCCAGCAGATCGCTGTCGGCTGGGGTGCTGTTTAAGTTCTTGACATCCTCGGCGGCTTGGTTGAACTCCTGTCAACATGCAGTATGTTTTTTTTCTATTGTAAAATGTATATTTTATATGAATTTTCGCACATTTACCTGTAGTTCAGACATGATTAACTAGTTAATTTTCTATGTTACTGTTCATCTCTAAGAGCAGGCGATAGTTAACACGAGAAAGCACCACTGTTATTTAACAGCCTCAGGGCTGCCATCTGTTAACCAAAGAATAAAATTTAGAAAAAATATTTACCTAATATATTATTTAAATAGTGTCAACTAACTATAATGCTACTTTGAAATATGAATTCAACAATTTGAACACACAACCAGACGTTTGTCATTTATCAGCTTATAAAAAAGCTAGCTATGTTACTAAGCCGGCCGAGTGTGCAGCACTGCCTGTTAACAGTCGCTCTCCCAACGTTTACAGCAGCAGTTCTGTTTACAGCTGTTATTACGCGTCGAACTTGCATAGCGAACGGACGTATTTGCGCGTGGGCGTCTATTCACTAAAAAATCGAAATCAAAACGCAACTTAAAGAATTTAATAATAGCCTAAACATAAAAAATAGTGTGCGTAAATTAAATGCAAGTGCAGTGCGGCGCCGCACAATCGTGTTCGTTGCAATAAATAATTGCGGGCGCAATATCAAAGAGAAAGTGCCAACAAGAAAAGAAAAGAAAAGCGATTTGTTATTGCTAGAAATTTGTGTGTTGTGTTCTGTTCAGTGTTGTGTTGTTGCTGCTGTATCGGCGCGCCAGGCGCTGCTTATGCAAATGTGGTATGATTATAAATTTACCTAGCAACTAGTTTCCGAATCATAGCCATAGATTTATGTATGAACATACATATATACAGTCATATATAAATGAGTGTGTGCATGTGTTTATGTATTTAATTTTTAGGCCTTTGGGCTATGCTAATTGGCCAGCAACACGTAACTGTTATTTTTTTCTTGTTAGAATCTGGCTATTTTTTTTTTACATATATATTTTGTTGTTGTTTTTGCGTGCATCGATTCCTTTGCAGCGCTGCTGCCGGCGGCGTTGCCCGCTTTTCTATGATGCGATCAATTTGAAGACTAGCACGCTGCCCTTGTCATGTGTGTGTGTGTGTGTATGTGTATGTTTTTTTGTTGTTGTCTTGTGCGTTTTTCGTAGCTAAACAAATTTTTAGCTACCAGCAACAAGAATTGAAGTGCGAAAGGCAAACAAACAACAGCAGCAACGGCAAACAGCAACAACAGACAACAAAGCGGACTTTTGATTTTCTATTCATATGCGGCATTCCATGCCATTTCCCCTTCCCATTCACCTCTTCTTCCTTCCTGTCTGTGCGCCTGGGCCTCGTTTTCGTTTGCCGCTTTTGTTATTGTTCTTTTCGTTGTTGTTGTTTCGGTTTTATTTTTTTTTGGCTAGATTTTATCGAAAACTGAAGCGCGCACAGTATAAAGCGAGCCATTCATTATATTTTGTTTAAACAAAAGAATTATTTTGTTTTTTTCAGATGTTTATTAAGATTAGAAACGTATTTTTATTTTTTAAGCGTTGTATAGACTTTAAAATGTTCCCTTAGTTGTATTGGATATCTGTTATTTTCGATTGCATTTTCATATCTGGTTTTATTTTAAAAGTCTGTGTGCGGCTTTTTGAACAAGTTTTTGACTTTGATAACGGAAAGTTCAAGAGAAAATGTGAGGTTTAGGGAGACCCTTTAACTGAAGTCCTAGTTAGTAAGAAAGAGAGAGAAAGAGGAAGAGAGTGAGAAAGACGTAGCTTCACATATACGTACACACATATGTAAAGATAAAGAATTATGTAAAGCAAGCTAACGCTGTCATTAAAACGTTTAAGGATGCGACACAAAGCGGAATTGATAATAATAGAGCTAGCAGATGCGGCTTCTAATCGATATTCATTCCTCATTCAATGCTCCTCTTCCCTTCATAATCGCACTGCCTCTTTTCTCACTTTCCTTTTCAGCTGGTTTGTATATGCAGCTGTTGCTCTATTTATAATTTCATTAACACATTTCTACGCCATTTAACAACAGCATTCAGTTCATTTAATCTAGAACGCGTTTCGATAATACTTAAATGATCATGTTTAGCCGGCTAACTTTCATTTTTCTCTTTTGTACTTTTTGACCCAAGCATAGCCCCAACCCCTTGGCCCGATCATTGTCACTGGTTTTGATAAGCGCGAGTCTCCCCCCTCATCAATCAATCACTTCAACTTCTATTTGCGCCGATTAATGTTGACCCAGTCGTTGTCGCTTTTCCCCCTCATTAGTCACGGCCATTGCAAAGTGCTTTCCAGTAAAGTGTGCTGAGGGGGTGGGGGGTGGGGGGCAGACGCTTATCAGCTGCGTCGGCTTCTGCCACTTGAGCTGCACTTGGTAGCAGCTGCGCCTTCCTTTGAGCTGCAGCTGACAACGAGCCCACGGTCAGGTGTTGTTGTTCTTGCAATACCCCGTGCCAATTTTCGATGGTAAACACAGGGTATATTGAAGTTGTGACGAATGTTGTAAACGGCACCTTTGAGATTGTTAAGTGTAGACTTTCTTGGTAAGCATGAATACCATAGCCGAACCATTTTTAGAATTCCCTCCATATATCCAAAATAGATTGATTTTGATTTTATGCCTAGCTTTTTTTTTTTTACTTTATACTCTTAATTTGATATGTGGAATGTTTTACTCTTTGGATAAGTCAAACACCCCCAAAAAATGAGAAATTTTTAGATGCAGTTTCTTTTCTCGGATCATACCAAATACCAATTTGAATTCCAGATATTGTCAAACTCATTGAACAATAAACATAGAAGTTATATTACAAATGAAATGTTCATATTGCATGCTACAGGGTATTTTCGAGTCTCTCAACTAACGTACTTCTTCTTGTGGTTGCTGTTGACTTTTCTTGTGTCGAGTGGCAACTGCAGCTGATGTTCTTGGCCTTTGTAGACAGTCAGATATGGGGACAATATATTTTTGGAGCATTGCATAAGGTTCTGTTCTCAGTAAAAATCTATTTAATATATTGAAAATTGTTTTCGTTTAATTTTTTACTTATTTTTTTTGCCGTTCGATGATTCAGTTTTTCGAGGTTTTTGCATGTTGCGTTTTTCATTAGAACTTAATAAATGACGCATTCGGTTGACCCCGCCTGCCCCCTCTATAAACATTGCCCAGTCGCTTATCAAGCTAGGGTTGTATATTTTTGGCGATACTCTGTAGCACGGATATAGAGCTGCGATACTCTGTATTTCGGATAGATATTTAATATTCAACAGACCTGCATTTAAAGCTTATTCATCTATTTGTACAACTCAATAAAAGATAAGCCAAAACACTATATCGAATGTGATGCAATGGCATAGACACATTTAATCTAGAAATAAGCTATAAATATTTGTATATTGTGTATTAAACTTACCAACTCAAAAGATTATACAAATACGTATTTAATACGTTGTATGTGTACTTTGTAGTTGTGCAGTTGATAGCTACTTTTATATGAAAGAACTCTCTTAAACTGTTGAATCATTTTTATTTAAAGTACTCATTGCACATGTGCATTAAAAAGTATTTTTAATAAATTTAAATGCCATTAGTACATTAAGAAATTTATTGAGGCCACATAAGCGTATTTCTGAACAGAAATTAGATTCAATGCCTTGAAAATTTGTTGTTCTCAGTAGGCCGATGGAAAAATCAAATTTTGACCACGCTGTCAAAAGAAGAGTTTTCCAGATGTCAGTCAGCTCTCTTTCAGAAGGGAAACGATTTTATAAAAGAAGCGACTTCTTGTTAATAATAACTTTCAATTGATTGTAAAATAACATCGATTAAAATGGTTTTTAATGAGAGCGAACTGCCAATCCTGACCACAAACATGGCTGAAACAACAACAGCCGCTGCGATCGAAACAATCGAAACAGCAGCAATCCAAGCAGCTGAGGCTATCGAAGCAGATGCCAATCCGGAACCGTCGTCGGAACTGGACATCGTGATCAACAATGTCGTCTGCTCGTTCAGTGTGCGCTGCCATCTCAAGCTGCGCGAGATTGCGCTCCATGGCTCGAATGTGGAATATCGTCGGGAGAATGGCATGGTCACAATGCGTCTGCGTCGTCCGTATACGACGGCATCGATATGGTCCTCTGGCCGGATAACGTGTACGGGCGCCATTTCTGAGCCGCAGGCGAAGGTCGCGGCGCGGCGCTATGCCCGCAGCCTGGGCAAACTTGGATTTCCGGTGCATTTTCAGAACTTTCGCATTGTCAATGTGCTGGGCACCTGCAGCATGCCGTGGTCGATAAGGATCGTCAAGTTCTCGGAACGACATCGTGACAATGCTAGCTATGAGCCGGAACTGCATCCGGGTGTTACCTATAAAATGCGCGATCCCAAGGCCACCATGAAGATCTTCTCCACGGGCAGCATTACGGTGACCGCGGCCAGCGTGAATGCCGTCGAATCGGCCATACAGCGGCTTTATCCATTGGTCCATGAGTTCCGCACCAGGCCGATTGTCAAGTCGCCCGAATCGGAGTCAATGGCCAGCAGCGATCAGATTGCCGGAAAGTTAAAGTTCAAGAAAGAGAATGTTACCTTAAAACCGGGCCAAGTCAAGCGTCCACCCAACGTGGCTGGCATCCCCACGCCGATGACCAATGTCAAGTCCGGCATGCGGCGTGAGCAGCCGTCGCCACCGCCAAGGAATTCGGAAAGCAATGAGAATATTTGCGGCAATGCTCGCCGTCGTGCCACCGAATGTTGGGCCAGTAAGCTGCAAAAGAAACGTCCACGCTACAATGATCCCGGCTCCATGGCGATCGTCAATGTGGGCAACTTGGCCCGTTCGATCGAAAGCCACAACAAGATGCGCTGGAACGCGGCGAGTCTACCCAAAGTGGCGGGCAAGCTCACGGGGGAAGCCAGCAATCAGGACTTTGACACCGATCAGGATGGGGATGATTCTACCGAAGAAGTTGACGACGAGAAGTTCTGGTAGTGCTTGGAGCAGCGGGTGCTATGGACAATTAAATCGCAATCCTCTCTGCTTACTTGAAAACATTCCCTTGTGACTTCTCTAATCATATACAAAACAGTACAAATACTCGTAATATTCTATAAATAACATAAATGCAAAGCGTTGATTATATTAATTTGCATACTTTTAATATACCTAAGTTCGTTTGCCTTTAGGCATTCAAATGGTATTTTTCAAACAACGCCTTACTATGCGATTCTCATGAATTTAATTGACTTGCGCTTTGGTTAGTGTTTTCTCTTCCATTTACTAACAAACATTTATATGCATATATTAGTTGTGTCTGCTACAGCTTTCAAATTGCGTTTTTTTCACATCGCCTTACTATGCAATTCTCAAAAATTTATTTGATTACTGTTCTCCCTTTCCTTTATTGATAGAATTCATATAAATTTATATGCTACAGCATTCATATCGTATTTTTGAAACAAAGCCCCTCAATGCGATTCTCATGAATTTAATTAATCGGTTTTTAGGGCATGTACCTTCTTCCTTAAACTAAACAAATTCTTGGATGAGCACATTTTCATATATATTTATATGCATAAGTCAGAGATGTCTACTACGGCAATTCAGAGGAGGACACGTGCCACATGCTAGCTTATATGTTAATGTTTTCGTGCACATTTTTATGGTTCTTATTGGATCCATTTTGTTTAAATAAACATTCTTTTGTGTACAAGTCGATTGTTTACCGTATCAAAGCTTGCAGTTGCCTAATTAATAGGGCATTGACAGCATCCACAGCTACATTAAATGAGTTTTTGCTCTAGTTTAAAAAAAAATGTGTTTTAATTAGCGGTAATTAGCTTTCGCCTAATAAGCTTTTTATTCGATTAGTATTGTGTTTGTGCAGAGTTTCGAATTTCACGGCTTTTCAATCAATCTATATTATTGAAATTGATTTGCGGCAATTTAATTGATAGTATTTCATATCTATATTTCATAATGCCAGATGAGACCAAAAAGCGTTATCATATCGGGTGACTTTTCACATTTTGTTTCATTTATCACAGTTTTTATGCGCTTAACCCATTAAAAAACGGCTAAGAGGGTAGGTTGGTTTTGTGCAAATGTATGTAACAGGCAGGAAGCATCACCGACCTCATAAGGTGTATATAATCTTGATCGGGATATGGAGTTAAGTTGATCGCTGTGCGCTTCTGTCTTTCCGTCTACAAGCAAAGCTTGAGAAATTAAATTTGATAAATATACGAGTTTAAATCGAGTTAATATCGATTAAAATCGACCTTGAGGCTGGCTATATCTGTCCTTGAAGAATGTTTCACTGTACGGATAGCCCTGCCTAAAGGATAGCCAGGTCAAAATATACGTCTCTTTAAAGCTAGAGCCTTGCCCCTTGGCATTTACCTAGCTAGAATGTTTGTGAAGTTATCTCAGCACTGGATTCAGGGTATCTTCTAGTCGAACACTCTTGTTTTTTATTGTAGTTTTGTTTCCCGCCTGCAGCCAAAGCAACAAAATGTACTTGCACTTTGTTTGGCCCAACTGCCTCGTTTCGGCCCAAAAGTGTTTTCGCTGTCAGCGTTAAAAGTCATTTACCACCCACTCACCCTCCTCCCCCTCTCGACACAGCCCCATCAGCTGGCCAAAAAGTTGGCAATTCAAAAAGTGTAGCTTTTATTGGCCAGAACCAGAAACATTCTGCCCAGCCCATTGAGGCGTGCGCCTAAAAAAGCGCCCTCAACATTACGTGGTTCACCCAAACACCCCAACACCCCCACACACACAAACACATTGAGCTTGATATTGATATACGATATACTATATACGTTATACGATATACGTATAATAGCTAGATAGATAGTTTTGGGCACGGCTTGGAGGGTAACCGCATTTATAAAACTGCAACAGCTGCATTTATTTTTCAGTTTGTTTGTTGTCATTGATGCCGCTGCTTTTATGATACTCTACACAAAGGGTATTATACTTTTTGACACAAAGCCAGACATTTAAGAACCAATGAGCTTTATCCAGATGAGCAAGGCTAGCTGTGGTTATATAGTGTTTTATATTTTTCGATCAATTTTAGTTGGCTTTAATAACGCTTGGTATCTTTTGTAGTTAGTCTAAAGTCTTAGCATAAAAGTAAGGTGGAGATTAATGGGTTCTGTATGGATCTCTATAGCATAACGCCCGCAACTATACATATAATGGGGCTTCAAAACTTTATATATATTAATTTTCTGACTGTGGGCAGTTAACATTTGTGTAGCAGCCCAATAGGAGCTACTAGAGTGAAAAGCATTTGTGCACTAGGGTATTTCATATTCGGCTTTCCAAACGTAGCTGTTCGCCCAGGTCCTTCTGGGTGTATCAGTGCTGCATTTTCAATCGAATGCAACATATTTGATTTTCAATTTTTACATAGAGCGAGAGCTGGTTGCGGACCGCATGAGAAATATTTGAAAATCAATTCGCATTCGTTGTGCACAGCTTGACAAATGTTTTCCATTTCAGTTCAGTGCAAGAGCTGAACTTGTTTAGGGGGTTATATTCATGGTGAGACTTTGCCTAAATAGGCCCTTATATGTTTTGACATCTATTTGAAGCAATTGAACTAGTTCTCAAACTAGTAAGAAAATTAATCAGAAAAATGAATTGAACATATTTCTCGTATAATATAAATAAATACTTGAACTAGTTCCCAAAAAAAAAATAAGTGAGATGAAATTCGAATTTATGATCTTTTTTCCTTTAAATAAACTTCAACTTGAACCAGTTCTGAAAACAATCTGAATTATTGAGGAGAATGAATAAGAAAGTTTAATTCTAATTTGGAAACATTTTCCCCTAAAAAATGATAAAAAAAAACTTTAACTTGAACCAGTTCAAAAAACAAACACCATTTTATAAGAATATTCATCAAAAAGTTAAATTCCAATTTGAAGCATATTTTCCTGAAAATGAAAATAAATAATACATTTAAGCTATATATTTTCTATTTTATTTTATTTAAATGGCATCTGTTTAAAATGATGTCGCAAATGTTTAATTACAAATTGCATTTAACTAGTTCCACCTGCGACTGGCCTTGAACCAGTTCCGTTAAGGCTGAATAAGAGAAGCGCCTAAAAATAATTAAGTGAATCTATTTCCTGGCTTATCGACAGCTGCACCTGCGGCCTCACCTGGCCCCGTTGTCATATTGGGCGTGTCCTCACATCATTCTTGACCAGGCAGCTACCTGCCCAAGTTCAGCCCATGAGGCAGCAGCTGCTGCGTTGGCCCTATTTAGCTACCTGTGTTCTTTGGGTTTTCGTTTTACATAGAGCTGGAAAAAAGATAAAAACTTTTTGAAAGAATATAATTCAACAGATGCGTCAGGTTTAAAAACTAAACGAATTCCTCAACATTCTCAGCGTTTGTTTCAGTTGCGTCATCGCTGGCGGAAATGTCTATATGTATTGTACATAAAGTATCTAGATATATATGCGTGTACTTTTATGTGCGCTATGCCGAAAATGTTCAAGTCTGGTTTTCTAAAGGTTCTTTGTTTTTTGTTTTTGCTTTTTAGTCATTGTTTTTTTTTTCGTTTTTTGCCGGCCTCTCGCAAAACTCGTTCTCAAAAATGTTCTATTACAAAGTCAACTTTTATCTATATGTTCATTGTACAGACACACACACACATATATATATATATACTAGTGTGTATATTTTGGTTTTATTTAGTTTTAGTTTTATGGCATCCACGCTGCTAAATTGTTTTAATTAAGTGCCAAATTTATCGCATGGATCATTTTTTTTTATTTAAATTTATATTAAAATTAATTTTTTGCGACTATTTTAAGATCTGGTCGACGTCTTATCGTCACAGTCTGAATGTCTAAATGTGCGCTAGTCTTAAGCTCTATAGATATATGATTTTTCATATATATATACATATATCTGGGACGTATATTATCTGAGAGAACGTGAGAGTATTCTAAACTCTACAAATGGGTAGACAGGGTATAATGCTTTCGTGCAAATGCATGTAACGGGGAGAAGGAGGCATCATCGAGCCCAGTAAGTATATATATTCTTGGTCAGTCTATCCGTTCGTCTTTCCGTTAAAAGCTAGGGACTTGAATGTTGCTTTTTCTAGTGGCCGCGCAGTGCTAGTTTGTTGTCCGATAATTGATAACTTGTCCCGTTTCCAAACAATCGATAAAAATCGATATCGAAATCGTGTTTATTTTAAGCAAATAAGAGCTAGAAACACAAAACTTGACATGTTGTAGCTTCTAAAATAGTACAAACAGATCAAGTATCTTTCCTCTTAAAGTAATCCCATCCCACCACAAGCGCGAGCTACATTTGATGGGAGTGTAAGAAGTTGCAGGGTATCCCGTAGTCGGGCATCCCCTGGCACCATATTTGGTGACGCCCCAATGCGTTTGCTCACTGCAAATATTTGTTTTTGTACTTGATTATATTTACATATTGTGCATATTGTTGGCCCTATAATCAGTGTATATGTTCTCGATATGTCTGAGAAGTGGGCCCAAGTGGCCTCAATAACGCTTTGACTGCCTTTGTCACGCTTTGATGCCGCGCAACAGTTTGCAAACTTATAAGAAATGCACCAAAATATAGGGGAATTTTTATATATTTATATATCAAGTATTCACGATAAGCGTATTTGTATAATTTTTGAATAGCACTCGGTTTTGTTATATTTTAAACTCATTTATTTAAACATTCAGTTGGGAAAGCAGCCAGAAATAAGACTAAGAAGTTGAGTAATTGTTGAGGTAGATCCCAAAGAAATTTGACTACTATTTTGTTGAGCAAAATATTATTGATTTGTTGAAGTCTTTGAAGTAAAATTATAAATAAACTATAAAAATAATATTATATTATATCCAACAAATAATTGTATTTGATTCGTTTCATGGTTCGAATCACTTTCTTTTCCCTAAGTTTTATTCGTAAAGCTGATTTTTTACATCCGTGAATGCAAGTTTTCCTTTTGTACCTGCGCTCTTTAGAGATTTATGTGCAAGAATTAAGTTTATTATTAAACCATTATTATATTTAGATATAGAAGATATAATTCACAATAGCATGGAAAATTGTTATTTTCTATTTAAATGTAGTTCTGTTCGTGCTTAGATTTAGCTGTCTTTGAAGTAGGATAAAAAAAATTTTTGGACTTAGAGTTCGAACCGGTAAGGTTCAAACCCATGTTGAGGCATTTGACTTATAACAATTAGTTTCTTTTCCAATCAGCTTAATTGTGACTTTGAAACTTATTGCAAATTTGATCAAGCTCAAAGAAGCGTCTACTTATTGATTTTGTTCAAAGTCGAGTTTCGGAAAATTAGAAATTCCTATATTTTTGAATTGTTCTTCAGTCTTATAATGCCCAGCTTACCCTTGCTATGTAAACACATTACACAAATAATAACTCGAGGCGTATTTAACTGAAACCAATTTGAATTTATTATCCAACACTCAACTCAATTGCGAGTCGCCTCAAGTCGGATCCGTGTGATACTCGGTCCACACAAAATCGCTATCAGCGCTTTTACAGCAAGACATTTTCTTCCGCCTCTTTGCCCTGCTATTTCCCTGTTTTCTCCTCTCATTAGCATCTTCATTTCCATGTCTGGCGGCCACTTGAACTTTGCCTGGGCGTTGGCAACTTGTAATAATATTTGCAATTGGAATTTAATGCACTTGACAAAGCTCTTGCAGTGCGCCCTTTAAAGTGCCCTATAAAAAAAATGTACACACACCCACCCTATTTTATAGGTGGCGCCATCTAGTAGCAGTTACTATCACCCAAGTACCAATCGGACCGATCCGCGTGTCTACTCGCCATTAATTTCACATTAATTACCAACGTCATAGACTGGCGCGCTTTGGTTTTTCATATGTCCTGTACCAAGCATGTTGCGAGTATGTGAGGCAGATGTGAGGGTGCGTAACAGTCTTTGAAATGTTTCAAACAATAACATTCAAGAATTGTGTAAATTAACATTTGCATTTTATGTTAAGCTACATTTGAATATTATGTTAAAACGGTGTATATTATGTTTTGACTAATTTAGCTTAGTCTTGAGTTAAATGTTATTTAATTGATTTTTACTAATGTAATCGAATATTTTTTAACATATTTATGCTTTGTTATGTTTAGTTTAACATCTGTTGCTGTGTCAAATGTTATGCTACACATAACATTTTTATGTTAATTCGATTGCATGATTAAAATTTATATAATTAAGAATTTCTAAGAGACTAGAGGAGACATTTTAAGCTCAATATGAGAACTCTTTATTGAAAAGTCCTTAGTTAACATTCTAGAACCTTTAGAACACCAGCTAAAGCAGGGTATTCTGTGTTCTAACATAAATTCAACCTCTTTTTTTTGTGATTTTACGAGTGAAAAGCCGTCGTAATCTATGGATTATTGTCCAGCTGATGGTACAGTTTGAGAGCGCCTTTGGACTATTTTTAGTACGCTTTTTTTCTTTTTGCAATTCTGTATTCCCTGTTAACTGCGACTATGTTGATGCAGGGCGTCCGCCAATAGGCGGGTTTGGAACTGACATGTCACGCGTTTTGGTTTTTAATCTACTTTGGCCTGGTGACGTCATGTTTGCCATGCCAATGGCTCTCTGCAATGATTGTCAATGTCAATACACAGCCATGGTTAACCCCTTGTCGCCAGAGGGAGAGCTTGCACTTGTCTACCAGACTGTGGACTTAAAAACTTTTGTCCAAACAACTTGACAACACGCAATGAACACAACAACAAACGAGAAATTCCTTTTAAATAAAATAACAACAATATTGTAACCACATTCTTCACTGAGCAAGCAATTTTCTTGGCAATTAAATAAAACTGAGAAGCAGCGAAAAAAAGAAAAAAAAGAACAAAACTATAAAAAGAAATAATATTTTCCTGTTCTTTTTTTTCAAGAGGTCAGCGGCAGTTCAAAGTGTCACGAAATGCTCCACTTTGATATCGACACATTCATTTTATTTAATTTTTGGTTGGGTTAATTTAATTATAAAAGCAACGCGAGAATCGCCATAAAACTGGGTGAAAATGTGCTCGATAAATCTCGTGAAGGACCCATTAATTGTCGTGCAAGTGCATGTGGGTTGAGCTGGACTAGATTTGGGTCAGCTGTTGTGGTCTTATGTCCATCTGTTCCACCAACCGACCAACAACAATGCATTCTTGAACGCTTCATATTACGTATACGTAAATTTCACTTGGGAAATTAATTTCAAAGTGGTTACGCCTGCCAATGCCACAAGAGGAGGGCTTAGCGGGGCCAACTAAAGGTCCAGCAAGCTGGCTTCAGTTAAACTGACAGACGATGGAACGAACGGCTGGACGGGCGTATAAACTGCATATCGCTATACCTGCTCTTGGCCTACATTGATATTTTTGACCAACACCCGCCCAGTCCGCACAGTGGAGCAGTTTGCAAAAATACGGAATAAAATCGCCAAGCATTTTATTGTCAAAGAAAATGTATGTTTTCGTGTTGCAAAACATATTTTGATTTAGTTTTTAAATTGATTAATTGTATTATAGTTTTTATTTGAAATTTTTTTGAGAATTTCGCATGCTCTATTGTCAAATTTTCAAAAAGTATTAGTTTAAAAAGTATATACTTTAAGAAGAAAGTTCTTTTGTTTTTTCTCATTTATATATTGTAGTATTTATCAGCTTCAAATAGTCTCTTATCAAATAGTTTAATCGTTTAATCTATTCTCGCTTAAAATCTGCAAATTTTTGGCTAGTTTTTAACGCACACAGCCCACTGTAAATGCTTAAATGCTCTCAGTAGCAGCACATAAATTTGCAGTGCCTGTCACTGTGCTGGTTGTGAGGTGCGCAGCTGTCCTGCAGTTTGGTGGCACAGCATGATGATAGAGGTGGAGGGGCGGGGTGTATTGGGCGGGGGGACTGTCAGCGTATATTACACATAAGACATGTGTTGCGCTTTGGCTGTTGATGTTGCTCTGACCCATTAGGAGGTCCACGTAACGCCATTGACAAACAATTTGGCTGATGCACATGGACAAACCCTCGACGCGATTCGAGTCCATTTTCATGGCTTGTTTATTGCAGGTGGTTGGCACGTGTTGAGCGCAGTTTTTGGCTCCTTTTTGTTTCCACATAGACCATATATACAGTATATATGTATATACTTTTTAATTTAATAAAAAGGACACGTACAGGACACGCATGCTAACTGGCGACTCTTCACAATTTCGCAATTACTATGCTCAGTTAAATGTCAGTAATTTAATGTGACCTAATAGTTGGTCAACTGACAAATGTCATGGAAATGGGCGACTTGTCTGAGGCGGGGCCTGTACGCACCTGACGTAATTTCATTGCATACCTTTTTCTTGATGTCATCAACTTTTTGGTCTGCCATAAAGTATTGTCAGTTTATGTGGAATTTTGAGGCTAATTTCCATTTGAGTTTTTCTTTTTTAGCGGAAAATACGCACTTACCCATCTCCCATAAGCACTTATCCTACATATATCATTGGGCTGGTCAGCCAAACTGTTATTTTTACTGCTCGTACATATTCTTGTGACACTGACACGCAACAGTTTTTCTTACTGTTCTCCAAAGTTGAGGTATGTGACAATGACAGCCAACTGTCAAATGAGTGTCAACCAGACGTTTGGCCTATGGATTATGGCCTGACATTAACATGAAACCAGCCGTTGGAAGTAACTCAATCTACCAAATGGGTATGTCAACAGGTTAAAACTAGCAAAAGAGAGGGTAAGCAACGTAGAAAGAACTAGAGAAAGAGAGAGTACATAATCATATAATAGCAGGATATAAATTAGCTTATTATATAACTTTTTTAGCATTATGATAATGCGTTTTCAAGACAAAGTGCAGAAAACAAGCTTTAATTAGTCAGACAATACGAGTTTTTACTATACTAGATGAAAATGAGGCATGTCAGCTAGAAATAAAAAATACCATAAATACATATAGTTTACTTTTAATTATTATTATTCATTATTTATACACAAATTGTAGTAAAAGATGTCTCTTGCTTCGAACTGCTTTACACGGACCGTTAAACATATTATGTTATGTTAACTTGAGCAGCTGTTTGTAGCAGACATTCTTTTATTAACATTTCCCTAAAATTATAGTTTTATGTAAACAAATATCCAATGCTTTAAGATAATTCTATAAAAAAAACTATATTTAAAGTGAAAATTTTGACTTCTTATGTATTAAAATGTAAAAAGGTGAAAGGGAGAATGGAGTGAAGGAAATTAGAACTTATGGAATAGAAGCTTATAAAAAAGATAACAAAGATCAATACAGTGTTCGCTCGCAAATGAGAACGTCTCGGTTTTGAGTTTCTTTTTTTAAATTTTATTCTCTTGCGCTAAATAGTATAAATAAAAATAAACCACTTTTCACACACAGCATTTGTTGCACATTTCATTGGAAAATCAAATGCTAATTGCCCCAACGAGACGTTAAATTTTGCGGACACTTTTTCCAAGTATTGCAGTTGGAGGCTATGCACATCAAGTATACGACATGTGGGACGCGCTGCGACCAACAGCAGCTGCTTGGCATTTGACTAAACAAATGTAAATGTTGATTTCAAGTGCTATAACAATATGCTTGCCATTTATTGCATGCCACAAAATGCAACATGAACATTAACATTTCGTTGGGAGGCAAACAAACACAATGTTGCCAATGAAATGTCCAATGTAAAATGTGTGCCAAGTAAACTTAAACGTAAGACAAAGAAACAAAAGGCAATGTAAACGAATACAAACAAGTAATAATGCGCTGCGCGAAAGTGCACGACTTGGAAATACCCTCATCCCTTTGATTGACAAGAATTTTGTTACCTCTCAGACTATGATTGCTTTCTTTTGAGTGCAGCTAATCGAACTGATCATACCCCTTTGACTGCATCTTAGTGCGTACAGGGTATACAAATGGCTACTTGTATTTCTGAGCAAAAACGCAACATAAATAAACAATATAATTGAAATTGAAATCGAAATAGCAACAGGCCAAACGTCATTTTGCTAGCCTCAAAGCTGATAGGCTGGCATCTGCCAGCTGCCAAAACAATATCCCACACAGAATCTACATTCATATCTATACATCTATATATATGCATATATCTATTTGATATGCCAATACGATGCGTGCACAGCAAATGAATTGCTGGCAAATGGCACGCATCAAGTCTGGCATCAGCTTGGCATTTCATATTCAATTCCCTGGCAGGGTTGAGTGCGGGGTCGGTGGGTTGGTGTGTGTGGAGGCAGGGAGGGAGGGGGAAATTGGGGCCATTGTTATGATAACAAAGCAAAGCGACATTACGGCTCCCGCCGCATTCAATGTCTGTGTCAATGCGCAACACGTGCCCCAGAGCCCCAGACGAAGTTCGCCCACAGCCACACCCATTCGATACGATGAGAGGCGCCAACTGCGGCTCCCATTCCAAACAATCGTGGATGCCAAAGTCTCAGATGTTCAGCGTATTATTCAGCTGCGATGATGCAATAAACCGGTTTAACACTCATACAGCTATTTTATTATTAATTTGGGTTAAAAATTATGATCTACCGATGTTAACAAATTCTTAACCAGAAGAAAACTAATATTTTATACGTTTTTATAGTATCTGTGAGATCTAACAAATCTATGCTGAGAAATATATATATTGACAACTTCATATAGTATATATATGTGTATTTATAAATTATTTGTGTTTCGCTGGAAATATAACCCATTTTGTTCTTTTATCAAACATTCATTTATAGCAAGACTTTTTTGGATTCTGGAACGCACATTCTAGGAATGTAAACATTTGGGGTTCAATCTTTTATCGAAAAGTTATTTGATTAAGTGTTTCATAAATCATGGATCATCAAATGGATTTTGATTACCTAAAAAAACTTGTATACATCTATGCTAAAAACTTATGTCTATGGGTTCAGAAAACCTAGGTTTTTCGAAGCAAAGAAAAAAACAAACAAGAACGTCTTACCCGACTGAGCAATGCTCTGTTTGCAGGATAAGCGATTCTTTTTGGGATTATTTAATAAAAGAACTGCAAATGAACAGATTTTGGTTGAGTGTGATAGAAATATTTCAGTCCGATCTTCAAAAGATCGAGTAATATACTGTATATATATTGTCCTCAGTTATATATTTGTTGTATTATACTTGCCTTATTGGACGGCAGCTATCATCCAAAGTGGATGATATATACGTATATATATACATACATATTATAATAGTATTATAAAATACATATTATAATACATATTATGTATTTTAGCAGCCCGAATGGGCCTATATCTGACGCAGCTGCTATTTTAGAATTATTTATAAGCCCATTATATAGCAAAAAAATATGTTTATTCATTTACTTAGCTAATATTTCAATTCATTATATATTTTATGCAATATTTGTTGGAATGATAATGTTTACACTGCTCTCTTAAAGGATGCCTAAAATCAACAGGTGTTAAATTTCCAGCCACAATCATCAGAGCATACATATTTACCATACATACTGTTATTTCTAAAGTTTACTCATGTTTACTTTAATGGCACTATTATGGCTAGTATTTTGTCTGAGTGCTTCAAGTTACTTGCTCGTTGGGTAATACCCATTTGTATACACTTACTTATGGCTGCCAGTGTGCATTAAGTAGCCCTATCTGCCGCACCCTCGTGCTCACATTATTGTGCCATTAGGCATCTGCTTGGGCGGCCATCTACTGCTAAACTACATTTTCATGTGCCTACTACTATTTTTATAGCCTACTTTTTTCGTCTAGCCGTTGTCTGTTTATCTAAAAAGGCGCGGGTGGCGGTAGCGGCAACACTTGAGCTTTGCCGGTCTCTCTTTATCTCTTCCGCTCTCATTGTGTTGGGTGTGTATGCCTGTGTGTTTGTGTGCACTCAAATTTTTTGCTCTCTTATTAGCACATATTATGTTGATGTGTTTGAATGGGAAGCGTCGACATTGACGTCGGCAGCGGCGGAGGCATGTAAGGCACATACGCGCACACATTCATATACACACATGTACGCTTTTGAGAAGCTTTTTTGTTGCTGTTTTTTTTTCTTTCCAATCTTTTCATTAAATGAAAAATTAAAATGTTTCGCACATGCTTAATAACGTTATATTTTTTGTTTTTAGTTTTCATTGTTGTTCTGGTGAGGGTAAAATTATTCATTATTGTTCGCATTGTTCATAGTTTTTTTTTAATGCTGTAGTTAATTTAGCTCTTCCCATTTTTAAATTCCCAGCAAAGTGACGTCACGAACATAATTAAATCTTCAAATTGATTTTGTATTTTTTTTTTATCATTTTGAATGTTGATGTACAGCTTTATTATTTGTTGTATTAAAAGAATTTTATTTAACAGAGACTTGCAATTTAAATATCTTCTGATAAAACTAACTTTATTCTTATACTATTATAGATACTGGAATTTCAAACCACTTTTTTGACGTTTTCTCAGTTCAAGGCTCATTTATCATTCCGTAATCATAGTATTTGTCTATTGGCATTATGAAAACATTTCCTAGCCCACTTGATGAGCTTCTGATTTGTTCGATTTCCTTGGAAGTCGACAATTTTGCTTGACATTATCGTAAGCGCATGCAAATAAATGCCACATAATGTTGTACATTGAATGTCAATTACACGTTTCGCTTAGGGCAGGCGTGTAGATCCTGTGTGTGTGTGTGTGTGTGTCCTGTGAAATGGCGCACAATTGTGCGACTAATAATGGCGCCCCCTTTAAAGGCGGCCAATCCCCAATCCCCGCAAGGCGGCGACACATAAAAGCCAAGCGGAAAAGGAAAATTGAAACTAACCCAACCCAAGTGGAAATGGCGTGCCACTGACTACTGTCTTTGTGGGCAGAGACACGCCCACAAAATGTACATGTGTGTGTGTGTATGTGTGTGTGTGTGCTTATCGCAGCGGACGCGCCCAACTCTCGGCTGCCAAAACAGTTTGTTTATTGTTGTTTTTTAGTTGTAATTAAAACCAAGTTAATGTTTTTAAGCCCAAAGGTTAAACAGTTGCTGCCAACTACTTAAGGCTTTAAGAGAGAGAGAGAGAGGGGGTGTGTGTGTTTGTGGTATGGGGGTAGGGGGTATGGGTTGGTTGACAGCCGGGCTGACACTGGCTGCCAGGCAAGCAGCAGGCGCAACAGGGAGCAGTCACTTGCTTGGCTGCACTTTTAGCCCTTCCTCTTGCCAGTTGCCATTAGGGCAGGACATGTTCTGACAGTTGCCGCCCCTGTTGTGCGACTGGTTGTGCAACAGCCTGGCAGCCCCGCGCCGCCCCAGCTGTCGCTTATCTAATATAATTTCTAATTTATTTTTGCCACCTCCCCGCTTTTGCGTTTCCAGCTGCGCTGCGCTGCGTCCTCCTCACACAGCGGTGGTCGTCAGAAATTGCAATTGCCGTTGCGCCTGCAAGTTTTATGAATGAGTCGGCCAAGGGGCACAGGATCAGCCGCAACGTGAACAGGAGTCGCGCAACGACAACGTCCATTGGTTGCCGCACTGCCGCATCCCCATTCCCATCAAAATGGCCTTCAGCTATGCCTGCCTTGTGCTCCAGCGCGTCGTTGTGCCGGCCGTGCTCGTGTTGGGTAAGTGCATAAAATACTTTAAACTAATCACTTTTGTAGCCTTTCAGGGTGTATTCGAGGGAGAAACCATTAAATATACCTATCTCAGATCAGTATTA
Organism: Drosophila novamexicana; assembly: GCF_003285875.2. Classification (NCBI taxonomy): domain Eukaryota; kingdom Metazoa; phylum Arthropoda; class Insecta; order Diptera; family Drosophilidae; genus Drosophila; species Drosophila novamexicana. The sequence goes on along the minus strand of NW_020824787.1, from coordinate 1,706,401 downwards.
ACAGTCACATCTATATTGTCATGTCTGTCTGTGTGTAAATTTATTTCTTTATTTTACTTAATACATTTTTATACCCTGAACCCATTAAAAATGGGTATAAGGGTATATTGTATTTGCGCAAAATCCAAATGTATGTAAGGCGGAAGCAAGCATCTCCGACCCCATAAAGTATATATATTCTTGATCAGCATCAATAGCCGAGTCGATCTAGCCATGTCCGTCTGTCTGTCTGTCCGTCCGTCCGTCTGTCCGTATGTATGAACGCAAGGATCTCAGAACCTATAAGAGCTAGAGACTTGAAATTGTAGATGTAGGTGCTCCTTGTTCCTGCGCAGATTACTCCGTTTCCAAGCAATCGATAAAAATCGATATCGATATCCTGTTTTTTGGGCAATTATAGTAAACAATGAGAACTAGAGTCACCAAACTTGACATATAGCTTCTAAAATAGAATATATATATGCATTTGATGTTGGAAGAAGAGGGTTCAGGGTATTCCCTAGTCGGGAGCTCTCGACTAGAACCTCTTACTTGTTGTAAATACAACTGTGCATAGGTCTGACGAAAATCTTTTCAAAATCGTAAGAAGATAACATAAAGCTCTCATAGAGATCATTGATTGTATTCAAATCTCGACACCGATTTCTTGGTCGAGATTCGTATATAGACATGGGTCAAAATTTACCACCCCCATATCTCGGCCAAATCTCATCAGATTTTCACGAAGTTTGGATTTTTCTTCATGGTTTTCCCTCTAGATTAATCTGGCATTCAAATCTAAACACCGATTTGTTAGACGAAATCCATGTCCAAATCTTACCCCAAAATTCGTATATAGACATGGGTCAAAATTTACCACCCCATAACTCGGTCGAATCTCATCCGATTTTCACAAAGTTTGGATTTTTCTTTATGGTTTTCCTTCTAGATTAATCTGGCATTTAAATCTCGACACCGATTTTTTGGTCGAAATTCATGTCCAAATCTTACCCCAAAATTCGTATATAGACAAGGGTCAAAATTTACCACCCCATATCTCGGCCAAATCTCATCCGATTTTCACGAAGTTTAGATTTTTCTTTATGGTTTTCCCTCTAGATTAATCTGGCATTCAAATCTCGACACCGATTTTTTGGTCGAAATTCATGTCCAAATCTTACCTCAAGATTCGTATCTAGACATGGGTCAACAATTACAACCCCCATAACTCGGTCAAATCTCATCCGATTTTCACGAAGTTAGACTTTTTCTTCATGATTTTCCCTCTAGATTAATCTGGCATTCAAATCTCGACACCGATTTTTTGGTCGAAATTCATGTCCAAATCTTACCTTAAGATTCGTATCTAGACATGGGTCAAAATTTACCACCCCCATATCTCGGCCAAATCTCATCAGATTTTCACGAAGTTTGGATTTTTCTTCATGGTTTACCCTCTAGATTAATCTGGTATTCAAATCTGAACACCGATTTTTTAGTCGAAATCCATGTCCAAATCTTACCCCAAAATTCGTATATAGACATGGGTCAAAATTTACCACCCCATATCTCGGCCAAATCTCATCCGATTTTCACGAAGTTTAGATTTTTCTTTATGGTTTTCCCTCTAGATTAATCTGGCATTCAAATCTCGACACCGATTTTTTGGTCGAAATTCATGTCCAAATCTTACCTCATGATTCGTATCTAGACATGGGTCAAAAATTACAACCCCCATAACTCGGTCAAATCTCATCCGATTTTTACGAAGTTAGACGTTTTCTTCATGGTTTTCCCTCTAGATTAATCTGGCATTCAAATCTCGACACCGATTTTTTGGTCGAAATTCATGTCCAAATCTTACCTCAAGATTCGTATTCAGACATGGGTCAAAATTTACCACCCCCATATCTCGGCCAAATCTCATCAGATTTTCACGAAGTTTGGATTTTTCTTCATGGTTTACCCTCTAGATTAATCTGGCATTCAAATCTGAACTCCGATTTTTTAGTCGAAATCCATGTCCAAATCTTACCCCAAAATTCGTATATAGAAATGGGTCAAAATTTACCACCCCATATCTCGGCCAAATCTCATCCGATTTTCACGAAGTTTAGATTTTTCTTTATGGTTTTCCCTCTAGATTAATCTGGCATTCAAATCGCGACACCGATTTTTTGGTCGAAATTCATGTCCAAATCTTACCTCAAGATTCGTACCTGGACATGGATCAAAATTTGCCACCCCCATATCTCGGCCAAATCTCATCCGATTTTCACGAAGTTTGACTTTTTCTTCATGGTTTTCCCTCTAGATTAATCTGGCATTCAAACCTCGACACCGATTTTTTGGTCGAAATTCATGTCCAAATCTTACCTCAAGATTCGTATCTAGACATGGGTCAAAAATTACAACCCCCATAACTCGGTCGAATCTCATCCGATTTTCACGAAGTTTGACTTTTTCTTCATGGTTTTCACACTAGATTAATCTGGAATTCAAATCTCGACACCGATTTTTTGGTCGAAATTCATGTCCAAATCTTACCTCAAGATTCGTATCTAGACATGGGTCAAAATTTACCACCCCCATATCTCGGCCAAATCTCATCAGATTTTCACGAAGTTTGGATTTTTCTTCATGGTTTTCCCTCTAGATTAATCTGGCATTCAAATCTAAACACCGATTTTTTAGTCGAAATCCATGTTCAAATCTTACCCCAAAATTCGTATATAGACATGGGTCAAAATTTACCACCCCATAACTCGGTCGAATCTCATCAGATTTTCACGAAGTTTGGATTTTTCTTCATGGTTTACCTTCTAGATTAATCTGGCATTCAAATCTGAACACCGATTTTTTAGTCGAAATCCATGTCCAAATCTTACCCCAAAATTCGTATATAGACAAGGGTCAAAATTTACCACCCCCATATCTCGGCCAAATGTCATCCGATTTTCACGAAGTTTGACTTTTTCTTCATGGTTTTCCCACTAGATTAATCTGGAATTCAAATCTCGACACCGATTTTTTGGTCGAAATTCATGTCCAAATCTTACCTCAAGATTCGTACCTGGACATGGATCAAAATTTGCCACCCCCATATCTCGGCCAAATCTCATCCGATTTTCACGAAGTTTGACTTTTTCTTCATGGTTTTCCCACTAGATTAAATTGGAATTCAAATCTCGACACCGATTTTTTGGTCCAAATTCATGTCCAAATCTTACCTCAAGATTCGTATATAGACATGGGTCAAAAATTACAACCCCCATAACTCGGTCAAATCTCATCAGATTTTCACGAAGTTTGAATTTTTCTTTATGGGTTTCCCTCTAGATTAATCTGGCATTCAAATCTCGACACCGATTTTTTGGTCGAAATTCATGTCCAAATCTTACCTCAAGATTCGTATCTAGACATGGGTCAAAATTTACCACCCCATAACTCGGTCGAATCTCATCCGATTTTCACGAAGTTTCGATTTTTCTTCATGGTTTTCCCTCTAGATTAATCTGGCATTCAAATCTAAACACCGATTTTTTAGTCGAAATCCATGTCCAAATCTTACCCCAAAATTCGTATATAGACATGGGTCAAAAATTACAACCCCCATAACTCGGTCAAATCTCATCCGATTTTCACGAAGTTTGACTTTTTCTTCATGGTTTTCCCACTAGATTAATCTGGAATTCAAATCTCGACACCGATTTTTTGGTCCAAATTCATGTCCAAATCTTACCCCAAGATTCGTATATAGACATGGGTCAAAAATTACAACCCCCCTAACTCGGTCAAATCTCATCCGATTTCACGAAGTTTGGATTTTTCTTTATGGTTTTCCCTCTAGATTAATCTGGCATTCAAATCTCGACACCGATTTTTTGGTCGAAATTCATGTCCAAATCTTACCTCAAGATTCGTATCTAGACATGGGTCAAAATTTACCACCCCCATATCTCGGCCAAATCTCATCAGATTTTCACGAAGTTTGGATTTTTCTTTATGGTTTTCCCTTTAGATTAATCTGGCATTCAAATCTGAACACCGATTTTTTAGTCGAAATCCATGTCCAAATCTTACCCCAAAATTCGTATATAGACATGGGTCAAAATTTACCACCCCATAACTCGGCCAAATCTCATCCGATTTTTACGAAGTTTAGATTTTTCTTTATGGTTTTCCCTCTAAATTAATCTGGCATTCAAATCTCGACACCGATTTTTTGGTCGAAATTCATGTCCAAATCTTACCCCAAAATTCGTATATAGACATGGGTCAAAATTTACCACCGCCATAACTCGGTCAAATCTCATCCGATTTTCACGAAGTTTGACTTTTTCTTCATGGTTTTCCCACTAGATTAATCTGGAATTCAAATCTCGACACCGATTTTTTGGTCCAAATTCATGTCCAAATCTTACCCCAAGATTCGTATATAGACATGGGTCAAAAATTACAACCCCCCTAACTCGGTCAAATCTCATCCGATTTCACGAAGTTTGGATTTTTCTTTATGGTTTTCCCTCTAGATTAATCTGGCATTCAAATCTCGACACCGATTTTTTGGTCGAAATTCATGTCCAAATCTTACCTCAAGATTCGTATCTAGACATGGGTCAAAATTTACCACCCCCATATCTCGGCCAAATCTCATCAGATTTTCACGAAGTTTGGATTTTTCTTTATGGTTTTCCCTCTAGATTAATCTGGCATTCAAATCTGAACACCGATTTTTTAGTCGAAATCCATGTCCAAATCTTACCCCAAAATTCGTATATAGACATGGGTCAAAATTTACCACCCCATATCTCGGCCAAATCTCATCCGATTTTCACGAAGTTTGGATTTTTTTTTATGGTTTTCCCTCTAGATTAATCTGGCATTCAAATCTCGACACCGATTTTTTGGTCGAAATTCATGTCCAAATCTTACCTCAAGATTCGTATCTAGACATGGGTCAAAATTTACCACCCCCATATCTCGGCCAAATCTCATCAGATTTTCACGAAGTTTGGATTTTTCTTCATGGTTTACCCTCTAGATTAATCTGGCATTCAAATCTGAACACCGATTTTTTAGTCGAAAACCATGTCCAAATCTTACCCCAAAATTCGTATATAGACATGGGTCAAAATTTACCACCCCATAACTCGGTCGAATCTCATCCGATTTTCACGAAGTTTGACTTTTTCTTCATGGTTTTCCCTCTAGATTAATCTGGCATTCAAATCTCGACACCGATTTTTTGGTCGAAATTCATGTCCAAATCTTACCTCAAGATTCGTATCTAGACATGGGTCAAAATTTACCACCCCATAACTCGGTCGAATCTCATCCGATTTTCACGAAGTTTAGATTTTTCTTCATGGTTTTCCCTCTAGATTAATCTGGCATTCAAATCTAAACACCGAATTTTTAGTCGAAATCCATGTCCAAATCTTACCTCAAGATTCGTATCTAGACATGGGTCAAAATTTACCACCCCCATATCTCGGCCAAATCTCATCAGATTTTCACGAAGTTTGGATTTTTCTTCATGGTTTTCCCTCTAGATTAATCTGGCATACAAATCTAAACACCGATTTTTTAGTCGAAATCCATTTCCAAATCTTACCCCAAAATTCGTATATAGACATGGGTCAAAATTTACCACCCCATAACTCGGTCGAATCTCATCCGATTTTCACGAAGTTTGGATTTTTCTTTATGGTTTTCCCACTAGATTAATCTGGCATTCAAATCTCGACACCGATTTTTTGGTCGAAATTCATGTCCAAATCTTACCCCAAGATTCGTAAATAGACATGGGTCAAAATTTACCACCCCATAACTCGGTCGAATCTCATCCGATTTTCACGAAGTTTGGATTTTTCTTTATGGTTTTCCCACTAGATTAATCTGGCATTCAAATTTGAACACCGATTTTTTAGTCGAAATCCATGTCCAAATCTTACCCCAAAATTCGTATATAGACATGGGTCAAAATTTACCACCCCATATCTCGGCCAAATCTCATCCGATTTTCACGAAGTTTAGATTTTTCTTTATGGGTTTCCCCCTAGATTAATCTGGCATTCAAATCTCGACACCGATTTTTTGGTCGAAATTCATGTCCAAATCTTACCCCAAGATTCGTATCTAGACATGGGTCAAAATTTACCACCCCCATATCTCGGCCAAATCTCATCAGATTTTCACGAAGTTTGGATTTTTCTTCATGGTTTACCCTCTAGATTAATCTGGCATTCAAATCTGAACACCGATTTTTTAGTCGAAATCCATGTCCAAATCTTACCCCAAAATTCGTATATAGACATGGGTCAAAAATTACAACCCCCATAACTCGGTTAAATCTCATCCGATTTTCACGAAGTTTGGATTTTTCTTATGGGTTTCCCTCTAGAATAATCTGGCATTCAAATCTCGACACCGATTTTTTGGTCGAAATTCATGTCCAAATCTTACCTCAAGATTCGTATCTAGACATGGGTCAAAATTTACCACCCCCATATCTCGGCCAAATCTCATCAGATTTTCACGAAGTTTGGATTTTTCTTCCTGGTTTTCCCTCTAGATTAATCTGGCATTCAAATCTAAACACCGATTTTTTAGTCGAAATCCATGTCCAAATCTTACCCCAAAATTCGTATATAGACATGGGTCAAAATTTACCACCCCATAACTCGGTCGAATCTCATCCGATTTTCACGAAGTTTGGATTTTTCTTTATGGTTTTCCCTCTAGATTAATCTGGCATTCAAATCTCGACACCGATTTTTTGGTCGAAATTCATGTCCAAATCTTACCCCAAAATTCGTATATAGACATGGGTCAAAATTTACCACTCGGTCGACTCTCATCCGATTTTCACGAAGTTTGACTTTTTCTTCATGGTTTTCCCTCTAGATTAATCTGGCATTCAAATCTCGACACCGATTTTTTGTTCGAAATTCATGTCCAAATCTTACCTTAAGATTCGTATCTAGACATGGGTCAAAAATTACAACCCCCATAACTCGGTCAAATCTCATCCGATTTTCACGAAGTTTGACTTTTTCTTCATGGTTTTCCCTCTAGATTAATCTGGCATTCAAATCTCGACACCGATTTTTTGGTCGAAATTCATGTCCAAATTTTACCCCAAGATTCGTATATAGACATGGGTCAAAAATTACAACCCCCATAACTCGGTCAAATCTCATCCGATTTTCACGAAGTTTGACTTTTTCTTCATGGTTTTCCCTCTAGATTAATCTGGCATTCAAATCTCGACACCGATTTTTTGGTCGAAATTCATGTCCAAATCTTACCTCAAGATTCGTATCTAGACATGGGTCAAAATTTACCACCCCCATATCTCGGCCAAATCTCATCAGATTTTCACGAAGTTTGGATTTTTCTTCATGGTTTTCCCTCTAGATTAATCTGGCATTCAAATCTGAACACCGATTTTTAGTCGAAATCCATGTCCAAATCTTACCTCAAGATTCGTATCTAGACATGGGTCAAAATTTACCACCCCCATATCTCGGCCAAATCTCATCCGATTTTTGGTTTGGTTTTTTTTTTTATAGTTTTCCCTCTAGATTAATCTGGCATTCAAATCTCGACACCGATTTTTTGGTCGAAATTCATGTCCAAATCTTACCTCAAGATTCGTATCTAGACATGGGTCAAAATTTACCACCCCCATATCTCGGCCAAATCTCATCCGATTTTCACGAAGTTTGGATTTTTCTTTATGGTTTTCCCTCTAGATTATTCTGGCATTCAAATCTCGACATCGACTTTTTGGTCGAAATTCATGTCCAAATCTTACCCCAAGATTCGTATATAGACATGGGTCAAAATGTACCACCCCCATATCTCGGCCAAATCTCATCCGATTTTCACGAAGTTTGACTTTTTTTTAATGTTTTTCCCTCTAGATTAATCTGGTATTCAAATCTCGACACCGATATTTTGGTCGAAATTCATGTCCAAATCTTACCTCAAGATTCGTATCTAGACATGGGTCGAAATTTACCACCCCCATAACTCGGTCAAACCTCATCCGATTTTCACGAAGTTTGGATTTTTCTTCATGGTTTTCCCTCTAGATGAATCTGGCATTCAAATCTCGACACCGATTTTTTGGTCGAAATTCATGTCCAAATCTTACCCCAAAATTCGTATATAGACATGGGTCAAAATTTACCACCCCCATATCTCGGCCAAATCTCATCCGATTTTCACGAAGTTTGGATTTTTCTTTATGGTTTTCCCTCTAGATTAATCTGGCATTCAAATCTCGACACCGATTTTTTGGTCGAAATTCATGTCCAAATTTTACCCCAAGATTCGTATATAGACATGGGTCAAAGTTTACCACCCCATATCTCGGCCAAATGTCATCAGATTTTCACGAAGTTTGAATTTTTCTTTATGGTTTTCCCTCTAGATTAATCTGGCATTCAAATCTCGACACCGATTTTTTGGTCGAAATTCATGTCCAAATCTAACCCCAAGATTCGTATATAGACATGGGTCAAAATTTAGCACCCCCATATCTCGGCCAAATCTCATCCGATTTTCACGAAGTTTGACTTTTTCTTCATGGTTTTCCCTCTAGATTAATCTGGCATTCAAATCTCGACACCGATTTTTTGGTCGAAATTCATGTCCAAATCTTACCTCAAGATTCGTATCTAGACATGGGTCAAAATTTACCACCCCCATATCTCGGCCAAATCTCATCAGATTTTCACGAAGTTTGGATTTTTCTTCATGGTTTTCCCTCTAGATTAATCTGGCATTCAAATCTGAACACCGATTTTTAGTCGAAATCCATGTCCAAATCTTACCTCAAGATTCGTATCTAGACATGGGTCAAAATTTACCACCCCCATATCTCGGCCAAATCTCATCCGATTTTTGGTTTGGTTTTTTTTTTTTATAGTTTTCCCTCTAGATTAATCTGGCATTCAAATCTCGACACCGATTTTTTGGTCGAAATTCATGTCCAAATCTTACCTCAAGATTCGTATCTAGACATGGGTCAAAATTTACCACCCCCATATCTCGGCCAACTCTCATCCGATTTTCACGAAGTTTGAATTTTTCTTTATGGTTTCCCCTCTAGATTAATCTGGCATTCAAATCTCGACACCGATTTTTTGGTCGAAATTCATGTCCAAATCTAACCCCAAGATTCGTATATAGACATGGGTCAAAATTTAGCACCCCCATATCTCGGCCAAATCTCATCCGATTTTCACGAAGTTTGACTTTTTCTTCATGGTTTTCCCTCTAGATGAATCTGGCATTCAAATCTCGACACCGATTTTTTGGTCGAAATTCATGTCCAAATCTTACCTCAAGATTCGTATCTAGACATGGGTCAAAATTTACCACCCCCATATCTCGGCCAAATCTCATCAGATTTTCACGAAGTTTGGATTTTTCTTCATGGTTTTCCCTCTAGATTAATCTGGCATTCAAATCTGAACACCGATTTTTAGTCGAAATCCATGTCCAAATCTTACCTCAAGATTCGTATCTAGACATGGGTCAAAATTTACCACCCCCATATCTCGGCCAAATCTCATCCGATTTTTGGTTTGGTTTTTTTTTTTATAGTTTTCCCTCTAGATTAATCTGGCATTCAAATCTCGACACCGATTTTTTGGTCCAAATTCATGTCCAAATCTTACCTCAAGATTCGTATCTAGACATGGGTCAAAATTTACCACCCCCATATCTCGGCCAAATCTCATCCGATTTTCACGAAGTTTGGATTTTTCTTTATGGTTTTCCCTCTAGATTAATCTGGCATTCAAATCTCGACATCGACTTTTTGGTCGAAATTCATGTCCAAATCTTACCCCAAGATTCGTATATAGACATGGGTCGAAATTTACCACCCCCATAACTCGGTCAAACCTCATCCGATTTTCACGAAGTTTGGATTTTTCTTCATGGTTTTCCCTCTAGATGAATCTGGCATTCAAATCTCGACACCGATTTTTTGGTCGAAATTCATGTCCAAATCTTACCCCAAAATTCGTATATAGACATGGGTCAAAATTTACCACCCCCATATCTCGGCCAAATCTCATCCGATTTTCACGAAGTTTGGATTTTTCTTTATGGTTTTCCCTCTAGATTAATGTGGCATTCAAATACCGACACCGATTTTTTAGTCGAAATCCATGTCCAAATCTTACCCCAAAATTCGTATATAGACATGGGTCAAAATTTACCACCCCCATAACTCGGTCGAATCTCATCCGATTTTCACGAAGTTTGGCTTTTTCTTCATGGTTTTCCCTCTAGATTAATGTGGCATTCAAATCTCGACACCGATTTTTTGGTCGAAATTCATGTCCAAATCTTTTCCCAAAATTCATATATAGACATGGGTCAAAATTTACCACCCCCATAACTCGGTCGAATCTCATCCGATTTTCACGAAGTTTGGCTTTTTCTTCATGGTTTGCCCTCTAGATTAATGTGGCATTCAAATCCCGACACCGATTTTTTTGTCGAAATTCATGTCCAAATCTTACCCCAAGATTCGTATATAGACATGGGTCCAAATTTACCACCCCCATATCTCGGCCAAATCTCATCAGATTTTCACGAAGTAGGGTGTTTCTTTATGGTTTTCCCTCTAGATTAATCTGGCATTCAAATCTCGACACCGATTTTTTGGTCGAAATTCATGTCCAAATTTTACCCCAAGATTCGTATATAGACATGGGTCAAAGTTTACCACCCCATATCTCGGCCAAATGTCATCAGATTTTCACGAAGTTTGAATTTTTCTTTATGGTTTTCCCTCTAGATTAATCTGGCATTCAAATCTCGACACCGATTTTTTGGTCGAAATTCATGTCCAAATCTAACCCCAAGATTCGTATATAGACATGGGTCAAAATTTAGCACCCCCATATCTCGGCCAAATCTCATCCGATTTTCACGAAGTTTGGATTTTTCTTTATGGTTTTCCCTCTAAATTAATCTGGCATTCAAATTTCGACACCGACATGGGTCAAAACTTACCACCCCCATATCTCGGCCAAATCTTATCCGATTTTCACGAAGTTTGGCTTTTTATACCCTGAACCCATTAAAAATGGGTATAAGGGTATATTGTATTTGTGCGAAAGCCAAATGTATGTAACAGGCACAAGGAAGGAACTCCGACCCCATAAAGTATATATATTCTTGATAAGCATAAATAGCTGAGTCTATCTAGCCATGTCCGTCCGTCCGTCCGTCCGTCTGTCCGTGTGTATGAACGCAAGGATCTCAGAACCTATAAGAGCTAGAGACTTGAAATTTTAGATGTAGGTGCTCCTTGTTCCTGCGCAGATAGAGTTTCCGATAATCGATAACTTACTCCGTTTCCAAGCAGTCGATTTTTGGGCAATTATAGTAAACAATGAGAACTAGAGTCACCAAACTTGACATATAGCTTCTAAAATAGAATATATATATGCATTTGATGTTGGAAGAAGAGGGTTCAGGGTATTCCCTAGTCGGGAGCTCCCGACTAGAACCTCTTACTTGTTGTAAATACAACTGTGCATAGGTCTGACGAAAATCTTTTCAAAATCGTAGGAAGATAACATATAGCTCTCATAGATCATTGGTTGTAGCTCTTATTTAACTTAACTTGTCCAAGATATATCAATCTTACTTTCCCATAGTTAGTTAACTTTTCTATATTCTTCGGCAAACCGATTATAACTATTTTCTCAATTCCTCTTTACAGCTTCGCTGATGCGGCCGGTGGGCATATCGTTTGTGTACATGTTAATGTTCTTCATGTCGCCGTTCATACCACTCGCAACGCGCCGCAACTTCAAGGGTTCCGTCACCGCCTTCTTCATTATCCTGGTAGCATTGAGCGCCTTTGTGCTGCTGGGCCACATTGCGCTTCAGGTGGCAGCTGTGAGCGTCTCGTTGCCTATCTACGATTGCTCCTTCAGCGAACGACTGCTGCGGCACATTGGCTTCATGAGTTTCGTAAACTTGCAGTGAGTTAACCTAACCATATGGATATGCCCTGATATACAGCCATGCTAACCTGTCTTTTTTTCCGCAGGCCCACGGCCATTGTTGAGTGGCTGGCACCGGAGGTTTTGGTCTTTACCACGGCGCTAGCCTCGTATCTCAGCGTGAAGCGCTTGGCCGCACAAACACTGAGCGCCGAGCAGCTGGAGAATGGCGAACTGCCAGAATCGCAGTTGGAGCATGCTGTTAACCAGCAGGCGGGCAACGTTGCCAACGATGCCAATGGTGCCGATGTGCAACAGGCAACTGCCACCACGCCGCTGCAACAACAGCAGCAGCAGCTGCGCAAACGCGTCTCCATGATCAGCCAGCACATACACTTTGAGGGATTGATCAAGATATGTAAGTGCTGTTAATGTTAGTGCGATGTTAAGCCCAGTCTGTTAAGGCAACGATAGACATAGTTTATTTTGTAAGAAGAATTACTAATATTAATTAAGTTTGAGTTTGAATGCTGCTCAGCAAATGCAACATATGTTAATTTTGTTGCAATACGATTGAAAGCGGCAGCATTTAATGGCTTAGAGGCGACTGGATGCTGTTATTGTGACGCTATTAATTAACAAATGTTATTTATTTGAAAAGCTCTGTCGCAGCAGTCCTAATGCAATAGATTAGTGTAAGCTGTGCAAAACTAACTGAAACTAGCTAATGCCACAAACGTGCTGCAGTGGACCTAATCCTTGACTGCTTCTCACATGGTTACTAATGTATACTCATATACTCTTTTTTTCATTTTTACAGCACCTCTTTTCTGCCTGGCCACATTGTTTTTTGCGGCCGTACTGCGTCCATCTGTGCCGGGTGGCTTTTATTTTCTCATTTTCCTGCTGGCGGGCACCTACTGGGCAACCTGCCAGACGCTGCAACGGTGCGTGTCCCTCTACCCAGATTCAATCAAATCAATTGCATCCTCTTCACACCTCACTCTAATACTCTATCCTCTATTGTTTTGCTCTTCTTATTGTTTTCTTTTTAGTGGCTTTGCTTTGCTGCTGCGCTGCGTGATGATCGTCCTTGTGCTGCATTCGCTGTGCATTGTTTCCTATCAGACGCCCTGGATGCAGAGCCATCTCAATAACACCAGCCTGACGGCGCGGTAAGAGCACAGCCCCGACAAAAACCATTTGAGATGTTCCACTTAAACCACCTTTCTTTCGCACGACAGTTTGATTGGCCTGGAGCCGCTGATTGAGTCCGAATGCGTGCCGGATATACGCATCCTGCTGTACAATAATAAACTCACCCTGGACTCGTATCTGAATCCGTTCGCCTTGTTCTTTGCCTACTTTGCGCTGGCGCTGACCACAAAGCATCTCATCAAGCCGCGGGTAAGTGTCTGTGGGCTTAGTTTTTCTGGGAAGATGCATGTTTTCTAATACCCTTGCAGAGGGTACCCTGGTTTCATGTTCAATTCTGTATGGTATATCAATTCCTTATCCCGTTCGCAAAGGAAAATAGTTAGAGCCAAGTCCGTCTGTATGTCTTCGTTACAAGAGGGTTTCCACTTTTATTTTTCAGTCTATCTTACCAATATGGACATCAATGAAAAATACATTTATTCTTGAACAATCTACATCGAAAAGCCTAAAATTCATTTTTCACTCAAACCACTTTTGAGGCACATTTTTCATCTAAGAAGTAGCTTCTCAAATGAATTTTCACAGAGATCTTTGAAAATGAGTTTAAAGTCGATCGGATGATAAGCGAAATATATCATCAACCGTATTCCGCCAATTTTTCACGCTTACGAGTGGAATTTGCGTTGATGATGAATCAGTCAGTCAAGACAAACAGATAGAACAAATGGGCAAAGCTTTAGACGATAACATTTTCCAATAATCTGCATGGGTATATTTTCAATGGCACCTCGAAGATTACTTTCTTTCTTATTATTATTATTAAACAAATATTTTTCGAACTAACATTGGTTATTGAACAACTCTCTATCTGATTTTCCTGCTGCTCTTCTACTGCTGCTCTGAATGCATTGGAAAATTTTTGGTGCTTTTCTCAACTTAATAACCTAACACAATGTTCAAACTTTAAACTTTTACGCACACGCATGCACGACAACAACACAACAACATGCCACAAAAACAACAACAACGACAACAACAACAACAATAATGACTCGTCACTAACCCAATAAAATACATTGCGCCGTGCTGCCGCTTTCCACGTTTACCTGCCATTTTACCTGCCAACTTGCAACTGCCACCTTGCACCTGACAACAATAACAACAACAACAATAACTTACAATCAGCTGGAGCCGAAGCCTGCCACCGCCTTTGGGCAGCAGCTCGAGTGTAACAGCAGCGGCAGCAACAACACCAGCAACAAAATCAACCGTCAGCTTTCGTTGCTCACGTCGCAGGCAACACGCGGCGGCGTCTCCGGCAGCAGTCGCAAGGATAGCTCCAGTGCCGGCAGCGGAGGCGCCACAACAAGTCGCCCACAGCGTTTGAGTGTAAGCGTGTGGGTGTGGGTGTGGGTGTGCCTGCCTGTCTGTCTGTGTGTATGTGAGGCAAAAGAGTTGATAGGAATTGGTGGTGCGTGTGCGGATGCGGATGCAGCAGTCACAGCTGACGGGCACTGCTCTTTAAATATATATATATATATATCTATCCACATATATATATATATATATATATCGATAAGCTCTAAATGGAACCAAATCAATTCAGTTCAGATGCAGCGTGTGCGTGTGTGTGTGTGCGGTTGTAACTTAACCCATATATATTGCAACTTCGGAAACTAATTAGAAACTTTGGGAAATCTAACTAACTTAGTACCTGTCCAGGATTCCGAACAATAAATAAGCAATGTTTGCTTTCAGCTTTTCGTAACTTACTTAAAAAGTAAATGCTTGAAAATGAGTTTATAGGCTTAAATAAAATTAAAGATTTTAGTTGTTTTAATTCCGAATTTTCTTTTTTTTTTTCAAATCTTTTCAAAGGGCGCATTGAGTAGAGAGTTTCAAATAAAGTACCAAAACTTTACAAATTGGGTTTAAATTTTTAAATAAAATTATTAATATTTAAAATTTATAAATTACCAATCTTATTTTTTTATAAGTTCTTAAATTTATCGGTATTTCTAAATGGAAAATATAAATTGAATAGAAATAAGCATTCGATGTTTTAATGCATTCGTTTTAAGTTCATGAACATATGTAAATCAGTTTAAGATTTTACCAATGCATTAAAAATTCGAATGCTTTTTATCATTTCTATGGGTCACAATTTTCGGAATAAATTTGTCCTTACGACAACTTTCCACAAAATGTGAGCTTGGAAAATATAATAGGGAATATTCGGAATCATTATTTTGAACTCGGCTCCAAATGCGCCTATTAAGAATAAGATTTATTATTGATAAAAATGAATTATTTGTTTAATTTATATGATTGCTAAATTATTGAAAAAATAATTTACAATAATAAACTTAAAGAATACAATTGTTTGGCATAATAAAGAAAAAAAAACTCCATTCATTTTGAGAAAAAGAAACCCAAGAAATGAAAGAGTTTTCGGAATCCGGCGCACCTTATTAACCTTAGACTAATTTAAAAAATGTGTATTAAATACTTAACTTTAAATATCGAAGGCATTTATAAAGCATGTCCTGTGCAAAATATTAACAATTAATATTTCCAAATTGGGCTAAGCGATTTTCGCCCAATTTTCTTGAGTATCCTTTGGCTAATCTTGAAGCAGTTGTTTGATAAGTTTTCTTATTTCTATTTTCGATGTGCTTTGTGGTCCTTTCTTTTTTTTACTTTCTTTTTTCTTTTGTCATTTCTTTTACGTTGTTTGTTTTCTTTTCGTTGATTTTTGTTTACGCTCTCACTTTTATTACCTCTTCTGCTTTAGGTTTCTTTGCGCCGTGAACAGCGTGCAACGTTAAATGAACCGACTGAGACGACGCCTGTACGTAAACTAACTCCACTATTCGCCACTAAGAAACCTCCCAACTCCCAAAAATATAACTAACCCTAGCCTAGTAAACTCTTAAAAGAAACCAACTCTGTCTACATAAATACCTAGCTGCTATCTATCTCAACTAGCTAAATGTATCTAACTAGCCTAATACCATAATTGTTCAATTGTAATTGTTAATTGTATTTGTCTAACATTGATACTAATTGTCAAATACTTCAGTTGTATTTATCATAACCTTAACTCATAGTTGCGTAACGCTAACAACATTTAACTCCTACATATCAGACGTGAGCGTGTGTGTGTGTGCGTGTGTGCTTCGGGTCGTCTGTATATAGCTAAACTAATTAATATACTCACCTAGTTTTAGTAAGTACATTAACACTTGCAGCCTGCCATAAACTATGTAGCTGACTCTTCCTTCTCTCTGTCTATATGTTATCTATATATCTCTGGCATTGTCTTGTTAGCTAAACATCTCTTTAATCTCTGGTATTTCTCTCAGCTGGTGCGGCAGAGCACACGCAAGGCGCGCTCGCCCCAGGCACTGGAGTCTGGCGGTGCGGTTCCGACGGCGTCCAGTGGCTCACGTGGCAATGATATACAGCTGGACTCGCTGGAGAGACGTTCCGAGCATGAGAATAATACCACCTCCATACTCGATCAAATCTCGTACGGTTTTGTCAGCGTCGGCGGCTTCATCTATCAGAATAGCTATATATTCACCAATATTCTGATGATGGTAAGTTTTGTAGATTTTCCATATAAAAATATGTCACTACCTTGTCATATATATGTTTAGTTATTTATATATGTCAGTGAAGAGTAAGGTTACATTTTATTTCATTAAAAACTGTTTCCTACAAATAAAGGCTAGAATATAGCTAGGGCAAAAGTAATTAAAAAAAAGATACAACTGATCAAATATACGAAGTTTACGAACAATTTACTAACAAGTATATTAAAGAAATAAATATTAACTAATTATAAAAAATTACTAAACTGCAATGTTTTTTTAAATATTGCTTTTGTTTAAGCATAAAAAGAAATTAAAAGTATGTTGTGCTTAAATCGAATTCCTAACGAAAACTATGGTAAAGAATTTAAAAAAATATAAAAGACAATTTATTAATTAAACTTGTTAAATCTTTAAAGTAGACTGTTGAATAAAGATAAACAAATTTTTCGTAGACATTTTCCAATTAAAAATGTTTTTAATCTATTTTTTTGAAAAGATATCTTGGCATATTTTATTAAATATAATTTCGCCACATATTATCGAGTCAATAGATTATTATTCATATTGTTATATATATTGTAATATATTAAATAAGAAACAAAGGATAGATTTAATTTATATGTTTTATATTGTACCCTTTTGTAGGCCTGGTCCATAGTCTACCACAGCTGGCTGACCTTTGTGCTGCTGCTGTGGGCGAATGTGCTGTGGATGATACCCAATCAGCGCAAGGCCATGATGCGTTCCAGTCCATTTATTGTGCTGTATGCGGAGCTGCTGCTGGTGGCCCAATATATCTATGGCATGGATCTGAACAACGACGAGCTGCCGACCAAGGTCTCAGTAAGTTCCCTCCCCTACCAAACGATTATGGCGCATAAATATTGAATATTTTGTTTTTCTTCAACCATATATATTTCCAGACGGCGGGCATTAATTTGCAACAGATTGGCTTCGAGCGACCCATTGAGAATCAAATGCGTCCGTGCGTGCCGCTGATAGTGAAGACCGCGTTTGTGCTAATGTTCTGGGTGACTTCGCGCCAGTTCTTCAAGGAGAAGCGGGACAGACGCCGTGATAGCACCTTGGCGGACATTATAGCGCCGCTGCAGATAACCGTGGGCTCGGCGGGCTCCACCTACCTCATCAACGATGGCAAGAAGACCTCAAAGTTCCTAAAGAAAGCTGGCGATGTGATTAAGAATTTACTGGTGCGCCTCTGGATCTGGCTGCTGGTGTTGGTCATCTTTTTGTGCGCCATTACGGGCGAGGATATGACCGGTTTTCGCATCTGCTATATGGCATTGTTCCTATTCTTCTTGCTGGTGTTTCAATCATCGTCCAAGGCCTGGGTTAAGATCATGTACGGCTTTTGGCTGTTCCTAATCTTTTACGCCATGTCCATATTGATATTGATCTATACATATCAATTTGATAAGTTTGACACCTACTGGAAGGACTATCTCAATGTGTCCCAAACGCTGTATGTGAACTCAACTAAAGCCAATGCTGAATTTTTTGTTAAATAAGTCTTCATCTTTTTGCAGACAAGCTGATATTGGCCTAAAGCTATACAAGACTAAGGATCTGTTCCTGCACCTGGTATCGCCCACGATTATTGTCATATTGACTGTCATACAGGTGCACTATTTCCACAAGCGCTTCATTGCATCCCTGCAGCAGCAGCCCGCGTCTGGCGGGGCACAAGGCAACGCCGCCGCCGCCGCACAGCAGAAGCGCACAGAGACTGGTGCCTTGGAAGCACCGCCACTGAAGCGTCGCGGCAGCGCCAGTTCCTTGCGCCGTTCCGTTGGCCCCACAGCTGAGGGCGTAACGGGCGTTGCTACCACCACCGATTTTGAGACATCGGTACGGGATTTGGTGCGCATCTCGTTCCGCAAGATCAAAAACAAATCGGAGTACATATTCAAGCGTTTCAAGACCGTCTTCTGGCGCTTCCTGGAGCTGCACATCATGAAGGCCGTTTATATAGCGGCCTTCGTGTGCAGCGTCAGCGAAGTATGCGTCCTCCACATTGTCTTTGTGGGCTTCTGTGTGCTGGGCGCCACATCTCGCAAGGCTGTGCAGGTGGTTATCAGTCGCCTGATTAGCTTTATAGTTACCATCATTGTGCTGTCCAAGATGATATATCAAATCGAGTACTTGGATCATTCGCAATATAGCGTCACCTGCGTGAGTGCCCTGCACGTACCTAACCCCTGTTGAACTTCAAATAATATGCCATTTTCGTATGCTTTCCTGCACAGTCGGACAATCGCACCGCCAACAATGCCGAATGGGTGGGTCTCAACAAGGCCGATAAACTGGAGGGCGGTCTAATGGGTCTGTTGCGCACCTACATCATTTACATGGTGATTGTCACCATGCACGCAGTCATATCGCTGCGCCAGCTCCAGATGCGCGTCAAGATTGGCGAAAATAGCGCCAATCAGCCAAAGCTGCTCTTCCAGAATATCACGCGTGCCGATGCTGAGAAGGATTTAGTTGGCCTGGCCAAGTATTTGTTGAACTTTGGCTTTTATAAGTTCGGCATCGAGATATCGCTGATAGCCCTTGTCTCGACCATTACGTACCGTCAGGATATTGTTGCGGTAGCCTATGCCCTGTGGCTGGTCGTCATCCTGCTGCTGAAGCGTTCGCAGTGTGCCAAAATGTGGGGCATATTCCAGACCTTCTTCGCCATCTCCATACTGCTGCAGTATATTGTGCTGGTGGGTCTGCCGCCTGGCTGGTGTATGGGTAGGTTTTGCTATCTTTCTTATCAGTATATCCTTGCTAAAGGTTCATATGCTTACAGTGTATCCGTGGGATGAGGGATCCTTTGGCGAGAGCATTCAACGCTGGACCATGCTGCCGGGCGCCTTGAACTTCAATCATGTGCCCAAGCTGATCTTCGATTTCATTGTGCTCATCATACTGAATCGCCAGAAGAGCATCTTCTGCATTGAGCAGCGGTATGCCACCAATGATGATTATCCCGGTGGCAGCAATCGCAGTGTAATTGCGGACATTGCCCAGCTGGGACGTGTGCCATTTGACAATCCCACGCATGATTTCTGCTCCTATATACGCAACTATTCGGATATATTGAAGAACGGCGTTTTGTGTGGCTTCTATTGGTTCACCTTGGCTGTGGTCTTTCTGGCGGGCACGAATATAGCGGATCTGCTGGCGCTGGGCTATTTGATTGGCGCTTTTGTGTTCCTCTGGCAGGGCTCTGATTTTTATTTGCGTCCCATCAAAACGATTATCAGTCGCTGGAAATGGCTGCTGGCCTTCAATGTGGCCAATATACTGATTAAGACGAGCTTCCAAATGGCGGGCTGTTTATTTATGACGCCGCTGACCAACAACTGCTGCTGGCTGGTGCATATGTTGGGCATTACCTGCACCAGCAATGTGCTCAAGGAGCCGGAGCTAGTGCCCGGCGATGAGACGGATCTACTGATTGGACCCGATGGCTGCCCCAAGATCACGCATCAAATTGTGCTGCTCTGGGATGCGATTTGTTTTGCGTTTATCATATTTCAGTTGCGCATCTTTAAGTCGCATTATTTCTGTCACATCATCACGGACACCAAGGCGAACAATATACTCGCCTCCAGGTAGGTGTTTCGAATGCCCCTCGGCCTGAGCCTATTGATTAATTAATTTTCTTATTTGTTTTGTCTTGCAGAGGCGCGGACATTATTGAGAGCCTGCGGCAGAAGCAAATTGCACATCGTCATGACCATGAGAAGCAGGTGCTGCACAAGATCAAGCGCAAAATGGAACGCATACGTGCCACACAACAGAAGATGCTGCGTCCACTGGACAAACAGACCCACTTTGATGGTAAGTCGGCCTCGGATTTGTTGGATTTATATTTTTATGGGCGGATTTTATTTTCGTCGCGTTGCAATTTCCCAATTTTGTATTTTGTATTGTGGAAATTGTCGTCTCGCTTTTGTTTTACCGCGCGCGCGTGTGTGTTTGTGCGCCTTCCAACTAATCCTTGATTTGGGGCTTAAAAAAAATATATACATCAAAAAATATCCAGGGCAACGTACGCCCTTGGAGCAAAGCCTGGCCGAGGCAGCGCCGCTGGCGCATCAAAGCAGCTTTGTCTCCTGCCAAGGCTCGGGCTACCAAACGCCCGATGGCCCCAGCTCCAAAAGCAGCTCGGGTACATCCTCGCCTGCGCGCGCCTCCATGCTGTCGAGCAGCAGCAGCAGCGCCGAGAGCGTCGACAGCGCCGATGCAGCTGTCATCATTGAGCCGGAAATTAACATAATGCTATGCGATGACGAGGATTTGAACTATGCGGATGTGCAATCATTCAGCGACGAGCCCGACGCGCCTCCAACTGCTTTGGCTGCCAAACGTCCGGCTACGGTAACCACAACAGCTGTAAGTGCCCAGACCGGAAATACGTTTTCAATTTCAATATGCCAATTGAATTCCTCGAAGCCCACCACGCCGAGCACGGATGCGCTCTCCGCGTTACTCACCGAAGGTTTTCTGGAGCCCAAACGCATTTCATTGGGTCTGGCACCCTCGGAGCAAAGTGGACAATCGACCATGCACACCCTGGTGCCGCCACTGGCCTCATATGCCACAGCCTTAGCCACCAGTGCGGCCAGTTCCGTGAATCTGACGCCCAATCTGCGGCGTCAGCATCGCCGTCAGTCGTCCACAAATGCCGCCGTCTCCTGGAACGAAACGGTGTCCATTAAGTGTTCGCCCATTAAACAAAACCTGGTAAAGATCAGATCAGCATCAGCAATAACTGTGCCACCGATTACCCGTGCTCTTATCTCGCAGTCTGCGGAGCATGAGGAGCTGGTCACAATGCGTCAGAAATCGCTGCATCGCCGTCATCTGAGCATGGGCAATGCCAGCTACTCCATGGACGAGGCACAGGCGCGTCAGCGTCGCACCAGCAATTTGTCCGGCGCCAGGGATGATGCTGCATTAAGGGCTGCGCAACGGCCGCATAGCTGGGGACCCGTCGGTACGGTCTACTATATGGAGTCGCTGATGTGCGCCTTCTATGAGCCCGCACTGCTGCATGGACCATGTATTGGATGAATCTTCTTATTTAACATTTTTATCTTATTTATTTATTTTAAACTGAAACTATGTATAAAGATTTTGTTCAATGTGCGTGCAATAAAACCTATTGAGGTCGTGTGTAGCAGGCCTCAAGCAACAACAACAAAAAACAACTACAATTACCCAAAAACATATGTAAATATCACTTTTTTTTAGAGGTTTTACTTTTATTATACAAATCTGCATTGATTCGTCTTATCAATGCTTCAAGCGTTCTATGGGCTATGCGCGCTTATACAAGTGTAATATAAGAACTATCTATATATTATTTATATATCCTATAATGCGGTCAAGATTCCATATTCTTCTCTGTGTGTCTTACTGCTACTTGAAACCGTTTACTACGCGCTCTGATTGTCATTCCTTATTGCTAAAAATTTCTTTTAAAATTATATTTTTGCTACAGCATCATAAAAAAAAAATGGTTGCTTTTGAGAAAATGTGTAAAAGCCTATATTTGATCAGCTTTATTCAGTCACTTTTAAGTTTGAAATACAGTTTCTTTTGGATTTACAAAATATTCCAACTAAATTTTAAATTTTATTTAGCTACGCTCTTCTACGTGATTCTCATTATATTGCTTGAACCATGCAATGACTCAGAAAGTATAAAAATGGTTACAAAGATTTTGAAAGTTATTTATTTATAAACAAATATATATCAAATAATACAAAAAAAAATGCAGCTAAAATCCTTAGAAGCTTTCGGCTTGCCGATTAATAATATATAATTATTATATTTATAATTTATTTTTTATACTTATTTGCTTTATTATTTATTTTCATTTGGAAATCTGTACGTGTGCGCGTTTTATTATAGACCATGGTTATCCACTTCCTGCACCAACAGTACGCAGAAGGAAGGAAATTAAATTGCATCCACATGGTAAAGTTTGTGTTTTTATTTCATTTTGTTTGTTGTGCTTGATTTAAATCATCATAAAGACCATAATCAAAATATTTAACATATATAAAGATCGCTATAGATCGCCAGCAACATCATGCCGATATTGTCTTGCCTTGTATATTATCTATTAGCCGTAATATATATCAAATTATATATCTACATATATATATATTTATATAAGCTGCATGAATGTTGCTCTACCTGCTACCCTGTAAAATAACATATTTATTATCATATTTTAGCCATATCTTAATGTTGTCATTAGCTTTAATATTTCCCACATGCATATGTTTATAATAATATTTTATTATATCAAAAGCTACGCGCGCCGGCGACTATTATATGTTTGAGGAAATGGATGACAAGTTCGAGCTGGATTTAATACACGATGAGATTGATTTTCTCGAGGAGGAAAACATAACGGAAAGCGAAATGAAAATGCAGCGACGCAAGACGCTATACGATGTAAGTGAACCACTCTGAAAACACGTTCTTTATTCCAGCCAAGCTCAAATATCGAGTATTATTCCTATATACTTAACTGAATGGCATGCTGTATGCATGTGATATACTATATAACATGGCTGCAAACCAATGTCTCGCCCTTAGGTTTCATATAGCATATGAATCTGGTTTTTCATATGAAAGTGTAAATAACTTAAAGTTCTCATAAAAGTTCACGGTCACTCAATATATATATATTGCTTGTTTGAAGTGGGTTTCCCCCTGTATAGTATAAATTGTTTAACCTGAACCCATTGAAAATGGGATAATGTAAATGTATTAGGCAAAAGAAAGCATCTTTCTCATAAAGTATATATAGCCTGGATCAGGTCGATCTAGCAATAGCCGACTGTATGAACGCGTCTTTATAGGAGACTAGATAATAAAAGAGAGTTGAGATGAAGAAGAAGCTTATTATTTTTGATCGAGAATTCCTACAAATTTCAATTTAATAAGTAATAAAAATATAATCATAATATGTAGTCTTATCTAATATGCTATAAAGACACTTGGATAAATATTCTTGCCAACTATTGGAAGCTAGAACTTTGGTAAACACAAACTTTCGTATGCCATATTTATGCCCTGAAAAATTCATTAAGATCGGTCCATATGCACCAAAGTTAAGCAAGAACACATTTCTGATAGAATTTGGCGAAGGTTTAGTTAATAGAAATATTTTTGAATATCGGACCGATGGGGCTTGCAGCTAGTTTGCAGCCTTGATATACATATACCCATAATCTGTTGTAAAATTCCCTTATAAATTACGCCAACCTCCAACACTGACATTGTCGACACACAAATGAACAAAACAAAAAAGGTTTGGAAGGATCTAAACGATGCGGAATATCGTCGTCATTTGTATATGCGCGAGCGTTCCTATGCCTCCGAGCCGGGCTCTCGCATCGCGCTCAAGGATATGGCCGCCTATAGTCTGGATGAGCGGGATGAGCTGGTGGCTGGTGTGGATCACGTGGCTGATGACGTGGCCGACAACAATCGTGTTGATGCTGATGATGACGATGATACCATTGAGTGTGACGTGGGCGTGCGCACCTCGACGCTCTCCGAGCCGGTTGACTTTGGTCGACGCAGTCAGACGCTGCTCGATACCCAAACGCCGCCTCCAGTTCAGGCAGTTGTGAGTGTGCAGCAAGCAAAAAAAAAACAAAAAACAAAAAAATTAAGTTGTTAAAAATTAAACAGAAATTCTTTAATTGGCGCACCCGTTCAACAAGTGTTTTATCGTGCAACATTTGCTATAACTATATTTGATCACGAGTTTTAAAGCGCTGCAAACAACAACAACAGCTGCAAGTTGGCGCACACACTATATAGTCCATATATAGCTGTACAAATACATTAACATTTACAACTTTTATGTGTATAAATATCTTTTATATATTAGCTTTATTTCGTTTTCTTGCGTCTCAATGTTGTTTATTATGCGTAAATATTACTTAATTCTTACAATAATTGATTCTGTTTATATTCTTATATGCTTCTTCCCCCGCTTCACAGAAATCAAAGGATGCGCCCACCGATTTCTTTCCCTCGACAAGCAAGGGCATCTCCAAGGAACGCGATGCGGCGGCCACCACGAGCAGCCCCAAGCCAGCTGCCAAGGATGTGGCCGATTTGCCAACAACTGCAGCATTGGCGACGGCAGCGCCACGTGAGGCCACCTCCAAGGAGACCTCGGACAGTAAATCGAAAATGGAACCGGATAGCGGCGATGTGACGGCCAAGGATTCGGATGATGATTTCGATACGAATCCCATTATACGCCTGCTGGAGGGCTTTCTGGTTACCTTGACCATCCGCCTGAATCGCTTCTCGCGCAATTATCGCTTTGTCAATCGCATTTTGGCGGGCGAGAAGAAAACTCTCAAAGTAGGTCATCGCTTGGTCTGTGTTAATTGCACTTTATTCAACTAATGTATATCTTTTTGCTGACAGGAATCCAGCTCGCTGAATCGTTTGGGCCTCTCCAGCGCCGCGGCCATGTTCCATTTTCTGAAATCGAATCTCGAGAGGTATTTAGTGGGCGTTAGCTATCCTGGGAGTGTGCGCCGCTTGCATTTAACTATCCCAACTATTTATAAATATTATTTGTTTTTATTAAATTTTCATTTGATTTTCTTTATGATCGAAAAGTGCGTTTTTAGCGTAGCGCACGTTTTCTCTCGTATTTCGAATTTTGTTGAAATGGTTCGAAAAACATATATATATTATTTTGCGTTATGTTCGAGTTTGTGATATGAATTTTATTGAAAGCAACAAAATTGATTTCGTTTTATGATTTTCTATTCCTTTTTTTATTTTTGTTTATTTGCATATGTTACCTTTTGTGTTACGTGTGTTTGAAACTGTGTACCTGCTTCCACAATATCAAAAAAAAAAAACAAAACCAAATCAATCAAATACCAAAACTCACCTCACCTACATCACGTTGCGTCTGTGCATTATCTTGATTAGTGATGAAAACGGTGGTCAGCCAGTTTCATCATCTACACCGCGTCGCTCACAGCTGGCCACAACAACAACACCGCCCACAGCAACAACAATATCAGACAATGAACACTTCAGCACACCACTTAACACAAATACAACAACCACACCGCTCACACCGCCAGAACAAGAACAACAGCAACCACCACATCCACACGATAAACCACCAGCAACCAGTACGCCACAGCAATCACATCCAGTCGACGATATCATCGAAATGCCTGTAGATACCGTTGATGCAGCAAGCTCTAGGTAAAATACCAACTATCAACAGCTCAAATGCCTAACAACCATCACCATCCCACCCCAAGATCACAAAATGCATATTAAGAACAGTTAGCTAAATACCCTACAACTTTCAACCAACCAAAAATATAATAGATAGTTATAAAAGTGGGCTTATATAATGCCTTGAATCTCGGGAACTCACAATTTAACCGAATAATCAACAGCTGCTTGTCTTATGTCAAGCAGCTGTAATTAAACAGCGCTCAGCTACATACGTCTTAACATGTGGCTGGTATGTTAAACAACTGTTAGTAAAAGCAACTTTAAACATAATCACTGACAATGTTATGAACATTACAGTATTATGTTAAGCAGCTGTCAGTAAAAAGTGCTTAGCCTGGGTTATTTTGCAAAAGTCATTGTCAGGAAACCTATTAATTTGTTTAGCTTTGTATTTTAGATTGTTTTATTTAATATTTTGCTTCCACATGATAAATTAAATTGTCAAATTATCATAATATATTGTACATGGAGTTGCTTCAAACTAAAACTTTTAGAAAATGGATCTTTGCAGTCAATAAAATCGTCTAGAAACCAATCTGAGACCTGATTAAACTTCAAGTACAAATATCCGAATTAAGAATAGAAGTGTTTTAATATTGAAAATAATGTATATCGTCATGGATTCGTTTAAGCTGGTTATAGGTTATTAACTAGTTGTGCTTTTCCTCTATCGTATGGTATTATATGTCTCTCTGTAATCTGTTCTTAGTATATATTATGCTTAATCAGATCAATTCCGTAACTAAATCAATTGCCCCAATATTCATCCCACAAAAATAACATAAGTATTTTAGCCCACATAAATCGCTTTAATTTGATCAATAAATTTATTTACTTTTCGATTTAATTTATAACTGCAAATATTAAAAAAAAAATTATTACAAATTTGAAAACTAACCAATTGTAATTCGAGAAAACAACAAAACGAAACAAAACCAAAATCTTTACTAATTTTTTTTCTTTTTTCTTACATTTTACATTTGTTCTGCGCGCATTTTGCTCATCTGAAATTTTGTGTTTATAGAAAACAATCAATCAGTTCATCGCCGCCAACGAAAGGGTAAGTAAATTCCAAAACATATATTACATCTGATATTAAGGATAACGATACTAAAACATAACTGTCTACAAGAATAACACACAGACACACACACACACACACCTACACAAATATACACAGCATTCTTCTGTGTCTGAAAGAAATACATATATATCTCTTAAGGCTCTACTTATAACACCTCTAATACTCTATATCTATACTTGAGCAAAGATTTTGTTTCTACTTACTCGTGCTACTCTATATGAATCTCATCTCTATTATGACTGTGCATTTTGATACAAACACACACACATCAACACACACTCACACATATGTAACACACATGCAATCCATAAATGCCTGCATTTGGTGTTCTATATAGCCGCAAATCGGACTGCGGCCTGCCCGAGATACGCATTAAAGCGCCATCTATTGAGCGCAGCGGGCAGCAGCAGCAGCAGTTACCGCAGCCGCCTCCGCAGCCGTCTCACACGCCCCATCATCATCATCAAGCGCATCATCAGCAGCAGGCGAGCATCGGTTCGGGTTCGCTCAGCAAGCACTGGTCCTACGAGCACGTGGACAGGTATTGACCACGCCCATCTACACACACACATTCACAAACACACACAGACACACACCCGACCAAAGAACCAGTTGCAAGTACTCGTAGAGCTGTTGCTGTTGATGTTGTTGCTGTTGTTACTGTGCTAATTATAAACGTTGTTCTCAGCCTTATCGAATACTCTTCACACGGGCAACATTCTCACCGTAACTCTCTTCATCTATTTACCTATCTATAATTCTTAGCTCTCTCTCTCTCTATAACTCTATAACTCTATACTCTATAAGCGCATTTGGAGGAGAATTCCGAAACAATGTTACTTGATATATATAGAGGATTATAATTTCAATATATGAAAAAAAAGAACCGATTTCTTCAGTTATCTTCAATTATAGATCATATTTACAACATTCGGAATTCTCTGCCGAAGGCGACCTTCATATAACTCTTAACTAATCCTTACTTATGCTCTACATATATATCTGTGGCTGTCTTTAACTAATTTACTGCATCTGCTTTAATTTAAGTCCATGCCACTCTCTGTGCGTTCTATGCTAGTATGTATGTATGTATTGTTGTTGTTTGCGGCTTTCCTAATCCCACCCCAACTTATCAGTTGTACTCTTAAGTTACCCCGCACACCCCCCCACGCAACTAGAGTGCGTCGCATGCAGCGCACAGGTTTTGTCAAAACAAAAAAAAAAAAAAAAACCAGCACCAGAGGCATGTCTATAGAGCTAGTCCTGTAAAGATTTGTAACTTTTTCCCGATTTTTTCATTTTTGCCTTGTCTAATCCTTGTTGGCCACTTGCAGCGCTGGTGAATTCAATCTGGAGGAGGAGAACTTTGCGCAGCGGGATCATCACATCATTGTCGAGGTGCTAATTTCCTCCTGGTATGCGCTACTGGCCAATACGGATCTCATTTGTTATATTGTCGTGTTCATCAATCAGGTGAGCCTCCGTCCATTAATATCGTTCAGCACAATCCTTAAGATTTACTTTGCTCCTTGTAGGTGGTCAATGCCAGCCTCATCTCTTTGCCGCTGCCCATTATGGTGTTCCTTTGGGGCACACTATCGCTGCCGCGTCCCACGAAAACATTTTGGGTCACATTGATTGCCTACACGCAGGCCATTGTGCTGATCAAGTGCATCTTTCAGTTCAAATTGATTTGGGCAAACTATCACAATTTGCCCAATCAGCCGCTCGCGCCGGCCAAAATCTTTGGCGTCGAGATGAAAACCCACTATGCGGTCTATGATTTGATATTGCTACTGGTGCTGTTCCTGCATCGCTATCTGCTCAAATCACAGGGCCTGTGGAAGTCCGGCTACAAGGATGTAGATCAGCAGTTTACCAAGCCCACGGCCAGCATGTGAGTGTGTCAATAAAAACCCACTTTGCTCTTTACTTATCCAGTTGCCATCAATTCCAGCGATGATCGCGAGGATAGCGATAATATGTCACAGCCGGACTCTCGCCAGCTAAATGAGGATGCCACACAGAAGCTCAGCCTGCAGGTTAGCCAGGTCTCGCTGCCTGGCTCGCCCGAGTACAGCAAATCGGCGATCAATCAATTGGAGTAAGTGGAAGATCTGGCCTTTTATCTATGTTAGGTGGTCGAGGTTTCGGGTTAAACCTAATCGTCAAGGATCAAGCATATTATGGGCGAATTTTAAAATTTCGTAGTGTAGACATATTTCTGAGATTCCACTCGCATATGTGGAAAATGGGTGGTAAAAGATCGTATGATCAATTTTTTGTTTATCTATTTAAATTCTCATAAATTTCTCCCCTATTGTCTTATATTAATACTTATTAATCCCCATCATTGTCTGTCTTCTAGACGCACTAAGTATACGTCCTCGTTGCACAAGTTCTTCTTTAGTTTGGTGCACAAATCCCGCCTGGCCACTGATGTCTATGCGCTGATGTTCCTCTGCGATTTTGTGAACTTCTTTGTGCTGCTCTTCGGCTTTACCGCATTTGGCGTGAGTTGCATAAGTATTTTTGAACGTAAACGACTCTAAAACCTCACTAATCCCCATACAGACTCAACAAACGGAGAGCGATGGCGGCGTCCAAACCTATTTGGCAGAGAATAAGGTGCCGGTGCCGTTTCTGATCATGTTGCTGGTGCAGTTCCTGTTGATTGTCATCGATCGAGCACTTTATCTGCGCAAGGCTTTGGTCAACAAGATCATATTCCATTTCTTCTCGGTAATTGGCATACACATCTGGATGTTCTTTGTGGTACCTGCTGTGACGGAGCGAACATTCAATTCGCT
This sequence comes from Drosophila novamexicana, assembly GCF_003285875.2. Classification (NCBI taxonomy): domain Eukaryota; kingdom Metazoa; phylum Arthropoda; class Insecta; order Diptera; family Drosophilidae; genus Drosophila; species Drosophila novamexicana. The sequence continues at coordinate 1,676,454 of NW_020824787.1, read as the reverse complement.
CGCACCGCCGATTATATTCTATGTGATCAAGTGCTTCTATATGCTGCTGAGCTCCTATCAGATCAAGTCGGGCTATCCGAAACGCATTCTGGGTAACTTCTTTACCAAGGGCTTCTCGATGGTCAATATGATTGCGTTCAAGGTATACATGCAGATACCCTTCCTGTACGAGTTGCGCACCATACTCGACTGGGTGTGCATTGATAGCACCATGACCATCTTTGATTGGCTTAAAATGGAAGACATCTTCTCGAATATATATCTGATACGCTGCACCCGGCAATCGGAAACGGATTTCCCTGCGATTCGCGCACAGAAAAAGCCCTCCCTCTCCAAGCTAATAATGGGCGGCACTGTTGTTTTATTGATTGTCATCTGTATTTGGGGACCGCTCTGCTTGTTTGCGTTGGGCAATGCCGTGGGCACCTCGAATGTGCCCTATCAGGTGTCGGTGTCCATACGCATCGGTCCCTACGATCCCATATATACGACCAATAACTATGATAGCATATTTGAGATTGACTCCAAGATGTATGGCCAGATGACGAACGCGTTCATTAAGAACAAACAGGCGTTGACCTTTATAGCTGGCTACGATGCTACCGATGTGGCTGCTGTCAAGCTGGCGGGCAACTCGCCCTCACTGTGGAATATAGCTCCGCCGGATAGGCAGCGCTTGGCCAACGATTTGCGTAACAGTAAGTTGTTAACGGTTGTTTTAAGCCGAATTTGGATTATCCTTTATCAATATATCTTATAGATCACACGCTCATTGCGCGCTTTTCCTATTCGCTGACTCGCAAGGCGCCCGCCAAGGGTCTCAAGGAAAACGTGGGCGATGAGCACATCATCAAGCTGGATGAAACGTTCGCGGGACGCACTGCACTTATCAATATGCTCGACGAGACATATGAGCAACTAGAGGGCAAAGTCAATAGCAATGCCAATGAGACCACCAATGCCAATGGCGCCAGCAGTATAAACGACACCACCAATGCGAATAGCACCACCAACGCCAATGGCACCACCAATGCCAATGCCACCATCCCAGCCAAAAACGCAAGCGAGGTGGTCGTGGTGCTGCCAAGCATGATACCCAAGTTCATCAAGGTGCTCAACTCGGGTGATGCGTTTGTCGTGACTGTACTGAGTGGTAAGGAGCAGGAGTATCGACCGTTGGTTATTAAAATGCATCGCGATAATGCAACTAATGGGCTCTGGTGGGAGATACGCGATTTTTGCTCTGACAGCTTTTACATGAACACGCTTAAGGACTTGCCCTACAGCGATTGCAGCTCGGGCATCGTCATGTACACGTTTAACGACAAGAAATTCCCATCGACCTTCAGTTTTCTTACAGCGGGCGGGTAAGTAACAACTCCTCCATTAAATATCTGCCTGATATCTAATGTATTTTTATTTTATTTTTTTCCCCCCTCCCAGCATCATTGGTCTTTATACTACATTCGTGTTATTGGCCTCGCGATTCATGAAATCGTTTATTGGTGGCCAAAATCGTAAAATCATGTTTGAGGACTTGCCCTACGTGGATCGGGTGCTGCAGCTGTGCCTAGACATATACCTGGTGAGTGCTGATAAGTTATAAAAATATGAGAAATAAAAATAATTCTGTCGTTTTTACAGGTGCGTGAGGCACTGGAGTTCGCTTTGGAGGAGGATCTTTTTGCCAAATTACTCTTCCTGTATCGCTCACCCGAAACGCTGATCAAATGGACGCGCCCTAAGGAGGATTATATGGATGATGATGGCGACACCGATTCCATACCCAGTCGCATGAGCGTGCGTCGACCCGAGCAGCTACAACAACATCAATATCAACAGCAACAACAACAATAACATAGGTCTAATCTAAATGTTTGAGTTAATTAGAATCTTGTTTACGTATGTTTAGTACGTATGTTTCGTTAACGTAGGTTTCATAGTCCTTTTTTAAATTTATACAGCAATTAGTTAGATAAACAATATACAGAATACACACACACACACACACACACACATCAATACACTTACAATTAATTACAATATTTATGTAGTTAAACTTTGTCAAGTACTGCCGTGTGTAAAAAAAAACCCGTGTAAACGTTAAAGGAATTTGTACACCAACTAATTAGATAGTTAGTGCGTGTTCTATAGGGCATACAATACCTTTATGCATACTATATAGGAATTGTAACTAAAACCAACAGTCTAACTAATTTTAAGTAAGCGAAAAGTGTTGCAGTTTGTTAACTTAAAACTAAAATTGATTAGCTAAACGAATTGATAGAGAATTTGCCTAAGTTAATATCTAAGTCATATAAAAGATTAATAATATAAATAATAATAATGAGAACTCATATTCAGGGATTTTTAGCATTTTACAAATAACTTTATTGTAAAACATATAATTAAAATATGCATGAAGCATTCAACTTATTTGTGTAAGTTAAATCATAAAACATAATTAATAAATGTTTTATATTTATATATACATATATAAATATTTATATTTATATTAAATGTAATGTCTCATATATCACATGTAAATGTAATTCGTGTCGTGTGCGCAAACTTCAAATTACATCAAATATTTTCTACGTAAATATGTAATTATGTTGCCTTAGAAAACAAAACAAAAGTGAATTGATATTATGTATTGTATATGTTGAAAAGTTTGTTACGGACTTAACTATTATCATATATATATATTTATATCTGTGTGTGTTGCATATATAAAAGCGTTGAATTTATTTCTAGGCATATCATATATATCACATATTGTTTTTTATATCGTATGCAAATATCATTTGCTTTACTGCTAGACCGCAATTTCATATCAAAATGCAAGAATTATAAAACGCTTTAAATGTGTTTGGCTTCAAATCAATATCAAAGCTATCAAAGCTATTATGCCTTTATACTAAATACATATACATATGTATCTCGAATAGGCAATCTCCAATTAGCTATAGATTAAATACACACACCCAACAACAACTATACGTGCTATTTTATACATACATATTAAAACGAATAAATAAATGTAATAAACTGAGCAAACACTAAACTAATTTTTATACCAAGCAATGAACAAAATAAGCGTAAAAGTAAAACTAACTATTGCAAATAAATGTATCTATTTTTATCCTTGTAATATTTTAATTAGCATTCAAAAATCCTATGAAAAAATACTTACTATGCAAATAGAGAATCAAAATTAATTGTACTAAATTGTTATTGAATTTTTCGACTGAACCAAATTAATATGTTTTATGATGCAATCCTTACCAGATTTAGGAATATATATTCCACATAAATCTGGTCATTCTATATAATTCTGGTAATTTATGAAAATTGTTGACCTTCGGTAATTTAATTTAATTCAATACCTTAATTTATTTTCATTAACAAAAATGTAAATATGTAAATAACATGAAATCCTCGGATGGGATAGTAGACTGGATTCAGGTGATGCGCGTTGAGCAATTGCGATAGTGCGTGAATTTGATGTCTCTGCTGTCCAGGCTGTTGGCGCTCTCGTTGCTCTGCTGGCGACTAAATTTGACCGCTGGATACACCTCCTCCCACTGGGACTCGCTGCGACTTAGCACGCCGCGCCGTCGAGGGGTCGTAAAGGAGCTCTCCTCCTCACGTATTGCATTGACTGTGCTGTTGGTGGCGGCTTTGGGCAGAGGATTGTTGAGCATCTGTGTAACGCTCTTGGATAGACGTATGGACTGTATGCGATTGTAGCCACTGCCCATTGGCTTATAGCGCTCCAGTTTCGATGTTAAACGTGCCATCTCATTGCTCATCCACTCGGGTGCTCGCATGCTGAACCGACAAGCGTTGGAATTATAGTAAACAGAGCGAACCACCGACGCGGTGCTTTTATAACCATGCAGCTTGAAGGTGATGTAAGCAGGGGGCATTGGCATATAATCGATACGCCTTGGCCGGGCATTGCGTAAAGCCCTGATGCAGGGCTTTACAAGCGCAACAATTGCAAGGGCTTTCCAACCGCCCCTGCTACTGACCTATTCACTAAGCCTTGGCCAGAGATGTAACAATTTGGCCTTCATTTACCTGAAATATCGACATTTCAAATTTTTAGATTTTTGAATAATGTACCTTTTTTGCACACGTATGTTGCGGATAGAATTTCCAAAACATACTATTTATTAATTTTCGGGCTCTCACGGCATTAATCATCAATTAGGACAAATAAGGCATAGCGTCATAATTTTGCCGACATATCTCCGCCTATTACATTTTGCCGATATTAATTCTCTTTAATTTGACAAGATTGACGAAATCGGCGAAATTATGTCGTTATTCGCCAAACACAATTTTTTATAGAGATAACATTTAATTATAAACTAAAAGGACAAGAAGATGGTGGCACACATTAAAATAAAATAGAATAGGCTACAAATTCGAACTACTTTGGATTGTGGTTTTAGTTTTTGGTCAACAAGGATATGCTGTACTATGCTATGTACAAAAGCTAAATAAAGGACATCTTCTTAGGACACTTTGCAATTGTCATCGTGCAAGTGATCCCCATCGAGCTGCACACCATCCTCGGCTGTCGAGAAGACGCCGCCCTGAAGCACTTTGTTAACAGCCGCCCGCGCCAAATAGCCCGTGGTCTCTGAGTAGGGCAGCGAATAAAAGGCGGTTAGATCCTCCTGCTTGTTTGGAAGAATCTGCTGCTCCGACGACTTCGGCTTAAGCTGTATATTGTTGTCCTTACAGTACATGGCAAAGGCTTCGGCAATGATGCCATCCAAATCAAGCGCCTGCTTGAAATGCAGCTCGGGATTGCTGAAATTAAGACGAAACATTAGCGCATTGTCCCTATGCAAAACGGGATTTGGTTTACCGATTCAAAATGGTAGCCACAATGCAGAGTAGCTCGACGGTAATCTGACGTCGCTCCGGACGATCAATGCAGATGAGCGTCTCCTCAACCAGCAAGTTGAAGGTCAATTCGCCGCGACTCATGCTGGTCAGCGTGGGTGTGGCTGGCAAATGATGACCCTGCGTCAATATGCCCTGTGGCGTGCGCTGCAGAATCTCCCAGATCTTGTTATAGAAGTGCTTGGGCACGCGGCATAGGCAGCCCTCCAGCTGGCGGCGCTGTAGCGTTGTTAGTCTGAGGAGAAAAAGTTAATATTAACAATTGAAATAATTCACGAAAACACGCTTACTTTTCCTCAACGGCCCATTCACTGACAGTGAGCACCTTCTGCAGGAGAATGCGCACCTGGAACGGCGACAAATTGTCCACGTCAATGCTTTGTTGTCCAGAGATTTGCAAATAGATGCGCATGGCTTCAAGTACCCAGCCAATGCGTATTTTCAATATGCCACGAAACATGGACGGATTTGTGGCTATAAGACGGCCGCAATATAAAACCACCTCCTGCTGCAACACCGCCTGAATCACATTATATGGCTGCACGCTGGTATACATAACATTCTGAATCTCTGCGGGCGTCATCGGCTTATCGAAGACTGTCTCCTTTTGGCCAATGATGCCAACGGTTAGCTCCTTGCCATTAACCAGCACAGTGGTTATAAACGGACTGATTGAGTCTACAATGTGATGCAGCAACGAGGAACAGTAGCGCACGGCGCGCCAATAGCGCAACGAGCCTGCGCGATGATAGAGCTGCGTCAGCGCCGTGCTCACATTGAGGCCATTAACCTCAAAGTTGGAGCCCTCGCGATTGAGCAGAATGCCCCACAGTTGGCACAGGCAATAGATGGATTCAGTGTTGCGCAGCGCATTGATAATATCCGGCGTGGGCTTGCTGTCAAAGTGCTGTGAAAACTCAAAGGTTAGTCTAGGGAGCGGTAGATTATCCAACTGTTCGACTTACCGCCACGGAAATCTTCTCCTCGACATAGGTAAGGGCCTTAGGCACATCTGTCAGTGATTGATAACCTATATATTCGTGATTGATTTGTGAGAACGCATTCTCGTTGTCTGTTAGATCGCTTTGGTTCATGAAATCCAAATGCTCGATGCAGGAGCTGCTGATAAGATTCTGGAGTCGGCCAATGCGCACCTTCATACCATCGCAGTAGCCCTTCTTGAGCATGGCAAGCAGATCAAGCATTTCCTTAAACTGCGGATCACGCATGTGCTCCTCGCGTATTAGCAGGCAGACTGTGGGCCTGCCGGACAGTCGCCAGTACTTGCCCACAAATTGCAGCTCCGTTTTGATATCGTCGATCAAAAGCGCCATGTCGCGATATAAATAAAAATCGGACACCTCAAAAATTAGCGGATAGCAGAGTACGGTCATGCCGCAGATGCGATAGACTTTGCTGGTGCCGAGCGAACCAACTGGGCGCGAAGGACGACCTGAGAGGCCCACCTTATGATTGACACCCAGATGCTGATAGACTTTAATCAGCTCCGTAGAGCTCCAGATTTGCACAGGTTCCACCTGTAAGTAATATTTATATATATATATTGATTGGTAACATGAATTTTAATATATTTCTCACTTACCTCATGCGGCGTTTGGGTCTGTATGCCATAGGTGGCCATCATGGCCTGCAGACGCATGGACTCGGCGATAAGCACAATTTGCACCACCAAATCTGTGGCGGTGCCCTGTAAGGATGCGCAGAAACAACGGTAAGTAATGATATTTAAGACACAATCTTCTGGTGTTAAGCAGTTAGAAAATGCATATAGCCAATTCTTTACATGGAAAAGTAAAAAATTGTACTAGCCAAATGCGAAAATGCATAAACAATTAGCATAACAATCAATAAAACAGTTGGTGGAGAGTCAAACAGTGACAGAGAAAGGAAGGCGGGGAAAAAGGTGGAGCATACAGCACAAGAGGTATTGAGGGCTTTAAACATGCCGGAGACACAAAACACTAAAGAGAGATCGGAAAAATAACTGGTAACAAACTGTACAGAAATATATTACTTACAGCTAGTTTAAATTAATTAAATTAATAATCATTAGTTCAGGCAATTGTGTATTAGCAAATTGTACATTTATAAAGAATAATGTTTGGCTTTATGACAAGGCTGCAAGCCAGTTTTAAGCCCATCCGGTTCGAACCTGGAATTCCCATTAGAGTAAAGTAATTATACCCATACGTGAACTCAACCCGTTTCCCGTAACAACTACCCGTACTATAACATTTTTTTAAAATAGTTTGCTTAAAAGTTACTACATTTACAAGTGTTATTTTTTTTTTTATTCTTTTTGAAAGAAGATTCTAGTGGAAAATTGACTAAAATTTGTATAAATTGTTCGAACCAAAGCCTAAAAACTGCGAGCGACATCATTTTTTGTGGGTTGCAGCCTTGATTTATTTAGTATATAAATGAAACAGGTAATATTAATCCCAAATTTTGAAAGTTTTTGCCGTTTGAAGTGCCAATTTGTTGACTAGAGATGAGATTCTTAGCTCAGGACCCGCACAGTATAACCACTAATTACCTGCATTGCATCCAATATTAGCGGTACGCGTCTTTTCTATTTCATTTTTGGGTTTTTTAGTAGAAAAATAAATATGTATATGTACATTTAACAATGGGCATTTAATTAAGGGAAACAATTTCATTTAATTTTTGCAACTATTTTTTTTTTTAGCATAAATTTGCGGACTATTCTGCTAGTTTTGTTGAAGTATTTGCTTCCCGCAAAAAAAAAAAAATAAAATAAATTTAAAGATTATGTAGCAAATAAAAAAAATCAAAAAAATATTAATCAATTTTGACTAACAATTAATTGCTTGCTTTGGTGGTTAAGTACAATCGGTTAAGGAACAAGAAGCCAAACTGAATGCTACGTAGAAGTGAAAGAACCCAAGATCTGGTGAACCATTACTTACAGTGCCCGGTTTAGCCTATGTATAGAGCGTGTGTGGAAACAAAATATGCAGTAGATTTTTTTTTTATAGACAAGAAACAGTACCGAAAAGAGTAAAGAAAATACTTTTGTTTTAGATACAAGTAAGCAAGGGTAATTAATTTAACTATGTACAATAAACGCAGCCATTGTATTTTTAAATGTTTCTTTTCTGTTTTTAAAAAGCAACTAAAAGGCATAAGTATTTTGAATGTGTGTGTGTGTGTGTGTGTATGTATCCCGGCAGGAAATGCTGTGCTCTACGTTGAGATTACTTTTGGTACATCTGAAATATTCGAAAATCTCAACTCTGTTTAATTTATTCAAGTTTATAAACCTGGCAATAAAAACGACAGTTATAGATGAATTTATTCATTACCTAACGCTGAAAAAGTCATGAAGAAATTACACTAAGTATATTCAGATCCAGATTAAAGAAAAAAAGTTCCTTCTTCTGAAAGGGTTATAGAATGTGTGTGCTATGAGTTTTAAATAAAAATCTATAAAAAAAAAACCCTGCATCATTTCAGACCTGCTTCTCTTAGATAGTTTGCTCTCTTTTAATCATTCGAACCGCAATATACAAATTCCTGCAGGGATGGATCGAAATAATGTCATATATATATACTATACTATATACATACGCATATTTTCGATCAGTGCTTAGTGTGTGTGTGTCGCGAAATAATAAAATTTGGATAAAAAATGTGCAAAACATCTTAAAACAAAAAAAAAGCGCTTCTTTTTTTAACATAAAAGTTTTAATTTTGACAATAGATCGATAGATCGATCAGATTGAGTGCGAGTAATTTGTTGTATAGGAATTCGGGCTACTTACTTTGTGTTTATCATCGAAAGCTTTGCCCTGTTTATAATATTGTATGCCAACCGATAGAATTACAAATGTTTGGGGTTTGTTTATGGGTTGTGGGTATATATAGTTTTTGGTTTTGTTTTGGGTATTGGAGCAGTAGTAGTGTAGTAGTAATTGTTGTATATATGTGGTAGTAGAGAATGGACAAAATATATATATATATATATTCATATATGTATAAGTAGTATTAAACAGCCAATTCAATTACTTAACCCAAAGTATAATAGAAACTAAAGAAACATTACAAATTAAATCGAATACCAATTAGACAGCGAACACACAGCAGACACAGAAACGCAGCAGCGGCGCCGGCAGTTAGCTGAGCCCTTATCCCCCGGTTCAGTGGTATATATTAATGTATACTTTTGTATAGCCCCTAACACCCAGTTACCCGCACCGCCCACAACTCACCTGAAAAGCCGAATAACGACCGGCGCGTCGTGGTCGATTATAGCTGGGCAGATAGCGTCTGATCGGATCCAGTTCGTTGATGTGTAGCAGACCAGCGGTCAGCAGCTGGGCAATGATGAAGAACGACTGACCCCACAGGAACAGCGACTGGGATGGCGCACGCATATAGGAGCCCTCGCCATCTGGCGCATAGTACATGGTGACCACTGGATCACCATTGGCATCGGTGTGCAGGCAGCGGCGCAAATCATTCTGAAACTCCTCAATTTGTTCATTGTTATTCTTAAAGACACCATCGATGATCATCGATATGAAGAACAATGGCCACTCGCACTCAAGGCCCTCAAACTCCTTCAACTCGCCGGCCTGATAGTAGCGACGCGTTTTGTCCTCCGGTTTGCTAAGAAAACCATCGCGTGTAAAACGCTTGAAACCCATTTTGCTGCGCAGCCGATTGACCACGTTCTGTTTGGTCTGCTCCACCAAGCGATCTTCATGCGAGGCAAAGGCTGGGAAGGAGAGCGTCAACAGCAGCGATGCATCCACGCCCTGAAAGCGAGAGGGTTTTACACGTTCGGATACATGTCGTAATTGTTAAATAAGCACACACCTTCGAGCTGGACTCACGCGGCAACATGGTCTCAAAGATGCTGCGATTACGATTGTGCGCATCAATGTCCACGTAGACGACGCTCCAGGAGGCGCCTTTCTCGCCGAACAAGTTGCAGCCATTGATGGCCTCCAGCGCGGACTTGGCCATGCCTAAAACAAAATACACTAGCATGGGCCAATATCTTCGCTTAGAGTGGACTTACCTATAGAAGACGCGTGTATTTCGGGTGTGCCATTGTTGTACTTGGAGCCACGCTCCCACATGCCAAAATCGGGGGTGCGATAGGCTCGCTCCACATAGTAAACCAGATTCTGCACAAAGGCCACCTCATCGTGTGTGTATATGATCTGCAGGCCCGAGGTGATCATCTGCACTAGAAAAAGCAGATACAAGGAGACCTGTAAAAAAGCAAATGGTGAGTTAGAGGATTAGGTATGCCGGAAAAAAGCTTCTGAATACTCACGCAATCAATTTGCAAATGATTGTAGAACTCATCGGGATAGATCTTTTCGCCCGTGTGCAATTGGAACTTGCTATGCAGCGCATGCTGATTCGACTGACGCTGCTTGAAGAGCTCCACGCGCGATGCCTGCTTCACCCAGCACTCCAGAATGCCGCGCATGCATTTGACCGTGCTCTGGCCGAGCTCATATGACTTGCCGCGATCATCATCGATGCGTCTGTACGCCTGATACAAGCTCCAGACAGCAGCAGCACAATAGACACTGTCACGCACCGATCCCACCACCTGATCGGTGCTCATCACCGGAAACAGGCCTGTGATGGGGCTCTGATAGCGCAGCAGCTGGCGTTTAACTACAGGAGGGGGAAAAATGTATTGAAATATGATTAATATAAAAGGATTATAGCTTGAACCAACTCCCTGCTTTGTAACTTCATAAAGCTGGACCATGTTTCCAATATGGGTAAGTCATATATTTTTAAACTTTTAATTAAACGCCCATTTTACTGAAAATATTGTGAGTCATAAATATTTTCATATACAAGGTTCGGGCTAAATTTGAGTCCAAAGGTTCTTATACTTTGGACCTAGGTCTTACTCACGGTTCTTTTTTCATACCATGGTGCTTATTTTGGTTTTTGTTTATGGTTCGCAATTAAGACAAAGTTAATATTTTAAGAAAATCCTTTGTCCAAGGCAATTGGACTATTCAAATATATAGATCTAACATACTCTTTAAATACAGAGTGCTAAAACTTGATTAGTCAAGTGTCAATGGCTTCAGCAAGCACATGCTGTGCGGCTTTGTTGACAAATGCAAATAAACAAACCCCAAATGTTTGCTTTGGAGAGAGCTAGAGAGACAGAGCGAAGGGAGAGAAGCCCCGAGAGCAACATATCGAGACGCTAGTAAAATGTGTGCCGATATTTTGCAAAATGCTTATAAATAGAATCAAAGACGCTACGCGATGAGACGCAGCGTCGTGGCAACAATTGATGCTAAATTGGCTGCCCTACACAGACGCCTCCAAGGTTATATAAAGTGAGCGCAATGCGAGAAAGATTGGTGGTTCCGCCTAATTACGCTATTTACCGATGCCATAGTATATGTCCAGCTGCTTGACTGTGTCTTCGTAGTTGATGGTCTTTAGAAATTGATCCAGATTGATGTCCTCCAAACTGTTGTGTCGACCACTTGTCGATATGCCACTGTCTGTGGCTCCTCCGACAGCGCTACCGCCAGGTGTTGTAACTAATAGGCCGAGCCTGTAGAGAAATGTGATTGACATGTTAGTAGTAATATTGAAATAATTGTATTTGATTTGAATACGCACGATTTCGGCACATTACGCATTGTAGTTGACTTCAATTACACGTGATTTGTGGCTTTAATTACCAGCATTAATTGAAAAATGTATACGCAAAAGAAAACTATACCCTTCAAGAGTCAAATGCGAAATGCAATGAGACCAGTTTCTCGAACAGAGATGTGTTCAGTTAAATTAAGGTGGCGGCTTTTTCAGATAAGCTGTGTGGTTGAGTGTGACGTCAGAACTTTTATAAACATATTGCATGTAAATTTGTGTGATATGGAATTAGTTAGCTAATAATCAAAATAAGCAAAAAACAATTAGTGTAAATAAAAATATTAATATATCTAAATAAATGATAAGTGCAATAATTTTGCAATTAAGAGCAAAGCGTCCTCCTCTCTCTCTCTCTCTCTCTCTCTCTGTCTCTCTCACACTCGTAGCACACTGTTAAAGGTGAGCTGTAAGCATAACCTTGTGATTTCTTAGCATTTATCATTGTATGGTCACCCTGTCTTTAGAACAGCTGTACGAAACAGCTGCTGGTTCTAAGCAGGTTTTAGTGTTTTTTTCTTGGCATGTCGCACCTTTGATGGACGGGCGCAGGCAGCTGCTGTCGCTGTGTCTGTCGTTGGAATTAACTAAATCATAATCATCATCTATCAGCCGACAAGTGAGATCATCGCGCAAGCACTGCCCATTGTTGGCCGTGAAATGCAGCCGTTGAAAATGTGAGCATCGTCTAGAAAGTGTGTGAGCCAACGAATGTACTTAATAGTCTTATAAAGATGCTGCAACTGTTAATACTCAATGCGCTGCTTATGCTGACGCTGCAGCTGTGCCAGAGTCTTGCCCAAACGAACCCGGACGCAACGAAGCATACGCTGACGTTGCCCAATTTGCCGTCCGATCATCTCGTACGCTACCTCAACACGTTTCCCAAGCTTAAGCGCCAACTGCTGTCTGTTAATGCAACAACCAGAACGGAATCTCGTGCCTGCTGGGGGCATGAACGTAATTGCAGCGCCGAGGCGCGTTTTCAGACGCCCCACTGTCCTGGAGACCACACCGGCTGGGTGCAGAGCAAGGAGGCGCAGGTGCAGACCTTCTACTATCAGGCGGACTTTGGTTTTATACAACAGCAGCTCGCCGAACTGATGCCCCAGTGCTTGCCTAAATATCTGACAGACTCATCGCTAGAATGCACTCGGTATCTACGCTTCTGTCGTGGTCGAAATTTGCTCATCGATCTGCGCGATCTGCCGCAGCGTAAGGAGCGCATTCGCTATCATATGGATGTGCTGAAGCCCGGCCAGATTTTGGGTCATTGTGAGCTAAATCGCACACGTCTCAATAGCGAAATGGAACACATTGGTTCTGCACTTCAATCGTGGGGACCGGAGCTGCGAAATTTCGATGTGCTGCCGCAGCCGCTGCTGGAGAGTGGCGCCTGTGATCTGGTTTTGAATGTGCCCACATTCATCATGAAAATCGATGCCACGTACAATATGTATCATCATTTCTGTGACTTTTTCAATTTGTATGCCTCGTTGTTTGTGAATCAATCGCATCCGGCTGCGTTTAACACAGATGTGCAGATAATCATATGGGAGACTTATCCATATGATTCACCGTTCCGGGATACCTTTAAGGCATTTACACAGCGACCTATTTGGACGCTGAGCGATGTGCAGGGCAAGCGTGTATGCTTCCGGAATGTCGTGCTGCCGTTGCTCCCACGCATGATCTTTGGACTGTTTTACAATACGCCCATTGTAAGTGCTTGAAGTTTACCCTAATGCCCATCAAAATCTAATCCATAATGTCCATTGCATTTATAGATTCAGGGCTGCTCCAACAGCGGTTTGTTTCGCGCCTTCTCCGAGTTCATTTTGCATCGCCTGCAGATACCCTTCGAGCCGCCACTGCCACAGCGTAAGCTGCGCATAACATATTTATCGCGTCGCACAAAGTACAGACAGGTGCTCAACGAGAATGATCTGCTAGCCCAGTTGGAGGCTAACGAGGAGTACGTTGTACAGCGTGTCTCATACGAACGGTAATTTTTTATTTAAATATTCCTTCAGCTGTAGTTAACTTTTATTTACCTACATAGTCTCTCCTTTACCGAGCAATTGGCAATCACGCGAAATTCAGATATACTGATTGGCATGCATGGGGCTGGGCTGACGCACCTTCTCTTTCTACCCAACTGGGCATGCCTGTTTGAGCTGTACAACTGCGAGGATCCCAATTGTTACAAGGATCTGGCACGTCTGCGTGGCGTACACTATATCACCTGGGAGCAAACTGATCTCGTATATCCCCAAGATGAGGGTCATCATCCGGAGGGTGGCGCGCATGCCAAGTTTACAAACTATCGTTTTGATGTGGATGAATTTGTACATCTAGTCGCTCAGGCGGCTACAAAAGTGCGCGCCCATAAGGATTTCCCTCAGTCGACAACCACAACTCAGCATAATGAGCTTTAGTTTAGTTTAGCGCTTTGTGATTTGTTTAACCAATGCATTTATTTATTTAAACTTGAAATGGTATTATCGATACAATTATATCGACTATCGATAACATGTATATGGCGCGAACTTTCAATGTGGCAACTCAATTGATTAATTGAAATGTGATGTGGCAACGCTTGCAAATCAAAAGTATCGACGCAGTAAATAATCGACCAATATTACTATCGATGGGAATGTACGCTGCACTGTGGCAACTCTTGCAAAATCATATGTTTTTTATATGTTTGCGGCACAATTGGAAGTTTACGTGAACTGCAATTTAAGCCCAGCTACTTAATTATGGTTGGTGCAAGTGCTCTAGAGTCTGGCTATAATCAAATCTACCACTATGATGTGTACGTTACATCGGATAAATGTTTTCCATCAGCTCCGCTACACATATTTCAAAAATACATGCAGCAAAAGGCTTGTAGTCCCCACACGGATGTCGCATCTCTGATAAATATTCCAGATAAGGATTCTTGGAATTCCCTGCGAGCTGGCCTGCATGTAATGACTGCAATATTACCGACATTGATAGGCATCACGTTATCGCAGCAGCTTTGCCAACATTTGCCATTGCGTTCAACGCGACGCTTTCTAATGGAGTTCCTGCTGATTGCCACGCCCACAATATGCAGCAATACGGTGACCAGTGATTATAATGAATATTTTTGTGCGTTAGCTGCCATATTTATTGCATTTCTGCTTTGGCACTCTGGCATTTGGGGCAGAGCTTCCGCAGCCGCGACTAGTCACTGTTACAAGGTTGGTCAGAGGCCTTCGGCTATTACGCTGGTGCGCTCTACGGCGTATGTGTGCACTGGTTGTGCCATTTTGGCAATTGATTTTAAGGCTTTTCCCGTTGAATGGCGGAAGAGTCGTAGATATGGAGCATCATTAATGGATGTGGGCATTGGCATGTTTGTCATGACAATGGGCGTGGTATCGCATCGTTCCCGGTATTTCGGTGATTTGAAAAGGCAGTTTCGAGTGGTGGTGCAATTGCTGGCGCTGGGCTTGTTACGCACTGCTATCATCACAATGATAGACTATCATCAGGATGAGTACGAGTATGGCCAGCATTTGAATGCGTTCTTTTGTTTGGGATTCACAAAACTCCTTGGCAGCATTGCCAGTCTGTTGGCTCGCTCCAATCAGCAACTACTTCCGCTATCTATGGGTGAGTATGCTGTTTATCAGTGCTTCAGCTCTAGTTAAACCTATTTTCAACAGCTATTTTGGCGCTCCACGAGTTTCTGTTGCAGCTGGGTCTCTCGGACTTTGTCATGTCGGATACGGATCGCGTTGGCTTTCTACGAGCAAATCGTGAGGGCCTTAGCGCTCTGCCTGGCTGCGTAGCGCTTTATCTGGTCAGCATATGGGGTGGCGAATGGTATAAGTTCCAGGATAAGCTTAACTATAATCAGTTCATTGCCAAGCTGCGCAACATGTTGCTCGTGGTCATTACAGCCTGGACGCTAGTGTTTGTCAGTGTTCAGCTGTTTGGGATAGCGCGTGTGACCTTTAACGCGGGCTATGTGCTGTGGTCGTTCAGCGTAGGCGCGACAATGCTGTTTCTCTACTCGTTCCTGTTTGAGTTCTGTCTGATGGTGCCAACAGCGGAGCCGGTTGAAGACAAAGCCGATGATTCATTAGCAGCTGACCCTAAACTAGCTAGGCCATCACGTTTGCCTGCCTTTGCGGAGGCAATTAATATGAACGGTTTAACCTATTTTATGCTCTCGAATCTTCTCACGGGCCTTGTCAATTTAACGCTGGAGCCATCAAAACGTAGTAGTGCAGAATGTGTTACAATCTTAATGCTCTACATGTTGGCTAGCACCGGTACGGTCTATGTGCTATTCCGCAAGGGTATTCGGATTGCCTAGCGGCAGCTGTGATAGTATTTAAAGAATAGATAATTTAAAGAAACTGAGATAATTAATGAAAGTAATATATTTTTTATAACAAAATATTTTTATTTATCTTATACGAATCTATTCCTTCAACTTGCCTAATTTATTTCGCAATTTTTAAAATTTAGTGGCTATCCGCACCATATAGATGTTAAAAAATAATGATTATAAAAACTATTTTGTATAAGCTACAACACGTTAAAAACGTCTATTGTAATGCACATAGGCGTACAGAAATTTCGAATAGCTATGCTTCAACCCAAAATATCAAATATTAATATTATCTGTGCCTCCAATCTCTAGTAGGTCGACAGCGATTCGAATGGCATGACTTGGCCGTTGGGCATGACCAGAAAGAGGATGACTGGTTCTTTGGCACCCGACATTTTGCAAGGGGCACGTTCCACATCCGAGTTCTTGTAAACCTCGTAGACGTGGCAGCCATTGTCGGAACGCATCAAGCGCGTCCACAGCCATTTTTGTCCGCAATCATGCAGCTTGGTTTTTAGGTGACGATATGCTATGGAGCAGGTCGAGAGCGAGCGCTTCAGGCGCTCCGGTATGGTTGGGCCGCCAGCGACCTGGCGAGTATCGCTCACCGGATGGGCAAAGTCCACGCGTGGCGTACGAAGTCGTGGATAGCTCACGGGCTTGCCTATGGTACACTTGGATCTCTGACTGGACGTTCTTGGTGGAGTGCAGGATACGGTTGGCGATTTACACTTCGTCGTCGACTTGGCACTGGCATATTTACTCAAACTGCTGTTGCTGTTGCTCTTAGCCACCCCGCCTGTTCCGCTGCAAACGGAAGAGCCACTGACCTTGGGACACAATGCCGGACAAGCTGTCGCCTCCGCTGTCGGAGCAGAAGCCAAGCTTTGCCCTGCAATATGGAAATTCAATTTATATAGCAAGCAAATCTATGTGTATCTGTGCTTTCATTACGCATGGCAGCCATATCGAGCTTGTGGCATATTTTGGTTGCGCCTGAGTAGTACAGAATGCGATCCAGCGCCGACATTATGACCTCATCCGGAAATGGGCCCAGTGCATCATTGAGCGGCGAATGGTTTGTCTGCTTGTTAAAGCAGGCGACGACCTTGACGGAGCAGCAGCTCATTAAAAAGAAATAGGTAGAGAGAGGAGATTTATATTATTGTTCAGCCTATTTCTTAGTTATAACAGTAATTGAATTTTATTACTTCGGGGTTTACGAAAGAGCTTGTTCCGAAATATATGAATGTCACACTAAATTTAAGGGGCTGGGCTACTCAGATACACATACGCACACACACACACACAAATCGGGCAACAATAATGTCCAGTTAAGCGCACCCCGGCTCCCCGCAGGCAGATGTCAAAGGTGCGATATCCGGCTTAGCGCTGGAGCCTTCGGTACAGACTCTAACGCGTAGGCGTCACAAAAGATAAGATTTCTATTAAGGAAATGACAGAAATTGCGCGCATTGTGTGTCCACAGACATAGAGTCAGCTAAAGGTCCTTTTGGATGTCAGGGGCAGAGCGGGGGAAAAGCAGGATATTTAATTTAATGACGCAAACAAAGCTGAAGTCAAGGATAGGCCATGGGGCAAATGCCAAGATGAACGCTGCGGGATGGGTGAATGGGGCGCAAATGACCAGTTCTTCGGGTGAGTGTATTACAGGGTATATCAGCTATATTCCAAATATCCAAAACGAAACAATTTGTTTAAAAAATTATTGATTAAGTTTAATGGAGCTTAACTTTAAAACTTTAAAAAAGTCAAGGGATTGCCACAAAGTAAAAGTAATTCCATTCAGAATGATATAGATCCTATAAAACAGATCATATTTAATTTATTTAAGGGATTGATCAAATAAAAAAATAAAAATAGTTTCCTTATATGTGAGGTAGATCTCACAAAACATAACTATTGCAGTAGTTTAATAGTTTCATTGAATTGATCACATCAATAGAGTTGGAGGTTTATTTAAATTATAATATATATATTTTTTATAATACATATATATTTTTTTGATTAATTATACTTTTTATAGAAAAAAACTTCTTAAATTGTTAATAATTTATTTATTTTCAAAAGTTGTCCTTGCGAGTAAGAGCATTTGAAATTCGCCATGTTCAAGTTTATTATATTTGATGGATATTTTTTTTGCTTCTTGATTGTGTTCGTCCAATGTAATTACAGCAACAGTTTCCGCTGTTGATGCGCCTTTGGCAAACCTGATGCGCTTTTAATGCTATATCCTGGCCCAGGACGTCAGCATTTCGTGGCTGAATGTTATCTGATTTGTCCGCACAAATGCAATTTCCTGCAAACGCAACCCTTTCTAGCCCGGACAATTTACTCTTGTATTGAGTTAATAGTTTTGAAGTCAACGTTAACATATTCATCAAGGGGGAGAGCTTGACACAGTAATGGATGTTGTACGTGGCTGGAGCCGGGCGGGCACACCTGTTCGCACATATTGGGGGTGGCTTTATCATTGGCTTTGATGACAGATTATTTTCATTAGCAAAGCGACGCCGTTGTCCATTTGGGCAGCACGTGCCGCATAAAAAAAATGACAGAAATTCCGTAAAAATTATGAAACGTTAATTATTACGTATTTTCATGTTTTGTTAAACATGACAAGGAACACACACTCACACAGAGACGGACATGAACTCCCCAGCTGATTGATGTGGCCAAATAATAATTCCTACTCTTTTCCAGCTGCCAATTTGCTGAGTTTGTAGTATGCGCTGCAAATCGGATTTCATTCAGATTGCTTTTACAAAAAAAAAAAAAGGAAAATAAATAGATAGCAAGTGTGTGTATGTGTGTGTGTGTGTGTGTGTGTGTGTTTATTGTATGCATATGCATAAATAAAGCCCATATGTATGTGTATGGGTGAGTGGGTGTGTGTGTGTGTGTGCGTGTGTATGTATGTGTGTGTGAGTGGGTGTATGGGCGTCTCAATCACTGTGAAGAGGCTTAGTGCGCACCCTGGGGAAATCGCTTAAGCCGTTCATAATGAGTATTATGACTGCGCCCGTCTGCCTGGCTGGTTGAACGCGGAGTCTTTGGCAACAAAAATGGCATTGAAATTCGCCAAAAACAACAATCATAACCGGAGGCAGGCATAAAATGGTACAGCATTTGCAAACCAACTGTACGATATACCATTGTCTTCCATAGCTCTTTATCTTTTTTTTTTTTTTATTTTAGAATTATTTTCATAGCGAGCTGGAAAAGTGCATTCAGACAAGGACCTCGGCTAACAATAAACATTTCCAGCACTCCTAAAATACACCAGATATTTTTATACTCCTTTTAATTTTGTCAAGGAGGTAGAAGGTGGACCGAGCCTCTGTTGCAGGATGGATCACTATATCATATAGCTGCCTTATTAATAATCTGTCAAAAATTAAGTTACGGTATGAACAACTTTTGTTTGCTTACCATCCATATATCCATAACATCCCAACATCGATTATAACATTCAACTTGTTTGCGGGGCAACAACAGCTTATATCAATCCGAGCAGAACTCATGCCACAGCATAAACAAAATGCTTATCGAACGGAATTTTTATCGCAGTTTAAGTGTCATGGCAGCAGGAAGCACCGCAGGATAACAGAATGGAGAAAGAGATAGATATTGAGTGAGACAGAGTGAGAGAGAGAGAGAGAGCGGGCGATTCTCTGCAATTTGTAGGTACAATACAAACACCCATATTTGTCGAATGGTTTTTCAATGCTTTTAGCAAGCAATTGCGCAATTTGTCATGCAATCGATGCGAAGCCAAAAAAGTGTTGAGTGAAAATAAGAAAAGATGGAAACTGTGTGGAAAAGTCAGCCAGACAGAGCCAAGTGCAATGGGCAAGGATACATGAAGGAGCCGGAGCTGGAGCTGGAGCAGCAGTTGCTATGCGAACTCAACTCAATTGCGTCGCTGTTAAATCGTGTGGAAGCTGATATGATTATGCGTGCCCATGGCTACCAGCCATGGCCAACGAGGCCAGCCGCTGGCCGTGGGGCATGCAACATGCGGCAAGTGCAGCAATTAGTGCCAAAGAGATATTCGTCTGTGCATTACAGCTCATACCCCGGTTCACTTTAAGGCTACTCAACAACAATCAACAATCGCATTATGTGATTTGAAAAACCTAAGCGCTCTACTTAGTGCCTGGGAAATGGATGCTGGAAAACCTTAAACCAAAGGCACAAACATTAAGAAGATTAATTCGCAAAAGCTGTTGTTGTTGTTTCCCCTCTCTCTCTCGCTCTGTCTGAAATCTGTCTCAGATAACGTTATGCATCATTGTGTCAAGGAATTGACAAATCTTTGCCCAGGCAGCAAAAGAAAAGAAACAGGAAAACGCCCATTGTAACGTCGAAGATTGAATATCCTTTTTTATCACATGTCATAGAAGTGGTTTATACCTTTGCTAAATTCGTTTTGATATGTTCTTGCCGATAGCTTACCTCAATTTTGAAGCTCAACTTTGTTAAGTTTGTTCAAGATATATATAAAAAAGGAAATGTTTTCCATACAACTGATTATTCGACTTAAATTTAAGATATTCCATATAAATACAGTGTGAAAGAATTCGTAAAAACAAGCTCTTAAAAAAAATTAAGTCTATTAGGCAAAAACTTAATTTTCGATAACTTAGTGGTCCAAGATTATCAAGAGACTGACATGCGGACGGACATATATATGTATATATATACCTTATCGTTTATTTATTGTGCGTTTCACATTTCTTGACAAAATTCAAATGCCCTCTATTAGGGTATACAAAAAAAAAAAACGGTCACTGAAAAGAAATTGAAACAATTTCGTATGTCTTGAGTTGAAATGCGAAACTGGAGCAGCAAACCCACTTGCCTAGCGCATAGATTCGGCACTCAAAAGCAATCATTAAATCACAAAGATTGCCTATGTGTGTGCTCGTGTGTGTGTGCACCCATTTTACAACAAAACAAATGTAAGACGTTTGATAAACTCCACAAAAAAAAAACAAGTAAACATATTTGTAGTCGGCTGTAATGGACTGCTTTATGCTCGTCCAGAGTCCAGCAACAGCTTAAATTGGGCTATCTGCCAAATTTGTTAAGAAATATCGAATTTTCCGAGTATTTTGGGATCCATTTTTAGAAGAACTTAGCAGTAGAGCTTATTTCAATAGCTTTGAAATTGTGGCAAATCTAGATTTTGGCCCATTGGCCAGCCCCTAGAGGACAAAGTTTCATGTCTAAAAAAAAAAAATACTTTAGTGTGAACAGAACGAATAAACTTTTTTTACTTCTTGAAGGAGTATAAAAAGCAAAACAACGAGAAAAAACTGAAATTCGCAATAAAAGGATGTGAGACAGGACGTTGCCCTGCTTTGCACACACACACGCACACGCACACACACACTCTTCCACAGCTAACCCTCCTTTGGGCCTGCCGCCGCCCGCTAGCGCATTTAATAAAGCCCAAATGGAATGACTCGCCTCGTTTTTTATATTTTTTTTTCTCCTTTTTGCCACAGCAAAGTCAGCAGCGTAACCGCAACACGTTAACGGTTTCGGTTTCACTCTGTGATTTACAACAACAGGCGGAACACCCCGAATGGGGCTGTCTTAGGGGTATTCCGTGTGCGTTCATGTGTGAAAAGTTACTTGGGGGAGCAGACGGCAGGCAGCAGGCAATGCCTTGAAGTCAATTCGAGTCCAGGACATATTCTTGCTGCCGTTGCATTTGCCGGCGCCTTGTTGTATGCAACAGAAAGTTTCGTACTCTTACTCCAAATGAGTGACAATGGGATCCGCTGTGAAAATCGAGTCCATAAGATATTAAAAGGGATTTGTGTTGGACTTAACAATAGAATAAGTATTTTTTTTTTTGTTTTTTGTTTATTATTAATTGTAAAATCTGTACAATCATAATTTATACCTTAACAATACATGCAAGGGAAATTTTATTTAGAGCCGAACCCCATCACGCCTTATAAGGATTTTAAAGAATAAGTAGTATTGCAAATATTCACAAAAGTTTAATTAAAATTGATTGCATAACAACAGTTTTTTTTTTTTTTTAACATTTGTTTGCTTTATTTCAATTTTGTTGTCATTAAATTAAATTAAATTTATATGAATATTTACAATAATACTTGTTCTAATGTTAAGTCGAATATAAACATTTACAAGGGTATATAAATCGATTTGGGAGATCGATTGGATGAGAACTTAACAATCTCCTCCGCGTTCGGACTCCTCCGCCAATTCGAAGCCTTTTTAGAAGGCGTCTATCCGACCGATTAGGATGGTTTCCCAGTAAAATTGAAATTAAACAAACAAAAATGTTAAGTACCCCTGAATTTGCAGACTGCAGGTTTTTGGGCCTATTAAAGCATTTGACCTTTGGCTTGCCCGTTGCTATAGATACTTCTATATAATTGGTGGAAATTAATGGACTAGTTTCTATAGAACTTTGAATACATTTGAAATTAACTTATGCAAAAAATGGAAAAATGTTTGCTTTTACAAGATAATAGTTTCATAATTTTCGCAAAATATCTCAAATTTCGTATCGGACTGCTGGCAATAATAAATTGCCTTTTTACGAACAGTTGATTGCAAATCAAGTTTTTCTAATAAAATAAAATAAAAAGGGTATTTAGTGTATTAAATGAAGCCGTTTTTTTTTTTCGTTTCGAATATAATGATGTTTGGTATTTAAATTTGTATCATGAGCATTTTATCTATAGCTCCGGAAGTGTTTAGTATTAGAATCAATTCGCCTAGCAGGTACAGTCAACTACAGTCATCTCTAGACTCATGACTGCACATTTTCATTTCATTAAATTCATTTAGACAGGAAGCTTACCACGTGCCCGCATTGATAAGAGAGGGGACGTTGTCGCAGCAACGTGACCCCTGCTCAGCCCCGCCCCTGGCATACTTCAAGTGTTATCAGGCGGACAGCATCATGCATATATTAAGAGTAGATTGGCTTGGCATTCATGAACAGCTAATAGAAATGTCTGGCAGTTAATTTAGCGTCATGAAGTCGTTCAATATTGGCAAGAAAGAAAAAGAAGAAATATATATGAAAATTGTTGCTATGGAGCTGAAACTTTCAAGTGGGTAGCAATTGGGGAGGGTTTTACCCAAAGCCCAGAAAATACAACGCTTAGTTTAAGTTTTTATTGGGTTTTGCTGTATTTATATTAATTGTAGAAGATGTAGACTCTAGAGCTATATAAAACTATAAGTGTCTAAAAATGTTGGTACTAAGCTTGCTTCCTTAGCTGAACTTTTCGAAGTTTTTTCATTTCTTGGGATGTGATAGTGGAACGTGCCAGCCCCTCGAACATGGCAATGCGTGCCTCCAAATCTTTAACGATAATCCTACATTTGTTGACATTCTCCCGTTTGATTTCGACTGCTTCCACGGTCTCGTCATAATCGTGCAACAGCGCTGGCTTATAGAGCAGGCCGCATTTCACATGCAGCGCCCTTATCTGGGCCGTTAGGCGGGCATGCTGCAGCTTCGCCTCGAGCAGCTCGTCACGCAATTCGTTTTGCCTCCTGATCTTACGGCTCAAATTTTTTTTGTGACTGATCAACGTAATCGATATCATGCTCATCTTTTCCCTTATAAAGGCCAACTGATGCACATGCTTGGTAGAACGATCACGCATTCGGTTCAAATCCCGATTGCGTTCTGTATTAACGATTTTGGGTTAGTTAAGATTATGCTTAATATCTTTGATAACTGCCTTTAATTACCTTCAACCTTTGTGCCCAGGGCTGTTACATCGCGTTGTGCATTCAAAAATTCATCCATGGTCAAGTCTGGTGTGATTTGATCAAAGTTGCGTTTGCGCTAAGAAGGAAACCAAATGTACCAAAAGTATTCGATTATTTTTGAATGGTTCAGGAATGAACGACTATAAAAAATTTACACTCTAAGCGTCGGCCTAAAAATTGCAGTCTAATTGCGAGGTATCGATGGACATTAGGCTGTTAGATGGGATGAACTAAAGGACGGACGGACAGGAAGACATGGCTATATTGATTTATTATACACTACATTTATCAGCAATTTGTGGAAGTTGAATAAAAGTTGAAGATGACCCACCTCGATCACTCTGCCTAGCGTATGCTGCCTGGTTATGAGCCAGAGACGATTATCGCTAATCTCATTGCGCATGGCTTGCATTTGCCGCAGCTCATGTTCGACAATGCGAGGCAAAAACTGTAGATCCTTGCGCGACAGGGTATTACGAATGCGGTTTTCCAGTAATGCGACTGTTGAAAGCGATATATTTCGCACATGATTCATATCCATTGTCACGCTGGCCAATAGCATATTATTACGTTTTTTGGTTTCATCAGCTTTTTGTTTTAAATGATCCAGCATATACAAAGCGTGCCTCTGTCGCCTAAATTCCTCCTCTTCCGCTTCGCGTGGCAAGGGTTCAAATACACGAAATTGACCAACGCGGCGATAATATTCGTACATTTTGCTGCATAGATCTTGATTAAATTGCTTGGCGGCCAGGCAATCCGCAATGATTCGATGTAGATCTCTGATCACTTTATGTTTATCCAGCTTGCTAGCGAGCATTGCATCGGGATCAACATACTCGGCAGCATTGACAGCATCGTCGATAGCTTTGTAGACAAAATCTATACAAATTTGTCGATTCTCGCGTTCCAGGCGCTGTGCTTCTTGTGCTGTTGTCGACTCGGCACTTGTTGGCCGAACTGCTGAATTTATCTCCATTAGCATTTCCATAGCATATTCGGCAGTATCTGCTTGTACCGGGGCAGCTACTTCGTCTTCTAAGGGGAAGGGCCAATCAAAGGAGCTGGTTGACGAAGACGATTCTTCTTCTGCTTCTACTGATACTTCAGCTACTTGTTCTTCTGCTTCTGCTTCAATGGGCTCCTTTATCGGTTCGCCAGTCAGTGGATCAACAAATTGGCCTTCATCGACAAAAGACATATCCCCTTTTACCGAAAGTGTACGGCGCAACGACAATAATTGCTCGCTTGATTCGGTCGAAATATCCGATAGGCTTGGAAAAAAGAAATTTTGCAAGAATTCACCTTTAAATGACACCGAAACCGCACGTCGCCTATATTCGTCTTCGTCCGAGGATGATGGCTCCTCCGAATTGAGTTCATCCATAACCTGTTTGTCCTTATCCTCAGATAGTAATGCGGTTGTTAGAATTTCGGCATCTTCCTCTATTTCGACAGATGTTCGTTCAGTAATGTTTATTATACTCATGGATCTGTGCACTCGCCTGATCTCTTTAGGCTCTTCAGACTCATCTTCTGTAAACTTCGCAGGCCCTTCATCAGCTTCATCAGTTTTTTTATAATGCTTTCTCAATCGTTCGTTAGCTAGGCGCTTCTGCTCGCGTCTCTTCCTCTTTTTCTCTTGCTCCAAGTTGGCAAGAGGCTCCACACTGAGATCGGTGTCACCTTCGGCACCGGCGTCCATGGTCTGCTCATCGAGTGATTTCGGAGCTTCATCCTCTGTAGGCAGCACGTCAGATTTGTCATCTTCTAGTTCAACAATAGGCGTATCGATTAAATCTATTGTAATATTCTCAGCCGGATCGACAACCCCCTCTGTAGAAGGTACTTCGGCTGCGGTTTCTGCGGCTTCTTCCATTTCTGTTCAAAGCTCTGATTTTGCTTTATTAAAATAATCTTGGTGTAATAAAAGGTCTTGTAGTTTTGTATTTGCTGTTTAGATGTGTTTTTTTTAGAGTTTTGCCTTGACAAGTATGGCAAACTCAAGTGTATAATAGGAATATAAGTATACCCCGGCCTTGCCCCAGGTAGGAATATAAAATAAACTCTTGCAAAGATCTTTGAAAATACGTTTGAAACCGATCGCAAAAAGCTAATAAAACTTCTTCTTCTGTAGAGCTTTCAAAATAACATAAGTTTCAAACAATTCGGACAAAACCTAAAAACAAGAATCGATCTGCAGGCCAAGCTATGAATAGTGATCCGAACCTCTTGAGAATCGGATGAGATTTGACCGAGTTACGTGGGTGGAAAATTTGGACAGTATTATATATAAAGATATGTGTTGAATTACAAAAAAAAAAACAAATTTAAAAGATTCTTTAAATCAATTCACATTTCTTCGTCTTCTGTGCATATTAACCGTTTGCTTAGCTGCTTTGTAAATATTTGACAAGACGGTAAATTTGCGAGTTGTCATCTTGCAATACTATTGCACATCTGGCAATACTGAATCATGTTGTGCTTTAGATCTAGCATTTTAATACCAACATTTTTTTCAACTCACATGAACGTTGACTTGAACATGTAGCTACTCACACTCAGTTACATACATTCGCTGATAAATTATTTTCTTCACTTAACATCATTTGCTGTTGGCATTTTTCCCAATTCTCACAGCCTTTGACATATTTTGTGTGGGCAGTTCACTAAATTGAAATTCTCTCATTTCTCACAATAAATGTTGACAGCCCAGCTAGGGAACTGGGCATACATTGTATCATGCCCAGTTTTAGTTGTTGAACGTGCCGCGTGCCACAAAGTATGCAACACAAATATTTCGGAACTGACGTCAAGTTCTTTTTTTGTCAAAACTGCACTGAAAAAACAAACTACTCATAAACTCGATAAACCCCTTGGAGAAAAGACGTTGCCACTTCTCCCAAGATGACGCAACGACGAGCCTAATGTTTCATTGTCTTATCAACTATACGGTTTTTTAGCACGGGCTCTGAAACAGGGGTGGGGTGTTTAGAAAGGGGTTACGGAAACGGGAACGGGCTTCAGTGTTTCATTGCGCGCAGCCACGTCGCGCGTCCTTTGTGGCAAGCAGGCAGGCAGACACTCAGCAACCCCTTTCGGGTGCGACGACGTCGACACTCCATTAATTGAAGCCCCTGGATTACGGTAAATTGCATTGTCTCTGCTGCCGGCTCGTCGGATGGTGGGAGGGCGCCCTGACGTGGCAGCGCATCAAATTGTGTACAAATCTTTATAATCCCTGATAATTTCGTTAATGGCTTTAATCACTTGCGCGCAGGCAGGCCAAAGGATTATATAGTGAAGATATTTCAGAGAATTATTTCAGTTTGGTATTTAAAATTAATTTTCGTATTTAAGGCTGAGCACAGCGAAATTTTTGGGCAGCCATTGCTAAATTAAATTGTAGCTCCTCCTATTGCGTATCCTTGTAAGGTCGCACACACACACACACATACACATACCCGTGGATGGGCTGCGGGCCTTATATAGACAGACTGTTTACCTAACCTCACATATCTATATACTCGTACACCCAATTAGGCAGCTACAATTGTTGCCTTTTGTGCGCCCCCTCAAAAACTCAACACAGAGAAACTCAACACGAAAGTTCTCTGTGTATATGTGTGTGGGGGGTAAAGAGAAAGCTCGGAACGCGTTGGCGGCAGCTATAAAAGCACAGGCTGTGCGACTGGCGCCACACACAAACCACAACCACCACGGGGGGAGGTAGACAGACCAGAGACGATGGCTTGGAACGGGCGCGCGTTCTGGCAACAGCTTTGCCGACGGAGCTCAAGCACGGGCCGTGGCTGGAGAAGATGCCAATCCAAGAAGTCCAGCGGGCAGCTGCAGCTGCCAGATGCTTGGAGTGTTGACCTGGCTTCGTATCGCCGATATCAAAGGATGCCGTAAACTGGCTATAGATCTCTCAGATCCCAAGGTCTGCCGCTTGTCTAGCCACTTGGCACACTCGAGAACTGTGTGCTGCTAATTCTTCGTTACATATTTGAACCTAAAGAATATCATAGCAACATCATATCAATTCATATCGATCTAATGATTATGAAAAACTGATTATATCATATTAAACAAGAAACGTGATTTGAATACAATAAACATTAAATTAATGAATGTATGCTTATATGAATTAAATGTACTTAAAAAAAATATTAAAATATTTTTGAAATTAAGTTTTTATTGAAAAAGTGAATTACTTAAGGTTCTTCAAAATTAGTTAGCTTGTTCCTTAAAATGCGTTTATAAGACTCACAAATTTGAAACTTCATTAAATTTAGTAAATCTATTTAAGATCGTAATTCGAGTTGTGATCATTAAAATCTTTGATTATGGGTCTAGTGTTCCGTTCAAGATGAAAAAAACTGTTCTAATTCTAGTTCATTTTGAGATACGTATTGCTTGTAATTCTCAAAAAGTCCAAGTTTCCAGTGTAAACAAGCCATTTGCTAATCGATATAAGGAATACAAGGAATATAAGGAATAGGAATAAGGCATACCAGATCGTAAATGAAGTAATATTTGCTCTTGATAAGAGTCATGTGTTCCTTTAGCAATTTTTCAGAAAATGGTCGTATGCTAAGTAAGCGCCTAAATATTTCATGTAAAAATCGAAAATATTGAAGGCAAAAACAAGAGTATGCACTCCTTGGGTTATTTTAATTCCTATAGATGCTCCTGGTCTCTGAATTTGCATAAATACGATCTATCTGCTTTTAGTTTATACTCAGACTGGCAAACAAGTAATAAAACCAGCAAAGAGTAAACAATCACAGCTTATTGAACTACCTACAAGCTCGCAAATAGCCTGGCCTATAACTCCTGGTACTACCCCAGATAGCGAGTGTAGCGCTTAAAAGCAATCAAAAAACTTTGTTGTACGCGTGCAGGCAACAAAAATTTGCATATGTCAACAAAAAAAAAAAAAAAAACACAAAAACACAAAAACGGGAGCAGGAATCGCCCTGAAAAACAATTTATTTATTGCCGAAGCAATTTCTAAGCAGGAGAGGGTCCAGAGCATAGCTGAAGCAGAAGAGATACATTTGCTTGAACGGGGCGGGTACAATGCGTAAATACGAGCACAAAATTGAAATGTTAATTACAAGGCTGAGCCACATGATAGCAGGGGTGGAGGTCCTTCAGATACATATCGCAAACAGTTTAAAATACAGTCGAGAGAGCTGTTTAGACACTGGCTAAGTAAACAAGACGTCAGCAGGAACTGATTTGTTTGCCCAGCTCTTAATCAGACCAAGTTCGGAGCACTTTTTATTGACAACCGCAGGCGAAGTTTAATATGAGGCTGCCAACCTGAGGCTAACTCAGGGGCGGCGCGAGGGGTTAAACGGTACGGCGTTAAGGCAAACAAACGTGGGCTTTATTAACAATTGGGCAGACCGAACAGGAGCTGAGCTGTGTGGGTGTGGCTATAAGTCATACCAGATCCCAACCCCACTCTACCATCATGATGTTGTGCTCTTGCTGTTGATTTTGATGAGGTGTGAATGCGAATGCCTCCACGTTGAAGCCAAAGCATTTTGTTTTATACCACACAATGCTGCAGCCACCACTCGAGGTTAATTGAATTTCTCGGGCGTCCTTGCCAGCCGCTTGATGTTCCTCCAGTTGTTCTAGTTGTTGTTGTTGCGCCACTAAATTGAAAACGTTTTTTTCCGCCTCTGTCCGCTTTTAAGCTGGTTAAACAAACTCATAATAGACACAAAATGCAGTCATCATTTACCTCGTAATTAATTGAATCTGACTCTAATTGAAATGTTTTCAGCATACTTAATTTAATTTTGGGGCACAAAATATTGCAAGAAATCGAAAAGTCTTTATAGACTCATATTTTACTAGCTTCAGTACTGTTAGGGAGTGAGTAAGGTGGTTTACGGCGAGAGAGTGTAAGATAAGCAGGGAGGCAGACATTAGATTAATATAACGAACCACAAATAAAAAAATAAATAATAACAATTAAAGATGTTATTCGAAGTATTCGGTATACGAAGTACTCACTACTCGCAGTACTCAGTTCTCGAAGTACTCGGAACTCATAGTCTTCGGTACTTGAAGTACTTGGAACTCGGTAATGAGGGAGATAAAGTAAGGGGCAATACGTTCAAGAGAAAACTAGATTTGACATGAGTAATTAAAACAAAGTAAGAGAGTGAACGAAATTACGGTAGCGACATAGAAATAGAAAATAAGAGTAAGATCAAAATAAAAATAAAGTAAAAAAACTTTCAATAGGGAGCGAAAGAGAGTGTAAAAAAAGTAAGATACAGAAAAATTATAAGAGAGATTGACAAAGTGAGAGAAAGGGAGCATCAGGAAGAGAAAGTGAGAAAGGGCACTAAAGAGGGAGCACAAAAAACAGATATAGCTTGGAAAAGTGCAAATCGGGAAAGAGAGTGCAAAAGTAAAAGAGAAGAGCGGGATCGAGAGCGGGAGAGCTCGGATAGAATTTGAGAGAGATGGAGAGAGTGAGTAACCATATAATATTTAAGTGATGGTTAAAAAAGTTAAAAAACCCAACGGACATTGACTCATTTTAAAATGTAAAAGTGATAATTCAAACTTAACGGCCGCCTTACTCCTCGATTCTCAAAAATACAAGTAGGGCCAGCCAATTTTAATGTAAATTCAGTGATTATTTTATGTGATTAGCAGTGGCTTCAAACTAAAATGTTGTCATAATTATTAAAGCTAAGCGGCTGCCCTCCTCCTCGATTCTCAAATATTCAAGTAGGGCCAACCAATTTTGATGTAAATTCAGTGATTATTTTATGTGATTAACAGTGGCTTCAAACAAAAAGTGTAATGTGAATAAAAATGTTGTCATAATTATTAAAGCTAAGCGGCTGCCCTCCTCCTCGATTCTCAAATATTCAAGTAGGGCCAACCAATTTTGATGTAAATTCAGTGATTATTTTATGTGATTAACAGTGGCTTCAAACTAAAAGTGTAATGTGAACAAAAATGTTATAACTATTTAAGCTAAGCGGCTGCCCTCCTCCTCGATTCTCAAATATTCAATTAGGGCCAGCCAATTTTGATGTAAATTCAGTGATTATTTTATGTGATTAACAGTGGCTTCACACTAAAAGTGTAACGTGAACAAAAATGTTATAACTATTTAAGCTAAGCGGCTGCCCTCCTCCTCGATTCTCAAAAATTCAAGTAGGGCCAGCCAATTTTGATGTAAATTCAGTGATTATTTTATGTGATTAACAGTGGCTTCACACTAAAAGTGTTACGTGAACAAAAATGTTATAACTATTTAAGCTAAGCGGCTGCCCTCCTCCTCGATTCTCAAAAATTCAAGTAGGGCCAGCCAATTTTGATGTGAATTCAGTGATTATTTTATGTGATTAACAGTGGCTTCACACTAAAAGTGTAATGAGAATAAAAATGTTGTCATAATTATTAAAGCTAAGCGGCTGCCCTCCTCCTCGATTCTCAAATATTCAAGTAGGGGCAGAAAATTTTGATGTAAATTCAGTGATTATTTTATGTAATTAGCAGTGGCTTCAAACTAAAAGTGTAATGTGAACAAAAATTTTATAACTATTTAAGCTAAGCGGCAGCCCTCCTCTTCGATTCTCAAAAATTCATTTAGGGCCAGCCAATTTTGATGTAAATTCAGTGATTATTTTATGTGATTAACAGTGGCTTCAAACAAAAAGTGTAATGTGAATAAAAATGTTGTCATAATTATTTAAGCTAAGCGGCTGCCCTCCTCCTCGGTTCTCAAAATTTCAAGTAGGGCCAGCCAATTTTGATGTATATTTATGGATTTTTTTCATTGGCCGCCCTCCTATGCATTTTTCGGGAAATGAGGTCAGATATACATGTCTGGATGTTCGGTTAAATGGATGATGGGTGAGTACAAATTTTCGAACATTAATTAGTTATTATACTAATTTCTTTTTATTTACTATTCCTACTATTTACTGAAATTAATTTTTTATTGGAGAATTTTATGAATAATTTGGTTCGTCTCAATAATTATTATAGTAAAACGATTTACTTACGACTTATCCCAAAACAAAGTAAAAATAGATTCTCGAAACAAGGTTCAATTGCAAATCTGCATATTAAATTCGTAAAATGGTTAAACATTATTAAATATATAATTTACAGTAAGTTACTTGAAAGTAAAAAAAAAAAACAAACAAATCCTCCCCCAATTGTCTTGCCAATTTCGTCGGCTTACGGCTCGAGAAATTTGAATACGCCAACATTTTGTAGTGTCACGTTTTTTCTTGCATTTTTTCCAATCGCGTTGCGCATTTTTGATTATATTTCTTTTTGGTAATTTAATACAATTTTTTCCATTGCTTTGTCGTGGCGCAGCGTAAAATTCAATTAAATGTAATCGCATCTATTTGCTCTTTAGGCATGACTGATTGCCAGATAAAAAAAAAATAAAAAATAAAAGAAAAAGAGAAAAAATTAAAATTAAAATTGAATAAATAGCTAAATAAACACGCACTTTGAAAATAAATGCTAATTTCTTTCGCTCTTATTTCAATTGGCGCTTCAAGATGCTAACTTGGAAGTGCGATATTTTTTTTCCTTTTGTAGTATTTCGTGAAAGGCCTTCAAGTGTGCGTGCACGTGCCAGGCAAATCCTTTTAATGTGTCGCACAAGTTGAAAATTCGATGAGAAGTAAACACATTTTGAGAAATTTTTTTTTATAAGAAAACTTCGTAGTCGTTGGATTATGATTATGCTTAGTAAAGGCATGAGTGCAAGACATATTATGATTGGAAATGATTCTGATTTATGTTTGGCAAGTTGTGAAAAATCAAACGAGTCACGTGGAGCTACCATCAATTTTTTTGTGCCATAAGTAAATTATTTCCATAAAATATTTTTTAAAATTTTGAAATGTTATTATTATTTAAAAAAGGGGACTTACAAATTTTATAAATATTTTTCTAGTTTGATTTTAATTTGAGACGACGTTCTGCTGATGTTCGTGTCACGACAGTACGCTTCGATATCTAGGCTTAGCCTTTAGTATCATCAGATCAGGGAATAGTTTTGCTGATTGACTACTTTGATTGCGAGAATTTATGAAATTTCAACTATGCCAATGTAAGTGAGAGAAAGAGATAGAGACATTGGGGGCAAGAGCTCATGAATTATGCTACGCTAACAAGCCACAAGTTGTCATAAAAATCGCAATCTGAACGGCAATTACCTGTTGATGGGCACACGCTAGTTTAACCCTCAATTACTGAGCCCTGGCAGTCGGTCTCAGGGGTGAAATCGAGACGACCGCAGCCATTTGGGTGTGAATGTGCGAGCGTGTGTGTGTGAGGGTGTGCCCCCAGAGGACGCATAAAAATTTGATTAAGTGAGTTTCCTTGGTGGGCAAATTAAAAAACACTTGCACGTTGAATCAATTTGCAAATTTTATAAATCTTCATTTGCACCTGAGACGTGAGGCGGCAACAACATTGCGGCCCTGTCGCGTCCGGGCCGCCACAGGTGGTCGTCGCCTTCGCTTTTGGTAGCTTAAGGCCTAAGCCACACGGCCGAGACGTGACTGGCGCGGGCTGGCAAGGATTTGCGCTGTGCTGAATTCTATTTATATTTGCGATTTGCTTTAGTTTTTATTTGCATGATGCTTGTTTCAATTAACTAAAATGTCCCTAAATGTCTTTAAATGCGTCCAGTTCACGCCATTTGGCTGATTGTTTTGTAGCCGGCTGACCAAATGTGCGACCATTTGGGGTTCATTGTCCACTGTTCATTTGGTGGGGGCACTTTTTAATTTCTCTAATGCCTTTTGTGATCCTTGCTGCTCTTTGCCATCGCCGGCGCCAGCTCTTAGGCTGAAGTGCACTCAAGACCTGCCGGCCAGGCCCCATTGAACGAGTGGAGCTTTTAAGAAAATTATACAATTGCATTATGACGCCGCATTGACCAGCCAAGTGCTACACAATATAAATTGATGCGCATTGTCCTGGCTGCTGTCAGCTTAAAATTGTTCCTGCATTGCAAAGTTTAAATTTCCAACCCATATATCAAACGCATCAAACGGGGGCGTCAATGACGCCCACTGTGCGAGCAAAAGCGCAATCCAAAGTGAGAGTGAGTTTTTTTTTTTTTGAAAATTGGGTCTGAGGCTCAGCGAGTTGTGTATTACAAATCGCTCGACGGGCGGCCAAAAAAGGACGCAGGACAACTGCGACTGTCAATGTTGCAGCCGTTTTCGACCGGTGGGTGGCATAATTTATGGCACTCGTTTCACTACGAGTTGTGCGCTTCGCTGCGGTTATTAAAATTCTCAATGCTCTCACTGGAACTCACACCCACACACACAGCCTCCACAACTTCAACTGAAATTGTGACTTCAGCTCTCTCCACTCGCAAAAAGTGTAGCATACTCGCCGGCGCCGCGTAATGGCAACTCAAGTAGCAACAATAGCTCTGTTGCACAGTGGGGCACAGTTCATTGTATAGATCAATACATACTAAGTTGAAAAAATTAATTCATTCTTGGGACTTGAAGAACTTTTGAGGCATGACTGCAAGCTCCAAATCACTTTAGTTGGTGCGGTTCCCAACTCGAAGCGACTACCAGCCTTTAGGGTTCGTGATTATACGACACATTGAAATGTATAACACAAAATTAATTTAACCTCCCTTATGGATGCAGGATAAAACAGAAGAAGAGGAAGAAATCTGAGAATTTTGCATTTACAGGTGAAGCTTTTTACCCTGGCAATGCAAAACTTTAAATGGAAGTTGGAAAAACCCAACTGAAAACTCCTTGTTAAAATACTTTCTTTCAATTATTAAAAATATTTTATTGGCAATTGTCGTGGACCATTAACATATAAGCCATTAATACACTTAAATCAGCTTAATAATTATTTCATTATCGAATTTTTTGTTGTCATGCAAATAATAGTCAACACACTGTGCGCTCAGCCGCCGTCTCAGCTTTCGCCTGATAATCAATAAAATGTTTTGGCATTTACTTTCATTGTTTGCTGCTGCAACGCCCATTGAGCCACGCCCATGCTCGAGAGCTATTTGCATATTTGAGAGTCGCCTTTTAGAGTGGCAAGGCATATTGCAGGCTTTATGTCCTGTCGTTGATGTCGTTGTCGTTGCCGTATCGTGCTCAAGTCCTTTGCACCGGGCGTGCCTGGTGAATTGTTTTACTGTCGACGTTCATTTGGGTTGATGGCTGCCATCGAGGAGGAGGACAACATGAAAGTCGCTTAATCTACTTAAATGTCTTTGAATTTGCGTCTCGGGGAATGAATTTCGCCAGCCTCAGCAACAGGCCAAAAAAATAAAAGGGGGTCTTCAATGATCGCCTGGCGTTATTAACATGGATTTATGGTATATCCTTGGCTGACTTAAAGCCGCTATTAGCGTCCAAGTTGTAAACAAGTTGCCAGCCACCCAATATATTTGCCAACCAAGCCAGCAACCACGATATGCGTGGCATACATATATATCAATCAGATTTGGATTCAGTTTGGGAGGGCAACAAAGCAGAAAAACGCAAAATTTGACTGCTGCCAAAGGTAGCATCAGATAATTTCAATTAAAAATGTCTTTGAATAGGGCATTTTTTGTTGTCGCTGGCAACCCTGACAAAGTATCCTCATTGATGTCCTCGTTGTGCTGCCAACTGCCGTATCAGCACTTTTAAATCAGATGCACAAGCTCTCGTGGGCGGGGGCAGCTGTCGCTTAATTGAGTTTCGCTTTGACGGCAACCGCATAAAAGGCGACTTTTAAGTCTTCACATGCTTCGCAATTAAAGGCGTTGTCGTTGCTGCGCTTCAAAGCGAATGAAATTTAATATTTCAATAATGATGAAAAGTTCAACGCATCAGCTTAAAAACAACTTTTGTGGCTTTGTGCCACACAGCTGACCACGGCAACTATGGGTTTCAGTGAGAGGGACTTCCAAGGAAGAGTCATTAAAATAAATTCTCTTTAAGTACTCAGAAAGTTAAGAAAAGCTAATTAGTACATGCATATTCAAAATATATTGAAAACTAATATAACAAGAAAATTTCCTGCTATGCTTAAAATAACACAAAATTAAAATTTTTAATATCGCCTTACTATGCGATTCTCATGATTTTAAGTACCACTAGCAGGGTTTCTTGCTTTGCTTAGGAACCTTTTATATACGGAAGTCTATATTTTCTTTCATTTTGACTATATCTTCATCCATTCATTATAAGTAGCAGGCCAACAATACCTGGATCAGTATTCTTTTATTATATCCCGAACCCATTAAGAATGGCTGAAAGAGGGTTCAGGGAATCCCCTAGTCGGGAACTCCATTCTAGAGCCTCTTACTTTTTTTTACATTAAATTGTGCTCTTAACCAGATTTCTTCATATATATATATATATATATATATATATATATATATATATATATTAACTCCATAGTCAGAATATATGTAGGCAGCTATTTTATTATTTTTAAATTTGAAATAAAGTATTTCTAAACATTTTCTAGTCTTATACATGTATGTATTTCCCATACACATTCAATCCATTTGCTGCATGCAGCACGTGAATTTTACAACCCCACATAACTGCGATTTTGCCATTTGCTGTGGGCAGTTAAGGGGCATATATATGTATATATATATATCATAAAGTTATCAACTTGATGTTGACGAGCTTGTCGTGGTTGTTGTTGCTGTTGCTGTTGTTGATGACGCTGCAAACAAATTTTCGCAGTTAACAAAGGACTCGTCGCTTCTGTTGGCTTTTTGTTGTCGGTCGTCGCATTTGCCACGCTTGTCAGAGGGAGTCAGAGAGGCAGTGTGAGCCGCCAGTCATTTTGTCTGGCCGCCTGTCAGACTCCTTCCGTACGTCCGTCTGTTTGTCAGCGCCTCGTTCAGGCCGTGATGCTTGATGGCAGTATAATTGATGCACTCGAGCGTAAGTGATTAGATTCATTATGATGCCAGGCCATGGCAACGCTACAGCGGACTGGGTATCAGGTGTCCGGCGGCTGATTGTACTAAAATTTTTCAAAAATTTTAAATTACTGTTTTTCGCAGTTTTTGCGAACACTGCCAAATGATGTGTGACAGCATTTTTATTGCCCTGTCCAGGGTGCCAAAATAAGAGTGGATCTGCGGCTGGGCTAAGGCCTGGAGTAGGGCTAAAAGCCAACGCACGCCAACATTAATCAAGACATTCTACGAACTGAGATATACATATATATATATACAAAGTATTTATGCATTTTGAGGGTAAAAAAAGCAAAAACTCATAAAGGCTCGACACACGCCGGGGCGCAAAAGCATCGTTTCCGGTGTGTCGCCCGTTGTGGCAGGCAGTGCGCCAGGATTGGCGGGGGGTTGGTTGGGGCACAAAACGTGTGTGCATTCTAGCTTAAAATAAAGTTGCAGCTCAGGCCAACGGCTCGTTTTGCTTTTGTTGTTGGCACTTTGGCTTTTGTGTCGTTATTCATTGTATTCACTTTA
The DNA here is from genome assembly GCF_003285875.2 of Drosophila novamexicana. Classification (NCBI taxonomy): domain Eukaryota; kingdom Metazoa; phylum Arthropoda; class Insecta; order Diptera; family Drosophilidae; genus Drosophila; species Drosophila novamexicana. Next base: position 1,639,156 of record NW_020824787.1, on the reverse strand, counting down.
GAAATATGAATGTGCCTGGTGAATGTATTTGTTGTTGGCCTTAATGGATGCTCGCGATGGGGTTGGCACTATTCACAAAATGGGCATATGCTAATTAAACATGCATAAATGTACAAAATGATTCTAACGACATTTATATGGATGCGAAAATATGTTGCCCGGAAAGTTGGCCAGTTTCTATTTTACCATTGGGCGGCATCTGCAAGAATATATCCATCCTGGAACTTATTCTTGTTGCAACCTTTTAAGAGTAGCTGGTATAGCTTAAAGGTTAGGTTTTACTGAATCTCACAATTTTCTTAATTCTGTGCCGAATTCTCAAAGGTATTTTGTTTTTAAAAATTGTAATAGAATATCCGGGTAATTTGTTTTGTATGAAGTCTATATTATATGAAGTCTATATTATATGCAATAAAAATATTTTTCCTTAAAGCTAGATGTTAGCGAAATGGTATAATTCAAATAAAGTTTTCCCAGGAATGCAAACATCGTTTCCCATTACAGTTGTGTCGACTACACACAGTTGGAATTGAAGGCATAAGACAAGCACTTTTATCAGAGTCTCAAAACTAATAACAGGCAAAACAAGTTGAATCCGCTTGAGGAACCCAACCAAAACGTGCTGCGTCTCATATCTGTGACGCTTCCAGCTATTTGCACACAAACAAAAATAAATATTAAATCTCTGGCTGACGAAAGCGAAATCGTTTTCGTGCCACACAGATATGCCCACAACCCTCCTCGGGCGACACACCCCAAACAAGAGGCCCATCGCGTTGGCAGGTTTCGGTTACGGTTTCGGTTTACGGCCAACGGTTTACGGTTTACGGTGGCACGCGCTTATCGAGCCGAGCGCAGCGTTTAGTTTGTGATTGAGTGGGTGGACGTGTGGATTGACAGCATGAATCTGCTAAATCAACAAGCCGTCCATGTCCATGTCCATGTCCGTGCCTACTGCTGATGACCATACACAGACTTTACGCTTTTGCCAAAATCTCTAGCATATTTCTGTGTGTGCTTGAATTTGGCGAAACAACAAGTTTAAAGCCGCTCGTGGCTGGTAATTAAAACCGAAAGCCTTTTGCTGTCTGTAATCCATAAGCGGATGCTGCCAAACTCCCACAAAATGTTAACCCCCTCTACCGAAAAGCCATACATCATAGACGCCACGGGGAATCCCAACAAAGATGACAACGCAGCCAGAGAAAAAGGCTGCAAAAGTTATTTTGTAATTAGTGCAAGAGCAACAACAACAACAACAACAGCAACAACAACAAATTGTTGCCCAATGAAATTGTAGTCGACTTTTGGGCGCCGCTGCACTAATTACCGCTGACGTGCGCATCATGCCTGTGTCCCCCGCGCTTCCCAATCCACTCCTGTCCTCCGCCTGTCAACTCAAGTTTGACACTTTTTTCGCACAATTTATGAGGCTGGGTAAAAAGCCCACGCCTACAATTTAGAGGGCTGCACAGTGGTGTGTATTTAAAGAAAATGCAAGTTTAGCAACAGTTGCGTGTTAGATATGTGGGGATATAGCTCAGTGGTAGAGCATTCGACTGCAGATCGAGAGGTCCCCGGTTCAAACCCGGGTGTCCCCTGTATTCGTGTATTCTTTTAGCAGAATTTTATGAAAAGTTTGCTTTTATTTTTAAAATATATTTATAATATTCCCTTGATAAAAATTTAGAATATCAAAACAACATTTTATAATATTTTCAGATTTGTTCTAAATTTTCGCTTAAATAAAGAGAACATTCCAAAATGAGATATTATATTTAAGACTATCAATATTTCTAGAGAATGGATTAAGGACTACGGCCTAATAGTAAACCGACAACAGTTTTATAGAATTAAAAACATATTTTCGGAATGGTATTTAATAATTTTTAAAATTTTAACAATGTTGATGTTAAATGTGAGATAGAGAAAATGTCAAGCCCACTGTGCCTTGCTAGATAGAATGACACTTGAGCCGCCGCTTGGGCTGGCACTTAGTTTGGAGTTTTATGAGCGCAATTCGATTATTCTTCATTTATGTCAATCAATGTGATTTCTGTTGGCTGCTTTTAGGCGCAGGATGCGCACCCTTAATCGCTTTGTTTAAATAGTAAAACGGAAGCGTATGCACACACACACACACACACACATGGACATTTACTGCCGAAAAATCTGGAAATTTAATATCATAGCTGAATATTGTTGGCTTGTTGTTGTAGACGCCACATAGTCTCTGAATGTTTTCTGTCTGCCCGACTGTCTGGGCGGCTCTCACTTCCTGTTGGCTTCGCCTTGTCATGTATCCTTTTGCGTATGGCACATGGAAAAAAAACCTTGTGAAAATCCTTTGCGGCTATGACTGCTGTTTTGTTGATTTTCATTTCATTTCCCAGTTTTTCCCTGCTTGTTGCTGTTCTCGTTGTTGTTGTTATTGTTGCTATTTACATCCGCAACTTTATTATAGCTTTTGGCTGAGTTGCAACTGTTTGTCTGTTTGCTCTACGCTTATGAGGGTTAGGCCCATGCGTCGTATTAGCAACTTCGCCAGGGCAGCTGCTCAGGACCAGGGGGAGCAGGAGGAGATACAGCAAAGTACTTGGATGGAGAATTCTAAGAGCCATTGGGCTTTATGGATTATGAATTGGTTGCTTTTGCTATGGGAAATGAGGCAGTTGCTCTGAGTGTTGGCTATGATTAGTGGATACTTTTATTAGAACTTTGAGATTCTACGGATGTCGTGTGCGTAACTATGCGCACTTTCATGTATAGATATAGAACTAGCCGATATAATTTGAGTTAATTATAAATGCTGTTAAGTATAATGCATTTATAACAATGAGTGGCCATATTTACTTTTTTATAACATCTACGACCCGAAAAAGTATATATAATCTATATCAGCATCAACAGCCGAGTTGATATAGCCGTATTCGTCTGTCCTGAGGTGTTTTAAGGATATCTTCTTTAAATTTAGCATAGGCCCTTTTTTCTGTTGCAGCCAGCACATATATATGTCGGAACCGACTGAGTCGGACATCTATATAGCTGCCATAGGAACGATCGGTCGAAAGATAGGTTCTGGTATCGAAGCCACTTTTTTTTATAAAGATAACTTGATTTCAGGACTTTTTAGTTCCACTATAATTCTCATATATGTATATGCTAAAAGTTACTTATGATATAACTGCCATGGGAAAAATCGGGCGAAAAGTAGGTTCTTATATGACAAACGATATTTTCATTAAACTCAGCATATACTCACATAGCTTCAAGACATTTACAGATCCATCAAGCATTAAAAAAATGGCTAAGTTTGTTTTTTAAAGTTTAATTATTGGTTAACTAATTAAAAATAAAATATTGTAAAATAAAATATAAATTGTTTTTAACAAGATTATGTGTTTATACGACCAAACTATTTTAATAATAATATATTTGTAAAAATTAACAAAAAAGAAATTAATAAATTACAGAAAATAGTTTAAGTTATAATATTTTAATATTATTTTACTTCGAAAAAATGATATTAAAATATTATTTATCTACATATTTTTAAATGGAGTTGGTGAAATTCGTAAATTTTGTTAAGCAGTTACACCAATTGTCATGCTGCCTAATTACTGATTAGTAGGATTAAAAATTTAAAAGGATAATTGGATTGATTTGACAATAATTAATTGTTTTCACAAAATATCAACCTAATGGCAATATAATTTATTGTCCTTCACTAAATTGACACAGTTTTCCTTGCAGTAATTCAAAAAAGCAGCCATTTATTATGATAAGCTAGAATTAATTCATTTTCATGGCGGAACAAGCACGACAAACTGCAATATTTCAAATAGCCTGATGGAACGTAGCCGCTCTCTCGTTTATTTAAACTGAAACTGGACTTGGACCATTCAATTCGCGCAATCAATAACAAATTGAATGCGATTTCTGGCCAATAGACATTATTGTATTGTGCATCATAAATCGTGGAAATCGAGCGCCAACCACGCACCACTCAAACCAAGCGGGAAAGATGGAAAAGCGATTGAGAGCAAACAATGTAAATATTCAAAATGGCTGACATTTGCGCTATATATGTATGTGTGTGTACATACCAGCCAGCCAGCCAGCCAGCCAGGAGAAATGGCCATAATAACCATATATATGGTAACAAAACAATGCTGCATGGCGTGGCAACATGTTAATAGCATTTTATGCACCGCTGAGATTCACATTGTTGGCATGCCAGCCAGCAACATTGGCATTGCCATTCCCCAAGCGCCACTTGCTCCAAGCTTATATACATATGTATAGAGCATGGCTGGAGGTGCACGCTGATTGGTGCACGCCGGCCAGGTGGTTTGCCCCCACTCCAAAGGGGGGGCGCTCATACGGTTTGCTACTGTTGCCAATCAACCCTTGGCCAATGCTGCGCTACGCTGAAATTCCTGCACAGCCTCAAGGCTGAGCCTGCGCAGCTGCTCCTTTGAAGCTTTTCACCACACTCGTGCTGTCGCGGCGTGTGTTGCGTGTGTGTGCGAGCGGGACGGCCTTTGTTGATTATGCTGCCGGAGCATAATCTGGACCAGGGCATCCGCTGGCTGGCCAGACAAGAAGGGCACATGCCTGTGCCGTTAGTTTCACTTCGTGCGTTGTCCTGCTGAGGCCAAGCCAGCGCCGCAGCGTTAGTGCCAGTGAGTGTGCCAATATAGTGGCTATATCTATATATATATCTATATTTATCCATATATATGTATTTATATATAGTCGCATATATTTTGCTTAAATAACAATTAGTTAATACTAACTTTGTGCTTTCGAAAATCAGCTGAAAAATCGTGTTGGAATTCTCGTAAAACTCTTTGGGAAATGAACACGCGTACGCCTTCCAGTTCCAGTAGTCGAAAATTTCCAGTGTATATACCAAGTAGCAACCACATACAACAGTCCCCCGCCCCCACTTAATATATATACATAGCTTCCAGCTTCTGGTTGCCTTGCCACATGCGACGGAGACAGCTGCTTATGTACTTGCCCCATGTTGCAACTGTCGCATTCTGGCCGCGCCACCTGAGTTTCGGGCATTGTCTGATCCTCGCGTGGTCCATGTTCGCGCCTGACTGGCGCACAGTCTTCAGACAGAGTTGAACGCGGATCGTCAACACCATCCGCATCCGCGTCGTCGTCGTCGTCGTCGTCATCGTTGCTGTCGGAGATTGCCGCCGGGCTTGTCCTCAACTCTGTCTGAATTCTGTCGCGCCGGCTCTAGAAAGAGCCTAACTTTTAATTTCTAATTAAAAAATTGATTTTAAATTTCTATTTTTTTTTTGGCGGGCGTGTGTTGCTTAGAAAACGTTAGAAACTCTATAAAACTAACCTAACCTAAAAAAAATCATTTACATAACTTAAAATTTGTGTCTAATCCTAACACGTTCTGTTAAAATTCGCATCTCTTGTTCTTTTTGCAGCGTAACGTGTTATGTTAAATGCGATTTGAGCTACGTCTAAATATATATATATATATAAATATATATATATCTATAATCTGTGTACCTTATTTGTGATATCATAACCAAACAAAAGTTATTTTAAAATATTGAAATTTTGTTGCATAATTATTAAATTACATTAAACAAATAACTAAAACAAAATATAACTATAAAATATAACGATAACTGGTTTGGGATTACGTGAAGCGATTACATAATCGAGAACAGCGCCAGAATGGATTACGCAATACTTGCGAGCAATGTAAGTGAGAACCGGAGAACAACGAAAGGTCAAATGTTGTATGTGACTATTGCATATAGATAGCTATTGATTTTTCCATATTTATGTCGAGAGGGAACTATACTCATGATATTTCGGATATTCTTAGAACTATATAAAAGCAATTGCTATAGAGAAAAGGCAAAGGTTTATATAACAGATATTTTGTAGAATTATTCAAATGGAATTGTTAACAAGAAATTACAAAGTCTTTCTAAAAGCATTTTATAAGGGGAAAATGCTTGATGTTAAAGGAAGATAGCTATTATTTTATATTTTAGTATTGAATATTATTTTCGTTATAAATTGAATTTATAATATTCTTCTCTGTTATTCCATTCCTTGATAAATGGAGGAATAAATAATATTTCTAATCTTCTAATCGGGAAAGTTCCATATTCAAACAAAAAACAATTTTCCTAAAATTTAAAATTTATTTTTTTTTCTAAAATTTTTTAATATCTTAATTTAACAAATTTTTGGTGTGCATTTAAAAAGATTTATTTAAAGTGTGCCTGAATAATTAATAGTAACATACTAAAATTTTCTAAATTGAAAAACTGAAAAAAAAGTCTTAACATAGAGCCCTCCCGGAAAGACATATCCAAATCTGGCAGCCACACTTTTTTGTAACCTGAATATTTAGCAAATAATTTACTACTCTGCCCCACCTAAACCACCCCAAGGGAAACCAATTGCTAGTCTCAATTCCACTCGACTATCAGCTACCAGGCAAATTTATGAACATAATCGGCTTAAGAAACGTCCTGGCAACATTTGCAACTAAAAAAGCAACAAATAAGACTACGAATGTGGCAAATTATGAGGCTTTTTGTAGGATTCGCTTATCAGCAGCAAAACACGAGCCCACACACAAAAAATACATTAATTATGTTGCATATCTTTTTGGCAGGCACTGTAAAAATGCAACACCTTTCGGCTGCAACAACAATAACAACGAATAGCAACAACAACAACAGTTGAATGGCGGCCCACTGAAGCCTCCGCCCACTCAGCCAGAGCCAGAACGAACCAACCAAAATTGAGTTATAAAATTTGTTGTTGACTGCTGCAAAATTGGCCGCCTGCTGATTAGACACGCCCAAAAGTACAGCGCTCAGCCGCCGTGAAGTAGGCAACAAAATATTTATGCGCACAAACGATAACAAGAGCAACAACAACAACAACAAGAATAAGTGAGAGCAGCCAGTGAACAAAAACAAAAAGTCCATCAACCAGCCGCATCATGAAGGGCTTGACGGCGTTTAAGGAGAAGGCGACGGGCGTTTTCAGCGGGTGAGTAGTCAGCCGAACGAATCGTATACCATGATTTTACACTGTCCAACAGAATTTTTGATCATTAAAAAGCCGAAATAACAAGATATATTATATGGGATTATTGCTGCTAGTAAAAAAATATATAAATATTATCGCTTGTTGGGTTTACGGCTTGAAGCAGCTCTAGGCAGGGACTTCGGGCTCGGCTTGAAAATTTATAGAAAACAATAAGGTTCTTAATATATAATTGCCCGTTGTACTGAAAATATTGCATGTCGTGTATATTTTCATATGCAATTTGCGGGCTAAATTGGATCAGTTACTTAAATTGTCATCCACCAAATATGGTTGGATAAACGGTTGGGAGTTATTTCTACTTTGTGGCAAGTTCTTCTTTATTTCTCCTTCCGACTTTGTGACTTTTTCTCATTTTCGAGTCTGAATTTTTAAAGTTTGTTGCACAGTGTCAAATGATGACTGCGCAATATGCCGAGACTGAAATATGAATGCAATCAAATAGCTTATCAAAAAACTGAAATGAAATGAATAAAAAAAAATTTAATTTAACGCAACGTTGATCAGGTTTGACTCACACCAATCTGCGTGGTTGGTTGAACTTGACCATGCAAAGGATGAACTCGTCATGGAAGCGAAGAGTAGGAGGAAATATGCCCAAGTACTTAGTTATAGAGAGAGAGAGGTAGAGAGAAAGGAGTGGGAGAGATTTGCAGGCGTCGCGAAAGTTGGGCACGTGTCGCTGTCGCGCGTTGTGCCGCGTCGCAAATTTGTAAAATGATTGGCATGCTTAACAAGTCATTAAAGGCGCCGCAAAAAGTTGCAGAAGTTGCGCGCAGTATGAGTCAGTCAGTTCTTCAGTCACTCAGTCAATCTCTCAGTCAGTCAACCGGTCAGTCAATTATTCGGTGAGTTAGTCAATTTGGCAGTCAATCAGCTAGTCGGTCAGTCAATCAGTCAGCCGGTCTGTCAGTCAGTCAATCAGTCAGTCAATCTCTCAGTCAGTCAGCCGGTCAGTCAATTAGTCGGATAGTCAGTCGGTCGGTTAGTTAGTCAATTAGTCAGCCGGTCAGTCAGTCAGTCAATCAGTCAGTCAATCAGTCAGTCAATCACTCAGTCAGTTGTTCGGCCAGTCAGACAAACAAAAAGATGGTCAGTAATTCAATCAATTCAATCAGTCTTTAGATCAGTTTATTTGGTCTCCAGCAAACACGTCATTCAACATGCCCCAAGCAGATGAGAAAGTTACGACGTCAATCAATCCGTCATTCCGTCAGTCAGTTATTCTGTCCACCAGTCAGTCCCCAGTTATGATAAGGCGTCTCAAAGTTATAAAATTAGTGGGACTAAAAGGTTGAAGAACTCGCGCACAACTTTGTTCAGTCAGTCATTCAATCAATCGGTCAATCAGTAAGTCTGTGCATTAGTCAGTCAGTCAGTCTGCCCGTCAGTTATGGTGGGAATAAACGTAACGGTATGCCGAGACATTCAGGATGCCCACCGTTGGCTCAGGAATTCCGTGCACGTTGCCATCTGCGGCACGTGCTCAAACGGAAGCCGGCGCCAGCTCCCGAGGCAGCTGCTGTGGCAAACACATCAAGTGCTAGTTGCTGGCGCAAACAGCACAATAAAGAGTCATGAGAGTCATATTGGGCCAGCACAGGAGCAAGATGTGTGTGAATATTTCTGGTATGCAATTTTATGAGCACGCCCTCACGCGACACAGGACTCAATGCGAGTGAAGTTGTACAACTGATTTCTCAAGGACTTTTCGGGGCGAAAATTAGAAATTGGAACAATAGGTGAGCTGCCATTGTGGTTCGCTTTCATTAAGGAATGTGTGAAGCATTGGCAAAAAAAAAAAGAGTGTATTGCATACCAACAGGCAAGAGACAGCGGCAGCAGGCAGGGGCTGCTTGAAATTCAAAAGGCTGCACGCAAATGAAATTGATTTTTACGAGCCATTCAATGTGGTTGCCAGGATGCCAACCACACACAGGATCTGTAGCTGAAGTTGAGTGGCACTCGAAGAGCGCGTCGCGAAGAAATTCCAGATGCGTGTGCAACTTCAAGGACAAGCTGCCGCCTCTCAGCGCCAGCTCCTTTGTTGTAAATGAAATTAGAATTGTCGAGTTGAGTCAACTCGAAGGAGTCGCACTCTCGTGACGCTGACAAGCCGCCAAGTCAAACATTTGGCCCCGTTTTCTAGCTAAATGCCCGCCTAATGGGCGCGCCATTGTGGCCAAGTTAAAGCAACCTTCATGCCAACTGCCAGCTTCCACAACTGACTTCAACTGACTTGGCGGCGCCAGTTAGCCATAATCTATGCGGCGCCCGAAAGTCTGCAAAATTTTTACTGACAATCAAACGCGCCAAACAAGTGGCTGAAAAACTTGCGCAATAGTTTATCAAGGCGGCGAAAAATATAAAAAGAAAACAGAGAGTCAAACACAACTGATGTTTTTCTTAGCACGAATTTGATATGCGCTTTCCAATTTTGTATTTATTATCAAGCTGTAAAAAAAAATGTATCCTAAATATTGGGTGAACTCTTATATGAAATTGCCAGACTTTGCGTAGTCAATATTTTTCTGTTTTCCACACATGTTTCACAGTTATAGGGGAAATACAGAAAAGCGTTAAAAACTTATTTAAGAGGTCTATATGTAGGGTCTTTTAAATTAGCTTAAAGCCGATCGGACGGAACTTACAACTTTGATCCACACAAACTTGGACGCCAATTTCCACTCTGGTAGGTGGATTTGGCGAAATGTAGGAAACGCTACTTTGAAAATGAGTTTGAAGCGGATTGGATGTTAGTTTAAAATAGCATGTAAGTGTTTTCCACCAATTTTTCACAATTGCGGGTGGAATTCTAAAAATTCGGCTTGTGCATTAAAATCAGTTAAGACAACTATTGTAAAATATGCAATTTCTTAGCTCTAATGGGCTTCACATTTATCATCAATCAGTTAGTCAGGGCAAATAGAAATAGAAATACTTTTTTTCAAGCTAAGAAAAAGCTTTTGTTTTAAAAAACAGATTATTACCCGAGTGCATAGCAGTATCCTTGCCAATAGCTATCGCTGTGTCTTTTCAATGGCTGACAAACATTGCCACAAAGTTCCAATGTTCACAACGCATAAATGTATGCGAGTGGCCATAAATAGCGCATAAAATTGGCGTCAGACGAGCCGGCATTAAAGTCGGTCAAGGCGCAAGGACTACAAGGAAGCTGCGTGACCAGACGAGGGTAGCTTTGCCGGCAGACATTTGAGTTATGTGACAAACGGCGACGGCGAAGACGACGCTGGGAAGTTCGGATGTGGCTCCGTTCTACAGTAGTGGCATTTTTTTCTTGCTAGTGGCTTCTTACTAGTTTGTTTTGGGGCGGAGGCCAGGCGTATGTCTGGATATTTATGAGGAGAAATGCCAGAGACAGAGACAGAGCCGAAGGGAGTTGTTAACGCAGCCGCTGATGAGGTTATCAATGCTGATGTGTCACTTAGGCAGGGTTAATGCGGCCTTTGTCGATGCTCCCGCCACATTGCCATACATTAAGCCAAAATACACAGGCTGTCATCAATCAGCCTTTGTCAGTGCGGTAAACGCTGTTAAATGGCGAGCTTTAAGCCACAATCTGATTTATAAATCAAGAGAAATCAAATCGAGAGACGTTAAAAAATCGCTACCTGGCAGCCAAATCGACTTGAAATGTCCCCCCGGTCTATCGGCACTTAATAAAATTGAATTCTATTTCAATTGGATGACTCGATGCCAACCCCCAAAAAAGCCGCAAATGCCGCTGGGAAAACAACAGGCAGCAGCGGTCCAGCAGGGCGCTGAGGCGGAGGGTTTTCTTACTCTAACAAGCTGAAAATATTTCTGCTTTACACGCTCTTCCCCCTGACCAAATGCCTCTCTCCCTTTCTCACGCCTTCTCACCTGTTGCTGCCCCAGTTTGCTGCAGCTGTCAACTAATTGGCATGAGTTATGCCCTCTGTATTCTCCTTACCATTTTTGCAGCCTCAAGCCGAATATGGAGAAGTTCGAGATATCGCAGAGCTACCATGGCGGACACGGCGGCTATGAGGAAATGGAGGGTGGCGAGCGCGAGGGACGCGGCCCCGGCGGCGGACACGCCTATGACGACGACGACGATCGACCAGACTCGCCCGCCTCCTTCGAGGAGATCGAAAGGCCGCCGCTGCGCAAAATCGACAAGTACTGCAAGGCGGAATGCCCCTGCATGCCGGCACGGTACACCATCGCTACAATGGCCTGCGTGGGATTCATGATTGCCTTCGGCATGCGTTGCAACATGTCAGCCGCCAAACTTAAAGGCGAGCACAATGGGGTAAGCAGCCAATACTTGCTGAAAGAAGCTCAACTGACAGACGAAACTGTTCAGACGAAATATGGAATATATAATACTCTTGCAGAGGGCATTCTAATTAGGTCTTCACAACTTCTTCTTTGGAAACATTGCATAGGTCTGAAATTCTGTAGCATCGAACCACTATATTATAAAGCTGACAAGCTCTTATCAACAGCGGATCCCTATACCCTGAAATAAAATCATAAAGCTCTATGGCAAAAGTCAACGAACAGTTACTTTTTGTATGGAATACTTTTCTCGCATTATTCCAAGCGTATTACTAAAGTTATAAAAATTCAAAAAATCATTGCTTGATTTATTGGCCATGTTTTATTTTTGAACATCCTAAAGATATTTTATTGAATTCAATTTTCCATGTTGTTCTCCAAGCGAATAGCTGAAAAATAAAATGTTATAATACCATCTAAAGAGACATAAAAGACATGAGTGGAGTTTGGGATTAAATTTGCTTCATTTGATGGCAAAGCTGTTGTCAATTAGAGTGTATGTGTGTGTGTGTGTGTGTGTGTGTGCGTTTTCACATCACTCAAAAGTCACACATATAGCCACGCCCACTCACATACCGCCAAGCATACACACACACATACACGCCAAGCTTCCGCTTGGCGCTCGTTAATAAAGGCCCGCGGCACAAATTTTAATGATTGTGACTCTTCCTCTAAGGCTCGGCTGCTTAGCCTCAGCCTCTTGCTCTCTCTCTCTCTCTCTCTCCGATTCAATCTCTTTGACACGGTCTCTCTCCCCCTCTCGTTAGACCGTCTTTATGAACTGGACGGTTGCTGTGGAAAGCCATGTGGACTCATCCTTCTTCTGGGGCTATCTGGTTACACAAATACCCGGCGGTTTTATTGCATCCAAGTTTCCGGCGAACAAGATTTTCGGGCTCTCGATTGTAAGCTCCGCCTCGCTGCATCTGTTTGTGCCCTTCGCGATGACTCTGATGCACGGTCATGTGGTCATATGTGTGCGCGTGCTGCAGGGACTCTTTGAGGTAAGTATACAAGAAAAAAAAAACATCTAAATTCCAAATCAAATTCGATTTCGATTTCGAATTTTTCGCCAACCCGGCGACAGATCAAAGCTAAGGATTACATGACTATTCATTGGGGGCGGGGCGTTGTCTGTGCCGGGGGTGGGTGTGGCGGGTAAGTGGAAGGATTTTGCTTTATGATAAAGCAAATATGTGAAATGAAAACATGTCCTAAGCCGGGGGTTGGGCACCCAAAAAAAAAGAAAACGAAAATAACAAAAGCATTTATTTTAATGCGATTTCTTTGTGTGCGTTTGCGTGTGTGCGAGTGTATGTGTGTACCAGTGTGTGTGTGTGTGCCAGCTTGGCTTGGCAATCATTTTGAGCAACTGCTTCTCTCCATCCACAGGGCGTAACATATCCAGCTTGTCACGGCATTTGGCGCTTCTGGGCGCCACCCATGGAGCGCTCCCGCCTGGCCACATTGGCCTTCTCCGGCTCGTATGCGGGCGTCGTGGTGGGTCTGCCGCTGTCCGGGCTGTTGGCCGATGCCGTTGGCTATCAGGCGCCCTTCTATGCGTATGGCGCATTTGGCATCATTTGGTACCTGTTCTGGATCTGGTTGTGCTTTGAGAATCCGCGCAAGCATCCCGCCATTAGCATACCCGAACTGAAGTATATTGAGAAATCGCTGGGCGAATCAGCGCATCCGACAATGCCGTCGTTCAAGACAACTCCGTGGCGCCAAATGCTGCGCTCCATGCCCGTCTATGCGATTATAGTGGCAAATTTTTGCCGCTCCTGGAACTTTTATTTGCTGGTGCTGTTTCAGTCATCGTTCCTCAAGCACAAGTTTGGCTTTAAGGTGGAGGAGGCGGGCTTTGTGGGCTCGTTGCCCCATTTGATAATGACCACAATCGTGCCCTTTGGCGGCATGCTGGCGGATCATTTGCGCAAAAATGGCATACTCTCCACGACGAATGTGCGCAAGCTCTTCAACTGCGGCGGATTTGGCATGGAAGGTCTATTCTTTCTGTTTGTCGCGCATTCCTCCACGGCGGTGAGTATTGGGCAGTGAGGCTGGTGAGTGGTCCGGCGATATATACAGCTAGTCCTTCTTGTAGACGGGCGCCATGTTTGCGCTAACCTGCGGCGTCGCCTTCAGCGGCTTTGCCATCTCCGGCTACAATGTGAACCATTTGGATATTGCGCCTCGATACGCGAGCATCCTGATGGGCTTATCCAATGGCATTGGCACCTTGGCTGGCATCATAGTGCCCTATGCGCTGGACGGGCTCATCCAAGCGAATGTAAGTTGAGATTTGCTCAGCTCTTGGTTCAGCTACCGAGTTACCCAAGCTGTTTGCTCTGATTACAGCCGACTGGCTGCTGGACTACAGTGTTTACACTGGCCGCCTGTGTTCATCTGATTGGCTGCACTTTCTATGGCATTTTTGCCTCCGGCGAGCTGCAGCCTTGGGCCGAGCCGCCACCTGAGGAGCAGCAGGTGTGGGCACCTCCAGCGGGCGCCATCACACACGATGATCCCAGCCAGGCGGGCATGCTGGGCACATACATGAAGGAGACACAATTTGTAAGTCGGGCAACACGCCAGGGCTAAGGCACTTTGGTGACACAATCTAACCCCCCTATGTTTTCAGGGCGCACCGGAGTATACGGAGCAGAGCCAAATGCAGCAATCGAATGCCATTAGCTATGGCGCCACCGGGCACGTGGCCAACAATCCATTTGCATTGGCAGCGTCTGCACCCATTGCCGAGGAGCCCGCCCAGCCGCCGTATGTGGACAATGCCTACGACTACACGCAAGGGCAAATACCGCCCTCGACGAATCCCTACGAGCAGCCGGCCTATCAGCAGCAGTAAGAATCAATGCCGCAATCTGATATAACTTAGCTTTTAGTTCTAGTCCAAAAAGCCGTTTATTGTTTGTTCCTGATGGGGTTGATTTGTATATAAGATACTATACGCGATATATTTAACTGCAAGACCATTAACTGTTCAGCAACTTCAGACCCGAGTCTAACGAATTTCTACATAAAAAAACCAAAAAACGAAACCAAACAAAACTCTCACGACACTAACACAATGAAACTATGTACCTAACAGAGCAACTACATATTGTACGCGTATACAGAACACGAAAGATATCGTTTAACTTGGCGCCGCACACAAATCACAAGAAATAAAATAATAAAGAATAGTGCCATAGTCGGAAGGGCACGACTGGGAGATACCCTGAACCCACGACGAGCTGCCGTTGCAGATATTTTAACTGATTTCTCTCTCTATGCATAGCAAATGCTTCCTTGTTTAACTTTGGGACTTAAAGTCTGATCCAAATGCAATTTTCAGGGCTTCAATGTGGCACAAAATAGTGTGTGTATACCCTGTAAAAATTAGTTTTCCTCAATTCTGATAAAATAGGGGAGGTATCTAAAAATTAAAATATTCTTAATCTGCGTACACTATATGTATGTATCTATGTATCTGGTGTATCTAGTTCTTATAATTTTCGAGTAGTGCCTAAGTAGGCTATACTTCGAAATCAGTATTTATCGAGAAGATGAAAGCAGATCTCGAAAACTCGTGTCTAATTTTCAATGGGGTCAGGGTATAAATAGAAAACAAAATCAAATATATAGCCTACTTTTAAGCATCGCTTCCGCGAAATTTCTATTTACAAGCTCCAGCATATTAATGAACAAATCGAAAAATTAAATAAAATAATATTTGACATTTGTGTATATCATAAACAGACATAATCCAGACAAAAACACAGCACGTCTCAAACCGTTATTGAAATATTATTATAAATAATTTAAAACCATATATTATATAGTCACTTTATAGCTACATATACTATAATATATAGCGAATTATTGTTGTTAACTATGCAAGTAGCTAAAGAAAAACAGAAAATGAAAATGAATGTGAAAACTGCAAGTTGTATTACCGTTGATGATATTCTTCTCTGTATGATAAACACCCGGTTCTAAATGTCATTTAAATCTAAGCATTAGTAAATTTTAAACTAAACAATTCTAAACAATAAGCAATTGTTGATGTTCGGCACGAATGATAAACTCTAAAACCCATATAAACAAATACTTATGCATTATATAACCACTATTAATCAGATATACATATAGTTATGGTTTTTTAGTTCGTTATGTTGTCAGAACTCTTATATATACACATACATATATATATGCTTTTGTATTTGCACGTTGGTTCACCAGGACTTGAACATGGCATGATATAGGTACTAAAACATATACTAGCTTAGTCTGATAGTAGCTAGCATTAGACGCCAATAACCTCAGAATTGGTCTTCATATGCTCTTCGATTCATCCTAAATATTTTACTCTAACATTTTCTTATATAACGTAGAGAACAAGAATATCTATAAAAAAATCTGCTGGGTCTTCAATTAATATACGTTTTCTTTTGTAATAAATATAGTTTTGTAATTAATGTACTTATTCATTTGAATTATTTGAATATTATTTTTATTAAACTTCTTTTGTTTGTATTATTTAAAGTATTTTCTAAATAATTTTATGTTTTTGCTGCACTTTCTTCAAAATTAATGCACATTTTAATTTATTATTAAAAATAAAATAATAATATTATTATTAAATATAATTATATTAATTTTAATTCATTTAAGTTAAATTTAAATTTATATAAATAAAAAATATAAATATTTGTATTATTAAATGTTATGAATATTATTATTAAATAATACAAATATTTATATTTTGTATTCATATAAATCTAAACTTTATTTTCTAAGTTTAGCTCAGCAGACACTTTTTGTTAATAATATTTAACGAAAATATTTATTTTATTTCTCACTCTTTATGTATGCATATTAAAAGACGAAGAACAAATCATTTCACTGTACATAGAATAGCACAAAATAGCACAAATTTAAAATATGATAGCATTCATACTTAATTATGATTTAAGTCCTTTTTACTTTGAATTTTATTCAGCGCACTTTATAGATTTACTGCACATTATTGTTGTTTCATTAACTTTATGCTTATTATGCAATGCACCTTACAAATATTTCCTTTACACTTATCTTAAATGCACTCTCTTAGTTTTATCATTTATTTTTGATACGATTTATCTTTTATATGCACTCCCTTTGTTTCGCCTTTTGTTTTTAATATAATTTTCTATTATATAGACGCACTTACTTCGTAGACATCACCAATAATCGTATTAAATGTATTATATAACAACAGAAAAAGAACTTAGTAACGAGTATTCTATAAAAATTTTAATATTAATCAAATTATTCACAATTAAATCACTATGTATTAATAAAATGTGAAAATTTTCTAACTAAAAGAGTCAATTCTTATACAGTAATTTGTACAGAGCAGCGAATATATTATATAAATACATATTTAATAATTATACATACATATTTAATAATTATCTAGAGCGTACTTAAATAATAATAGATTTTAAATGTTATTGTATAATTATGCGTGTTGATTAGTCAGCTCAGCTAAACATCGGCTAATGACTATGATATATAGTATATATACTAAAGAATACCAACTTGTGTTTGCACAATTAATTAATGAAATTAATCTGATAAAAACAAGAACAACAACAAAAACTGCTTGTGAAAGCGACAATACCTAGTTAAATAAGCTTTGTTATTTATATATAAAAACATATACTATTATTTAAATATTTAGAATTTTCATTGATTTTAAATTCAGGCAAAATTTTGATGCTTTTCTACTGAAATTGCAGCAAATAACAAAATTTTGGCCATTGGGGCGTATGTGTAATATTAGCATTATTCAATTAAAGTCTGTATATAAAAGGCATCAACTATTAAAAGAAATGCTCAGAACTATATGTAGTTATTATTGAATACATATATATATAATTATAAATATACGTATGTGTGTCTTTAAAAGTTAAAAGAGTTCGTGACAGGAGAGATGAACATAACCGAGGCTCTCAATTGTCATTAGCTAACTTATCTAACTATATAAAATTTGAATTGTATTATTTCCATATATGATTCTAATTATTTATTGAGAGAGACCGAAGCTCTCAAGGCTGTGTGGACAATAATAACAAATATGTTAACGGAAAGCCACAGTGTTTTTTGTTTTAAACTAAATAAACATTTAAAACTCTAGCTAAAGCCATAGTTACATACATAAATATGCATATAATTACGAAACAGTTGAACATTTGACCGGACAGTCTGTACATATGAATGCAAACATAGCTAAATGCCATCATTAAATGCTTTTGTGAGTAATTTAAGTGTACATAAAAAATAACATATTTAAATAGTTAAAAACAAAACCATAAACTGGCAAAAAACGAAGAGCACAATTGCAATGAATATCATTTAAAGCCCATTAAATGCGCATTAAACATGAACCGGTTATAACTAGGGTACTTCAACATGAATACGTCAGTAAATAAATTCCATTTATAGTAATAACTTAGGAGCTCTATGAATACACTCATCAATTGTCAGATATATTTAGACGCACAAATAGCACATACACAAACAAATCTTAACTCTAAATCATATGAATGTAAAATGTACTAGGAGAATAAAAGTTGGAAATACTCTTTTCAAAATAGATAAAAATATAAATAACACTTTTTGAACGTTTTGAAGAGTTTATTCCATTTATTCCTGCTATGTATATATATATATATTTTCATTGAAATTTCAAGCCAATTTCTTTGTGTTTTTCGTGTGTTTTGTTCCATAATTATTAAATGTATAAAATTAAAAAATATATATATATAACATATATATAAATAATAATAAATAACAAAATGCAAGCTCCCTTTTCTGGCAACACCCGCCCATGTTGTATAATTTTATGATCTAGTATAAAAAAGGTATTCAAAATATATTATAATATATGCTGATATCCAACCAAAAAAACAACAGCAAACATTATGGCTACTATAAATCAATTAATAAAAATTAAAAGTAAACAAATTAATCAATAGCATTTGAGTTGCACAAAAAATTGGACTTGATTTAACACCAATACTGTTATACGAAAATTGATTCATAGACCCCATCTTGTAACCCGACTATACGAACCACAATATACGAGTACGATATAAAGGCTTAACAAATTATACCTAAACAAATGTATTTGGAATTCAATAAAATGAAAATGTTAACAAATTATGCCAAAAAAAAAAAGAAATGCCATTTGTTTATTAATTCGATTTATGTTTGTATTTTTTATACTATAGTTTTATTTAAAATTCCAGCAGAGCGTCGGACTTACAACTTAATGATTAGATTTAGATTTGTACAAGACGCGGACAATTGGAGCCGGCTTTGCGACCCCTCAACGACGATGGCGGCAAATAAAAACTAAGCAAAAACAAATGAAATAAATACAAGTACGTAATTAGGAAACAACAACTAAAATCACATGAGTGCTACAGCATAAAACTGAACTTAATTATATTCAAGTCGTCTAGTCCATTAACGCCGTACGCCCTGGTACTCGCCGTTGGAGCGCCCCTTGCCCGGAAATCCTCTGGCAAAGGGCGCCTTCGCATTCGTAGTTACATAGTAGTTGCCACGTGCCCTGTTTTGAAATAGTTTGCATATATTGTTTTATACTTGAAAATATGATATTATAGATTCATTTATGCTTACTTATGCGAACAGTGCTCGCCCATGAGCACATAATCCGAATCCTTGGGCTCGCACCAGCCTATCAGATAGGTAAATAGGTTGGGACAGGGTCCCGCATAGAAGCCGCGCTTTGTTGTTATCGATTCGATAAAGTACGGCGTGACCTTTGTGTGATCGCAGGCCAAGGTTTCTATAGTGGTTAAAAAAAGTTATTAATAAGCGCCTAACAAAAAGGATATTCCTCAGATTCCGCAATTTCGAACTATCTTTTATATATCATATATCAAACGCTGCAAATCAACTGGAATTCCACAAGCAGGAAGGCATTTTTTTTGTTTAAACTTGGATCTATATTTTAATTAAAATATTTTACTCCATCAACTTTGTTTTTAATTTGCCCGTTGTACTGAAAATATCGTAATCCTTAGGTATTTTCATATACATGATGCTGGCCAAATTTGTTCTCTAGCCAACATTGGCATCTA
Organism: Drosophila novamexicana; assembly: GCF_003285875.2. Classification (NCBI taxonomy): domain Eukaryota; kingdom Metazoa; phylum Arthropoda; class Insecta; order Diptera; family Drosophilidae; genus Drosophila; species Drosophila novamexicana. Next base: position 1,619,558 of record NW_020824787.1, on the reverse strand, counting down.
CCACTTATGGTTAGATAAAGCCAATGATTGAGGCCCAATTGCTGTGAAATGTTTTTTTTAATTTTTATTTTAAACTTAACTTTTCTGGAAAACTTTATATTTCGGTTCGCATGATATTTTGAGAACTTGGTTGCTTGAGTTTCAGCGGCTTAAGCCGGCTTGCTACCACCTTGATTTTATAGCTTTGTTTTAACTATTCTCAGTTCTTAATAAATACAATTCACTTATTTATTTAAAATCGATAGTTATAGCTTGATTCTATCGCCAACGATATGTTGATTCCACGCAATCGATATTTCGATTATACCCAAGCGATAAATATCGATTTTCCGCTTTCTTTATAAATACATGTCACCTTCCGACTGTTTAAAATCTAGTTATTTTTAATTTCAAGCAATCGATATTTTCCTTGTTCCTAATCGATAAATATCACTCTTTGTCATACGTAAATATATCGTAATTTATTTGGAGTGCAAATCCAATATAATAATCGAGTTTCTTTAACATTCATTTAGTTTATTTTAGTTTAAGCTTATTCAACTTTAATTTGACTTACGAAACAACGTGGCTGAGCCTACACACGCCGGTTGTCTGGTGCCTCCATTGACATAGAAGTCCGCATGGCCACTGGAATGCCACTGGCCAAGTATGCCGGCGCCTGTATGCAGCACGTCCACAAAATGCGCATCGCTGGTGTCCAAGTCGCGTGAGTTATTCGCGCCCGCATAGAAGAATATGGTGGGATCAAGTGCCGTAATGCGTCCGATCTTGCCCTCCTCGGGTTTTAAATAGTTGGCCACGAGGCCCGCAATATGCGCACCCACGCTGTAGCCAATAAAGTGCAGATCATCCGGCTGAACGCCGCGTGGATGCCGTGCCAGATACTTGACCAGCTGGGAGATGCAGAGGCTGCCAAAGCGAGGTGACCACTCCATTTGACTGAGGCACGGCTCCTTCACCGCATTGCTGTAGTCCACAATGATGATGTTGTACTCGCCAATGGTGAAGTACGCCTCGCGCAGATCCGGACTGGGACTGAGCTCACGTCCGCCGCCAAAGCCATGGATGATGATCTTGGTGGGATGGCGTGGATTGAAGTGCGTATAGTAGAGTGCATTGGGATCCAGCACGTCCAGATATTCGGGCTGTTCCTGTGTGCGACGCGTATACAAATAGAACTGGATCTTGGGATGCGGGCAGCGATAGGGCTTCTCCAGGCAAGAATCGGTTATGTAGACCTGCGATTGATTTTGACCCGCGGCAACGGCAGCGGCCACAGCAGCCGCGTTTTGTCCAGCTGCAAAATGGATGAAATTTAAATGTATATAGCATGGCTTTGGACTATGACAAACGCCTCCAACACGACAGCCCCAACTGCCAGTCCACCTCCGGCTCTGACGCTTAGGCCAAACGAGTTTGGCCAGCCATGGAATCAAGCTGGAATTACATAAGCTGCCGCCTGGTGGCGACATTGAATGTTGCCGATTTGCGGCAAAGGCAAATGTCATGAAACTGCAATTGCCACATTTGCAAGCACAATTGCTGGCAACTTGTGCCGCCTCTGGCTGTGGCTGCAACATTTCTTCAATTGTGGCAAAAGTAAAAGTCAGCCAAAAGCGCCCCGAAACGGAAGTTTTGCCTCGCGCAACAAGCACTCGTTTACTTGTTGTTGTTTTTGTTAGTTGATAGTTGTTGTTGTTGTTGCAAGTTGTTGCTATTTATAACACAAACACCGTGACGTGACATAACTGGACGCTGCTTGTGTGATTCATGGCAACAACCATAAGGAAAACCCATATTTGATGAGCTCATCTGAACAGCTGCCTCAACTGAAAGCAAAGATGTGCGCATTTCCGTTCACAGAAAGAACCAGTTCGAGTGAATTAAGACCGTGAATTATTTGAAATTGTTTCATGCACTAATTATAAGGGCTTATGCTTACAACTATTCTGTTCAAATTGAACATTTTTCTGTTAAAAATAATCCAGTTTTTAAATCATTTTCTGTACACCTCGAAAAAACTTTTTGGGCAGAAAAAGTCTCAGTCTCCAAATCTGAACTTATATCCAAGACTAATTAGAAAAATATAAAAGTATTTAAATGTATATATTTAAAGTATTTATTTTCTAATATTCAATTGTGCAAAAAGTCAAAAAGTTTAAAGTTAGTTATTGGAACCAGTTAACGCTAAAAACCAATTTTTTGAATTCTTGGAACCAGTTTTTGTAAAATTATGTGTCCTAAATTTTGGAACCAGTTTATGTTTGAACAAAATTTGAAAAAATAAGTGGCCTGCAATTATTACAGACGGATTGATTTGATTTGAATTACAATTTATCACTGACTATATAAGGAATATAAGTTCAATGAATGGAATTTTTTAATATTTTCGATTTATAGCAATACTTTGGATTTGGATGGAGAACCAAATGAACAAGCTACGGAACTACTTAAAGGCCAGGCAACAGCCAGTGCTAACTGACAGCCAAACACTGAGTCTCACGCGTACAATATTACGTTGCGCTTTGAATTTTTATGAACTTATTAAAAATAAAAAAAAATAAAAATCGTAAAGAATCGGCCTTCAGTTAATCAACTGGCTAGCCAATTGGCCCACTTGTTAGCAGCTCAGATGCTAAACCAGCTGCCTGATGTTGCAATGCAACCGGTCTGCAACTGTTGCAGTTGCGGTTGCAGCTACGCTTCACACTGATCACTAATCAGTGATCAGTGATCAGTGATCGTAGCCTGCGCCTTTTAGGGCATCCGGCATTAATAAACGGCTCACCTCATGGCACAGTGAACAGGCGGCAACTAGTTGGTTCAGTTGGTCCGTCTTTGGTGCTGGCAAACATCTCTCCTTATGACAAGTTGCCACAATGTTTTAATACACTCTACACATATTTGAGTGCATAAAGTATCTTTCCGAATGATTGTTAATGATGATTGCAAGCCTTTAAAAACGAAGGACTTTGAATTTGGCAAGTTATTTCTTCTATGGCAAATTAATAATCGATAACTGGCCTTGATAAAATTCGATTTCAATAAACTTTTTGTTAAGTAAATCTTATAGATTAGACTGTCCGACTATATGAGACTTCAAGTTTGGAACGTTTGTATTTGTAAGGCCGCGCAGGGCAAGTTTTATTTACAAATTTTCGATGAATTAGCAAAATCGATATCGATACCGAACTGCCTAACAAGCATATCTAATCGATTGTACTGCCAGCCGATCGCATCGATGGACTGTGACAGTTGTGGACTTCAAATTTGGAATGCAAGCTCGCAAATAATCGATAACTGCCACGAAATCGATATATATCGATAGCAGCTTAAGCCACAGATTGGTTATTCAGGCGTTCCGCAGCTCAGCACTGTGCACAGTGTGCCTTACAGCTGGACACACCCGACTGGGCCACTCTTATTTGTCATTTGCCAACTTATGCATGCATGATGCGATCGTTTTGCACAATCCGAAAAGCCATTGCGACCGGGGAGACCAGCATAATTCAGTTAGCAAATGCGTCTTATGTTGACCAGCTCTGACGGGCCGGCCTTTTGGCTCCCTCGCATTGCAATTAGCAATGGGCCGAGCCGTGTTTCTGCCTCAATTGCGACGAGTTTTCTGTTTTCTGCCCGGTTTTCTTTTTTTCACAATCGCTGCGCTGCTTCGTGGGCCGCCAACCGTTTGCTTCATCTTTTTTTTTTTTTTGGCTTATGTAAGTTGGCTGCGACTGCGACTACGACATGGACGCGTACTTGGACTCCGGTGGCAGCATTACGAATGCCAATTATATGTCTTTTTTTGGTGGGTTTTTATTTTGGGGGAAAAGCTGGTGTTGAAATCGTGAAGTACATTCAATGACTAGCCGCACGCCGGAAAAGTCAAATAAAAATTCAAATCGAAGCGCTGGCCAAATAGTTCCAGAAACCCCAAAAACGGAAGCGCCAAATGCGGAAGACACAAGCGGCCAACGGCAGAGTAATAACAACAAACATACAACAATAAATGCAGCACTAACAACAACTGCAACAACAACAACAACAACTGTAACAACAGCACTTGAGATATGCTCATCATCTGGCGCTTCGTGTTTGCGCGCAAGTGAAAGATGTTTCGGACTTACTTTTATTCGTATACGCTTATAGAGGGTATTTTAATTATATCATCAAATTTGTAATAATTAGACTGATGTTGTAGACATATATATAATTCCTGAACCGTAAAAACAGCCGTGGCTGTGGATATAGCTTTATCCGTCTGCATCTGTCTGTCTGTGTTGTGAATTAGTTTCTCAATCTGATGGATATGGCCACTAAACAATGCACAGACATGTTTTTTTCATATTTTTTTTATTGCAGAAGATACATGTATCGGAGTCGTCCGGTTTTGGTTCTAGTTGCTATGGGAAGGGTTGGCCAAAAGGTAGGCTCTAGAAATAGCTTTACCCAACTCGAATTTATTCATTTTAGTATACTCTATAATACCATAACAATATCTGCTATATACTATATACTATATCAAACTAATATTAATAGCGTTATTGGAAGTATCGTTCGTAAATTGAAGTTTTATTGAAAAATATTTTTGTTCCTCAAGTTATCTTCACTAAACTCACATAGAGCGTGTGTGTTTCCACAAGGGTATTTAAGCTTCTTATTGTTTCTCTCTCTGTCTCTCTCCCTCTCTGTATGTCTGTCTCTCTCTGTCTCCCTTTTCCGCTCTCTCTTTGTTTTGCTTATAAATTTTATAATTTTCCTTTTAATGGGTTTTATAGGTTTTTATGCTGCGGTTTTCCAGTTGTTCAAATTGTTTGCCATGAATCATTTGCACTGTTTCTTGTGGTTTTCTTTTTATTGAGTTTGTTGGCCAGCAGATGGCTCGATACCAATATCGAATTTTATGGGGCCTTCGAGATAATTGCATAATCTCACGTATTTGTAGTGAGCTTTACCAGAGGCTTTGAAAATCAATTTGCATTTAGTTTAAACTTAACCAGGAAATAAATAAAATAAATTGCGGTTTAAAAAATAAGACAATTTATATAAAAAGTTGTTTGATGAATGGAGCATACTTTAAAATTTGTTAACACTACACATTCTGACCAAAGAGACTATTAAAATGCATTCATTAACATTTATTAGATAGATTTTAAATAGAAAAATATATTTAACAAAATATATAACAGAGGCTGTTCCCTTTATCTTAATAACTTTTGAATATTGAAAAGTTGAACAAAACTAAAAACTATATAATATTTGCCAACCATTAGTGTGGAATTATTACCTTGTTTAGAGTACTTGCAGCACAGTGTAATTAGAATGAAGCAAATTGTGGCACAGTTTCCTTCAATAAAATTTCGGCTGCCAACTGGTTGAGCGAAGGCTAACCAAGTTGTAATTAAAAACAATTTAATAATTTATGTTTGTTGCAAAACTATGCCACATGCCTAAGGTAATAAAAATTCCTGACCAATGCGCTTCAATTATGAATAATCAACAGACTAAATCACCAATAAATTATGCTTAGGTCGAGCAGAGTTGAAGTTAAGCTCTAGTAAATTCTCACTCACAGTCGCACAGTCTAACCTGCCTATAAAATCTGCTTCACTTTAATTAAAGTCAACCGCAAATGAACAGTCAGTACTTGACTTTGGCCGTCGGCTGCCTTCGGGGCTGCCATGACACGCACTTTTGCAATGCGCATACTCCCCATTAGCCGGGCGCACGGTCAGAACAAGCAAGCAATGATAAATACACGTTTGATGGCACCTTTGACAGTGGAATACCCCCAACAACAACAACAATGTTAATCATAAAAATAACAATAGGCAAATGGCACGCTTAATAATCTTGAGCAGCAATTATTGCGAAATGCTGCAGCGAAGGGTGTCAAGGTGCAGGCGCCCCGCATTATGAGCCACATACTACTAAATGTTAAATATGAGCTATGATATAAATGTATATATATATTTATTTTTATTTATGTGAGCTGCTTAGATTGCAGTTGAACGGTAGCTTCAGTTAGTTAAGTGGCAGCAGTCAGCCGATTAATTAACTGGGCCAACAAAAACAAGACAGTTGACAACCGACCGACACGGCAACTACCGTCCAATGATGAGGCACATTTTTTCTCTCTCTTTCATTGTGGATGAGCCAAAAATATGCGTAACAAATTCGTACAGGCCGTCCCAAGCAGTAGGAGAAACAACAACAACGACAACAACAACATGGTAAAAGAGACATTAACTTTTGGCCAAGTGAACCATGGTACAGTGGTTCGAGCTGTGCGAGCTGACATTCAAAAAGTATCCAAAATATCACCAAAATATGGCTCACAACATTCTTAAAAATTATTATGCTTAGTTCATTATCAATATATTAAAATATTTTTTTAAAATGTTTTTCACTTTTAAGCTTAAATTCTTTTTTATTGCTATTTTATTGTTGCTCTAAAATTTATATTTCTGTATGCAATCATATAGTTGCTTAAGGGTATTCCTTCTATTAATATAAATTTCAACGAAATTGATAATGTATGGCACATTGATCGTGCAAGCAAATGTATTTCATTTTTCTTAAATATTTCCAACAGTTTTATTTTCTTGTTTCTCACCAGATTTGTAATTTAAAACAAACTGTGGACAGTGTGCTCAATTTGAAGAGCTGGCTGCGCTTCAAACCCAGCACAGACAAGAGGCTTTTCATTGTTGTCCAAACAAATAAGTAGTTTATAAATAGTTACAAGTAGTTGCTCATTGTTGTTCGCTGTGATATATATTATTGTTGTTCCTGCGGCTGTCCGAGTACGTGCTGTGGAGAGCATCAACCTTAAAGTTGTTCAATGGGCGAACGATTAATAAAAATCCATTTCAAAATGTTGTTTGCTGAATATGAAGCAAGGTCGCCAATGGAAAGGGCATAAAATATGGAGGTTGTGCAATTAAATGCGTGCAAATTAAAAACGTCAACAGAAACTGAAAAAACTGCCGAGAAATATTAAAAAGGCCCACAACTAAAGCGGCGTTAGACAACGCGATGACTACGCGGAATCAGATGAAAGCCAAAAAGCATCGAGGCATGCCCAAAAACCAATAATCAATGCTCGTAAAGGTGCCAAGCAGCCAGGGCGAAAGTAAAAGTTTAGCTTAAACACTGATTTCTTTTTAGTACTGTGCCCAAAAAAAAAAAAAAACCAAAAATACAAAATAAAAACTAAAGAGACCCCCAACAAACCGGCAAGATCCACAAAGCTGAGCAGCAGGCACAGCAGCTGCCAAAATGTTGAGACGATGCTTCGAAATTGTCGCTGTTTTTGCCGCGCACAGTTCAACAACATTTTTGTATAATTGACGCTAAGTAAATATTTAACACACACGCACACGCACACGCCTCAATTCGATGTGGGTCAATTGCTATTGTATAATATATTCGATAAGAAATTGCCGTATATTTGTGAAATTTTTGATGCTGTCTGAAAACTTTGCCTCTGTGGGTCAAGGCTCAGGCATTTGAATTAACATATAAACAAAATGCAATTCGCGGCACTTTTGCTGCTTTGTTTTGTTTTGGTTTACAGGCATGCACCGGCGGCTGCTGCGGCGACTGCAGCTGGTCATTGGACTCGGCGAAGCACACTCTCGTTTTCAAACTCCAATGGACGACGCTGTCGGGGCATAATGCCGGATGCTACGAGTATGTTTAAATTAGCAGGCACGCGCGAAACGCCCAAAGCCGACCACAACCGAACGGCAGCAACAACAATAACAACGACAACAATGACGGCAACTATTTGTGCAACACTTGATCTTGGCTTTCACGGGCGGTAGGCGTGCGCACGTGCCACAATATAACGTTTTTTATTTTAGCCGAATTTGGAGCTTGAGACGTGCGCTTTGTTTGCGCGCTGGCGAGCAACTGATGCACGAGTTCGTGCCTTAAGTCTTTCGTTTTGGGTTTCAGTTTCGGTTTTCGTTTAGCCGAAAAGTTTTTGGAGCAGCGCATAATAAAAGCTCGCTCTGTTACTGAAAAAGCTTTGCTATGGTTTTATTTTCGGTTATTGGAGCTCTTCTCAATTTTGAAAAAATTGAAAAAACTATCAACTGAATGGAACTATGTAAAAGTTGTGATATCAAGAAATCTCGCACAGCTGAGGATGTTAGTGATTTGAGGCTTTTCTTAATTTTCATGTAAGTCAAGTGCAAGCAAAAAAATAAAGATAAATCGTGACATTCATATCAGAAATATAATTATATATGTTACCTTTGGTGAGCGCCAGATGTGATAGTATTTGAATAGGAATCGAAAAAAGCTAATCATAAATAAATAAATCACAAATGCTTAACAACTAAAGCAGAAAAAGTTCATCCAGTTGGGAGTATTGATCAGTTAGGAGCCACTCAAAGCTCCGCCACTTCAATGACCACATCGATGAGCGGTCCCTTGGCAAAGGGAGGTTCAGCATTAGTGCTCAGAAAATAGGAGCCAGAGGCGCTGCAAACAGATGGAGTTAGGTAAAAAGTACGAAGATTCGAATGGAAACATACTTCTCCGAGACAAAGTAGCCCATTTGTGTGTTGGGCATATCCGAGTAGAGGGCACAGCGCTGGGTGAAGTAATGCATCCAGCCGCCGCACTGCTGCGCCCAGAAACCGCGTTGGCTGACAATGGACTCGCCGTAGTAGACGGCGGCGCGAAAGTGATTGCAGTTGTAGAAGCGCCATTCGTTGACGTAGGTGCAGCCGCGCTGACGGAACTGGTCGAGATTCGGATAGAAATCGGCATGTCCCATGGCGGGCAGCATGGAGAAGAAGAATGGGTCTGTGTGTATGACATCCACAAAGTCCGCATCGCTGCGATCGAGCCTGTCGTGTGGCCAGTTGTTCATGAAGCCGGGCCCGGCCGGATCCAGGCCTGTAATGCGTGACAGAGGCTCTCGCACATAGTTGGCCGTCATGCCCGCCACCTGGGCGCCCAGACTGAAGCCAATCAAATGCAGCTGCTCGCGTCGATAGATGCCGGCGGCCAAAAGACTGTCAATGAACTGTGCCAGGCATTTTGACACCACGGGCGCATTGCTCACCGCCCAGGGATAGTAGCAGGGCCAGCGCACCAGGCTGCCATAGTCCACCGAGATGACGTGCACCGGCTGCGTTTGCAGCAGCACATCCCGCACCTCCAGATTGGGCGTCTGGTTGCGATTGCCCACAAAGCCGTGTATGAGGATTTTCAGCGGTAAACGTGGCTTAAACAGTTCCGCGGCCGGATTCAGCGGATCCAATTGAATGGGCATATCTCGCGTGGCTCTGGGTATATATATAACATACATAAAAGCAAAACTGGAGCACGTGCATCCGAAGCTACTCACTTGGTGTACAGCCAGAAGCTGATGCGCGTATTGGGGCAGGTCGGCTCGGCAAAGACGCACAGCTCCGGCAGAAATCGGTTCATCTCTAGCTGCGACGAGCTGTTCCTGACCAGCTGCAGCCACAAGAGCAGCGCAAGAATTATGCACACCCGAGATTTGAACATTGCGAGAGTCTGGAACGCTTTGCAGGCTGTCTCTAATGCTAATTCTATTAAATTCATTTGGCCCGACCTCGAGAGCTGCATAGGCAATGAGCTGCCCCCAGTTTAAGCTGTCGTTGATAAGGAGTCAAGGTTTCGGTTCTGGCTCAAGGTCACGCCCCAACACACTCTAGAGTCTGCACAACTGCGGGTTAAACTTGGGCTTCGCACGCTGATAATAGAACTAAACTCATAAAACTAATCCGCCCAGCCGGCGAACTATATTCAACCATCCAGCTTTGCAGAGTTTTCAATTAATATTAATTAACAAATTAATTTGCTAAAATTCAACCGGTTTCCGAGTTGATTACAGCCTGGTCTCGACCTATAAATTGATTCTGCATTGAATTCAAATTCACATGTAAATAAAACATTTTTTTTTTTAATTTCCGGAAAGCTACCTAAGCAAACTATGCCGATTTCCGAGTGAGGGTCATTCTTTGTGCTCCCACTTGATTTTCCACCCCTATTTTTTATTGCTTTTTAACATTTTTAACACTTTTCGGTAATCGACCCAATAATCCACCAAGTTGAGTCGATTTGCATGATTGAAGATATTTAGGCTAACCTCTTAATTGATTCTCCATCGAACTTTAAGTCACGTGTAAATAAAATTTCGGATATCAGATGAAAGATAATTTTTTGTTCTCTCACTGAATATCCCAAAATTATTTCTCTATATATCTTTATCTTTAAGCATTTTCAAGACTTTTAGAAAACCTATGTAGACCTCCTCCTGCCTTTCTAGACCTCAACTTTCGAAAACTCCAAACTGAGTCGATTTGCATGATTGAAGACATCTTGTTCATGGTTTGATATCTAGCTTAATTTCGTATTCAGTATTCGCGAATTTTTTTATAATAACATATATTGGACATTTTCCCAACAATATTTTATATACTTCCCCTTACGAATTTTCGGCAAATTTTGTTCTTAAAAAAAAAGAACCTTTAAGTTCCATTTTGATTCAAATAAGTCGCCAACTCAAGGTACATTTTAAGGCGCTTAATTTGTCTGTTAATATGTGTAAATTTGTTGAAAATTTAAATATGAATTGAAGTTTATTACAATTTTGACACATATTGCTCATAAGTGCCCTTCTACATTTTAAACAGTCATAACTTGTTCGAAACGAAATCCATTTTCAAGATTGTTGGCATTTTATTTTGCATGGTTTGACCTCTTGACATTTTTTAATTGAATTCGGGTTTTAAAATTATCATTAAAGATTGATTGAAGGATTTTTGGATATGGTTATTTTTAAAGAATAGTTTATCAAAAATTGCCTATAAATATATATCCCTCCCCTCCTCAGTGATTCCTGGATGAATCATTTGAAGGATTATATAAGAAAGGCTTTGAAGAATTTCTTGAATTTGTTGTCTGAAATTAAAAATTAAAATTTCATTATTCAAACGATTACTGCTTCATTTTGAACCGACTGTGTCCAAATTATGAGCGGAAACAATTTAGCCGATAAATAAAAAAATAAATAAACATTTTTAATGTATTCAAACTATTTAATTGTAATTCAGATTAAATGTAATATTTAAATAGGTTAATTGGTAAATAAATAAATAATTAAGCACATGTAAAATATTATCACAAGCTGGCCTAAAAGAGAGGCTCATCGAGTGCCTCCTGCCAGATCAATTGTTTCTCGAGCTCATTAGTGTCCATATCGTTGTCCTCCAACTCTGGTATGGGATCGCTCAGTTCTGGCTCGTAATCATGCTCGATCTCATTGTGCTTGGCACTCAATCGGAACTTGGCCACATATTTGCTATTGTCCGGCTCCTCTGGCTTGCCCATGGCATAGGGCGGAGCACTGCCTGCCTTGAGAAAGTAGTTGCCCGTCACGTTCTCCGAGACTGGGTAGCCCATCAGGGTTTGGGCGGCGCGGGTGGAGCACAGGCCAAAGAGGTAGATTAGCCAGCTGGAGCACTGGCGACCCCAGAAACCCAATGTGGAATTGATGGACTCGGCATAGAAGCGTGACGCACGCTCGTGATTGCAGCTGCCCGGATCGTTGGGATTCTCCTCTAGGCAGCCAGGCTGCAACGGTCCGAAATTGGGATAGAAATCCACATGTCCCATGGGCCGCATCATGCCACGCCCCAGCGTATCCGTGTGTATGACATCCACGAACTCTGCATCACTCGCATCCAGGCGTCGCGACTCGCTGCTCAGTATGAACAGTGGCTTGGCCGGATCCAGTCCCGTGATGCGTTTGGGCTTGCGCTTCAGATAGTTGGAGGTCTGCCCGGCCACCTGGCCGCCCAGACTGAAACCAATGATGTGGACCAGCTCGTGCTGCACAATGCCACGCTCCAGCAGATTGTTGATGAGCTGCGCCAGACACTTGCTGACCAGCGGCAGGTTTCGCACCGCCTGCACATAGCAGGGATAACGCACCAGCGGACCGTAGTCAATGGATATCACATAGACGTCCACGTTGTCCAGCAAGGCAGGACGTATGTGATTATTGGGTGCAAAATCCCGATGACCCGTATAGCCGTGAATCAGTATTTTGAGTGGACGTGGCGGCTGAAAGTCCCAGGGATTGAGATCGACGGGATTCAACTGGATGGGCGCATCGCGTGTGGCGCTGCGTACAGAAGCAAACGATGCATTCAATCTTGGAGCAACAATGAAAGGCACCTACTTGGAGTACAGCCAGAAGGTGACATTCTGATTGGGACACTCACCGCTGCTGGCTACAAAGCAGGCAGGATCCACCAGTCCCAGCAGCGGGTTGGCACGGATAAAGCAGACGCCAGCTGGTTAAAGGATAAAGGATATAGGATAAAGGAGTGCGAACAGCCGGACTGAAGCAGTAGCTTACCCAGCAGTGAGAGCAGCGTCGACGTCGTACTTGTCGTCATCGTCGGTGGCTTCATTTGGGCAAACTTCGGTGCGGAACTGTGCGTCGAGCAGCGAAAGTAACCGCTATTTAAACTGTCAACTGGCGCCTAATCAAAAAGAGCGATCTGTGTGGCTTCGTAGAGATTGAGACGGTGGCATTAATATGTAAGCACCCACACATGCGAACACCTGCTGCAGCCAGCAGCTGCTCAATTCGCACAATGTTTTTTATTGTGTGTGGTTGTTAATTGGGTCAAAAAAGAATGAAATTTGTTTTCCAAATGTTTCATCTGTGACGACATCTATGTTTCGGTTCAGTAGTTAAATGTGAGCGGTGAGCTGGATACTCTACCTGTCAGCTTTTGTATGCTACAATGCGCGTGGCGACAAGCTGACTGATATGGATACAAAAACACAATACATAGCGATAGTTGTGACGGTGACTAGTGATTTATTACCAAACATTTGACCTGGTTTGGTAATTGAAGTTTTTTTACTTTCAGATTAATTTTATATATATTTGCTTTTCTAATTTTAACTTGCAATACCAGGTTTTTTGCTGCGTAGTCGTTGAGTTCGTGACGATAGTTTCGTGCTACATGCGTTCAGTTACTCATCACTAGCTGCAGGTGCACATCTCTAATATAATTTTTTAGTAAACAACAACAGTTGGTTTCACCTACAAATTTGACCCGGCATCTGATTATCAAAATGATAAGTAAAATAAGATTTTCCATTCGCCACGTATAGAGCTGATATTGTGCTTCCCTTAAAGAAAAGAAAAGAAAAGCTCGATTTCGCCCCACCAAAGGCAACACACATAGAACCTATTATTGTCACACTGTGAAGGAGTATAGTATTAATGTATATGGATCTCAGGATCTAAGACGATAACTAAGAAGCAATGGCTAAGAGACAGGCCTGGGAGCACATGCGCCATGTTTTCCAGGGTGCCGTAAACGCAGTGCATCCGGAAAGGATATTTGCCGACTATAACCATCACGATTTTCGACCGAGAGAACAGGATCAGCGTGTCTATATCAAGCTGAATGGCCAGCAACAGGATATAACTGGCAAAACCTGCCACATTGTGGGTTTCGGCAAGGCCGTGCTGGGCATGGCCAATAAGGTGCAGCTCGATCTGGGCCCATGCTCCGCCGGCGGTGTGCTGAGCGTGCCACATAACAGCTTGCAGCAGTACAAGCAGCCCGTCTGCCAGAAACTGACCATATATGAGGGTGCACCTAACAATTTGCCTGATGAGACGGCTCTGCAAGCGGCTCAGACGATCAAGAAGCTGGCCGAGAGCATGACGGCCAAGGATGTGCTCTTGGTGTTCATCTCAGGCGGCGGCTCGGCGCTGTTGCCGTTGCCCAAGCCACCGCTAACCCTGCTGGACAAGCGCAACATTGCGGACAAGCTGATGAAGCATGGTGCCAGCATTCAGGAGTTGAACACAGTGCGAATAGCCTGCTCGGATATCAAAGGTGGTCGCTTGGCGCAGGCTGCTCAGCATGCGGGCCTGTTAATCACCCTTGTGCTGAGCGACATTGTGGGGGATCCACTGGAGTTGATTGCTTCTGGGCCCACCATTCAGCCCAGCAGCGTAACGGGCCAGTCTGCGTCAGATATCTTAAAGCAGCACCAAGTGTGGGATGAACTGTCGCCGCAGCTACAGCAGGTCTTCGAGCGGGACACTCAACAGCCGCAGCTAGGAGCGCTTGATAGTAAAGTGTATGTGGTGGGTAGCAATAAGATAGCCACCACAGCAGCTGCACATGAAGCCGCCCAACTGGGCTACATACCGTGCTTGCTAAGCTGCTCGATACAGGGCGATGTGAACAACGTTGCGTCGGACTATCAGCGTCTGCTGCACGGCATACAGGAGTACAAGCAGCGCACGATCAATCAACAGCAGCTGTGCGAAAGATTTGCATATGGCAAGCAACATTTGCAGGATTTTCTCAAGGCGCTGGAGCAACATATATCGACAAGCGCGCCGCTGTTTCTGATCTGCGGCGGCGAGCCGGTCATCAAGGTGACTGTTCATGATAATCAGGAAGTATAGTTAATAGTGTCAAATGTTTTTAGGTCACCGGTCTGGGTCTGGGCGGACGCAGTCAACACTTGGCGCTGCTCATGTCGCAGATGCTGCACCGGGATGAGTTGCTGAGCGATTGTGCATTTCTTAGCGCTGGCACGGATGGCATTGATGGACCCACGAATGCAGCGGGCGCCATTGGCGACAGCTGTGTCATTGATGCCTACCTGGCCAACCATACCCTCGACGAGCTGGCTGAGATGCTGCGCAATTGTGATAGCTACAACTTCTATAGCCAATTGGCAGATGGTGGCTACCATGTGCTTACTGGGCATACGGGCACCAATGTCATGGATTTGCACTTCCTAGTGGTGCCGTAATACTAGTCTTGGGACAGGGCAGTCAAGAGGGCGGAATATTTTTTTTGTTAATGAAGTTGCTCTTGAAAGCCAAGCGGGGCATAGTTTCAATTTGTTTAATAAGTGTACAGACAGTTTTTACGATTTTCCTGTTTAATTTTTTCTTATAAATTTTTACGACTCGTTTCATTAACATTTTTAACATGCATTTAATGACAAGTATTCTCTATTCTGTATCTATGCGAAGCTCTTTATGCTGCGCGCGCTCGCTTCTCAAGTGACAAACATAAAATCGCAATTGGCTTTTTCCTCTTCATGAAAATGAAATAAAAATTGTGTCTTATGAAATGAGCAATCAGCAAATATATATTTGGCTACCAGATGGATTGTGTTGATTTTTATGGTTGTTCTCATATATGTGTGATAAATCAAATGAACATATATCTGTCTATATATACAAATATACTTCTCTATATATATATATATATATTTATATATATTTACAATTATTATAAAGCATAAATATTTGCCTTTTTGTTTAGTTTCATTTTTTTTCCTCATAAAAATGCGCTGCTAATAAATCATCTTAATTGTTTAAGACCCCAAAGGCAAACAGTAGCAGCAGTCGCAGCAGCAGCAACAACAACAATAGCCAGCGATAATTGCAATTAAAAATGTAAATTTATTTGTTTAGTTTTATTTTTAGCAACAACAATAAAATACTAAAAAACAAAAACAAAAAACTGAAATCTAAAGCTGGACGCGCGCCCAGTCGCATTTTACAATTTTACAACTGACACTTTGTTGAATTTTTTTCTAATTGCTTTTGTTTTTTTTTTTTTTTTTGACTTACTTTCAATACCCTTACTGCGAGTAGTGTTAAATTGTAATTGACTATGTCCTATTTAGGAAAACTCGACTCTCAGCTATTATTTTTTAAATATATTTTCCTATAGTTATTCAAAAATTAGAAATTACTTTCCCATATTATATATGGGATATGTTTTTTTTTTAAATATATAATATTTGAAGAAAAGAGATATATAGTATTTTTTAAATATCTAGCGGGCATAACTCGGCCTTGTGCTACAAATTTTAGATATTACTTTCTCATCTGTAAACTCGTGTAAAATTTAATTCTGCCCATTTTATCTTGACTTTTTTTTAAAATTATTTAATAAATAAGTATGTATACATACATCCCTCCTTCTTTTTCAAATAGGCTAGAATCATATAGTTTAAATAGCAAGATGAGTCTTATAAGTATATATTTATTTTACAAATATATTTTGCCTTTCTTGAGCAAACTTGTAATTTTATTGTGGATAGTTCTGTAAAATTAAAGAAATTTATTTTAATATATATTTTTAAATGTATTATGTTTATATTTATAATTAAGTTATATTAATAGGAGAGATAAGTTTCACATTGGATCCACACTTTCTTAATATATTATAAAAAGATTTATTATTTCTGATACATATATGTCTGGTCAGAAGTATTTTATTTGAAGTCGCAAAGCCAAAGATACGTTTTCTTTATGAAGAAATTCATTTGGTAGCTGTCGTTCAAAACAGAACATCATTAATTCGATGACTAGTTAGGGTATTTAAGTTTCGTTCGTCACAAAGACAGCTGTTCTTTCTTGTCGATTTTTTTTCATCTTGTTTTATGCACAATAGACACTTTTGATGCTATTGTTGTTGCAGTTGTTGCAGTTGTTGCTGCTGCCATTGCTCTTTACTGTGGCAAGTACTGTGGTGAAGCTACTCTAGCAATACATATCGGGTAGCAACGGTGACGGCGGTTGGCAGCCAATCTTCACAAAATAATTCGGGAAGTAGTCACCGAGGCCCCTCGTGGTTGAGTTAGCATGGCAGGGCGGGATCCTCTTGTTCCCTAGCTCTTTCGGGTGGGGGGGTTCTTTTTGCCATGTCTCGACCTGCATACACAATTTTATTTTAGGATCCCTACAGAATCTAAATTGGAGACCGATACTCCGCAGAAACAAAATCTCAAACAGGCATAACTTAACGAGCACTTAAAGTGCCAATACAATGGTGATAGCTTTCATTAGGGCATATATATTCCGAAGAGGCGAAGTCTTGGATGTAAGCTGACTCTCGCGTTCGATACCCTCCCAACCATGATCTTCAGCGTTTAAGGTTTTGAAGATCCCAAAAAAAACATTCTTCTACTACATTATATCACCATGTCACCAGGAAAGAAAACTTAGCAATTCATAATCAAAATCCGTAATTAATATTTATTATAAACAAAAGCATTATTCAATGAAACTGAATCCTTCCGTTAGATAATCTGCATCTTATTACAAGTGGCATTAATGATTCAACAATAATTCAGTAACTAAAACTAGTCCGTTAATATTTTTACAATGTCTCAAAGATTCTTCAAAAATAATTCATTTTATAAACTATTCAGTTAATATTTTTTTTCTTATTGATCAAAAAGAAACTCTCCAAATTTCGCTAAAGTGCATTTTAATAATTATAGAATATAGCTAGGTAAGAAAAAAATGACATTCGTAAATTGAACTAAAGTGTATTCGGCAAAAGCAAAAAAAAAAAGTTATTATAATAGAGTCAATACAATTGTAGTTGATGGTTAATTGTATGGTCGAAAAAAATATGGGCAACAGAAGGTTAAGCTCAAAGCGCATGGGCAAATCGGAGCGCAGCGCAACCAGCTGATCGGTGAATACGATGATACATCTTTGTGTACATATATTTGATTCTGTTAAAAATCTTTTCTTTTAGGTTGCTTCTGTTTCAGCTAGTAATTGAGCGGGGTGTAGGTAGAATCAAAGATGATAAGCATTCACCAGACTGACACGGTCATAAACATATTGATCGGAGCTAAAGCGTAATGTGAAACAGAAAGTAAAAAAAAACTCAGCAGGTGCGCATGTCAGTTTGGCTGTGCTTATCTGTGCCAAAATAAGAAAATATACTCAAAACAAAAGGTTAAAAACTTACATGTATTCCTCGATGAAAGGCCTTCCAGCGGAGAGTTTGCAGCAAATTTTATTTAATTTTTTTTTCATTTGTTTTCTTTTGTCTTCTGTGGGGCTTTAAATTGTTTTGATTATATTATTATGGCACAGGAGGGTTTTTAAATTGTGAGTACTAAGAAGATACTCTCCGAAAATAAGTGGGAAAAAAAATATAAAAAAAATTCTGAAATGACTTTGGACTCTACAAGAAGGGGGATAGATTTATACTAGTATTCCTTTCTATATATATAAAGCTATGTATATAGATGTCAATTTTTCTTTTTCACTGCACTTGCACGCGGTTTTTTGAGGGCCTAATAAATGCACTTTTCACAAACTTTTGGAAGTCTCTCACAAGATTTAGTTAACAATTTTTTTACTAAAAACATTTAACAGCAATTTTCATGCATCTGCACGCTCCGGCCAACTTAATTGGCGATGTCATCTGGGCTTCTGATCAGCGGCGCGTCAATGGGGCCCAGAAGGCTACTGCCTCTTCCGGATTCCAAACTGTGGAAACGGCGCCTGCCCTTGCTGGCATGAGCAAGGGTATGGCAGCTGATCCGCCGTTGAGGCTGACGTCTATTTAATGGGGGCAGAAATGTCATTGCCGTCCCAAGAAATTACAGTGCCGTCCAATTGGCACACGTGGCGGCTGCCTCAAAATAAGTGGGTTTTTCTGTCAGAGACGGCGGCGGCAAGATTTATTCCTCCAAAAATTACTTTCGGCAGGCAAGCAAGAACTGGTTAAAACTGTGACCAGATCTTGGCACAAAGAAATATATGCCGGTGAGGTGCTGGTGGCCGGGTGGCGGAGCGAAAGGTTATCATCAAATGAACAAAAAAATTTATTTCGCCAATCGGTTACTTTTAGGGTTTTTCTTTTTATTTTTTTTTGTTGTTTTTGGTTCAATTTAGTTGGAATTTAAATTAAACGAATTAAACGACTGATGCCCGAACTTGTTGCTTTTAGATTAATATTTTGGTGGGGCTATGTCCGCACCGCCGTAGCCAGACCTTCGATGGTAAAGTAACTTTTGAAAAAAAAAAGGGTTATATCCGGGACCTGCAGGCTTATATAGGGTCTCAGAGCTTTTTTCTTTCCCGGATTAGAGGGAAGATAGCTGCGCTGCCAACGTGCACGCAGGCGGTTTATAGCAGCGGCTGACTCATTCGCAGCTGACCATGACAGACAAAAGCTGATCGCTATAGCGTCGTTACACAAACGCAAGCTGTTAGGATCGCTTACGCGGTTTAATTTAAATAGGAAAACTGCGACCATTACACCACCCGATAATATCCTACCGTTAGACGGGTATATTAGCGGGAATTAGACTCTAATGTCCTTGGCATGAAAAGTACCAATTTCTTTTCCTTGCTGATTTTCAAGGGAATAAAAACAATTTCCGAGTTTCTTTTTGACACGGCATTTAATAAACTGGGGAGCCAGTTTAGCATTAAAATTGTGTGAGAATTTACTAAGCGCAAAATTTCGACAGAACACCTCCTGTCCTTCACGAAAAGAAACAGGCTTGCTGCGTAAATTATATTGAGCCGCATTGCGCTCATAGGCTTTCCTGATGTTTTTCTGAATATCTGTCCTTAGCAATGCCAAATGGTCAGACCGCAACAGGGGGGCCTGCGGTTCTTCCAATAAGGACAACTCCTTCAATAATTTGTAATCGGTACCATGAGTGATCATATCCACCCCGAATAGGGCACGGTATGGAGAACACCCAATCGATTGGTGCAGAGCAGACCTTAAGGAGCATGAAATCCCTGTAATATGTTCATCCCAATGGGTCTGATCCTGTTTTAAATACGAGCGAATGGCGGCGAGTATTGAGCGGTTAACTCGTTCTGCAGCATTGCTCTGCGGTGAATATAGAGCTGTATACAGATGTTTAATGCCAAGTTCGGCTAAGAAGGCATTGAACTCACGAGCTTTGAACTGGGTGCCGTTGTCACTTATTATAGTTTGTGGCACACCAAAACAATGGAAAATTTGTTCAAGAAGAAATTTTTGTATCACAGCTGAGGTGAATTTCTTCAGGGGCTGCAACCAATGATACTTGCTAAAGTGATCTAAGACTATTAACAATCCCACATGACCGCTTTTGCTTCTAGGGTATGGCCCAAGCAGGTCAATATAAAGCCTTTGAAATGGTCTGCAAGTTGGGATGTGAGCACCCATAGGTGGCCGAAGGGTATAATTTGGAGCCTTAGTTTCTTTACATATCTCGCAATTTCGTATGTATTCACGTACATCTTTAACTAATCCTGGCCAGAACAAATGTCTGCGGATTCTCTCAATGGTTTTTTGCATGCCGGCGTGAGACGACGTTATGCTGTCATGGGCTTGTTTGAGCACATCGACTTTAAGTCGATCAGGCACCCATAGTTTCCACGAAGGACTTTCTTGTGACGAGTCTCCCCTCGAATGTTCGGTGCGTACATACAAAAACTTATCAACTATTTTTATGTCCGGAAACTGAGTAAAATTTTGGGAAAATTTGTCTTTAATTTGTACATAGCTGGCGTCCATAAATGTATCGGACTCAAGATCTATTACAGGACCCATGTCTAATTGAGCGATTTCCTTCTCAGGCAACCGAGACAAAGCGTCGGGAACAATGTGGTCTTTGCCTTTCCGATGGGAGACGGAAAATTTAAATTGTTGCAGTCTAAAAACCCATCGTGCCAGTCTACCCGATATATTTTGCTGGCGCATAAGCCATAGCAAACTAGAATGGTCGGTAACCACTTCAAATTCCTGGAGTTCCAAATAACATCGGAACTTTTCGATGGCTAATATGACTGCTAGGCATTCACGCTCGGTAACACTATAGTTTCGCTGCGCACGGTTTAATTTTTTTGACATGAAAGCTATCGGTTGTTCTTCATTATCTTCAGACATCTGTACTAAAACGGCGCCAATGCCAAAATCACTAGCGTCACAATGTAAGAAAAATTTCTTCTTAAAGTCAGCATTTTTTAAAACCGGCGAGGATGTTAGCACTGTTTTTAAGTTGTCCATTGCGGTCTGTGCTTCAGGGGTCCACTCAAACTTTTTCTTTGTCGATAATACGTCCGTTATGGGGCAAGTGAGATCGGAAAAGTTGCATATAAACCGACGATACCAACCGCAAACTCCTAGAAATCCTCGAACTTGCTTCAAGTTTTTTGGCGGCGGCCAATTTACAATACAAGCTACTTTTTCCGGATCTGTGCAAATACCTCCGCTACCAATCACGTAACCAAGATAATTGATACTTGTTACACAGAATTGACTTTTCGAAATATTTAAAGTCAAGTTGGCTTTTCTAAACTGCTCAGCGATGCGAACCAATACCGCCAGATGTGAACTGAAATCTTCGGACACAATACACAGATCATCTAAATATCCAAACACGCAATAGCGCAGGTCAGAAGGAATTATCTCGTCCATTAACCGACACATGGTAGAAGGCGCGTTACAAAGGCCAAAGGGCATGACCTTAAACTGATATAGCGGTCTTCCGGGGACCGTAAAAGCAGTGAGAGGCTTTGAATCCTCGGAAAGTTCTATTTGCCAATAGGCGTCTTTCAAATCTAGTTTGGAAATTATATTCGCCTTAGGTAGCCGCGAAAAAATGCCATCGATGCTCGGCAAAGGATAAGCATCTTTTTTTGTGGCGTCATTCAGTCTTCGAGCATCCAGACAAAGGCGAACCTTGTTGGGCTTAAGGACGAGTCGCATAGGCGAGCTCCAGGCGCTTACCGACGGCTCAATAACTCCAAGCTGCAACATGCGATCAATTTCTGCATATAACAACTTTTCTACGGCCGGACTTACAGGATAGAATCTTTGTTTCACTGGACGTGCGTCTCCTATATCTATACGGTGTTGGATCAATGTTGTGCGGCCTAATCTATCAACAGCGTTGGGGAACAACTGCTTTACTACGTGCAGCTGTTGCGTTTGCTGGCTATCTAAAGGGTATGCAATCGACTCTGTTTCCTGCTCTTTTTCCATTGATTTTAGTTCTACAGAATTTATAATGCTTGGTGCGAGCTCAAAGGCTCTCCAAAAATCATGACCCAAAATTAGATTTTGGTTTATAGAAGGAATCACATACAGTTTCAAGGACTTGGTAGCCGATTTATACTGCATTTTAACTTCAAGCACTCCGATGACTTTCTGACTATGGCCATCTGCTGTTCTGACATGCGATTTAATAGGCTTAAATTCCGGCATTACGGTAAAATCTTGTTGCGCAAGCGTAGAACCTATGCAGCTAATATTCGCGCCTGTATCCAATAGACCAAGCTCGGTAAAGGTTAAAAACGACACTTCGGCATAGCTGCGCATATCGGTGGGATTGCAAAAAACGGTCGAAACTAAAAGCTTGCTATGTTGCTTGATTTTTGAATAATAATTTTTCAAGCGCTGCGTACGCTGAGAAATACGGGGTTTTTCTTCATAAAAAATCTTATTTCGGACATGCAAATAATTAGCTAACCGTTCATGATACGGTAAAAATCGTAATTTAATAGTTTTAGCTATTTCTAAATTGTTGGAATGTGACTTTAAAGTCGGTGTAGGGACCAAGCTTTTGCTTCGGTCCACAGTTACAAAGTTCGTATGGGAATTAATTAGATTTTTGGGGGCATCCGACTGCTGCTGGATGCACCCTTCTGTTGGTTTTCCGAAGCTTTACGGATACAGTTTTGGCACTGGGGCTTATAAATGTTGGGTGCCCCGCATCCGTAACAAAATATACGGCGGTCAGCAAGGCAATTTTCCCACAGATGCCCTTGCTCTTCGCAGTTCCAACATTTAAAGTTGGTATGACATCTACGAATTGCTGCGATGTCAAAGTTTGTATCTTCTGAATTTTCTACCTCCGGTTCATTAAAAGACTCTTCTAGTCCATATACTTGGCGACGGCCAATAGTTCTGGATTTATTCATACCATCAGTGCGACAACTGAGCTCATGAACTAAATTCTCGTTCATTTGGACCAATCTACGTAGATGGCCAACTGAACTTATTGGCTGGTATAGCAGTTTATGTCGGGTTTCGGGTAATAAATTATTTTTTAAAATTTCGATTAACTCCTCCTCGTCAATTTTAATTGCAAATTTATCGATCAGTGACGCTACAGCGTCATGGAACGACACAAATGATTCCCCAGGGTTTTGCTTTCTAGCTCTTACCAGTTCTTTGCTCATAAAATCGGACCGATAATCTTTGTACTGATGGCGAAGTGCAGTACAAAATTCAGTCCAGACTATGTGGTCTACCTGCTTGTGGTACCGCCAGTACCAGTCACGGGCTTTGCCTAAAAATAGCACATGTAAGTGCTTACAGAGACCCATAAAGTCGCTGTCCAAAGTTTCATCAGTCAATGTTTTGACTCTATACAGAAATTCTTCTACCCCTAATCCTTCGGTAGACCCATCAAAATGAAGATTCCATTTTTGCATGGTGTCAGCAATTTTCCCATTTCGGAATGACGAACTACTAGGCGACACCTGGATCGGGGTTGGCAACACTCTTGGAAAGGGTGGTGCTTGTATTTGCAGTGATGACATAACGCGAGTAATTGATTGTTCGATCATCTCCTGAATTATCCTATAGTCCACTCCCAGATTTTGGCGGGTATAATTGGACTGAGTGGGTCTTCCTCTTCTTCTTACACCAGGAGCTGGTCGTGCAGGAGCGATTTCAGGTGGATTCGTGCTATTGCTAGCGTCGAGTCCTGATTGTGGTACATCACTAACATCTAATAACCTTGCTGTTGGATTCTCGCCACTCTGGGTCGGACCAGGATTAAGAGATTTTGCTAGACTGCGCGTTACCGTTCTCCCTATGTTAGTAGGTGGAGGTGGGGCAGATTGTTTTCCTCTCGGCGAGCAATCTCCAACAACTAATTTAATTGAGGCTGGATCAATCACAGCACTACAACTGGGACATTTAGCATGGTTTACCAACCAACCTTCCAAGCAAAGTTTGTGGAAAACATGCCTACAAGGGGTGCAATAGCAAGACTGTGTATTGTCCATTACTAACTGGCATAGAACACAGTGGTTATCAGCGGTCTCTGACGACGGCTGTACATTTTGTGGGCTGCGTAAAGGCAACATGCTTCATTCATATTTTCCTGATTCGTGACATTGGTTTGGTAATATAATAAAGTAGAAGTTATTTGTTTTTTTTTTTTTTTTTTTTTTTTTTTTTTTAATTACGAAATATAATCGCCTCAATGAAAGTAGGTAATTTATCTGGTTTATTGAAACTACTATAGAAAGCGGTTTGTAATATTCAACATTTTAATCTAATCAGAAATGTTCGGCAAGGATATGCAAAGCAGCATATGGCCAAGTTCCGGGCAACATTCTAACTATCTTTGATAGTATCGTTAATACAAAACCATTCAATCTAACTTTATAACTTTTGGCTCCACGAAGACTGAGATTTACTTAACCATCAACAAGCTATCAAGTAGCAATCAGTACTGATATCTTAGCAAAATATGCAGTATTCTAAAATTGCATTTGAAAGTATTTCTACCTAAGCAAACCTAATCTGTTGTTTCTCCAAAATTATAAGAAAGAAAACGAGCAAATGTATGGGACCGATTGTATAGCTGGTGTTAATAACTATAGTCGTGTTTATATATAGGCACTCAACAATATAGTAAGGTCAGATTCTCGGCATAATTCAAGCTCTGAATTGTAAGCATCGTAGTCCTAATTACTATCTTGTATACTACCAGTATCTGCGCATGCGGAAGATAGACTAAACCAGTCACATCGACGTCAGCGTGCGTGGACAATAATATAAAGACTCATTTTTTTTTTTTTTTTTTTTTTTTTTTTTTTTTTTTTTTTTATAGACAACCTCGGGCCCCATGATTGGGCGCCAAAAATTTATGTAGCAAGTACTGTGGTGAAGCTACTCTAGCAATACATATCGGGTAGCAACGGTGACGGCGGTTGGCAGCCAATCTTCACAAAATAATTCGGGAAGTAGTCACCGAGGCCCCTCGTGGTTGAGTTAGCATGGCAGGGCGGGATCCTCTTGTTCCCTAGCTCTTTCGGGTGGGGGGGTTCTTTTTGCCATGTCTCGACCTGCATACACAATTTTATTTTAGGATCCCTACAGAATCTAAATTGGAGACCGATACTCCGCAGAAACAAAATCTCAAACAGGCATAACTTAACGAGCACTTAAAGTGCCAATACAATGGTGATAGCTTTCATTAGGGCATATATATTCCGAAGAGGCGAAGTCTTGGATGTAAGCTGACTCTCGCGTTCGATACCCTCCCAACCATGATCTTCAGCGTTTAAGGTTTTGAAGATCCCAAAAAAAACATTCTTCTACTACATTATATCACCATGTCACCAGGAAAGAAAACTTAGCAATTCATAATCAAAATCCGTAATTAATATTTATTATAAACAAAAGCATTATTCAATGAAACTGAATCCTTCCGTTAGATAATCTGCATCTTATTACAAGTGGCATTAATGATTCAACAATAATTCAGTAACTAAAACTAGTCCGTTAATATTTTTACAATGTCTCAAAGATTCTTCAAAAATAATTCATTTTATAAACTATTCAGTTAATATTTTTTTTCTTATTGATCAAAAAGAAACTCTCCAAATTTCGCTAAAGTGCATTTTAATAATTATAGAATATAGCTAGGTAAGAAAAAAATGACATTCGTAAATTGAACTAAAGTGTATTCGGCAAAAGCAAAAAAAAAAAGTTATTATAATAGAGTCAATACAATTGTAGTTGATGGTTAATTGTATGGTCGAAAAAAATATGGGCAACAGAAGGTTAAGCTCAAAGCGCATGGGCAAATCGGAGCGCAGCGCAACCAGCTGATCGGTGAATACGATGATACATCTTTGTGTACATATATTTGATTCTGTTAAAAATCTTTTCTTTTAGGTTGCTTCTGTTTCAGCTAGTAATTGAGCGGGGTGTAGGTAGAATCAAAGATGATAAGCATTCACCAGACTGACACGGTCATAAACATATTGATCGGAGCTAAAGCGTAATGTGAAACAGAAAGTAAAAAAAAACTCAGCAGGTGCGCATGTCAGTTTGGCTGTGCTTATCTGTGCCAAAATAAGAAAATATACTCAAAACAAAAGGTTAAAAACTTACATGTATTCCTCGATGAAAGGCCTTCCAGCGGAGAGTTTGCAGCAAATTTTATTTAATTTTTTTTTCATTTGTTTTCTTTTGTCTTCTGTGGGGCTTTAAATTGTTTTGATTATATTATTATGGCACAGGAGGGTTTTTAAATTGTGAGTACTAAGAAGATACTCTCCGAAAATAAGTGGGAAAAAAAATATAAAAAAAATTCTGAAATGACTTTGGACTCTACAAGAAGGGGGATAGATTTATACTAGTATTCCTTTCTATATATATAAAGCTATGTATATAGATGTCAATTTTTCTTTTTCACTGCACTTGCACGCGGTTTTTTGAGGGCCTAATAAATGCACTTTTCACAAACTTTTGGAAGTCTCTCACAAGATTTAGTTAACAATTTTTTTACTAAAAACATTTAACAGCAATTTTCATGCATCTGCACGCTCCGGCCAACTTAATTGGCGATGTCATCTGGGCTTCTGATCAGCGGCGCGTCAATGGGGCCCAGAAGGCTACTGCCTCTTCCGGATTCCAAACTGTGGAAACGGCGCCTGCCCTTGCTGGCATGAGCAAGGGTATGGCAGCTGATCCGCCGTTGAGGCTGACGTCTATTTAATGGGGGCAGAAATGTCATTGCCGTCCCAAGAAATTACAGTGCCGTCCAATTGGCACACGTGGCGGCTGCCTCAAAATAAGTGGGTTTTTCTGTCAGAGACGGCGGCGGCAAGATTTATTCCTCCAAAAATTACTTTCGGCAGGCAAGCAAGAACTGGTTAAAACTGTGACCAGATCTTGGCACAAAGAAATATATGCCGGTGAGGTGCTGGTGGCCGGGTGGCGGAGCGAAAGGTTATCATCAAATGAACAAAAAAATTTATTTCGCCAATCGGTTACTTTTAGGGTTTTTCTTTTTATTTTTTTTTGTTGTTTTTGGTTCAATTTAGTTGGAATTTAAATTAAACGAATTAAACGACTGATGCCCGAACTTGTTGCTTTTAGATTAATATTTTGGTGGGGCTATGTCCGCACCGCCGTAGCCAGACCTTCGATGGTAAAGTAACTTTTGAAAAAAAAAAGGGTTATATCCGGGACCTGCAGGCTTATATAGGGTCTCAGAGCTTTTTTCTTTCCCGGATTAGAGGGAAGATAGCTGCGCTGCCAACGTGCACGCAGGCGGTTTATAGCAGCGGCTGACTCATTCGCAGCTGACCATGACAGACAAAAGCTGATCGCTATAGCGTCGTTACACAAACGCAAGCTGTTAGGATCGCTTACGCGGTTTAATTTAAATAGGAAAACTGCGACCATTACATTACAATAATTATTTTGCCGCGCATTTGGCACAATTATTAAATAATCACATTCGCCTGTAGTATCACAGTCTGTTCTATTTTTGCTTGATTAACTTTGTTATTAACTATATAAATGTCTATACAAAAATAAACAACAACAAAGTGCAGCTGCGGTTGCCGCCAGGCGCTGACTAATGCAGTTCTTTTGAATAATATGACTTGATAAATCAGACTATCTAATTACAGTCCATTAAGGCAATATTGCATTCAAGGAAATATGTTAGCTTATATTTGTTATATATATCTTTTGGAATAACAAGCTCTGTTTTAGTGAATCGAAGAGTTATTATGAAGAATTATTATTGATATATAACCATCTTTACTGCTAAAAAAAGAATGATTACTTTGACTCAGAGAAATCTATCTAAAACTGTTATTTAATTTACTAAAACTTAAAAGTTATTCTAATTAAATAAATGGAAATAGAAATTTATGAAGCCTTGGCTAAAAAATATTTATCGATGAAGCAATTTTTTTTTAGAATTTAAAATTTATATTGCAATTTCTTTTTCAATATTTATTTATTTTTTATATTATCTTAATATATTTAACTGCTTGCAACAATATTCTACTATAAAAGATAGTTCTTCTGCATTAACAAGTCTTCAACCTAGAATTTAAAAATTTTGATATTTGATTATCTTATATATTTTCGTGCTCACACACTCGAAGGCAATGTTGCGTTTGCTTACAAGGAAACTCAACTTAAGATTACATT
This sequence comes from Drosophila novamexicana, assembly GCF_003285875.2. Classification (NCBI taxonomy): domain Eukaryota; kingdom Metazoa; phylum Arthropoda; class Insecta; order Diptera; family Drosophilidae; genus Drosophila; species Drosophila novamexicana. The sequence goes on along the minus strand of NW_020824787.1, from coordinate 1,591,482 downwards.
ATATTAATTAAAGAGAGCGTGAATTGAATTAAGCCCTGACAGGCTGCCCACTCGGCCTAGGGCTGGGCCCACGCACAGATCTATGAGCTGCGATTAGAAACATTTCCGCTTCCGTTTAATGTCTGCATGTGTGCTGCCGGTCAGCTTCTATATTTAACACCAAACGGTGTAGTGTGGGACGTGTGAGCAGGGGGGCGGGCTGTCAACCCCCCCAGCAGCAGCAGCAGCAGCTGCTGAGGCAACTTTGACTTAAGCTTGGAGCAGCAGCAGAAGCAGCAGCAGCAGCAGCTGTGGAATGTCGCGTCAATTTGTCTGCCTTGTTGGCTGCTGGCGTAGCAACAATCTCAGAGCGAGTTGAACATCTGCTGCGTATGATGAGCATGATCATCATGTTGCTGATGATGATCATATGTTGTAGTAGCTGCCGTAGTTGTTGTTGTTGTTGCTGAGGCCATTGAGTGCAAGTGTCGCGTTGATTTATTAATTAAGGATTGGAGAGCTGCGCGTGGCAACTGCGTGGCTAATGAAGTACTCGGACTTGGACTCGCATTCGCTGACAATTTTAATTAACGATCCGATCCGAACTAAGCCGATCAGTTGAGGTCTTTTGGAAAGCGTACACATACGCATGCACACACAGTTATCAAATAGACTTTTGGGGCAGCTGAGTTGTTGACTTATGACATCACGCCCAGCTGTCCAGACAAGCTGACGACGCATTGCGCATACGCCGCGTGGCCCGGCCAAAAGCAACACAAGCGCATCCAGACAATTTGTAAATTGTGCTCCACTCCAATTTGTGACTGTGCTTAATTTGTCTAGACAATGGCAAAGTTCAACCGAGTGCCAAATGGAATCATATATTCGTATCTATGAGCACACATTGCCTAAGCAAATGCAAACGCAAACGCGAACGCAAGTTCAATTAATGCTTTTGTCACATGGTTTTCTCTTGCCACCAGCCAAATACAATTTGCATACATTTGCTGCGTAGCTTGGCCATGATTCATGTTCCCAAGATTCAGTGGAATGTCTTAATTTGAAGCATCTGTCTCTGAGCGCGCGACTTGATTTCGGGGGTGGCGGCAGCCCTTGAGATCAACCCCAGCGAAGCGCATTGAAACGAGTGCAGTGAACTGCTGCGAATGCTCATGTGAAATCGATTTGACTTCAGGTCAAAAATGACAGTGAGATATGGGAAAGATCTCAGGTGGAATTTACTGCATAACATTAAGCAACATTTTCTAAGATTTAAATTGCTAACATCCGCATGTTAATATCCTTTTGCTTAACATAATATAAAGTTATTTTTCCTTTAGTTGCTGTCACAGTTGACAACCACTTAATAACTAATTTCACATTTGACAAGCAGACAGTGTTCAGTGTTGAGAACTGCTTTCGAAACTTTTTTAATACAATTGTTAATATTTCCGATCTGCTCTGGGCGGGATGCCTCAGTTATGAACTTTATAGTATACATATAGATCTCTGATTTATAAATAATTTGATACTTTAAATATATATTTATATATATATATATATGTATATATATAAATCTGTGGGTTCTGCCAGTAATCCTTAGTTAAAGTAATTGAAAATCTATCTCATAGATTCCATGAATAGATACATTTTTAATGATTAAATTATTTTTATATATTTTTTTCCACTTCTAACCTTTGTAATTAAGCTTCTTAAGGGCTTTGCTTATCAAAGTGCTCAGCCGAGCTCACATTTGGGCAAAAAGGTGGAGCTAAAGCCATGCCCAAAATTGAAAACAATAACAAATAAATCATATGCATTTAATCTAACGCCATTTGGCATCGCAGCAATTAACAATTTATGGCTTATTACTCAGGCCCAGTTGCTGTGGCAGTGGCAGTGTTAATGTGCAGCTTGCCATTTATCAAATGCATCATCTTCTTCTTAATTCAAGCGGCTGCCGGCTTCATGGTCGCAGCCAGAAGGCAGCTTAATGTCAATCTGTTGCATTGAGCTGAGCTGCAATTGCTGCTGCTGCTGCTGCTGATGCTGCTGATGCTGATGCTACCTCTTCGCTAGCTATTAATGCATTACAAATAGGTGCGCCAGACTACAACAACAACATTACCAACAACAACAACAACAAATAAGTGTGCTCTAGTCGGAGGTGACCAAATAGGAGATACCACTCTAAACATTAACACCCTTCCAAACATGATCCGGATTGCTTCGGTGCTTAACGTCCGATCTGCATACTTTCAGGTATGTAATATGGCCTACATATGTGAGTATACTACCTACCCTACCTACTGTATATACTATTACTATTACTATTAAGTAAGCCATTCCTTGATATCGATATTTATTAATATTATCAAAAAACTGCTCCCCTAAATCGATCTTTATTGGCATTATGGATATAGAAGAACAAGGCAAACCAAATGATTAGCTGATCTACATACATATGGTTTGGGAATTGTTTTCAAATTTCTACGCTCGTCTAGATCGACTCAGCTCGTCATCCTGACTGTCACAAACAATTGCACAAGAACGTGATACCCCTTTTAGCCATTTGAAATAATTTCAGGGTATAAAAAGCAACCACAACTGGTAACCTGGCCATAGACGCGCCGGTGCCGTTGACCAATGTGGCAGATGCTGTGGCAGAGGCTGTGGCAGAGTCTCGGGCGGAGGCTAAGGCGCTTGGCGCTCTGTACGCTGTCCATAGCAGACGACCTCAAGTGTTGGCAACAATCGCCTGCTATTGCCTGCTGCACGCTTGGCCGCAATACCCGCACTTAAGTGCAGCAGCAACAGGCTGCAACTGCAACATCAGCAGCAGCAGCAGAAGCAGCAGCAACTGCGGCAGCAGAAGCAGTTCAAGTTTGCGCCGAGGAATTCCTTGCCGCTGAAATAATTAAGCATTGCAACATTGTTTATTGTTGTTGCTGCTGTTGTTGTTGTTGTTGTTGCTGTTGTTGTTGTTGGGGTGTTGCAGGCTCGTTTAACAAGGCAGTCATCTTAACAAGTGCCTCGCCGAGCTGTTCTACAACTTTTTTGCGCTTGTCTGCATTTTGTTGCAATTTTTTTTGCGTTCTTCTTTTTTGTTGCTGTTGTTGTTGTTTTGCCCAGGAATTTCCATTTTATTTACATTTAAGAAAATGTGACGAACGCAACGGCTTTCGATTTGGCCCGTTTGCATAGCCGTATCGCCAGCAACAATGTTGTTAGCAACAATGTTGACGGCAACAAAATGAATCGAATCTTTGTTGTTGTTGTTGCTGTTGCTCATTTTGTTAACACATATCACAAAGGTGGAAAAAACTAAATGATTTTTTCTGTGACTTGCTGCTGATTATGAAAACGCACAGGTTATAAGCCTGGCATCAAAATGTATAATGCCAGCATAATAATTTATTTAAAGCAAAAAGTTGTTTTTCCGCTTTGTTTGTTTGTCTACGCGCTGCGCCTGACGCTTGACGCCTGCCTCCACACTGCGTGTGGAAGGCAAAGCAGCTCATAAAAATTAATAAAAAAATAAAAAATAACACACACACAAAATAATACAAAAATAAAATAAATGTATATATAGAAGAAGCAAAAATTTTAAACGTTTTTGCCTTCGCCTCAGTTATTAGCTTTGCTTCAGTTTTATGCACATATATAGTTATATATCGATATGATTTTAGTAAGCTCTGAAAATTGCATAATTATATGGTGCCAGCTCCAGTGGCCCATGGCTGAGCAGCACTTCCTCGCCCCCCGGAAGCGTTGCTTATTTATTTTTAATTAATATTTTTTTTTTCATGGTCTGTCCGGAAATGCAGGCAGCCAATGCGTGAAAGTGTTGCAAAGTCTCGGTTGTTGCTGCAGCTGCAATCACGATTAGTTGCTGTTGCTGTTGCCGTTGCCGTTGCTGCTGTCAACAGCTTACAACAACACAAAACTTTTCCATAACCTCAAAAACAAAACCAAACGAAACAAAAAAGTGTCGGCTATTTTTATAATGCGCAATCTTCGCTGCGTACGCCGCCAGCTGTGTGCCATGCAGCCAAGCCAAGCCTCGTCTCGCCTCCCTCGCCTAGCCCACCTGCCGCCCATATAGACAACATCTTCGCTGACCAACCCCTCCTTTCCAAGTCAGGCCCCCCTCTCCTCCCCCAGCCTCATGCGAAACACCACTCACAATGTGTTGTCTGCGTTTATTGATTTATTAGAAAATTCCAATGAACAAGTTTTAATACACGACGACGACGACGACGTCGACGCTCGTTGTTGTTGTTGTTGTTGTTGTAGCTGCTGTGGCAAAAACAATATATAGGAAAGAGCATGCCAAGACAGCAGCAGCAGCAGCAGCAGCAGCAGCGGCCGCAACACACAGAACTGAGTCGGCGACTGGCAAAAGTAACAAGTGCAATATTTTAATTACGCTACCAGCAGCAGCAGCAGCAGCAACAACAACAACAGAAATTGGCAACATGCTCCTTTATTTTGGTTAACAGCGTTGCCAGACTGACAACAAACATTGTCTGTTAACGCTGCGTATGCGTAATGTGCTCTGAAATTGACTAGAGAATCCGTTTTTAAGTTATATTACTTATATTTTTATTGTTGTTATCTTGAATATATAAATTATTTATACAATAATTTTACAACCACCTAAAAACGAATTCCTCTTCTATTATGGTTAGTTGTTAAACAATTGATAAATATCGCAAATTATGGTTCTTAAGTCTATATTATAATGTTAGCCAAGAAACCAACAAAAAATAAAATAGAAATACTTGAATAAGATAATTCAATGATCAGTGTTATCCACGCAAGTTTGGTCGAAAGGTGGGGTCAATCCTGCGAAGTCTGCGTCGTGGGGTATTGCGACCAAGGAATTGCTAACTTTTTAAGAATATTGTTTGAAATATATTCTATGAACAGTTGATATAAATTATAAATACCTATTTTATACTTATGATAACATAATAAGTTCAATTCCAAGAGAGAAGTAACTGTAAATTTGATACATTTCCAACACTTAGTTGTTTGTCAACACTAGCCATAAATTTGCTCCAAAATCAGTCTGGCAACGCTGTCGTATCAATTCACATGGCGTATAATGAATACGCTCAGAGTCTTAAACATTTTGCAATCAATTTAGATTTACATTTGCTGCAGTTCGCTGTGAATGCAGAGTCCAACCAGTTGAGATGCCGATTTCGGTAACCAAATCAACAGCAACAATAACAACAACAACAACAACAACAAGAGGACAGCTCTTGCAGCCGGAGAGGCCGCAAAGAAAGTCGCGCAGCTGAGCTCCGATCTGAGCTGAGAGAGTTGAATATTTGTAATTGTCTGACTGAACAGTCGGGCTTGTTTGTTTGTTTATTGTTGCTTTTTGGGCTTGATTAATAATTAATCGCACTGGCACACACGCACGCACACAGGCGCACACACAGGCATACACATGCAAATCGCTGCTTGATTTTAATTACTCAACTTAAATGGCGCTTGAGCTTGAGCGACTTAAGCAACTTGTGCGCCAGTGTGTGTGTGTGTGTGTGTGTGTGTTCGCCTGTGCGTGTGTGTGTGAGTGTTGATCGACTCTCACTACTACGCGCTCAAACTAAGTAACTAACTAGCTCGCCACAGCTGCTGCTACTGCTGCTGCTGCTGCGACTGTGACTGCGGCTGTGTCTGTGGCTCCGCTGTGCCGCCTGTTTGTCTTGCCCGGCCGCTTTGGACGCTCATTCAGTTTTTTGCGCTCAGCGCTCGTTGTACGGAACCGAAAGATTCGTCGTTGTCGCCAGCGTTGTAGTTCGACCAAAAATACAAAAAATAAAGAAATATATATGTACATATATAAAAAAATGTAAAATAAAATAAAAAACAACATTAAAAATTTACAAGCCAAGGCATTACAACAACAACAACAACAACAGCTGCTTGTCATAACTTGATCTAACTCGTTAAGACAGGGCCCAGCACATAAATCTGCATATCTAGCCCAACGTATATATAAATACATATACATATATTTATATATATATATATATTTGTATGTATATTTCTTTTTCGGCTGTTGTTTTTAGTTATATTTCGCGGTTTTTGCGTGCTGTAAAAAAAGTTAAAGCTGTGCAGCAGCCACAGCAACAACAACAACAACAGCAGCAACAACAACAACAATAAAAACAACAACAGCTATCAGAGATAGCAGCTGAGCTCAAGAACAGTAAACAGCTTCAAGACTCGAATCGAAACGCTCCGCTCCTCGCCGCGCCGCGCCGCGCCGCGCCGCGACCCTCCTGCGTCCCGCTGTGCGTCTCTCAACTCTCAACTTGTCGCGTCTCCAGCGATTGTTCCGCGATTGTTGACGTCGCCCAATGCCGATACCGATACCAATACGATTTCTATATAGCAGCAGTGAGTGTACGTGTGTGTGTGTGTGCTGTCTGCGTGTGTATGAGTGTGTGTGCATGTGCGGCAATAAGCCATAAGCCAAAAGCCCAGTAGCCAAAGCCATTGGCCAACATGTGAAGTGCAAGTGATTTGTTCCGCCATAATATATATTTTCAGCATATATACATAAATGTGTATATATGTATCTGGAGCAGTTGGCGTATATATCGATACATAAGTATATATGCATGTGTGTGTATATAAATATAATGTATGCAACGTTCGTGAATTGCCAAAATTGGTTGTTGTTGCATTTGCAGCCAAAGGATTTGTGGATTTTAAAGCGTATTTAAGCCGTGCAGCAGGTGCACAAGGTAAGCCAGTCAAAACCTATAAATGCTATATACTATAGATTAAATATATATGTAAATAAATACATATACCTGTATGCTTGCCATGTATCTAGTGGTTTCTATTTGACAGTATACTGAATAATGCGCATACGACATGGTGTCTGCGTGTCGAATTCGCATTTGCCTAACACGCTGAGCGAATCATTCTTGTCATTTATTTTATTAAAACAGCTGTTGGAAAGTTTCAGAGTGTTCTGTGTTCAATCTCCGAGTAGTTGGGCATTAAAAGATGACTGATATAATGATATTGATAGATATTCATATTGAAATTTAATTAAATATAAAGTTATATCTTTATTAACATCATAATCACAGATGATTGATGATGATGGCAAAATAATAATATTCAATATATAGAAAAGTATTTTCATTATAATTAATTTTTCATTTCAATGTAGATTTTCCAAGTTTAAATGGATTTTTTATTTATATTTTGCTAGGCAATTAATAGGCTATGAGGATGCGTTTAGCTCGACGCTTCTCTATTATTATAATTCGATTTTCTTTGCGGCTTTACTGAATATCAGAATAAGGAAATTACCTGCGCTGGGTGCTACTGCCCTGAGTTGACAGAACTTATGTTTTCTCTGCCGAAAAGCACCCTATATTATATACATACACATGTAAAAGTATTCTATGTCCAATTGTTATATGGACCCGAATTTTAAGCCACCGAGAATATTTATTTACGTAAAAAAGATTTTAATATAATAATCAATATAATACAAATAGTATATAAATATCGGTTTAAAATTTTAGAACAATTATATATTAAAAATATTTAATATGCTAATACTAAAAGCTTGCTTATACTTAAAAGCAGCTAAAAATGCATCCTTTTTCTAAAAGCTTAAATAGATCTTTTATATACATTTTTGAATATCTGTCAAAATTCATTGGCTTGCTTTGTCCTCGAAATTAAACTTAAAGAAGTAAGAACCGAAAAAAAATAATATAAGAAAAAATTGTTATGAAAACGTGTAAGATTTCGTAATATCTCTGTATGCTTCGAAAACTATTTAAACATTATAGATAAACATCTGATAACTTTGAAAACTGCAAATTGAAAGTCCCAGGTCCTATAAAGTACATCGGCTTTTTGCGACTCTAAATACCTTCCTGCAGACAAAGGGAATACGTTCGCTGTAAACCTGAAAATCTCAACTAGTATATAAAGACTTTAATTGTGATTAGAATGCAGAAATAAAGGGGTTTTTTTTTGTTTGTGATAGTTTTAGAATCAATTTTATAAACGGACTGCATATTCATAAAGTCAAATGACGAATTTAAATCAAACGACATTCCGCAATTAGCAATTGACACCGACATTGGTGGTAACTGGGGCTGGCGCTGGGGAGTAGGTAATGATCGGCCCTAGCCGATATGGCATATAGTATTAATGGTCGTAGAGTTGTTAATTTATGACGCCATTTGGTTAATTGAATAATTGCATGTGACTGGTTGGCTTTGGGCGTGTTATTGGTTATTGTAATCGTTATATTTATGAATATGCCAACGCCTCGAGGCCTCGATTGCCATTGCATAAGCCAAAAGCCATAAGCCATAAGCCATAATCTGTAAGCCATAAGCCATGCTCCACATTTGTCGAGAAACTGTGTGAATCTGTGGCCCTATCGTATTACCCGATATTTGCCATGCTAATCACTGAACGCCTTTGACATTTATGAAGTGCTTCCCTGTCCATGCTCGGAGAACAAGCCAAATGGATTGTTTGTTTGTTTGTTTGCCCGCAAAACTTTGATTATTTGGCCACAAAAGACAACAACGAAGCTGCGTAGCTGCTCGATTTAGAAACTTTGATTATTTGGCCACAAAAGACAACAACGAAGCTGCGTAGCTGCTCGATTTAGAAACTCGTTGGCTTAGGTGTGAAATTGATAGCCACAAATGAAGCGGGGCCCCACAAACCTGATAACAGACTAAGCAGCAACAACAAGTGGCAAGCATCAGCAGCAGCGGCAGCAACAACGAAGGTCTTCCACTTTCTGAAATTCGACAGAGTGAAATAACAACAGCAACAACAACAACAAATTAACCAACGAGCAGGAATAGCTATCTTCGGCACGCCGAACATGAAATACCCTTGAGGGCAAGTGACAAGTGAAGCTCGTAAAGCAGTATGTCTGAAAGCACAGAAGAGTGGACCATGCAAAATTTCTTTCTCTACCAGTTCTTCCCCTAAAGCTGATTATTTTGACATAGGATTTAGTAGTTTGCTCTGATAAGATTTTGGTCCAATGAAAGGAAAAAGCAAAAAATAGGTTTCCATACAATAATTTATCTTTCCAACATTCGTTCCTATACCAACTATATGCAACTTATATAGAGGTCCAATCTTGCCGATTCCGGCAAATATACGCCCTATATAAGTTGTGTTATGAGGTTTCATGAGGCCGGCTTTAAGATTAGGACAATAGTTGCCATAGCAACAAATGGGCGATAAAGAATATGATTATGTATATATGTCTCAGCTGTGCGTGTCCAAGTTATAATACCTTTTGCAAGGGTATAGCGCAAATTGTGATCAGCCGCTGCGAAGCGGGTTCGGTGGTTTCTCGCTCTGAATTGTGGCTCGAATTGTTGATGTGGCTCTGCGGCCAGGCAAATCACAAGGCGACGCTGGCGCTGCGCCGCTGCCGCCGCTGCTGCTGCAGCTAGTTGCTGCTACCGCCTCTGATAACAACAAGCCAGCAATGCGGCAATAATTTGCTGCAGCTGTAAGTGGCTACTGGTCATCAGCAGCAGCACCAGCAGAGGCAGCAACAGAGGCAGAGGCAGCAGCAGTAGCAGCAGCAGCAGCAGCGGCAATTGCGGCAGCAACAGGCTTAGGCCAGTGCAACATTTTATCAAAAGTGGTGGCATTAGCTGCCCCACCACACGCCTTCCCCCCACGCGCTTGCTTTGCAAAGCAAACTGGTCACACTGGGCACACATACAAACGCACACAGCCACACTTGGCCGAGAGGCAGGCGCACAGCGGCAGCAGCTTCCAATAGTTTCACTTATTTTACACACATTTTCTTAACGATAAATAAATTCCACAAGCAGATGCGGCTCCTGCGCTGTGTGCAACATTCAGGCCGAACCTGGCCTGGTCAACAGCAACAACAATAACAACAACAACAACTTTTGCTATCACGTTTTCATGCAAAAATTTTAGTTGCATGCCGCATGTACTTGAATTGTACAAAAGGCAGCGACTGCGACAGGATTGCTTTGATGGGTTTGACAGGGCGCCTGCAGAGGCGGGGGCCTGGCCGTTGGCACTCAGCTGCGCTTTGGGGCAGCTCTGCTCCACATAGATTATGGACTTTGCACCCGGCCAATTGGCAATTGGTAATATTTACCCAGCTGGCGCCATTTCAAGCCGAAAGTGTTGAGCAAATGTGTGTTCGAAAAAACGTGATAGCGATTTACAGTTATAGCAACTCTTCAACTTGAGCAGCAATTGCCACAATTGGGTCAGTGTTGATAGGCTATGTGCGTAAAGTGTTGGGCAATTGCTTAAGAAATATCTATATCAACGAATGATTCACTTGGATGAGTCATTTGTGCGGCTCTTGCATATAAAGCATATCTCTTATATTTAAGCGACCTTCTACTTATAATTAAATAACATCGCTAATAAATGCAAAATTTACACTTGCCAAGCTTATATAATCATTGAGAGGTCGTTGTTATGCCAACTGAGTGGAAGCCTTTTGTTTAGAAGACATTTAGCTGGAAACAATGGACATTCAATTCTTTTAAGCTGCTGATAAAGTTGCACAGATGCTTTCATTTATTCAGAACTTGATTAAAATTTATATATTTATATAGCTAAAAAGTGTATAGCTATTATTGAAATATATAAGCTATACAAACTACGATATTGACAATTCTCTGTATATTTTTGACGTACATTAAATACTCAAACATGGGATTTGAGGGATCTCTGTCATACTATATATCTCAAACTTATTTTTTTAGAATTTTTTTTTAAAGAATAATATTTAGTTAAGAAACATATATATAATCTTAATATTCGTTGTTTCCACAAATCTTTAAAGTCTACGGAACAAATGACAAAATGGACATATATTTTTTAAGATAAGTCGAAATTCTTTATCTCTTACAAGAGTTTAAATACCTAACTTACCTCGTTAAAAATTTTAGCTTAAGATCTTTATATTCGTCTAAAAACATTGTTTAAAGACCCTGTAACTAAACAGAGGATATTCCAAGTGAGGCCTAGATGTATAAGGAAACTGCTTCAGATCTCTTTAAACAAATATTGCTTCAAATCTTTAAAATCGTGTATGTATACTGTTGGGATTAAACTTTCCAAAATCAAGCCCAGAAATATATACATATATATATACAGATGATTTTTCTATGGAATACTAGTTACCAGGCCATATAATACTCGTATATGATACATTTAGTGTTAAAAATGTGGCTGCTCTAACGGTGCCATTCTTCTAACTAGCTAATACAATCTCGGATTTCAAACCTCAACCTCAAGCTGATGTAGCTGAGCATGCGAATGGCCTTCGAGTGTTCCACTCGCGTTGTCGTTTTCCTGTCGCCTGGTTATCAGTTAAAACCATATATGGAAACATATATATATAGATATATATACTAAAATAAGTAGTACGAACTAGTACTGAACTAAATTCAGCCAAACACAGGCGAAGAAAGAAATGTGGAGTGTGGAGTGTGGGCGGCGAGTGGGGCCATGCGGGGCATTGGAAACTTTGAGGGTCCATTGTGGAGGCTGCTGTGCTGATTAAATGTCGCCTGCTTTTAACTATTTTATGTACAAAGAGCAAAAGCGAGAGCGAGAGCGAGAGCTAGAGAGTCTGTGTGTGTGTGGGAGAGAGCGAGGCAGATTTGCTGGGTCTGTTGCTTTTATCGTTTTGCTGTTGTTTTCATAAAGCGAATTTCAAGTTCGTTATATCGAAATCGCAGCCAACAGCTGATTTTGGCTGTGCTGTTGTTGTTGTTGTTGCTTCTGCTGCTGCTGGCTAGCAAACAAACAAAATATTTGTGTGCAGCAGCTGCTGGCAGCGACTTTTAGCGTAGACTGTGTGTAGTATAACAGTAAATGTAAATTCTGTCTCCATTTGAAGCTTATCGAAATGAACGCGCGCGCAAAAATAACGCATAAATAAATAATTAATAAAGCAAACGATGTGTGTGCGTGTGTATGTGTGTGTGTGCTTGTGTGTTTGTGTGTTTGTGTGTGTGAGTGCCAAGTGATTTGAACTTTGAAGGCAAGACAAGTTGAGTTTGAGTTATGAATTTATCTAAAATCGCAGCATGTTGTCGCTATCGTTGTTGTTGTTGTTGTTGTTGTTGTTGTTCCCATTGCCCTGGCCATTTGACAAGTGGTTTGGCCCAAGTGTCAGACGTGATAAATCATATATAATAAATCTATATACATACAAATATGTCTATCTGCATATCTTTATGAATTCTGCCCAAGAGAAATGGCGCAAGAAAAGCAACGCCCAACTGACCCAAAACTGTCTCAAGTTCATACACAATATCAAGTATACGCAGCGTGTGCGCCAAAGTTAATTTATTTCGATTTATATTTATTTTTACAATGATATGTGTATTTATATTAACTTAAATAACTTGTGTGACCAGCTTTTGGTGCTGTTCTTAGCCACTTAGTAACTGATATTATGTACAAATATATATATATATATTATATTATTTGCTGGCAAACACAATCTGTCACCTTGAGTCGAGTTCATTCATCCGCAGCTTGTGAAAATTTTAACACATCATTTCAGCTATTAAATGCAGAAACAAAATCTCCTCAAATGACGTTTTAATCCGGTTTTATAACTGTTATAAATTATGAAAATTTATATTCAAATTTAAAATATTTATTATTATACAAGCTGTGCCGAATACAAAAGAAGCTTGAAAGACATATTTTTGCTACACTTTATAACAAAATAGTTTGTGTATAAATATCTCGGGCTTTGATTTAAAATACCTATGGAAATGTTATTAAAGTTAGCCAAAGTTAATGGAACAACATTAAATTAAGTTTTTTAATTATTCAATTTATAATTTTATGTGCATCAATTCACATATTTATTTCTACGTAAATAAGTATGCAATAAATAATAATAAAACAAATAATAATAATACAAAAGTATGCAAAAATAAAATAGTTTATTTTTAGAAATTTAAAGTTCCGGCTTGTTCTTAAATACTTCGGCATTTGTTTGAACTGTTGCATTTGTATTAAATTGATTTTTTATTTTTATTTGCGACTCTGGCCGAATTCAACATATTATTAGAGAGCGAGAGAGCGAGAGGTAGATCTCCTTCATTAGATCTCTGATCTCCTCGTTTCAGGGTGTTCCTCTTCTGTTTGGCTTTCTCCTGGGCAGGGATAAGTCGCAAGCATTTGCTTAAGTGCATGATTTAATATAAATATATTGGAATATATATTTAGACAAGGAACTTTAAATATATTTCAAAATAGTTAGAAAATAGATTAAAGGAAATATAAATACCAACTACGTATTTAACTCTTAAAATAAAACATTTTATTACAATTCTTGACATTACATCAACACCTTCCAATCAAAACCAACACCTGATCTAGAAAATTAGCATCCAGCCAAAAGAAGCTATAATGAAAAAAAAGCAATAATAGTAATAAAATACTTGAAAAAAACGAGCTATTCATATGCCTCGTATATTAGATTACAAGAGATCGACAAAGTTGACTTTGAAAACACGTTTCTAGCAGTATGCTTGGGTTGTTGTTGTTGTTGTTGTTGTTGTTGTAAGAGACAGCATCACAGTTACAAACGTAACCTTAAAAGTTAGTTAGACACGCCAGTTTGAGCCACTTTCGGGTGGATTTAAAGAGTTGTGACCAGGCTTTGAAAAAATGTATAGAAACTGAAAACTGAAAACTACATTTTCAGGGAAGCAAACAAAACATTAACAAATATGGGCATAAATAACTATAATAAAGCGTAAAGTGCAGGAAATTTACATGTGGAAATAACAACTATGTTAAGTATGGGCACGCTTAAGTATATAAGTTGGAGTATAAAACGGCACTTGAATTTTATTGTTGTAATTATCATAATTACAATGGAGGCAGCCAAAGCGCTCGCTCTCTCTCTCTCTCTCTCTCTCTCGCTCTCTCTCAAAGTGTATGTGTGTGTGACTGTGTGTGTGTTTGTGTGTGCGTGACAAGTCAACATCCTTTCGGTGCATTCACTCATGCCAGAGAGCCGCAATGCTCTAAAACGTTCCATTTTCGTTGATGCAAATCGCTTATCAAGACAAGAAAGTGCCACGCAGCGAGTGTGTGCGTCTGAGTGTGTGTATAAGTGTGTGTGAGTGACTAACTTAGTGACACACGTTGCAGCCACACAGCTACAGCTGGCTATCACTGCAGCTGACTTCAGTTCAGTTCAATGCAGCAGCCGCAGCAGCCGCAATGGCAGCGCCAGCCGCGCCGTCTCCCGCCGGCGAAGCTGAAGCTGGGCTGAAGCAGAGGCACAAGAAGAAGAAGTAACTGCAACGCTGCCCCTGATAAGATGCCGATGCCAGCGTCGCTGTCGTTGCAAAAGGTCTTCTTTGTTGCCCAGTGAGAAGTTAAACAAAAACAAAAACAAAAACAAAAAAAAAACAGCACGAGGTTTGCCGAGGCGGCGCCGTTTGCAGCAGCAATTTACAATAACAACAACAGCAACAACAGCAACAACAACAACTACGACCACTATGCATATAACAACAACAACAACAGCAACAACAACAACAGCAACAACAACAACAACAAGAACAACAGCAACGAGCGTCATCGACAACGACAACGACTACTCCACAACAACGAGCGGGGCGACGTTGATTGCCCCGGAATGCCGTCAAACAGGTTAAAAATGTAGGTAGAAATTCAATTAAAAATTGGTTATTTATTTATTTAGCTTGCAACGAGTAGAGCGCTGCCAACCGCCCCGCCTAACTCTACCCTCCAACCCCCCTCCCTACGTTCGTAGCCCAGCTAACCCGTGCAGGCAGTATAATCTAACTAATTTAATTAAATTTCATTTATGTGTCGCCTGTCAAACAAAACTCGAAACTTACGACTGTCAATCAAATTGAACCAGTGCGCGAATTTGAAAGTGAAAACTTCCACACACACACAACACACACACAACACACACACATGCATGCACACCTCGCACCTGCCACTGCCCCGTGCCGAACGGCACAGCATGTGCTCAACTAGTCGCATTTAACTGCAAATACAAATATGCATATGTGTATGGAGGAGTCTTGAATAAATGCCAGCAGCTACTTAGTTAAGGTGCAACTGCAGTCAACAGTTCGTTTGCAAAGAAATTGCAATAAAAACTAATGTGGCAGCAAATTTGCATGGAAATCAATCAAAACGTTGGCAGACTGCGAGCAAAGTCGAACCACGCATACCCTGCAATTAAAAACTATTTAATAAAAACCAATTAAACGTTTATCGCTCGTTTGCAGTCTGTTAAATTGTTTACAGCTGGTTAACATGAATACTGACAGCAGAAGCAGCTTAGCATATCTAGCAAATGTTGTTAACAGCGACAAGATTACATGAATATGTTAACAAATGGTCAACACTTGCAGAGCTGTAAGTGTTTAGCATTACCTTAAAATTCCAACAGGAAATAGAAAGGCATATAATACACTGCTTTTAAAATTGGTAGCTGAACAAACATGTTGATAGAGCCAATATACTTTGTAGACTGTATAATAAGAAAACACAGAACCACTTGCACCAGTTGAATCCGATTGCGTTTGCTTTTATTTATGCACATTTTGCTGGTGAACCGCAAAAAGTTAAATTTAGCATTGCTATAAATAAAATACCTTAGCGTCCCACTAACAAATGATCAAGCGAGCGAGCGAGCCATATACGATACGATACGTAAGACCAGATATAGTTACCACCCAGACCCCAACTGACTGGCCGTAACTGGTTGCATTACTCGCTCGCGCCGTCTCGCTCTCACGCACCGCCAGCTGTCTCGCTTGCTCTCTGTTATTGATTTGATGGATCGTTGCAATTTGCGGCCGTGACATGCATGATAAAGATACTAATACGATCGATTTGAAGATCAGCTAAAGCTGCTGCCGTTCAGTTGAAAGCTGCCCAGCCAACTTCTGCATCTGGGTACCGAACCTCATTCCAGAAACTGAACCTTAACTTAACTTATATAAAAAATAAATAAAATAAAAATTCCTTCTTCACTTGAAACATTCGGTGCGCGCGCGTGTTTACCCATTTGCATAGTGGGCCAATTATATTATGGTTCAGGTGAAAGAGAATTTCGCTTTCCAGGAAGTAGCCAGCGATCAGACATTGTGCTTGATATATACTTAATATATACACGATACTAGATTATTCAATGATGGAAAAGTTTTGAAGAGCACAGCTCTTCGTTTGCCCATGCGAATTTACGAGTGTTTGTTCCATGAGGGATTTTTTTTTGGCACCGAAAAAAAATTCGGATTAAATATGTGAAATCGTTGGAAAAGTCCATTTCAATGAACTATGATGACAAGCAGATTTTTGTTTTTGCCAGAACATTTCGCATCTAATACCATAAATACCTGGAAAATTGTGAAATCAAGGTGGGGCCAAAGTTGAACTGCTGAATGAGGCGAATCGCTGCGTAGGTGTAAATCATTTCGATCAGTGTGCACTTGCCAAAAGATACAATGGGCTAAAGCACTTTGAAAACATTCCAATAAATATGTCGAATGATAATTCAAACAACGCATAAAGCATAAAACTGTCCGATTAATAGCTTATCTGTGAATATTATATGGCATTCCTTATGCCGAAGATTGTGCAATTGTTAGGGATTTTATTTAAGAGGATGTACAGTATATTGAAGGCATGTATTTGTTTGTTAACTATTTGTGAAACTTACCAGTATGTAACTATTTACTAATTTTAATTAATTTATTTCAATATGTGGGATATTTTATACAATAAGTAGTACACATATTTATATATGTATATAGAAGGAGTACTTGGCATATTTATTAATACTTTATATTTCATTATATGCATTATTTGACAGTATAAAATATTAATAATTAAACCAACTATTCTTTTCATATAAGCTACATAAAATACTATAATATATAGTTTGAATTAATTTTTAGAAATGGATGTGCCAAGTAAATAAAATGTATAATTTTTCATTTATTAACCCTTTGTTATATAACGTGTTTATTATTTTATCATCAATATTATATTTAAACTTTACTCTCAAGCTAAACACAATCTAACTAATTCAATACAAGAGCTTCTTACAGCAGCTAAAAATAAATATTATTTGCACATTTAAATTTAAGCTCATTAAACAAAATGGAATACAAATCAATTTGGAATAGATTTCATCTACATTTATGTTTACAAAACATTTTATTGATACTTTATCATCCGCACATCAGCTAAATAGCCACCAGACCCAAAGCATTTGTAAAGGTTTCGGTCAGGTAAATGAACTTTTGGCCAGCTGTGCTTCTGCTCCAACCGTGACCACTAAATAGGCCTGAATCGCCATAAGTTTACCTTGGAATTCGCATGCAACTTTCATGTGTAAATAATTAAACCATAAAAGTCAATTTAGAGCCACACAAAAGTGCGCCCCTTATTTACAAAATGGGCCCAGCAGCCGAATCTACGAAAAATCAAATCAAATATAAATTTAGAAAAACACAAAAAATACTCTACCTAAAAGATGTAAAATACGATTATGTGGAAGGACGATCGTAGCACTCGAACAAAATAAATACTTAAATATTTTTAAAGCAAATTTATAAAATATAAAATATGAGTACTATAATATAATTTATTATATTTATTATTTATAACAATAACTCGATTTATTTTAAATCGATTGATAAAATCATAAAATTTAAAGGAAACCAAAAACTTTTAATTTTAATAAAATAAATTATTTGGAATACATACATATATACATATATATCTTAAATACAATACACATACCTTAAAAAAAAATAATAATTTATATTATTATCTTTACATATATTATAACACAGGACAAACTGCTTGTGCAATGTATAGGATACATTTGGGGCAGTATATTGAAATATTGAAAATCATTTATGACCTTATAACTGGCACTGGCTCTCTCTCAGTGGCTGGGCTATTAAAAACCTATGGATAGCAAAATTCACGGATAAATTATAATAATTGAAATATGTACTTTGAAAAGTTAATTGCGCTATGCGCGCAGCGCTGTTAATGCTAATCGCCAAACATAAATTCAGGGGCAGCGTTGGGCCATAAAATTCGCACCCCCAAACCAGATACACATCGATCTATATAGTATATATATATATATATATATTATTGGGTATATACATATATATTGTGTATAAATTTATATGAAAGCTTGCCGTGCTTTGCCGGCCGGCGAGGCGCGCATATGTATGCAATATGTTTTGCATGGCGCGTTTTGGTCAAGGTTGCGCACAATATATGGCTAGAGAAAGAGATGGAGAGAGTTGCGAGAGAGAGAGAGAGAGAGAGATGGTGCAACGGCTGGGGATCGTTTAATTTCCATGAACGCATTTTCCGCGCGGCAACAAATCAAAAATTCGCTTTTGCTGCTGCTGCTGCTAAATATTTAGACAGAGCCCGTTTACAGGTGGCTCTGGCCGAGTGGCCCGCCTGGCGTTTATCAGCGATTGCCAACTTGCAACCTCGGCAACTGGCAAACTTGCAACATCATCATTATCCAGCCACATAAATGTGTCTATGTGTGTGTTGCTGTCCAGCTGGGCGGCGGCAGCGGTGGTCAAGGTTAAGCAAACGAGCAACGAGCTACGAGTATCTGTAGCTGTGCATCTGTATCTTCAGCTGTCTATCTGTATCTGTATCTGTAGCTGTAGCTGTGCATTTGTATCTGTTGCCGCTGCGCCGCAGGATATCATCAACTGGCTGCGTTCGACAGTCGTGCGCACTTTTAACGATTTCGACAAAAATTATTTCGCTTTCTGCGCTGCTCATTAATTCGTTTCGATTAAAAAACATTTTTTTTTGCATCTTTGCAGCTTGTTGTGCATAAAAATCACAGCAAGAGCTCAGCGCCATATGGCTGTATACATATCTATACACAAATATATATATATATATATATATATATATATATATATACTATATATATTGTTTTTATATATATTTTGTTGGCTGGCATTTTTGTCTAGCGGTAGAAAAACAAGTTGCCGTTGATTCGAGTACATCTGATATTTTTATAGCCACTCTTGCGCCCTGCCGCAGCGCCCCTCCCGCTTGGCTCCTTGGCCCCTTTGGCCACAATTTGGACCCGTTTTGGTGCTTTCGCTACTGTTTTGTTTATGTTTTAAGTACGCTATGTGCAATTCTTTTGGCAGTTCATTTGTTTATTATAATGCCGCCACAGACTGCCCTGTATGCCACTTGTTCTGCTTCTGCTTCTGATTATTTGCTACGCCTGTTTCTACTTATGTTTTCTCTTTTGTTGTTTGCCGTTTACCTGTAAACATATACACACACTCGTCTAAACACATATTGGCCGACACTTAATATACAAATACATTTAAACGGCTGCTGCATACCCTAGAACATATTCAAATTCGGAGTGTATGATGCAATAAATGAAAGAATTTCGAATACAGCTTTCTGTCTAAATACTATGTATTTTTATTTTGCGATGAGGTCGTTGAGCTGAGTTAATATAGTCGCCGATTTCTATCACTTTTACTGCTTTATTATAATTATAGTTATTTATTATAAGTATTAATGTTGTAATTATTTTATATATTACTATTTGGTAATAGTCTGGGAATCCAACTTTCTATATCTTCTTTTCACTACTCATTATAGATTTTTTATATTTTTTCTGTGGTCAAACGGTTGAAAATTATGTAAATTGAATTCGAACCCTAGAAATTTTGGTACTTATATATTTATGGAAAAATTAATCAAAGTCCTATTTCCATATTCAGATAAGTAGAATATGCAATTCAGTTAGAAACTTCTTCTCTAGCCATTTTCTTCAAATGATTTAAAACTGAATTATATATATGCCCTGCCTAAACAGGGTACATCGAGAACGACCTGCTAAAATTTCAGTTAATTAGATGTTTTTTCAGGTATTTTTTTGTTTGTTTGGGGCATTTTTTGTTCGGCTACTTAAACGAGATTTGGCAATGTGTATAGCACACGCCTTTATACAAACTACACGTTTTCAAACTTGCGGCTCTCTCACGTAGTCATTGCAAAAATTTAGCGATGATTTTTGTTTGTGCTTGAATGTTATTTCGGTTCTTGCTTTTTTTTTCACCCCCTATTTGAAGTGAGGAAATAAATTTCACACATATCTGCAAGTATGCAAAGTGAATGCCATTTGTGTGGTGGGTGGGTGTATTTTTTGGTATGTTTAGCGGCAAGCCTGCCAATGCATTGATATAATTAATAATGCCTATACTTAGAACACAAACTAAACAAATCCGTTGTCTACGTGTCTGAGACGAAAATATGAATTTTTCCAATTTTGGTGGGCATATTTCAGCAGAAGTTGTCGAGTAAATTAATGGTTTGTTTTCGACCAAACTGTTCGCCAGAAATTCATCATTCAGCTCAATTTAATAGGAAGCTCAAGCGGGGCAAGATTGTTAATTAGTTTGGTAATTCGTTTTTGGACATTATATTATTTAATGGGCAATGGGCAACTGGTGTATCCGTTAATGTGTAAGCTCTATATCAAATTGAACTTAAGCTCTTCCTTTCTTGTACATACCATGAATATACACTCAGTATTTCCTCACTAATTCCCATTAGGGTGCGACTCTCTAACCCTTGAGTACCACTTCAGATCTTCCAGTTTATTCCATTTGTTTATAGAAAACATGTTAATATAACTACAAACTTAATGTTCTCTTTTTATTCCAAAAGATCAGACAAGATCGTTCTTAAAGCTGTTCAGACTGTCATCTATATCTATATAAAAGCTAAGACTCTTGTTCATCCATTAGCTGACAAATGACGCTGGCTTTCAATACGAAAAGAAAGTCAAAAGTCACGCGATGGCCACTTACTTACCTCCACTTACTTATAATAAAAAGCGGAGATCGTATGGCATAAGAAATATCATGCATACGCCGCGTTTGACACAGCTGTGAAGCGCTTTCGACAAACACGCGGCCCAAATCCATTTAAAAGCTCATTACCAATGCTAATTGAGTGTTGGCTTGATGGCAGACCGAGGGCCGGTGGGGCGGAGGGGGCGTTGCCACCAAAACTCGAGCTGACATTTAAACGCAATGCAGTGCACATAAATGCATTTTTTATTTGACTTTTTTGTTGTTGGCTGCTAATCGCGTCGCAGCTCGCATGCGGCTCGTTCAATGTTTGTTATTTTCCAAGTGCCCACACGTTAGCCGGCCGCTTCTTACATAAATTATTAACAGCTAAAAGCAAATAAATAAACAAACATTGAGCAGCAGCAGCAATTGCAGTTGCAGCAGCAGCAGCAGCACCGGCAGCAGTTGCCGGCAAGTTGTGGCGCGCTTCTGGCCCATCGTTGATCATCGCCAACGCTAAAGCTGTCATCATTCATAACCGAAGCTGTTGGGTAAAGTTCGAACTGGCCCTGGCATTGGCCAGAATGCCTGGCATCAACTTGCGGCCAAACAATTAATTTCGCTTCCAATTCCAGTCTAGTCCAGACCCCACCCCGTTCCACCCCACCCATCCCGCTGCATTACCAACTACTTAACAGCAAATCACTAAACATGTTCAAATATTTTGCCAGCGGCAAAACTAAAAAGATACACACCAAGCCTTGACAAAAGAAATGAACTGTTTTAAAGTGCTCCCATAGCAGCAGCAACAACAACTGCCAGCGGAAAACTACAAAACCCAAATTGAAAAATCATCAACCTCATCAGCCTTCGGGCTGCTGCTTACTGCTGCCTTCCGACTGCTGACTGCCTTCTGGCTACTGCCTACTGCCTACTGCCTACTGGGCTACAGCTACTGCCTGGTCAATATTTGGCTAAGAAATTTTTCACATTACCAGCAAGGCGAGAGGAGCTGAGCGTCTTGTTGAATATACTCTCTCCAGCCCGCTGCTTAAAGGGTATGCCAACTTTTTGATCTGGCATGCACAAATTCGATTTTCGTGTTTATATATAAATATTAATTTTATTAAAAACAATAAGCAATAACATAATAATTATTGGAAATTTTAAGTATTAATACTTAACATTTTATAATACGCAAATAAAGTTCGTAAGTTAGTTAGTTAGTAAAGTTTGCTGCATTTGAAAAAAATATTCAATTATTACAATTATTATTATGATGAAAAATTATTATTATTATATGAAAAATATACAAAAAATTCTTGGTTTTGGCGACCTTTCCATTTATAAATGTTTATTTAGCTAGCTCGAGGTTCTTTAAAATAAATATTAAAAAAATTTAAAGGTCGCCAAATATATAAGCATTATATTCCTATTAATTTATTTTTATAAGTAAGGGTATAAGCGCTTCAGCGCTGCATTCAGATCTTAAACTCTCTTGTTGGGCTGCGCCTTGGTGTGTCTCGCATGTTGAGTGAAATGTTAGCAACACACAAACACACGCACGCACAAATCCATGCACACACACACACGCATATGCACGCACATACACTCGCCTTGTAGCCTAGCATTGTTTGCATAGCAGTGAGCTCGACTCCGGGTCCCCGATCTTGGACAGCCTCTGGTCAACGTTTTGTTTGATGTCGGCCTCGTTAAGAGCCAACGAAGCCAACGAGTTGTGGCCATGTTCCATGTTGTAGTTTTTGTAGTTGTTGCAGTTGTTGCAGTTGTTGTAGTTGTTGCCGCTGCCTTCGTTGTTTGCTCATGAACAGTTGAACGTTGTCGCAGTCGTTGTTGTTGTTGTTGTTGTTGTTGTTGCCTCTCTGCCGCTTACTTTGCATTAAGTTATTTTCATTTTCAATAGGCCATGGCTAGCTCAAGGGATACGAGGGCGGCTCCTGCCCTGCTGCTGGTCTACTCGTAACTCCTGGCTGGAGTGTTTTCTTTCGACGGTGCATTCGAGTGCTCTCCAAACTGTTGAACTTCACTTGTTTTCTCCAGCTATTAAGCCACTTCAGCGTTCATCTTTCTCATATATATATATATAGCTCTACGCATAATATATTGTTTTTGATTTTTTCGGCACGACCAACTCGATTTCCCGGGAATTATGCAAATTTTGAACGTCGTAATGCTGGTCGATGAGCGTGTGATTTATGCCTATAAATCGCTCTATCTGCTACTTCTGATTGCATAATTAATGATCTGCTCAAGAGCCTATGCTGGCTATGGACGACTCTCGTCTCAGCTCCGGACTGTAGCGATCTTCTTTGGTGGGAAAAATCTCTCAAGTATGCACGAAACTATAAAACACTTGCTGTGTGCGTGTGTGTGTGTGTGTCTTTCTAGAAGCTGCTCGCACACAATTTGTTTATTTATCTTTTCAAAATGTACGCGCTCTCAACGTGCAGCAAAGTTGCAAAAATTGATTTGGCCAAAATAACAACAAATCAGCCCAATTATCAAAAAAATTGTAGCAAATTTTGTTTGCCACTCGAACAACTACCTGGGCACCAGTCGCCTCCCCCCCTCGTCTTCCCGCTTGACGCCTCGTTGCCATGCTCATCCCCTTGGCTGACCATAAATTACCAATTAAATGAGCATGTGCGAAAAAAACACACATTTTCTAACTAAATATTGAAACGCAAAAAGCCAAATTAACCAAAAGAATACAAATGCGTTTTTGGCCAACCACACACACACACAAGGCAGCAATTGCTACAGTGGGTCAAAAAAATATACACTTGTAAATAAATGCGCATTTTATGATTGATAAATTGCATGAGTACTAGCCAGAAACTGACCAAATCGACAGAGAGTTTACATGATTTGTACAGGGTTGTACAGTTTGTATATGGATTTCTAAATTCTATAATATCTGTAATCTTATCCTGCACAAATATCATTTCAGATGAATATATACATATTCACTCTTTACTAATACAAAGTTTTAATATTTGTAAGTTAAATTGAAAATAGTTTTGTTAAGTAATAAAAGTTAAATATTTAATAATAATAAAAACATTCAAAATAATTTTCATAAGAATGATCTTTGGAGTTACTAACATATTTTGCAAGCTAATTTTGCGTTTTCGCTTTGTGCTATATCCTTAAACGTTGCAAGACAGTCAACGTTGGTTATTTAGATTTGAAGAGAGTATTTGATTTGTATACAGTTAAGAGAGTGAAGAAGTTCTTTAGCACAGTGAGACCAAGCATAATGCTCGAGAGTCCATTTTCAATTGTGCTTTATGCGACATCCTTAAACATTGCTTCAGTCAACTTAGCTTTGACACATGGCGTACTATACGTAGACCTGCAGGCACGTGTAACTTTCATATAGACATTCGACAAAATTTGAGTAACATATTTCCCTTATATCTCTTCATACCAAATATACAACTAAGTAACCTAGGAAGTACTGTGCAGCGTTTATTCCTTTGATATCTGTATAGCAGGAAAAAAGCTTCGGCTGTCAGTCTTTTTCGCATTCAAATCTCTCGGTATAGCTCACAGTGCGAACTAGTGTGGGAGGGGGCGCGGTTATGTGTTTAGGTGCCCAACTGATTGCTGCTGGGTGGGTTGGGGGGTTGCGAGGCGTGGTGAACGGGCCCGGGGGCCCATTGGCAATTGCGCGGCTCGTTTTTGGCGCGTTTGCGCTTTGCGATTAATGCGCTTGTGTAAATAAACAATAAATATTAAGTGCGCTACACGCCACGACGCACAGATTCCCAGAAACCAAAGAGGGGCCAGAGGGACAGGGCGGCGTCTCTGGACCAGGCTGCTGGCGGGTGTCAGAGTGACCGCTGCCCGTTGGCTGCCTTTTGAGGCGCACAATTAAATGTAACAGTTTATGCTGTGGGTGGCATTTGTGTTGTACTATCCGACTCGACCTTAGGTTCCCGGTCGCCTGTTGTCCCCATCAACTAGGCGCCCCGCCCCCTTGGGTAGGCCAGGGGCGCCCACGTTGCGCACGAGCGCCGCTCGGCAAACGTTTGGCTGCAAATGTTTCTGTAATGGGCAGCTGAGCATGGCCACAGCAGCCCCTCCCGACGGTGCGTCTGTGCGTCGACGGTGTGATGTGCTGCCCAGTGGTGCCCGATGGTGGACGGTGGTGCGGTGGTGCGGCTACGATGTGGCTGTGGCTGCGTCTGCGACCGTGCAGCGTTCAGGCGTAACGCACAAATTGTATTGATAATGGCAACTCTCTGGCGGGGCAGAATTTTTGTTGTATCTTTTTCTCATGGCCCGTAAATTGCATTGATTTGCATGGCAATCTGTTTGCTGTGTAATAAATGCATGCACTTGGTGTGATTTCAACGCTTGGTTGTAAGCAGCTTGCTGAAACTGGAAAATCTCGAAAGGCAGACACATTTCTTCACAGATGCGGCCAACATTTAGTTTCAACATTCACATTTTACAATTGTTTGTTAAATGTCAAAGGTAAATGATTATTTATTAATTTGAGCAGACAAAATGAAGCTCTTCTTACTTAGGCCTGTATCAAGCAGAGAAAAGTTCCTCAATTAACTAGTTTATATTTAACAAGACTTCAAGCCGAATATAAGGGTCATGGTTTAAGCCAACTCTCTGCCTTTTCGTTTGACTCTTGGTCTATTAATGTCATTAATTTGTAAAATTATAAGAGTACAATTTGAGTTTTTATTTCATAACTGCCCGTTGTGCTGAAAATATTGCAAGCCGTGCATATTTTCATAAACTAGTCGCAGGCTACATTTGCTGTCTACCCAAAATTTGCATTTACCGAGAATGATTAGATAAATGCAATACTTGGAATATCTTTTAACTTAACGTTTAGTTCATAGAATACCATTGGAATTTAATTAAATTAATAACTAGTTCATAACATGCCCGAATCTAATACAAAATGTGGCATTCAATCGCTCATGAACTTTGACCTCCATAAAGAAATCTGACAAACATACTGTGCATAGTTAGATAACGTATATATATTATTCGAAAATCGTAAGATCTTGAGGCACTCCTTTGGCAACCTTCGCTCAGTTAAGCCTGGCAAACATAAATAATCGATGTGAAAATAAACATAAAACCTCTTGCCATAATTCAGATCGAATGGATACATTGTATAATCTGGCGAGCTCGACAAGGCTGATGAATACTCGTAAATTCACGAAAATCCACTTGCACAATTGTAATCAACATTTCGTTCGAATCCGTAACGGATAATAATTTAAATGTACTTGAAAGCTGATGGCAAGTCGATTGCTTATATAACAAAATAGCCTGAGGCAATACCTGGAACAGGAATCGGCAAATCGGAAAATCAAAGGTCAGAATCGACAACTACAAAAGATTTTCGCTGGAAAATGCCGACCCAAAAAAATAAAAAGAAACGAAACGCAAAACGCGTGGCAGCAACTTGTTGGTGAATATTTAATTGGTGTTGTTGTTGTTGTTGCTGCTGCTTGTGTATCTATGTATCTATGTATCTATAAGATACAACAAGAAATTTGTACTATTTGGGGCCTGCTGTCTGCTGTCTGATATTTGGGTATTTGGGGGTTTGTCTATTTGGGACCTGTTGCCGCCTTTTGATGTTGATTAATTGCAAATGCTGTTGATTGATTTTTATTGCAAATATTGATAAAAAGTTTTGTATTAATTAACGTGAAAAACACGCGTTTTGTGTTAATTGGAAAATGGTTATTGAAACTAAACAGAACCAAAGCCAAGTGAGCGTACAAAACAAACAAATATACACGAAGGCAACATCAGCAGCAGCTACTAGAAGTAGCTATAGATACAGATACAGATACAGATACAGATACAGATACAGATACAGATATAGCAACAACAAACAAACAAACAGACCGTGAGATACAAGATACAACTTGCATTTTGTGGAGCGTACAAATTAACGCAGCCGAAAATTAAAAGTTTCGAAACAACAACAACAGCATCGGCCATGGACATCAGCAGTAGCTATATCTATATCTACATATGTACCTGTATCTGTATCTGTATCTGTATCTGTAGCTGTACCTGCGCCTGTTGCTGTATATGGAATTTGATTTATGCTCAACTTTGATATTTACCGCCTAATAAACAAAAAATTAACGCAAACGCAGAAACAACAACAACAAACAACAACTATTGTACATAAGTATCTGCATTTGTTGCTCCTACTGCTGCTGCTGCTGCTGCTGCTGTTGTATCTGTATCTATTTGTGTGGCTAAGCCGCCGCCGCCTGCAATTTTCGCTTTGATTTTGTGCCACTCGCCAAGCGCCTCCGACTGACATGCGTGCGTCTGTCAGAGCGGCAATTAAACAACATCACCAAAGTGCCACAGGCAAACGCCAGTGCTACATAGTTCGCATGGGAGACCAAAGAGATCGTCAGTTCGAGCGATAGATCTCCGGGTCTTCAGATCGTGAGATCTGTGACGACTTAGCGCCGGGACATGCGCGTTGAAATGCGATGCGTTAATATTTGGTATTTGTTTGGGCGTCCAGGCCAAAACTCATCGAGAGGTTTGCCACGGTGTCAGCCCACCGACGTTGCTGAAGATGCCACACACACACACACACACACACACACACACCGACGCGCACACAGACACAGTGGCTGCCACAGGTGAGTCTAGCGTGTAGTCGTATAGTCACGTGCTAATTACAAAATTATTGAGAAATTTAAGTAAGGCAACTATTTGAAATTCAATTAATTAATTGTAAATATTTCGGTTCGCTAAGCGATTGTTCGATAACATCTTTAGCAGCTCATCGTCTCGATAAGTTATCGATTAGATTTCATTTTACTGTTAGCTCCTAGAATAGTAAATATAAATCAAGAATATTCAATTTTATAGCTACCGACGATCGGGCACTTCCTCTTGATTGTTTTTAAATTGTTATAAAGCTTGTAAATTTAATGTTAATGTCTATTGATCTTATTTATCGTTAATAATCAAATAGGCTATGCGACAGTGGGTATATATGAATATATATATATTTATTTATTTTCACTTGAGGTAGTTGTCCATATTTTGTATTCTAATATTTATATTGGCCACTTTGATTGAGCTTGTGCCATATGCAAAAGTATTTAAATGGCGGTTATATTTTCCGAGCGACCTCTATTTTATTGCAGACGGCTTTGACATCTATTTATTTATACTTTAAACAAAAAAATAGATGTGTATTCCATCGTTTAGTTAAGGTAATTAGTCAACTGAAGTGGCCAAAGGGCAGATCACTCAGCGCAGCTTGTCGGCGAGCCTTGAAGTTACGCCTATGTGTGTGTGTGTGAGCATGTGTGCCTGTGTGTGCCAGGACGCAGGAGCCAGCACTCGTCTACGACGCCTTAGAGTCTCTGCGAAGTCGATTGAACTCTGTGGCCTGAAGCTTGCAACAGTCATAAATCAATTGGCCGAGTGGCAGTTGATGTTGCTGTGGCAGTGGCAGTGGCAGTGGCATTGCCACAGTTGTTGGCCACTCAATTGGCATGGCTAATGCGATGGCAACTCATAAATTTATTAATTTTTAATTAAACCTACAATGATTTGTAATTCCACAGCCAGAGACAACAGCTGCAGCAGCAGCGCCTCAACCATTTATGGAGCTGCAACAGGCTGCGGCAACTGCGGCAACTCTGGCAACTGGTCAATGAAGCTGCTGCTGCTGCTGCTGCCCGGAAACAACTCATTATCCTAATTAAAACGTGCGCCATGCGCGCCCGTTGCCATATATGTCCAATGCACGCGATCTGGCAATGAGGCGAAGCTGCGACTGCGCATGCGAAATTAGACGCACGACGCACAGTGGGGCCAACGCCCAGAAAATAGATAGCCCTCTGTGTAGCTTATATGCATATGTACTTGATCAGGACGACGAGCTTAGTCGACCTAGGACATGTCCGTCTGTCCATCTATCCATCTGTTTGTCTGTCTGTCTGTGTGAAACCCATCTCGACAAGCTGAGTCGATCTAGGACATGTCCGTCTGTCCATCTATCCATCTGTCCGTCTGTCTGTCCGTGTGAAACGCATCTCGGAAACTACAAAAGCTTGAGGCTCATCAGGACGACGAGCTGATCTAGACATGTCCGTCTGTCCATTCATCCGTCTGTCTATCTGTGTGAAACGCCTCTCGGAACCTTGAGACTGCTAAATTAAAAATATTTATATATAAAAATATATGCTAAATTGAAATATGGAAAGGTCGCCAGAGCCATCAATAAATATTCCCCCATACTATACTCAGAGCATATCGTTTTATCTTCCGACACGTTCGCTCAGTTCGATAAATAACGATTTTGAGACATGGTTTCTAAAGCACAACTCAAAAATAATATGATCGCCTATCTCGATACTTGTCTCTATCCTCCACACAATTGTAAAACACTTCAGATCCCTACGCACTTTATGTCCACTGTGCGACGCGAACGTCGAACGACGCCTCGTCTGCCATTCATACGCACCGTGGGCACAGATTGGCACATGGAATTGGTATTGGTATTGGTATTGGAATTGGAGCCGTGAGCCATTCCATTCACCGGCCAACAGTCAGCCAGTTGGCCAGTTGTCCGCAACGGTCGTTCATTGTCATGCGTTGCATTACAAGATGCCAGCTGGCAACATGACCACATTGCTGCAACAGGCGGAGTTGCAGCAACAGCAGCAGCAACAGCAACAGCAGCAACAATTGCCTAGAAGAGCGTCGTCGCATTGTTGCGGCAACATTGCGGCTGCTCAAGCATGTTGCATACTGATCAATCAGCGGCATCTTTAGGCTCGTCTCCCCATCCTCCCCTCCTGCCCCCCTCCCCCAGGTGGCCAATAGTCGAACATGAATGACTTTAACCATTTTTGGTCTACAGTTAAATGCTGTGTGTGTGCAACATCTGCAACATTGGCAACGCAATTGCATTCATAATGAGCCACTCGAGTTGCAGCTATGAACGCTATGAATGAACGCGGCAGCGAGTTTATAAATTGTGCTGAAAAGTTTATAAATTATTTTCAATGTCAAACATGCGCTTATAAATAAACAACAACAACAACAGCAGCAAAAGCAACAGCAACAGCTTTTGCAGATTTTTCGCCAACTATAAATAGCAACAAAACAGAGAACATCTCCTAGACTCGCAGCCACATAAGTATCCTCAATCTGTACACCACCAACAGCAACCGCTAACCACCAACCACCACCAACAACAGCAACAACAACAACTACAACAACAACAATTTAAACAAACAAACAAACAGTGTGCAATTTTTGCAAATTGAATTTCAGTTGTGGTTTGTACTTAATTTGGCAATCGTTGCAATAATTTTGTTTACAATTTACGACTTACGCGTTGTATGCGTAGCCAGATATTCCCAAGATTTTCCTAGTCTTTCTTTTTCTCTTTTTTTTTTGCATACCCTGAAACCATTCAAAGTGATTAAGCAAAGGGTAGACCTGTTTTGAGCATGTGTATGTCACAGACAGAACTAGGTATCTGGTTAAGGTATATACTATTTTCTCGACTTGGAAGACAAGCTCTCCGTTTGAAAGGAAAATAATTCTATATAAATGCATATATTGTATTTTTTGTTATTATTATTTGTATGGTAGCTTCCCGTGTTGTAGAAAATGTTTTCTTGCTAAACTCCTCCCCCGTTCCCCAAAAAATATTGAACAGTTCTTCTCTTAATGGTACATTCACATACTTGTATGGCACATTTAAGTCCTAAAAATGTTATCAGGGTTGGAAGATAAACATGCAAGTTTTCCGAGAATGCATTTCCTACAAGCCTAACGAAAGTAGAAAGTCAAGGGAAAGAAAACTTCGAATCTTTCCAACGACAACCCAGCTCTGAAGGTTAGGGTATCTACCAGTCATGCACATCCGTCTAAAACACTGCTACCTGTCTTTGTTCTAGCCAACACTCGCTTCTGCTTTTTGTGGTTACGTTCCGGCCAGAGAATTTATGGCGACAAGGTGACAGATTCTCAACCGATTTTATCATCTTGGCAACAGGCAATTGGCAACAATGTTTTCACATCTCTCTTGCTGTCTCTCTCTCTCTCTGTATCTGTCTCAAATCGATCTGTTCTCCAATTTAATGGATATGCTTTGAGATTTGTTTGGATTCGTGCGAGTTTAGCATTTTATGTGCATAGATACCTCATGTTCTTATATATATGGCACTAAAGATACGGGATCTATTGCATATGTTCAGAAGGCCTGGCAACATGTATGCGTGCTGCGTCTATAACTTACTTTATTGACTGCAAACTTTGCGCCATGACAGATAATTGCAACTACTTCCTGGATATTGGGGTCTGGAATGTGCTTGAAATTGCAAAAACTTCTACGAAACCAACCCTCAAAGCGGGATGACCTCAAGAAGTGAACTCGCAATAGTAAAGGTTCGTTATACATGTTAAGTACATGCCTTATACTGCTTTTGCATTTTTCAATAATGTAACTTTGGCGGGCAACTTAATTTGTCATAGCCGCAGGAGACATATGTTATTTTATTCAAAACCAAATATATTAATATATATATTTATTGACTGGACAGTAAAACTATCTAATTGCATATTAAGTTAAAAATTGTATTTGAAAAACACGAATTTATAAAAACAAATATAAATACGCACATGAATATTCGCATTTACGGTATGTAACATTTTACAATGGCCTTTGCAGCACTGCGCAAAAAGACACTCACATTAATAAATCCATTTACAGCATTTACAATAACACTGCGTAATGCATTTTCACATTATTTTAAAATTGTTTTAATAGGCACATCAATGTACGCATTTAAAATATCATTTTTAGCACTGCAATAGGAAATTTATCATATCATTCAATCAACTCATTTACAACACTGGACATTTACAATAGAATGTACTACACTGCTCAATAAGATACCCATATTAATAACGCCCCTTTGCAGGACTTAGCGTTAACACGCACATCAATATACGCATTTACAACACTTAACATTAGTATTGGCATTTGCAACACTGCGCAATGCATTTTCACATATATCTCAAATGAACTTAAAACGCACTGAAACGATTTTACAGCCATGTGGCTGCAATCGATTAAAGCGTATTTATTTCAGTTTGCCCGGCCAGAGGGCAATTAAATTAATAAACTCAAAGAAACGAGAACAGAAAATAATATCGACAATAAATATTGAGCAACATTGATGTAAGTGGCGATTATTGCGCCATTTGAAAGAGCTCATTGTGCGATTACATTGGGAATAGTAGAGTATAGTATAATATTGAATATATAGTATATATATATATATATATATATATATATATATATATATATAGTACGTATTTACAGGGACTGCAGGCATGTTTACGCTTGTGCGA
The DNA here is from genome assembly GCF_003285875.2 of Drosophila novamexicana. NCBI lineage: Eukaryota > Metazoa > Arthropoda > Insecta > Diptera > Drosophilidae > Drosophila > Drosophila novamexicana. The sequence continues at coordinate 1,559,134 of NW_020824787.1, read as the reverse complement.
AGACAATGTAAATTAATGTGCTGTGTACTGGAGTTTGTATAAACAACATTGCAACATTTACGGCCACATTGAGGGGATGATCATGATGCTGATGTTGATGCTGATGCTGATGTTGATGATGTGGCAGGCGCAGCTACTTAGCGCCACGCCTACAAATATTTATGAAATCATAAAATTTGATGTTTCCTCTGTGGCACTTGACACTGATGTGGCAGCCCCCCGTCCGCCGACTTGCCACCAATTGCCATGTCGACGCACAAGTGTCGAGTCAGTTGCAGTTGCAGTTGCAGTTACAGTGTTAATGATGATTTTGATGTGCAGCTAACTGATTGGCCACAGCTCCGCAGCCCCCCTTACTAGACGCTTACTGTCTACCCAAAGAAGAAGCAGAAGTGAAGCTATCCTGAGCCCATTCAATGGGCGATTACATAAAGTGCTGTCTGCTGTCTTGTATTCGATTTGTTTGTTTTATGCACGATTTGTTGTTTTGCCTTAACAATTGCCGTAAATAAATAGTGGCGAGTACGTGAGCTGCCCTCAGATCAAAGGCCTATCAATTAGCACCCGATTCGATTATGTTGCATGCTGCACTCCCAGACCCAGAAACCATTTGCCGCCAATTCACACCCAATTAGTAATAAATTTGAATGTTGCATGCTGCAATTGCTGAATCTCGAACCGAATCCGAATCCGAATCATTCTATCTGTATTCGAATCTGCATTGGCATCGCCGCGTATACACTCTGAGAAAAACTCGAGTGACTTGGCATTTCGAATAGAATTTATTGGCTTGTTTGTTTAATATTAAAATTTGTTCTGCTAAAGAAAAATATAAACTATATTCTGTTAAATATATTTATTTTAAATAATATAATTTGGTAATATTTATATATCTTCTAGGATAATAACTAAATGCCAACAAAAAACAGAATTGGTTCGTAAATCTTATCAAGCCTTGGTTTGCCATATTTTATATTTATTATATTCAATTTTAAATGAATAACTGCCCGTTGTGCTGAGAATATTGGAAGCCCTCGATATTTTCATAAACTACATATATGCGGGCTATATTTGTTCTCTTCTCAAAATTTGCATCTACTAAGTATGATTAGGATAATGCAATGATTGGGACCAAAGTAATTTATACTTTGGGTCTGGGCTTAGCATAAAAGCTAAACAATGTTGAAAGATTTAAATATACTTTTTTGTTTCAAAGTAAATAAATAATTTGATTTAAAGTCCCATTTAAGAAAATCAAAGCTATTTTTATAGAAACAAGCTCTTACCGAAAAGCTATATTTCTTTTTAGCTGTGTGAGTTATTCTTTAAATTGAATAATTTTTAATCTGGTATCGATTTCGCTAAGTGTATGTACATGTAACTGCACTCCATTAGGACTAACAGTTATGGCGGCCATTAAGTTTTATCGATGGCGCTACACGGCAAACGATTTGATTTGTAACCACTTGAGCTGGGGCCGCAGCTGAAATCTGAAATACACCTTTGATATTTTCACACATAACAACTCGAGCTGGAGCAACTGGAGAAGTTGAGGGACTTGCGCTGCCGAAATAAAACTTAATTGCAATTGACTTTTAATGCCCATGCGGGCTGCTGCCCGCTGTGTTAATTTGAATTCAAACTGTTTCCATAAGTGTATTGGCCACATGGCGGCCACTGCCAGCTCCAAAGACTTCAACTTGGACTTGAACTAGGAGCAGCAGCCACCCGCAAGCCGCGGGTGGCCAGCCGATGCAGCCCCTCAGTCAATCGAACAATTGCCAAGTGGCGCTAATAAAACGCATGCACTTTTTATTTTTCTTATATATATATATATATATATATAAATGGTATATTGATATTGTTATGGGCCATATCGTTTGGGGTATTGGGTTACGCGATAGGCTAAAAACGCATAAATCAACGCATTACAAGCATTGTCCGGCATTGTGCAGCTCTAATGGCCGTTTGGGCATAAACAAACAAAACCGTTTCAGACAGAACAATGACAACAATAACAACAACAACAACAAGTGGAGGGTACATCAGCAGGCAGCGTGCAGCATCAAATTACATTAAGATCTGAGCTGGCCCGCAGACCAGGCTAACAAAACGTTTTTTTTCCAGCCAGGATCAGCTTTCACAAAACGCAACTTAGACATTGAGTCCCCAGTTGCAGTTGCAGTTGCACTCGCCGTCAGTCAGTCAATCAGTCAATCAGTCAGCCAGTCAGTCAGTCAGTCAGTCAGTTATTGAGCAACACAATAATAACGTTTTAATTGAATAAAAGTCGAACAACAATCGAGCCAGTCGAGCAACAATTGCTTAGCCTTCCTTCTCATCTGGAAACCCGTAGAGTAACTGTCTGCCCCCTCAGCTCTCCGCCAGTAAGAAGCACATCTTATCATTGACAATTGCCTCGTACTCAGCTGCCCCTGTGTCTGTTCCTGTATCTGCCCCAGTCCCTATCCCTGTGCTGCTCCTTGCTGCAGTCTTGCGGCTACTTTGGTTCTTTTGTGACGGGTTTGCGCCCTGTTTTTCTTTTTTTTTTCTTCTCAATGTTTTCCTCTTTTCTTTTCTTTTCTTTTCTTTTTTGAAATGCCTCTGACTGTCACCTTTCCATCAAAGTGGCAGTGAAAGGCGCACTCAATGATGTCCACGTGCCAGGCGCATTGTTTGCCAACTTTTTGTTTTGCTCCTGCTCCGGTAATTGATTAGCCGACTGATATTACAGGCCCAGATACATCTGTGGACAATGTATCGGGCTGTGCCCGAGAACAAAGCGCAAAATGGAACTTAGACTTCAATTTGGTTCCATTGATGCAGTCCGACAGGTGGAAGCATTTCCAGAAATCAATGTCTACAGCTGCACAGCTGTTAAATGCGATTCTTAATATTGTTTTGTTGGGAATTTAAAGGGCCATACTTTTTTTAAGTATTATTTTATTGTAACATTTTAATGAGAATCCCAAGTATTAAATTAAGTTTATTTTGTGTTGTGCGATTGAATTACAGTCTGAACAATTTATCCCTAAAACCATTTAGAATCCAATTAAAACAGACTTTATTTTTTGACAAATTTTTACACAGAAAATCTTTTAAAATAAATTTAAAAATATTTTTCAATTGATATAAATTCTTATTATATATATAAATGTAATAAAATACAAATGTAAATAGGGATAATCAAATCTAAAACTAAGTAAATGCAATGCAAAAGTTAAAGATTTTTAAATATTCTGATTAAATTATGAAAAGAGTAAAGGATCTGAGACAATTGCCTCCAAGCCCATCGGATGGTAAGCCAAGTTCCACAGTTATGGGTGTAAAATCTAAAATCTCAAAATTGGTGGATGGAATTTCGGATGATGTTTTTCCTTGTGTTTGAAACCGATTAAACGAGACTTTAAATTTTGGTCAGGGAGCATCTATTTGCACTTTCTACGCGGAAGGGGTAAATGTCGTGGAAATGATGTACCAGACCGTATGAAATGAAATTCAAGGCCGGTCGGATGGTAACCAAAAAACCTTCATGATTGTCTAAATTCACGTTACTTTAAGTAAAGTTCAAATATCTATACTTGGTCAATTAATTATTCTGTTCACCGGCAGAAAATATTTAAACTCCTTTCCGCAATATAGCTGTGCATTTCCAACAGCAACTTCCCACCAATGGCTGCTACACGCCCTGCGAGTCTCATTCTGCTTGGAACCCGCATGACTGAGATCCTTGTCGCTTGCCTCATCTCTCTCGTGCCCTGGCCTGGACAATTATCGCCCGCCCCCGCTGCGTTGGCTGTGGGAGAGCGCAACGAAAAGGATCACGAGGCTCAGGATCATTGTCCTGCTGTGCGCCAGACAACTGTGTCAAGCCGTCAAGCAGTTTTCGCAGTGCTACATTTTCCCTTTTTTCCCAATCGCTTTTCCATTTTGCTTGTTCGTTTTTTTGCTTTGAGCACTTGCCCATTGGCCTTCTAAGGATTTTATAAATGACACACGCGTCCGGGGCGCACTTGATAAATGAAGCTGCCACACGATAATGGATTCTTTTAGTTGCCGCTGTTGCTGCAACAGTTGTTGTTGGTGCTTTTGGCAGTGAAAGTAGCGCCGGCGCTTCGATCCGTGTGGGCCAGCCGGGCTGAGCAAATTTTGATGGTAACTGCAGATAGGCCAGGAGTACGAAAAAAAAATGTTTAATGAGAATTTCGTATGGACTGCACTGCATTAGGCCTCAATTTCTGGTGGTCCAATACCACGTAAGGGCGTGAGATAAGCAACAAAAAGGTGTCCTGCTCTCGGTTGCCCGACTAGCAAATACCCTGTTCCTTAAATTGTCATGTGATATATATATTTTTATTTATTTAAATATAAATGCATTCATCCTTGACAGTTCTTCTTATTCTTAACTCAGCTCTTTTATGAAAATCTTATCTTGAGTAACTCATGTGCTATTAATTGAAAATTAAGGTAGAAACGTACCAAGGCAAGTTATCGATATTTATCGATGTCCCTTAATTGTCTAGGGGAAGGGAACTTCTATCGGGAACAGCTATCGACATTTATCGATTCAAGTTTATTGACTGCGAAGTCTGTAGTTATCAGAGCTATAAAATAAGCATGATTAGAGCTTAGTTATAAATTGCTTAAATTGGAGTGTCTAGCCTGTAAAATCTATATCGATATATATCGATTTCCATTAATTTGCTTGGGAGGGGAAACTTATCAGTGCTATGATATAAGCATGATGCGAGCTTAGTAAACGATTGCTTGATTTGGCGAGTCTTTCTCAAATTGGAAATCTATTTTACAGAAATTGAAAAACAAATTAAAGAACCTTTATCTGTACATGGTAAATGAGAATTTATATTTTATCAAGCTCGCAGATTGTACAACTGCAATATACCCCTTTATTCTTCACATTTTCAATTGAATCGGTAGGGTATCAAAATGTGAATACACCATGCGAAGGGTAATTAAATGCCATTAAATGTTTTGAGACAGAAGAACGAAGACAGAAGACGCAGCAGATACCGAAGACTGCAGGCAAAGTATCTGTTTATCTGCTGAATGCAGTGAGAGTGGAGTCGCACACACACACACACGCGCACACACACACAGAGACAACCAGAGACTGACACACACAAGCACAGAAACACAGAAACATAACAAGTTGAAAAGAATAAGCAGCAGCAACAAAACGAGGAGGAGCAGACAGACCAACACACACACATACACTCACACACACACACACACACTCTTGTGCCCAGGGCGTCTACGTGTTGGCTGCGATTAACATACAAAAGGATCTCTCGCACAGTTTTGGAGCCGCCTTCTACAAGTTCTTCTTCTTGCTGGTGTGCGCGCTCATCCGCCAATCGGCATGAATCACCCCGCCGCCAGCCGCCAGTCGCAGTCAGCATTGTGCAGCACTCGGCGGCGCAGCCAACGCGTCGACATTCTTCGGCCGCACCAGCGGCTTTTTCTTTCTTTCATTTTTTGGTTTTTTTTTTGTTTGCCTCTATTTTTTGGGCAGGCATCTCTTCCGGTTTGGTTCTTTGAGCATAGATTTGTCTCGGAAACATGATGCGCGCCTGCAAAGCAGGGCGACAGACTACGTCAAGTGCGCCGAGCAGGACAATGGGCAATGTGCAACGTGCAGCGTGCAACGTGCAATGGCTACTTAAGCAGCAGTTGGCGCCAGTTGCCAAGCCAGAAAAGGAAGAGGAAAATCGAAACAGTACCAAAGCCAGAATGTCTGGCAACGCTTAAGTTACCAGACGTCGCGACCATTAGCGACGCCAGTGGACAGTGGACACGGGACACGGTACAAGGGACAGGGTATAGTCAGCTTTGCAGACAAAGAAATAGCTCGCCGAAGATTAAATACCCTCTCTTAAACATTTGGCTTACGGCTTTGCAGATATGCGTAAGCATATCAGTTCTTAAGGCAGTTCTTAAAGCAATAAGTTACATATCGACCGATATTACCCATGGAAATATATGATATAGTAGTGCGATTAGTAAATATAGTAAAAGCAATCAATGCAAAGTTTGCTCAAGATATCAAGATGTCAAGATATAGTACCTAACTTTCGAGTGATCTTTTCTATAGCAGCACATGATATAGTGGTCCGATTTGGTCGATTTCGACGAATGTTCACTTTAGATTGCCCTTTGGATTTGAGTTCCCTAGGACTAGAACTTGACCCCAATATTGTAAATTACTTTGAAATAATTGAAAAAGTTGCTGTCGTATTTATTATAACTCAGTTAAGTGTAGAAGCTAAATAATATCAAGATTGACAATAATAATTATGTTCAGTTTTATGAACTATTTTTTAACTATTTGCCAAATCAAGAGCTGAACTCCCTTGGAAAGTTTATAGAAGAGCCCCTTCAGAGCATTAGGACTGTGTCATCCAAACAAATTTCAATGCGCAAGCCTACAAATTGAGTAGTTAGGATTTGTTAGGATGACGCAGTCCTTGTGCTCTAAAGGTCATTCAAAAAATTGAAATAATAAGAAGGAGTTCTCTTCCTGATTTGACCTTTGTTTCATTTAATTACAAAGTGATACACAATATTTTGATGTCTTTGTAGTTTGTTGTAATTCAACTCTAAATTATAATAATATTAATTCACCAAACGCTTTCCAACACTGGCAATTAAGTGTCCACATTTGCCAAAGACAAAAGAAAATAAAGAAATAAAAGCAATGCACAATTCAAGGCAAAGGCAAGGGCGAAGGCGAAGGCGGAGGCGGCTCCACCTACCCAGGGCCAAGTTAGCCAGCGACGTTTTGGCTGGCTTGCAGCACTTGCTGGCTGGCCAACAAAGACTACAACAACAGCAACAACAACAACAAGCAGAAGAGCAGCGAGAGCAACAACAAGGTCTGCTACAGCTCTCTTGGCAACCTTTTGTGGCAGTCACTTTGGCTGCCTCGGGGACATGCCGTGCCGCGCCGTCCGGGTGTGTGTCAAGTCATCTCCACAAACGGCCAAAAAGGCAGTTGAAATGCATTTAACTGTTTGCCTTGGTATTGGTACACAACGTCCCGCCATCCCGCTGTCCCTCAGTCCGGCAGTCCGGCCTAGCGTCTGTCTAACTGTGTGCGAGTGCGAGAGAGCTGGCGAGTGTCATTCTTGCGGGCCAACGTTTCGGCCCTTCTTCTTTTTACCTCTTGCCAACCAATAAAATTATACTAATTCTTGACTTTTTGATTTCATTTTGTGTGCTGTTGTTAAGGATTTCGTTACCTAAATACACACACACACACACTCACCTGAGTGTGTTTCTCTGTGTGTGTGCGTGTGTGTGTTAACAGACACTCTAAAAAATAAGCATGGGCTCTCGCTCGCACCTCACGATCACGATCTGACTGGGCCCTGGCTGGCTGGCAACCAGCCCCAGGAATGCGTGCGCCGCGCAACACGAGACAGTTTGGTTTTATACTTGGCTCATTGCGCGCGTGCAACTCCCCGAGCAAAGAGTATTGTTTTTTTTCTGTTTTTATTATTTATTTTATTTTCGTTTTTTGTTGTATATTTTAAATATACATCAATTCTTTATTCGATGCCCACCTGTGCCCGAACGATTGAGGCACACGCAATTGGGTCGCAGTTCGTTTAATAGCCCCACACGCAGGCAGAGTAAGTAGCCCGGCAAGCTTAGGCTTAAGCTAAAGAATAATAATATTAATAAATAATTCGATTGTTTGTGAGCAAAGCTGGCACAGCTTCAGCTCAAGCTGATTAATATATACAGCATTTATTTCAAGGCAGCTCAAGCTAAATATATATAAAATATATTTCAAGAAATGATCAAATCTCATGCATCATATCTTAGTTACAATATATATATTGTTGCTTATAATTTATTTGTTTAATATAGTCGTTAATCAAAACGCTATAGAAGCCATTAGTTGTCTGATTTTAATATAATATATAATTATATAAAATATCATATATATTACCTTTAATTACATAAACTTTTAATTGTGTAATATCAAGAAAAATAATGCTGGTTTTTGGCGATCTTTCCATTTCATAAATGTTTTTGGCTAAGCCTCGAGCCAGTCAAACAAATGTTTTTAGAGTAAAATATTTACTTTGTCTTCAATACAAACTTAATTATATTATATATATATTATATTATATTATTATTCGAAATTTATTACTAAAATAATTAAAAAACTTTGAACTCTTATAAGCATTCTGAACAGTTGTGATATTAATTTAGGAGCACAAAAATTACTGTTTAGATTAAATAGTATAAATAATAGTATAATATAATCGTTAATCAAAACGCTATAGAAGCCATTAGTTGTCTGATTTTAATATAATATATAATTATATAAAATATCATATATATTACCTTTAATTACATAAACTTTTAATTGTGTAATATCAAGAAAAATAATGCTGGTTTTTGGCGATCTTTCCATTTCATAAATGTTTTTGGCTAAGCCTCGAGCCAGTCAAACAAATGTTTTTAGAGTAAAATATTTACTTTGCCTTCAATACAAACTTAATTATATTATATATATATTATATTATATTATTATTCGAAATTTATTACTAAAATAATTAAAAAACTTTGAACTCTTATAAGCATTCTGAACAGTTGTGATATTAATTTAGCACAAAAATTACTGTTTAGATTAAATAGTATAAATAATTACTTAAAACTTAATTTTTTAATTTTTTCACTTTTTTTACTAAGACTTAAAACTGTGTACCACTTTATTTATTGCTCATTTATTTGCTAATGTATGCTTATTTTTTTATTGCTCATACTCTCCAATTCAGGCAAAATATAAAATCATTGGAAATAATTTAACAAATTTGACTTAACATTTATGGTATACATTTAACTTATATTAGCTTTTATTTTATATATTCTTTATTTTTTAGACTTATAATCTTACAGCTTTTATTTATTGCTCGTTCTTAATTTGAAAAAATAATTTCAATGATAGATGGGACTTTAATATTTATTGTGCAAAATAAATATACAATAATATAATATATATGACATAATAATAAGAAAATTTTATATACATATATCATATATAAAAATATATTATTGTATTAGATACAAAATATATTGACCAAATTGTTTATTGTTGATGGCTTATTAATTAGAATTCTACAAATTTCTCAAATTATAAACTTTAAAAAATTATTGAACATTCAGCTAAGCTTTAAAAGTAAGCTTCTTATACACACGACTTCAAAACATTATTATTTGTATTTCTCCAAGCCGTGCATGGTTTTCTTTTAATATATATAAACTTTTTTCAAAGTCTGTCGCTTCGAAAAAGTTTTAAAAGTGTCCATTTTCTTATATGCAATCCTCAAGAAAAGCTCAATTCACGCATGAGCCAAAACTGCGCTCAGAGCATGGAGACGCCGTTTGACTCAATTAGTCTGTGCGTGCATGTGTGTGTGTGTGCGTGTGTGTGTGCGTGCGTGTGTGATGTGTGCTTACGCTCAACTGCTGAGAGTGAATGAGCGACTCAGTCGAAAGCAAAAACTGACGACGCGCTGGCTGCCAGTGGCAAATGGAACTTCAGACGAGATGGATGCGTGATCATCATCAAACTAATGATGATCATCAACAACAGTTAAACTTGCAGAGAGGGAGCAAGTAAGAGAGACAAAGAGAGAGAGAGAGAGAGAGAGGGCGTTTGAGAGGGAGAGAGATAGTGAGTGCTGAGAGCTGAGAGCGCTCGTTTCCACTCAGACGCGACGACGACGTTGGCAACGATGAGAGCCGAACGCGTTCGGCTCGCTTTGCTTGGCGTTCGTGCGCGTTTTACCTGTAATCAGGCAGAGGTAGACAGAGAGGCGTTAGTTGTTCCACAGCGCTGATCGAGTCGAAAACAGTATTTGCTGGCCCGTTGCCCGACGCCCAAAAGCCAAATGAAAAAGTGTGCCCAACAGTTTTTGGCGTAAAGCAAAAATAAAAAACTAACTACAACAAAAAACGGCTCCAAAATTAATTTGTTGTGCGTGTGTGTATCTGTGTGTGCGTGTGTGTGTGTGTGTGCGTTTAGCTGGAATGTCAGACTGACAAGTTGTAAAGGGAAACCCTGAAATACAAAAGCAGCAAAAAAGCAGAAGCTCAATAAATATCAAATCAATTTAAAGCAATGCAAACAAACAAAAGATACAGCCGCAAAGTTTGAGATACAGATAAAAGAGCTCTATGTGAAGTGCGCGCGGATTTGCATAGCCAACAACGACAACAACAACAACAACAACAACGGCAGCAACGGCAGCAACAACGTAAAGAAATCGTCGAAATTAAACGTTTCGTGCGACTCCGTTTGCATTTTTATTTTGGCTTTTGGTTTGTTGTCACTTGGAAAATATGTGGATTACTGTGCCGTCAGCAGAAACTCCAACAACAACAACAACAACAGCAACAACAACGGTAACAACAGCAACAACAACAGCAACAACAACAACACGAGCGCGCTGCAAGGGCGAGCGCGTGAACAAATCGCAAATTGAATGTAAAGTTTGAACAACAAGAACAACAAACAAGACAGTGCCAATGCTTAAAGTATCTAACAGATACGTAACTCCTGTGTCATGTGTCCTGACAACAACAACAATAAAAACAACAACAACAACAACAACAACAACAAAAACAGCAGCAACTGCATTTACACACAATCAGTGCCAGCGGCTGCGCCTGCGCCTGGAATGCGGCAATAAAATTTTTAACAAGAATTTCATCTATTTCATTTACAATTATCGCAAGCGAAAAAACGCAGCGACCAAACTGAGATTTAACGCATTTATTATCACATATTTACAAAGACCGTGATTTCATTTTTTTTCTTCTTCGTCTGCCCCGGCCCGTTGTGCAACACGCGGCTGCACGGTAGCCGCTTGCCACTTAAAACAGCTGTAAATTGTGCAAATATATCTAAGGCAGAGTGAGAGAGAGATAGAGCGAGAGATAGGGAGTGCGAGGGAGAGGCAGAAAGAAACCAAAGCAACAACAGCTGAGATAAGCGCACAGCCCGGAAAACCGACGAAATAAATGTAAATGTCATAAATTCATCAAATCACGTTTGCTGAGGGCCCTGCGAGAGCCAATCCATCAAAATACGCGGCTTACAAATTAATAACTAAAGAAATAAAGTGTAAAGTAAAAAAGTATAACGATATATAACTCTACACACACAAGTCTAGATCCCGAGATACGACAACATAGGAAACTATATAAGACTGAGGTGAGTTCTCTGTTCCCATGTGTGAGTGTGTATCTGTGTGTGTGTGTGTGAACTGCAACAATCAGCCCACAGCCCCCGCCTCAAAGGCTCAATTCTCGCTAAGCTTAGGTAAATTGTTTCCTGTGAGAACCTCACACAAAGACAAACCAAGCAAGCAGGTCGCATCGCCGAAAACTAAAATGCACGACTACCAGATACTCTGCAGCCTTCCCCACGCTCAGCTATTATTTCTTATTCCACACAATGTATAAGAAATGCATCCTTCAATAACTTCGGTGCTTATAGTCCGTTCTTGCTGAAATTTACAGGACTTAAGTACGCCAAGGCACAAGGCTATACATTTCATAATAATTGGTGTTCCAATTATGGGGTTATAAGCTTAAGACGACGTATTCAAAAAATGATATAAGCTTAAGCTATAAATACTCTACGATAAACCACAAATAATGTTTAAAAACTGGGGAAGTTATCAGAGAATAAATATTAATACCTTTTTGACTTCCTTTTGATGCAGATCAAGAATGTATACTTTAAGGGTTCGGAGATGCTTTCCATTACCTGTTACATGCACTTGCCCAAAACCTCAGACCCTTCTACTCACTTTCAATGGGTACAGGGTATACAGGGTATAGCCACATGATCAACAAGAATTACACAGCCCCCGGCACTTAACCCCTGCCAATATGCATAGTCAGTGGTTAGAATTTCACGTGTTACCATTTCAGAGTTTCATTTGATATTGGTAAATGTGAAAATGAGTTGGGCTTAATTTCTGTTTTATTTTGTGGGGGCATTTTACATAACTTTACGAAGGGTCAAATGCGGAATGCAGTGCAATAAATAAATGCAATATGCTCGTGTGTGTCGGATACTTAATTTTTATTAACTTGAAATATAAATATTGGTTAGCTGCACAATACTGAAATGTCTAAAATAATATATTTCTATTAACATTTTAAATGTTTTATGTATAGATCACAACTTCTCTATAAGTTCTTTATTCAGATGAATTGATATAAGTCTGAAGTAATGCGAATTATCAGGGTATATAGGATATGGAAAGGTCGCCATTATAAAAGTATATAAATATATTAAATATATTAAATATATAAAATATATGAAATATATAAAATATAAGAAGAAGAAAAAATCATTTCTAGCTTTAATATAACCCAAGGAATCGGTTTAATTAAAGTTAGTTCGTCCTGCTCAACTTATATCTTTCATATGACACAAATATTTGTTATCTGCATGTATCTTAACAAATTCTATCATATTTCATAACAAATTAAGCCGAGATGGCGAATGCCTTGTATTCTCTTCGAAGCTTTAACTGGTTGAGAATTGCAAGCGCCAGGCGACGCAAGGCGCACAGCACACTTGCATGCTTACACTTTCCTTCCGTTTTACGCTTCTCGTCTATTTCTTATATTATTCTCTATTTACACCCACTTTTCGGGTCGAAAGGGCGTGATATGCAACTGGCACATGGAAATAATTTAGTTGAAATCCCGCAACTCGCTTCGATCAAAATATTTTCACGCATTCGAGTGCGTAATAACTCTCATAACATATCATAATCGTCATAGAGGAGGGCAGGGGGATTCCGGGAATGAACATTGCTGGCTGACAATAAAGTACCGTTGGCCCGCTCTCGAGTGTGTCGGCAATGGCACAAAGGCCACAAAGGCTGTCGATGTCAATGTCCTGGCCCATAAATTACAAACTACATAATATGAATTGTATGCGTATTAAATGCCTCAACTAGTGCCATTGTATCTAAGCATCTTTGTGCAACAAACTAACTGTGAGAGCGTGCTGTGTGCCCTTCTCTCAGGTGTGTGTGTGAACATATTGTGCTGTCTGTGTGTGTGTGTGTTTGTGTGTGTGTGTGTGACACACATCTTTAGGTTCTACTATGTCATCTATTGCCCAATCGAAATGAAAACTTGCAACGAAAATATGTGTCAATTTGCGCAAGAAATTTGCGTTTGCGTTTTGCGTTAACCCAAAATTAAAAAACGATTAAAAAAAAAACAAAAACAAAAAAATAAATGAAATTTGAACTTTTCCCAAAGCTTGCGGTTTTCTTTAGCCATAAGGTTGAGGCTCGAAGTTCTGAATCAACGCTCGCTCGGAAATTCCCGCATTGCATTCAGTTCTCGCCCGCAAAGGGGAAACCCCCGACCAGGTAGTCCTGCGGCAGACGAACCAAGCACCCAAAATTCTGGGAACATATACAAAAAAAAAAAAACAAACAACAAATTATGTAAAAATTCATAAAGCAATTGATAAACAATAGATAAAAATCCAATAACCAATGCATAATTATGAAAATGTTCATTCAACCTCGTCCCACAGACTCTGAGGGTAACACAATTTTCATTTAGTTTTTATCTTAGGCGTTAGATCTGAAAAGGAAAAACCCCCGTCGCTGGCCGAGGCACCCCCCAGCGTGTGCCAACCAAATTGTTGTTCTTGTTCTCTTTTCATTTATAACGAAATCTGAAATTCCTTTGCGCCTAGCGCCTGGTCATATAACAAAATTTTTAGTTTTTTTAGTACTAGATAAGATTTTAATCTTTATGTGAAAAACAACATGTAATTTGTTGTGCCACGGAACGGTGTGCGTGTGTGCGTGTGTGTGCGGCACGTAGACCTGCTTAAGGTGCCTGCTACGGACTCATCTTGAGATAGCATCTCACAAATTTATTGCCTATAACCGAAAACCGAAATCTATATAGAATACTTTTAATAATTTTCATAAATTTTCCAAGATAAAAGCAGTTTGATTTTTTCTTCAACTTTTTGGAAAATGCCGCCTGTATATAAATCAAAGGCCGATAAGTTCGTTTGTCTCACACGACAAAAGAAAAAAAAAAAAACTTGAGAAATGAGAAATGACGAAAAATTATGACGGCCCCGTTTGCTTCTCTAATTTCTCCTGCCCAGCCCCCCGCACCCGCCCACCACACCCCACCCCGCTCACTTAACATATTATTGAACCCACTTTCTGTAGTTGTCCGTGTGTGCATGTGTGTGTGTTTGCGTGTGTGTACCTGTATTTGATTTGTATTGAATTTCTAAGCGTAGACACAAATCGCTGCTGCCTACCACAGATCGTGTGTCAGCGCGCCGAAAAGGTGCAATGTCCGCGGTTGCAACACCACGAAAAAATAAAGAAAAAATCACTCAAATTGAGCACAGAGCTGAGCTGGGTGGGTTGGCTGGGCGGCGGGAGGAGTGTTGGCTTGGGCCCAGCCAATGAGCCACAGCTCATTTTCGTAGCTTCTGCTTGCTTGCTTTGCGGCAGGACGCACCTTTCGCCGGCCATAAAACTTGGCTTAAGGAAGCTGCCGCTGACGCTGCTGCTGGCGTTGCTGTTGCTGCTGCTGCTGTGCTACCTGGCCCAAGTGCTCAATGCGCTCTCACGCTCAAAAACGCACTCACGCGTCGCGTCGAGAGCGCGCTAACAACGCAGCCGCAAACGTATTTGCCTTGCTGTGTGTCGCGTGTGTGTGTGCGTGTGTGTGTTGTGCTCAGTCTCTATGGTTGTCCCGCTCTGACACAGGCCTTGCGCGAGCATGCGCGCTCATTGAGCGCAGCCAAACAGCTGCGCGCGTTCTCTCAGCTACTATGCTCTCTTTGAGTGGCAAGCATATGAGCGTTTTTACGCCATGCTCTGTGAACGGCGCAGTCAACGTGTGCGTCGACGCCGACGTCGGCGTCGTTTTAACCCTATCGACAAATGCTTAACAATTTCCTATGTTTTTGTATCGTTTCAGAGTTGCAAGCGACCATGCGCGCATGGCTTCTACTCCTCGCAGTGCTGGCGACTTTTCAAACGATCGTTCAAGTTGCTAGCACCGAGGATATATCAACGAGATTTATCGCAGCGATAGCGCCAACAACAACAACAACAACAAGAGCAACAAAGGCCATAATAAATAGTAATATAACTAAAACAACAACAACTACGACAGCATTAGCAAAAGCATTTAAGCCATTCAACGAGTTACTACTCAGCAACAACAACTACAGCAGTGATAGTGATATTAACAACAACAACAACAACAACAACAACAACAACAAGAAAAACAACAAAAACAACAAAAGCAAGCATAGCAAAAGTGCCGCCTTGAAACAGTTTAACGAAGTGCATAAAACAAGAACAGACCAATTAGAAAATTCCAAAAATTCCAAAAATAAGCATAATAAACAGCATAAGCATAAACAATTAACTAATCATAATACAACAACACCAGCAACAACAACAACAACAATGGCCAAAAAGGAGCTGCAACAACAGCAACAAACCGCCATTGCGAACGTGTTTGCCCTCAGCCCCGCCTCGAAGCCCGCCCCCAGCTCCAGTTCCAGCTCCAGCTCCATTCCGGATTCGAGCAATACGAATACGGACAGCGTTTTGGGTGAATTCGAAATGCCGGGCATTGCGGACGCGATCATCGCCGAGGACGAGCCGGCCACATATAGCAGCAAGGAGATAATCAAGGACAAAGTGAAACCGGATCCATCCACTCTAGTCGAAATCGAAAACAGTCTCCTGTCGCTGTTCAACATGAAGAGGCCGCCAAAAATCGACAGATCTAAAATCATAATACCGGAGGCAATGAAGAAGCTCTATGCCCAAATTGTGGGACACGAAATTGATTCCGTGAATATACCCAGACCGGGACTATTAACTAAATCAGCGAACACTGTGAGAAGTTTTACACATAAAGGTGAGTTGCGCACATCATCTAGATAAACTTTGGATAAGCCTTAGATAAACATATGT
The DNA here is from genome assembly GCF_003285875.2 of Drosophila novamexicana. Taxonomy (NCBI): domain Eukaryota; kingdom Metazoa; phylum Arthropoda; class Insecta; order Diptera; family Drosophilidae; genus Drosophila; species Drosophila novamexicana. Next base: position 1,543,085 of record NW_020824787.1, on the reverse strand, counting down.
GCTATAGAGGTTGATAAATGGTTCCAAAGTGGAATAGTATCCGATTTGACAGCCGATTAGCTTGGTTATACGAAAGTATGATGGAGTTGGGGATTATTAGATAGATAGATATTAGATAGATAGATAATACAAGTTTTACTCAAGCGCATCAAAATAAATATTAACAATTTCATGTATTTTTGATATTTTATTAATGTAAGTTTTCAATTCCTAAAAACCTAGAATTGATCTTAAATGTTTATCAAACTTAAATAATGTAAAGTTTGGTGGTAATCCTGGATCTAAATTTTGTGTTCAAAGGAAAAACTAGTTAGAGATTTCTTAGATTAGTTTGCGAGCCCAAGAGTTGGGAATGTGCCAAACATGAATCAGATTTTATTAACCTTAGAAACAAATATTCAAAACTAACCTTAAAAACTCAAAAACTAACCTCTAAAGCCAATCTTAAAAGCAGACCTTTAAATCAAACCTTAAAAACAAAACTAAAAGACAAACCTTAAATAGTACTTCTAAATTGTGTAAAAATGGTAACAGAGGGGGATCATAGAACAAACTGTCTTTGAATACTTTCCCCATCAAAAAACTCTTAACTATCTGAAGATAAAAATTAATATTTTCTTAAAGATGTTAACGTTCTAGAAGAAAAGTGTAAGCCTCACATATTCTCTTATATTATCGAAATTCAATGGTATATTCAGGAACCGTAACTTATATAAAACTGAACTCTAGATTTTCGTGTATCTTAAAGAAAAAAAAAAACGAAAATTTATTTTTAGAAAATTTAATAATTCAAGGATATTTATAAGAAACTCTCAACAAATTCCTTAAATTAAAGTATTCCAGTTTAATATTCTCCCGTTTTAATATTAAAAAAACTCGGCAAGGCATTATAGGGACGGTGGGGGGGGGGGGGGGGGGGATAATCTAAGACTCAAACTGTTAGTTAAATGTCGTGAACCGTTTTTGCACCTGCTTGCAGCCGTGTGGCAGTTGCAACATTTGCACTGCCTCTTGGCTGAGAGACTCTCTGCAATGCTTTTGAGCAACGCGTACTTTCCAGCTAGCAAAACGCGAATGAAGAGCACGGCAGGATTTTCCCCTGAAATTGTGGTTCATCTAAGCGATTTGCATACCTGGACGCATCTCGAAGATGCAGCGATATATTTTTCTGGGCATCATTCACGCAAGAGCTGTGGAAATCACGCGGAAATTCCGCAGCATTCAAATGAAAGGTCGCCAGGCGAAAGGGACATGCGCCGTGTCCCTTTTACCTGAGACGCCGTTCACTCTTAACCCAAATGTGACCTTGAAATTTTTCTACGGAATTACACCCGGAACGTTTAGCGCATGCGCCAAATGGCTTTTATATTGTGTTTGTAAAAATAACAATTATTATTAAAGCGTATTTCGCATTATTTTCCACAGGATTAGAGGGATGAACAATAAAGCAGTTAGGCCCAGATAGCACACAGATACACACGCACACACACACACACACATAGATAGCTGGCTGATCAGGTAGCACTGCCAAGTGTCTAAAGCCAAGTGTCTAAGCCGAGCAGCGCATTCGAGTTCGTCTCGGTCTAGGTCTCGGTCTCTGCCTCTGTGTCCGTCTAGATCTCGGTTTTGGTCCTCCCGGTTTCGTTTTCCTGCTGCGGCTCAGAGAGAATTTACGACTTGTCTCTTTGTTCGTGGTACTTGAGTTTTCTTCTTCTATTTTTCTATTTTCCGTTTTGTTGTTGTTGTTGTTGTTGTTGCTGGTCTCTTGGTGGTTGCTGATTCAAATTAAGATTTTGTGCCGAGCCACCTTTGCACCTTGCACCTTGCGTGGCCAGCCGCTGCGGATCGTACCCTGTGTGTGGGTGGGTCAGGTCTTTTGCATAGGCGCCAGTCGTAAAAGTCGGCTCGACAAAAGTGACCGAAGCAACCGCCCCGGGCAACTGGAACGTGTGATTTTCGGCTCGCTGCTGCTTCTTCTTCATTTGATACCCTTGCAGAGGGTATTTGAGATTTGTTATGGTATGTGTAACGCACAGAGGATGAGGGAATATTTGAGATCTGTAATATATACGCGATACTCTCATGATCTATGCTAACTAGTCTCTCATTTTAAGCTTCTATCATGTAACATTACATAGGTCTATTTGTATAGAAACTGGAAGGATCTAACCATTAGATCATACGGGAATAGCTGTCTGAAAGTAAAGTTATTGTTGAAAAGGGTTTTTGTTTTTTAAGATATCCAATTTTGGTGTTCAAGAGTTTTACTAAGCTCCTTACAAAAGAACAAAAATAATCAAAAACGAATCATAATCAGGCTATTATATCAGATAGCTCTAGTGGAAGAATCGGTTCAAATAATAGTTTATGTATAGATATATTCATAATCAGACTATTATCATCATATAGCTCTAGGAAAGAATCGACCGACTTTTTGTATAGACAAACCTAATGTGCTTCAAGATATCTTGACCAAACTTTCGAAATGCGAACTTCTCAATTCACCTCGCCTGTCAGCCAAGCCGTAAGCGACATAGGTTAAAAGTGTGTTTAAACTTCAACATGCCTTTATTTTGTGTTTAATTTATATTTAGTCTAGTTGCATTTACTAAGCTGCAGCCTTGTTTTTTGTTGTATGTGTTGCAGATAGTAAAATCGACGATAGATTTCCACATCATCATCGGTTTCGGCTGCACTTCGATGTGAAGAGCATACCCGCCGAGGAGAAGCTGAAGGCCGCCGAGCTGCAGCTGACGCGCGAGGCGCTCAGCGTTAGCCCAACGGTATACCGGACCCGCTACCAGGTGCTCGTCTACGATATCACCCGGGTGGGCGTGCGGGGCCACAGGGAGCCCAGCTATTTGCTGCTGGATACGAAGACAGTGCGTCTGAATAGCACCGAAACGGTGAGTCTGGACGTGCAACCTGCCGTGGATCGGTGGCTGGCTACACCGCAAAAGAACTACGGCCTGCTGGTGGAGGTGCGGACGATGCGCTCCCTCAAGCCGGCGCCGCATCATCATGTGCGCTTACGCCGCAGCGCGGACGAGGCGCACGAGGATTGGCAGCACAAGCAGCCGCTGCTCTTCACCTACACGGACGATGGCCGGCACAAGTCACGTTCCATACGTGACGTCAGCGGGCGGGAGGGGGGCGGCAATGGTGGCGGCGGTCGCAATCGTAGGCATCAGCGACGCTCGAGACGCAAAAATAATGAAGATAATTGCCGACGGCATTCGCTGTATGTGGACTTCCAGGATGTCGGCTGGAGCGATTGGATTGTGGCGCCGCCGGGCTATGATGCATATTATTGCCATGGCAAGTGCCAGTTCCCGCTGGCCGATCATCTCAATTCCACAAACCATGCGGTTGTGCAAACCTTAGTCAATAATCTCAATCCAGGGAAGGTACCAAAGGCGTGCTGTGTGCCCACACAGCTGGAGGGCATCTCGATGCTCTATCTCAATGACCAAAGGACAGTTGTGCTCAAGAACTATCAGGATATGACAGTTGTCGGCTGTGGTTGTCGATAGAGACACACCCACACAGACAGACACTGAGAGAAAATGAGAGAGCGAGTGAGAGCGAGAGAGAGAGAGAGAGAGAGAGAGCATCAAATGCTGTTTGGTTCCAAGCCGTCAATGCTTTAAACACAACGCAAACAAAATGGACTGAATATTTGAATTTTAAGTGTAAATTGTAGACTTTAATTGTATGTAGAGCGAAATGCAGCCACGCCCACCCAAACTACCCCACCATCCTCCGCCGCCAGCAGCAGCAGCAGCCAGCAGCAGGCAGCAGCAGCGCCCGACAAGCAGCAGCCGCCGCGCCTCTGTCACTTTCCACAGCCAGGCTTTGGAAATGTTGCACAGAGTCCAACGTGTTGAGACGCCGCGACCAACCAACTGTAAATAGCCGCAACCACGCCCCCCATATACCACCCCCTCCCAATACTGTCCCCCCGCCCCAGAGTTTGTCGCCTCCTGCAGCCATAGTAGCAGTCAACAAAATGCCATAGACCGCACTTTGAGATACTTTTGTATCGTGCAGCTCGCACTGCTGAATTGAACAAATTGTATAAAAGCTAATGCTAAGCTATAAATATATATGAATATATGAAAACTGGGTGAAAAGCGCGCAGCTTTGCCCAACAGCCTAATTGTTAATAACTAATGAAAAACAAATAAAAACAAAAACAACTGTAAAAACGAATCAAGAAATAAATCAAATGCTAAAAAGAGCTTGAAATTATGTAGAGACCAGCACAAAAATATATTATATAAATATATATATATATATATATATATATACATATATATATACATATATGTATATACACTATATATATACTGCGTATGTAACTCTCTTGTATATGTACTAAATTTAAATACTTATCCTACACACATACATACATACATACAAGCACACACATACATATCGACGCTACGGTATTCAAAAAACTTCGTTCCCCAAAACTAAACTGTAAACTGTATAAAGCAAAACTTCTTAACTAAACAAAAGCAAACCTAAAGTTAAACTACAACTAAAACCTAATTTAAATTCTAAAGAAATCAAAAATAAATAAATAATATAAAACTATCGTTTATTGTTATGCGTTTTAAGCTAAACTCGAATAAAAATAACCGTATGTTAAATATATGACTAAATTAATGTAAATGTAGCAGTTAGTGTTAAACGTTAAGCAGCGCAGCATGTTGAAAAGTAATTAGTGAAAAATTATGAAAAACAAAAAAAAAACAAACAAAAAAAAAAACAAACACATATATATATATATATGCATATATACAAATATGAACTCGAAAAGCAAATATCGAAACGTAACTGCGCCCTGAAGTTGCAGAGCGCGCCATGTATTTTGTAATTTTCTTATAAATTTTATTATTTTATTTATTTAAAACAAAACAACAACAAAAACCAATATATTTGATGAATGATGAGCATTTGCTGATGATGATAACGATGAAGATGATCATGATGGTGATCATGAAGAGGAAAGTTGAAAAAATATAAAAGAAAAAATTTTATTAAAAAAAAAAAACAAAAACAATTTAAATGCGCAGACTTTTCATTTTGCTGACAATGTGAAACATTTGAATCCGAGCGACGGTGAGTATCTCAAAACTAGCCGTTAATCCCCCCTCGTCATATACCTTCGATAGCTCAGTTGGTAGAGCGGTGGACTGTAGCGGTGCAAAGCGTGAAGTAGATATCCATAGGTCGCTGGTTCAAATCCGGCTCGAAGGATTTACTTTTTTTTGCTTTTAAAAACGAAAATTATTTTTACATTTATTTTGAAATGGTTTTACATTGAATATTAAATATGTATAAATAAATAAATGCCTAAGATACAGAAAATTATTTATAGAAATAGATTCTTAGCTAAATGAGTATTTCTATATTTATAGTTCATTATTTTATGTGTATAAAATGTTTACCTACATGTCCAAATTCGTGTGCATATTCGTAATCTATTATTTGAAAGAGAAAAAATAATTTTAAGTTATTTTATATATTTCAAATATGTATCACTTTAGATTTTCGCAAGGCTACATACAATATGTTAAAACTACACTCGAAACTCTCAGCACAAGGAAACATATTTATAACTTGAAAAAAATTATACACGATCCTTCGAGCCGGATTTGAACCAGCGACCTATGGATGTCTACATTTTGCTTGACACACTACAGTCCACCGCTCTACCAACTGAGCTATCGAAGGTCTATATATGGCCGTGCCCAAAATGAGTTTATAAGTTGCTTTAAAAAAACAATATTTTATTGACAAAAAAAAACAATGCGAAGCACATTTAACAAAGGCGAATGCAAATGCTAATCGCAGCATAAAAACTGGCCGCAGCCGTGGGCATTACGTGTTGGTCGCTGCTCGCGATAAGATGATAGCGAGCGCGAGCGAACTTAAGCGCTCGCAGGTATTCCAGATAAAGCAAAAAAAACTATAAATAAATATAGTAGTGTATAAAGAAATCACTCAATGTGCGAGCGATTCGAATTCGCATGAAAAACGCAACGCGTGTCGGTTAACAATAAACAACAGTTGGTAACAAATGTATTTGTTTGCGCATCTCGCTCTCTCGCTGGAAAACTATATGAGCACGGACCGTAAACAATGCCTCAACAAGTAAAATATTGACGCGTCAATTAAAGGCAGACAAGCAAAATAATAAATACTTGGTTATAATCAACAGCCAATTTATCAATGGACTTGTCAGAGCTTTAACAATTAATCAAGCTAATCTTAAAAAAATCTATAAAAAATTAGGCTGCACCAAGCAACCAATTAAATAGGAAGAAATTATTATTTACATATATTTTGAAATCTTTTCAGCATACAAATATTCAAAATTATTTTCTAAAATGTAATCTAAAGATTCGTATGTATGTATGTATTCTAAATGAATTTAAATTATTAACTACATTTGCTAATCTATTTATTTGAAATTCATAAACATTCCAACCCTCGTTAGCTCACGTACAGTGCACATGCACACAAAAGCTTTTTGGGCCCAAAGCTCAATGTCATAGAGAAAAGCTCTTTATAGTAAAGCGCACTAATACATGCGCATTAACGAGCACACATAGAAACATAGAAGCGAATGAGGTGAAACAATCATGTTGTGATCTAAAAATGATGCAACGTTGGGTTTTACATACGTATACTATATATATTTATAGAATATTATTATAGATTAATAATTATGTAATGTATTTGTTTGCATGCGCTGATAAGACAGAGGACTGCCCCAGACACGCAATTGATGCTTTTTTTGTCACATAAAACTGACTTGATGCTATTTATAGAAGCTCCGGAACACACACAAGCACACACACACAGACACACACGCTGCAATGCCGCTTCAAGTTCGACTGGGGCACATCAGAACTAGAGACTCGAGTCCATATGAGTCATGCGGGAATTTTATTTATTTATTTTTTATTTTTTTCTTCTTTTTTTATCAACGGTCAGTAAATTAATTTATCCAGGCCCTGTTGTGCACTACAAAGTCAATTTTCGGCTCAATTAAATGACTCATCTGGGCAGCAAAAGATGCTGGGAAAGACACACACACTCACACACACGCACACATACACGCAGCAGCAGGCAAAAATGTAATGAAGAGTTTGAGGTAAGGGAATCAACTGTTGCTAAAAAAATAAGACCAAACTAAGTACATATCTTGTCAAAAAAAGAAGGTGTTTGAAAATTTCCTGGAAACTGGCAATTTTGTAGATTTTGTCAGACCGATAAGCCGCCCACACCAAATACCAAAAAGTGCGTAGGACGCAGTAAAACCAAGATTCATTCAATCATAGCAGGAAATTGATACCGAAGATCAAGCGAGCGGGCCCGAAAACTGGAGAGATCTCGGCGCTGCGATAGCGCCGGGAAAAACTATTTGAGTCATTCTTAAAAATTATGAACATTTGTTGCAAGATACCTGAGCAAATTACACTCTCGGACCAGGCTGGCCGCGCCGCGGGGCACTCGCCGAGGGGGCAATCATTTTCTTATCTAACAAGACAGTTTGGGCAATCGATCCAGCACAGTTTTCCTTTATTATTATTATTTCTTTTTAGGTCTCGTATACCTTACTCAATGGATCACACAGATTGCCGCACTGCGCTTAGAGCTGAGCTGTACATCTTATGTGTCTGTGTGCGTGTGTGTGTGTGTGTGTGTGTGTGTGTGTGTGTGTGTGTGTGTGTGTGTTTTTTGTCAGTAATTATCCGTAAGCTGTCAGTTTTTTTCGCTCCGCTTGCAGCCCTTGCCTTCATGTATAAAATGTATATATACACAGTATAGATAGATTAACTGATATTGCCGCATGCTGCTTGTTGGGTTGTTTTCTATACCCTGTATTCATTGAAAGCGAGGGAAGCAGGGTAGCACAGCTTAGCTCGTTCTGCCTGTCTGTTAGAAATAGTACTCGTACCTCCCACCCATTTTTTAACAGCTAGAGTCTTATGCTCTGGTATATTTACACTTTTGTATGTCATATTCAAGTGCTGAAAATGTTGTTAAAATCAAACTAAAAACAGCCAAGTCTGTCTGAGACTGTTATCATCTATTGTGGGGCTAGGGTAGAAGAGCAAAAATGGGTATGTCCTAGTCGGGCACTCCCGACTAGAGCACCCTTGCCTGTTCTTTTTATGACTTGCTGCCCTTTTTTCTGGTGTTTTTGGCATCCTAATTGGTTTGTTAAGTATCTCGCTCTATCCTGTTCGGCCTCGTGCGCGCGTGTTTGTGTGTGTGTGTGTGCCGTCTCGCTTATCAGCAAACACTTTGCGCGGCGCCGCCGTCGTCGTCGCTGCGGTAGTTTGTTCTCGGCCAGGCTAAGAGAAGCCAAGTGCGTAACCACCTGCCGCCGCCTCTTACTCTCTCTGATAAGGCAGCCAGCCTTTTTTTTGTGTTGCGCGCGCGTTTGCCGCATGATTCACTTGTTGCCCACAGGCGAAGCCACAAGCGCAGCCTGCAGCCGGCAGCTGGCAGCCGGAGACGAGCATGAGTCACCGAAGTTGGCAGTTGCATCGGGTTTCTAGGTGGCCCCGTTAACTGTTGCCTTGATAGCAGAACAGACGCAGCGCCCTTTGTTTACTGCCAAGCGCCGTGCTGTTTGATCTAAGCCCGAAAAGCAACAAAAACGCAAACGAAAACAACGGCAGCGAAACAATGACAACGACAGCGCTGCGTACATTGCTGGCGCTGCAAAGCTCGCTCGCTTGCTCGCCTAAACGCTCTCTCGCTCGCACGCACAGTCGCACGCTTGGCGCAGCTTTCGCTCAAGAGCACAACAGACATACGTTTTGATTTATTCACTGCTCGCTGATAACTCAACTAATTCACCACGTTCGCTCATGTACGCGTTTTGGCGCACACAACACACCGACCTTCGATAGCTCAGTTGGTAGAGCGGTGGACTGTAGAGTGATATACAAATTGTAGACATCCATAGGTCGCTGGTTCAAATCCGGCTCGAAGGATCTTGATTTTTTTGTTTTTATATTTTTTTTAAATACTGTGTTAATGTAATGTGTTTATTTAACACATTTAATGATTGCCAGTCGAATTTTGACGTATTTAATAAATTAAAATATTGTTTAAGCCAATTTTCACGTATATTTTGCGTATAAAAATAAATTTGAGCATGTTGTTTTATTTAGATGTTTGTATTTTGTTGAAATTTTAGTTGGCTGCTGAAAAATAAATGCCAAAATTATAAATGGAAATTTAACAGTGCATTTTATATAGTATATAAGATGAACATTTGCAAGGCTTTGTTGCATTTTTAAAACAAGTTTTTGTTATAAGAAAAATTAATATGTAATTATAAGTTGTTTAAGTAAGTTTGTTGTTGCTGTAAGCAGAATCAAGACAAAAAGGAAAATTTTGGAAATCTTTCTATTTTTCGATAACTTATTTAAAAAGGAAAATGTTTTTCAATTTATAATCATAACTAAAATCCCATGACTAAAGGGATAAAATGCTAGTAATTGCAATCTGTTCATTTTGAACACCTGCATCACATTGAAATGCTTAATTAATACAAGGAACTTAAAGCTATTAGTTAAGAAAATTGGCAGAGTTCCCACTAGGTTAGTACTACAATAGGAAGGTAGTCCCATTATTGCTGACATTCCCATTTAGAATTGATCTCTTTAAGGCCGAACTTCATTTCTATGGGCCGCCAAAGGTAGGACAACAATTGGGGGCAGCTCAATTTGCATGGACAGACGGTCGGCTTTGAGGCATGTGCCCCAGGGGCACAGGCAAACGGGACAACAAAGGCAACGAAATGTCTGTCAAAAAGTTGCAGACGTCCTGCCGCTGCCGCTGCTGCTGCCGCAGTGGCTGTGGTTGCTGACTGGTGGCTGCTTCTGCTGCTGCTCCCAAACAGATGCTATCAATACATCATTTGCCTTTGTGGCGCTGTCACAAATTCATTCACCTGTTCTCGGGCCACGACTTCATCAACATCCGCAGCCAGCTACAACTTCAGCTTCAGCCGCAGCCGCAGCCGGCCAGACAATTATATTGCGTTGATCTCCAATTAGGCTGTCGAAACTCCATTTACAACGGGCGTCCCATAAAAAATGAGACTTGGCCTTTCCTGAGCGCACATATAACACAAAAAATAAAACAAAAAAAAAAAAAATTAATAATAATAACAACAAAAATCGACTCTTGCTGTGCCGCAGCAAGTTGCAAGTCATCAACGCATCTCCAGCTCCTCTCAGGCAACATCATCATCGGCAAGTTAAGTAAATACAAATATGAATGAATTGCTGCTCGCTTTTGGATCTTGTATCTCTCGATGTGAAGATCTGGATCTTGGCGAATCATTGGCATTGTGCGTGTGCGTGTGCGTGTGAGTGTGCGCGTGCGTGTATGTGAGTGTGTGGAGTGTGGAGTGTCCGGGGGCAGAGCTTGAGTGCACGCTCTATATGTTATATCCCCGGGTTCCGAACAGTTGCAGTTTTTAGCCTTTGTCTCGTTTCGGGTGCTTCGCTTTCAACAACTGTTTTACGAAAAGCATCTCGTGTAATTTGCTGATCGAGCGCCCCTCACATTAGTGGCATGTGGTAAGTGGTAGATGGTAGCTGGGAAGCCCTAGGCATGCCTTGAGTTGTGCGTTTTAATTAGTTCAGCACTCGTCGTTAGAAATTCTTGCAGCCACAGGCATTTCATTGGCATTTGCATGCCAACCTAACGATCCATGCCAGGCAGAATTTAATACCCACAGCTCTCTAACACAAAAACAACACTCTTACAAATTCCAATCAGAAATGAGAAAGTTGAGGCTGCACCGAAAGCTGACACACTCTTTTATAATTTACTGATTCAAAAGTTTTTGATAGAAGAAACTAGTATAATGCATTTAAAATATGCTGATTATAACTTGCAGCAAATTGACGTTTTAAATTTTAATTTTTTAATGAAACAGTCTACAAAAAAAGTCGCACACATCTTGCAGTCCCTATTGGAGGATATCCTGAACCTTCTTCTACCAACACCAAATGCGGCTCTGACTAGGGTAGGGTAGCTATAAGCAAATGATATTACTATATACTATCCAAGAATCATGTCAAAATTGGTGACTCGAGCCATTAAAGTCTAATAAACTGGTCAAATTGTTAATTATCGTAAACAAAATTCGTAAAGCTACGATCAAATTTTCAAATCTCCTAAGCTCTCATAGATTCTGAGCTCGACGAGTTGATCGACATTTGATGCTGATCAAGAATATATATACTTTCCGGGGTCGGCGATGTTTCCTTCTGCCTGCCCTTTTACCAATTTTCAATGGATTCAGGTCGGTTCAATATTTTTTCTCCGTCAATGTAGATTTGAGTTTCTTACCCCAAAAATAATTAAGTATATAATTTTTAGTCATTTTATAGGGATTGAGCCTTAAAGCTCTGCAGTGTTCAAGTACATCACATAGAGTATCACATAGAGTATCAGTTAGAGTATCGATAAGATATGGCATTTTTATTAACTACACGAAAGCAGTACGAGCTTTAAAATGGGGCGCCCAACACACATACTCACACTCACACACACACACACACACACTGACACACATACGGATGCTGCCACCAGGTTGACTGAATGACGCTGCCACCAGGTTGTGGCATCATGCACGCCGCGACGCTTTGTCTGCAGCTGCGGCCGCCAGATTTGCTTTCGCCAGAGACTTGCAGCAGCCGTCGCGAAAAAAACAAAAAAAAAAAAAATTGCAGAAAACAAGCAAATCTTATTAAAGCGTAACTAAATGCCACGGATTAATGTCTAACAGGCAACGTGGCAAGCAGGTGCTGCGCATGGCCACTCGCAAATGCCACTCGAACAGAGGGTCTGACAGCGTGCCGCAGCTAGGAGTCTGGCTAACCTGGCGGACCCCACAGGCCCAGCCTATGGCATTAGCATATAAGCTGCGCCCGTCTAATGAAGCAGCTGATGCAAGTTCGTTGCCTAAGTCTTCCCAGTCATGCCAAACGGAAGCGAATCACCACATCAAATAATATGCAGCAGCAGCAGTGGCAAACGAGCTGCACTCAATGTAAATTTGAATAAAATCAAATCAAAACAAAACAATTAATCAGCATTACAACAAACACAAAGGCTGAAAAGTCACTTGCAATCGTTTGCAATTAAGATTTGTCTACGCTGCAATTACTAATTGATAATCGGATTAAGCGCTGATTGAAGGGCTTTTGTGGGGCTTGTCTAGCAGATGGGGTCGTTGTATTTCCCTCAACTAATCAAAAATGGAAACTTTTTCATTAATATGCAAGTTTTTGTCCTGACATCCGCTCGGCCTTACACTTTTTCGCCAAAGATAACCCTCTTGTGTGGAAAATGAGGCTCAAAGATACCTCGAGCGAAGATTTAAGTTACATTCGATCGACTCATTTACATTTTAAAATTTTCACATGCAAACGAACTAATTTAAAAAAAAAAAAACAAACTAATTTAAGAAATTTAATTGTGTCAAAACTTCTTAAATGCAAAGGTTTATAGCATATTTATTTATATAATTATATATATATATGTATATATGAAAAATATAGCTTAAGATTTAGTTTACAATTGTGTGGAACAGTGTATATTAACTGGCCAAAGCCGGGAAACAGTCGCTAGCTGTGTACAAAAGCAAAGCAAAGATGTTATATTGATTTTTCATGAGATTTCTTAGATTTTTCCGAGCTAATCGAAAAGTGTTAAGTTCTCAAAAACTTGGCGAAGGGCAACGACATGGTTCAGCCGAATAATGAGTATATTAAGGTATCTGTTTATTTTATAGGGTATTCTGTGTATGCAGAGTTCCCTTCGCTGCGTTTGCATTAAACAAACAAAATTGTTTTTCATATGTGTAATTATGAATGCAACTTCGATTGCTAAGGCAGCGTTACCGCGCCCACAGCCCTCGCCCCCTCGTTGCAATTAATAAACTAAAGACTGAATTTAAAATTGAAAATTGACACAAGTGACTTGGCTGGCCGACTCGATGGGGCTCTGGGTGTTAGTTTGATTTATCATTTGCTAATTGAAAAATTATACTGCCTGCTGCATTTGTCAGGCAGTTAGTTAAAATGTTGTCAGCTACGAGTAGCTGCCGGGTGAAGGGTGGCTGGCTGAGTAATAGCAGCAGCGGGTCGGTGGGTGGATTGCGGAGTGGCTGACAGTGCCAATTTATTGAATGATCGGGCGCAAGTGCCCCGGCCAACTTGTAAATGATACAACTCTGGAATTTTTCCTAGGAATTTTGATTGAGTTGAATAAACAATTGCCGCTCAATGATTGTGTTTTTTTTTTGCCGTATTTAATATGTAAACGAATTGTGTAAGTGCTGGGCGCTAAAAATAGCTCGGTGAATGCGAAAACGAATGCGAATGCGACTGCGCAGGCGATTCGAGCGCCTTTCGCAAATAAAGCAATGCAAACAAACGAAAGACTTAGGCAACGAACTCGCCACAGCTCGCCCAGCTCGCGAGCAACAACAACAACGACAACAACAACAACTGCTCATTGTTTGGCCAACGAAAATTTATAAGCTACCAGGCAAATCAATGCACATAAATAAACAAAATGTGACGTTGAGCGAAAGACAAGCACTTGAAGTATTTTAATTGTCTAAATGCCAGCGCTGATGATCGCCACCGATCTCCGATCTACCGTTCTACCGATCTACCCATCTCCGGTTCACCCAATTGCCCCAACAACAACAGCGGCAACAATAACAACAACAACAGCAGCAATAACAATTGTACTGCAACGTTTAAACTCTGCTGCAAATTTGGAATCAAATATTTTTTATTGAAAACAATGCATATAGAAATAGCTTAGAATAGAAAGAAAATAACTTAAGTATTGCGTCTAGAGAATAGCTTGGAATATAATAGAAAATAATTGGAAAGAAGAAATAAAAATGTAAGATTTTGTAAGGAAATTGTTCACTTACAGCTACATAATCTAAATGTTGTTAAAAGCGCGCCACAGTTGCAAACAACTGAGAACTGCTCGCTTGCGGATATGTTATGTCCAAATTATATACTCAAGTAAAGTTAACATGGTATACATATGTGCTCTTAACAGCGTCAACTTAAGGCCTACAGCCGGTTAACATAAATACAAAATGTTAGTGACAGCTCTGTTGAAAACAATTTACTTAATCAAAGTTAACATTGCATATGTGTTATTAACAGAGTCATAACATAAAATGTTAAAGTAGGCGGCAAAATAATATATTACCCTAAATACGATAATCTAAAAATTATTTTTGATTATTCTGAAATATATATATTACTGTACGCAAGTCCAATTTCAAATATGCTCATCTCTTGGGATTAACTTTAACTCCTCTTAATAAGTTACATCAACGTATAATGCAAGTATTAGTTTCTAGCATATTTATATTTAAAGAAACTAAACTGGTGTTGCACAGTGTTGTTGCAAAGCTAAAGCTGAGCTGCGAACTGGGAACTGAGAGCATCTGGCGGAGAACTGAAAGCTGTGTTGGAGCTGTAGCCGCTTGCGCCTACGACAATTTATGTGTTGGCTTGAAATTTCTCACAGAAAACAAAGGAAATTCCAGGCGACTTGTGGAATGTTAAGGCGAGTAGCGTGGCAAGTCTCGAATCCAACTGCAATTGCCCAAGTCCGAGTCGACGAGTCGACGATTCCCGATGCCGAGCTGGAGTCCTCGATTGGGGCCGCCGTTGCTGACATTTTGCATTTCGTTCAACGCATTCCTTGGGGCGATGCTGGGCGCATGCGTACCACACACCAAGGAGGAGGCGACGACGATGGCGACGCAGACATCGACTCTTGCCCAGCATTGACACTGATGAGCCAGCGATGTTGTGTCTGTGTGTGTGTGTGTGTGTGTGTTTGCCAGTGGCACACACTCTCCTCTCTCTCTCTCTCTCTCTCTTTCGCTCTGGCTGTGTGTGTGTGTGCGTGGTTAGCTGCATCTGGCAGTCAAGGTGGTCACCCCAAATGCAACACGCAACAGCAACCAGAACAACAGCAACAACAACTGCGGCGTGATTGTTATGGCTGCGTTGCCAGTTGCCAGTTGGCAGTTGCCAGTCGCCTTGTTCCCCAGTTGCATTGTAAATTCGTAAAACAATAAAGAAATAAATTACTTTCGGGCCCCAGTGCAAGTCGCAACTTCAGCTTCAGCAAACAAACTCGAAAAGTCCAAGTCCAAGCTCAAGAACTCTTGTACTTGCGCTCGTGTGAGCCAAGGAACAGGGACAGACAGCGGGACGACGGCAGATACAGTCGCACAGACAATAGCACAAAGAACACGACAAAGCGTTGAAATCGTCGTGCCTTTTGTCTGGACCCGATCCGCCAGACCAAAATGGCCGTCAGTGCAGGCTCAATTCAGCTGGGCCAGCCAACGCGGCAACTGCAGCCGCAGTCGCAGCCGCAGCAACAACAACAACGTGTACCTCCTCCTACAATTCTGTTGCCCCAACATAATGTCTGACATGAACTTTGCGCGCTGCCTGAAATTGCAATTTTAATGCAATTCGTGAGCCGCAACCGGCCAGCCAATCGTTCAAGTCCAAGTACAATTGGACCACCCCGGCTGCAAATGCAGCTACGACTGCGACTCCGACTCCGACTACGACTCCGATTGCCATAGGGGCTGCCGGCTGGGGCTGGCCAAGGAGTTGCAAGAGTATACAAAAACCATATATATATATATATATATATGTATTTACAAATAAAAGGGCAACACCCGCGCAGCTGGCAGATGATACAAAGTAACATAACTAGCAATGGGAGCGGTTCGATAAGTTCTGAACTGTGCATTTTCAATTTCCAACAACTGGAAGCTGTTTAAATAAAGTAATCGACATTATGGAATGTTATCCAAAATTTATATTATATATTTTATATTTGTAGCAAAACTTTTTTACTTCAACAGCAAACTATTCGAATTTATGTATTAGAATCAATGATAATATTATAATAATAATAATAATATAATTAAACCAAATGCTCATCTTTATTTATAAATTGAAATGTTTAAGAGAAATGGTTCATTGACTGACTGATTGATTGACTTTGTGATGCAAGTGATCAAACTTTTGGAAAATTTGTGTCATAAAAGTGAAAAATTTCTGAAATGTGACAACGATTCAAGACAACCAAGTGTGAGAAACGGGGAGAAAATATATTTGAATTGAATGTTTCCAAGTTATTATTGATAGTATTTCATATTTATATTATATATATTAGAAAATTTTAGGTAAGCGGTTATTTGTGTCCTACAAAATTAGTATTTGGCACATTTTATAAGACAACTTTAAAATATGCTGGAAAACACTTTTTACTTTTGAAACAGAATACAATTTATATATGAAAAATTTATTTTTCCCTTATGCAACTCATTTTTTACGCTCTGAATTTTAATTGTTTTTCTTTTAAGAGACATCTTTAAGAAAACTAAAACTTAACTATAAGTACTAATAATAGAAGAAGTGCGATGTTCAGTAAAAAGTTAAGCAAAATATTAAAGCTATAAACTTAATGGAAGCGACTAAATTCAATTGATAGCTTTTCAACTATGGTATTGTTTAAAAGAAACGCTTAACACACATTTTTTCGCTTTTATGTGCATACATTTTGATCAGCAATAATTTATAATTATGGTCACAGTTAAATCTAAATTTTCCTCTTTCATTTAAGTCAATCTCTATAATTATTGATAAATCACTGCAATTTAATAATAACAAAACTTAATAGACGAGCACAAGTCGACAAGACTGCCTTATAATTGCCCACACAGAGCTCAGTTATCGTGGATCATCATAATTTTTATAGACACACACACGGACACACTCACACACACACACACACACATAAAGGCAATACCTCTTCGATCGTACCTCGTGTACATCTTTATATGCTGCTTTGCTCGAGGCGAACAGAAAAACATTTGGCGTTGCCAACATGTCTGCCATGACAAAAGCCAAAGCCAAAGCGCACACACACAACGAGACTCGATTCCTCAGTCTTCAGACTGGAGTCTCGAGTCTCCAGTCTTGAATCTCCGTGTCTGCTGGGCTATCGACTTGAGCCGTGGAGAGACTACTGACAATGAGAGTCTCATGAAATGCCAAAATGTCTAGCTGCGAATGCTACACGGACAGCAGCAAAAAAAAAAAAAAAAACAAATAAAAAAATTATAAAAAAGAAACAACAATAAGAAACAAAAGAAGAAACTCAACACAATGATTTCAATAATGAACTGTATTTTTTTTGTGTAATTTTTTTTATTTTGTGTGCCTTGCCGCGAGGGTTTAATCTAGATAAACAGACAAGCCACAAAAAGTGCTTCAACAACATGAGCCAAAGCGAGGCTTCAAAACTCGTTGTTGTTGCTGCTGTTGTTGTTTCAAGACATCGTGTGTTGTTCATTTGGCCTGACACGCCCCTACCCCTAGCGCCTCAGCCCCTGTGCGCGACCACCAGGCGACAGCTCAATACATTTTGCGCCTTTTAATGGAATTCAATTCAATTCTTATCGTGCTGCAAATTATTGTTATTAATTATTTGAAAATGAGCGCGCGCTTAGAAGCGTCAGGGGACTGTTAGAGGGGGAGGGTCAGGGAGAGGGGGCCGACTGGCTGGCTAGCAAGGGGCGCGGCAACGAACGGAGGCAACAACAATTGCTCAAGGGCTGGGAGCGACACGCTGTCTGTGGCTGACTGCGATCGTACGAGCTGCCTGATTGAAGCATAAATAATTTCATTATTATTATTTATTAGTTGTTGTATTTGTTGTTGTTGTTGGTGTTGTTGTTGTTGCTGCTTGTATTGTTGTCGGTGCGGGGCGCACCTTTAGCAAATTAGAAATCGCCGCATTCGCGTTGATTGCGGATTAGCCCCTCAACTTGAATGATGACTGACTGATTGCCTGACTGACGTACTGACTGACGCCAACTGAACTCACATTGAACTTCAAAATAGCGTTCATATTTCATCAGCTTCTTACACTTCGTTTCTGTTATAAATATTTAATATTCTTTTCTTACTTTGGCTATTATAGATAACTGGGCAAGTAAGCACGAAAAAACTCTAATGCCTGAGATTGGATTTAATAATAATTGAGAATGACAGCTAGCTTGACGTCTGTCTTATTCAAGACGTATTTGTTAGCATATTTCAAAATGTAGGACAAGTTGATGTTGTCTAACTAAATATATGATTCAATGACAGTGGGGTAATGCAAGGAATTTAGATGAAAAGCTATAAAAGTGGGGGAAACAGAGAGATGGTGATAGAGATTGCTATAGATAAAGAGAAAGAGAAGAGAGACAGAGAGAGTGAGAGACATCGAATTTTCAGTTTTCTTGTGCTGATTTCTTAGTAAAATATTTATAAAATTAAAAATTAATGTTTATTAAGGAGCTTATTTAACATTTTCAATCTTAATTTTGGTTCACGGTTCGCTTTTCGACGAGTGTATTTGTTATATAACTTCAAAACATTAATGAAATAAATTAATTTTTAATTTAAAACGGCCCGCTGTGCTGAGAATATTGCAAGCCTTCAATATTTTCATAAGCAAGAAGCGGGCTACATTCTATATTCACTTTCATGTTAATTAAATTAATAAATTAATTAATTCAAATATGTTTATATCTAAATTTGTATGTTTATAAAATTTATAAATAAGTCAATTAATATATGTATATACATATATATAAATTTTTAATTTTTCTGAAACATTTTTCCATGCAAAAAATTAAACTTTAAATTTAGTTCATTTCCTGACGTGTTAAATTCTCATAACTTGCCAAACAAAGCGCCCAATATAATTGCTGAGCACAGTGTACGAATTAATGTACCCTAAAAAATTAAAGTAGTTCAATGTCTCAGCTAGTGTGTACTGGCTGCGTTGGCCTTTAGACAGTTTCTTTACTTGTTTTGTATAATCT
This sequence comes from Drosophila novamexicana, assembly GCF_003285875.2. Classification (NCBI taxonomy): domain Eukaryota; kingdom Metazoa; phylum Arthropoda; class Insecta; order Diptera; family Drosophilidae; genus Drosophila; species Drosophila novamexicana. The sequence continues at coordinate 1,524,082 of NW_020824787.1, read as the reverse complement.
CAAGATTTGTGCCTCTTTGATTTCTGCTGTACAGCTCACAAGTAACAATGTGAGCTATTCATGGTGCGACGTTGTCAGCTTTTTGACATTTGCGCCGCGGCGTGCCAAAAAGTAGCGAAGCGTGTGGCGATCGCAGATCTCAGATCTCAGATCACAGATCACAGTTGTCAGTTGTTAGTTTTGTGGCTAAATACAAATTGGAAAAGCCAACACAGAGGCAGCCGTTTACAGGATGAGCCAAGCAGATGAAGATGAAGCGATCGCACACAGCCCAGCACAGCGGGCAGTTCATATAATGATCATTCATCATCATAAATGAGGGAGGAGGGAGGGGAGCGTTGGCTGGTGGCTGGAGGAATTGTGCTCAGCTTTCATTGGGCATTGCTTGCAGAACAAATAACAAATAAAAATGTCTGTTTCTTAGCCTCATGACAGCCAGAAAGGCCATAAATGTGTTATACGAAATACGAAAATGAGCCTTCATATGCTTTTTAATGATTTGTAATGGCTGTCGGTTCCCATTGGAGCTGTTGTGGAGCAGTTTGTGATACGCAACCCTCAAGAGTCGATCAAGTGATCGATATTGAGGCGAATTTCATTCAAATTCGCTTTTAAAGCCAAGAATCTCAAGTGCTCGCTTCTTGAAGTGCTTTTAATTGTACATTTTTTTTTTGGGATTTTTCGGAGAATCAAATTGTAATCAATATACATTCAAAATATATGATAAAGTTCTGGAACGTAAGCATATTTTAAACAATACAAATTTAAATGAAATTTACGTATAAGAAATAAAATTAAATATTTCCCACACTCAACTAAGTATTTGTCCTTAATCGCAGCAAATGTTTTGGTCTTTAACAAACTTTTCTAATTTTTCTGAATTGGAATTTTTTCTGTAAAGAAGCAATTTTTGTAATTTTATTGTTTCGTTCAATTTGGATTTTTAAAAAATTAAACCCGCATTATATTGAATAAGATTTGGTCAGGGATAAAATATTTAAATTGTGACTTAAAGGTTAAATGAATTGTCATATATTTGTTCAATTCTAATTGAACACTTAATACCATAAGTCGCAACCATTCACAGCCTTATCGAATGATAAATTAAGCAACGCTTTGACCAAAATCTAGCAAAAGCGATTCATCAAGTTTGTGTCTTAAGTCTTTTGTTTTGCAGCTCAATTTTGGTTTTGGACATGGGTAAAGCTATTTAGCTTTCAGCAGCATCTAAGCAAATGGATTCGTAATGCCAGATTCATGTTGAATGCCATGCGTGTGTGTGGTCCAAATCCTGACCACAAATTGCTAATCAGCCCATCAACCACACACGAACGAACCCACACACACACACACACACACGCGCGCACAGAGCGGCAACAAATTTATGCGGCTTATTAGCGCGTCTCAAATATTTTCGCAGCAAACAAATTAGCTCCACTTAGGCGGCGTAGATCTTTCATGGAACCCAATTGGCAAAATTATTTCATCAAATATGAACACTGACAAATAAAAAGACGAAAAAAAAAACGATAAAACCGAAACGCTGTTAGCTGCCTTTTTTCTGCTGACCAACACCCAAAGTGTCTATGCGCACACCTTGACTATGCCGAGTGGCTTAAGAAAAATCAAAAACCAAAACCAAAAACAAAAAAAAATCCGAAACAAAACCCAAGCCAAAACGAGACATAAAAAAATCATATAAAAATCGTTAATAAATTTCACATATACAGCGTGTGCGTGGAGGGGGTGCAGCTGGAGAGGTGGATGAGGAGGATCAGCAGCAGCAGCAGCAACAGCAGCTGGAACAGACGGCCGTTGGGCTGGTCACAGCTGCAGTCGAAGGGAGCTAACCTTTTATGTGGCCTGCTCTGGGGCTTGGGCATGCCGAGCCGAGATAATCTAAAGTAAAACTCGTGGAGCATAAATAAAAAAGAAATTACTTAATTTCTTAATAATGTTGTGTGTTGTTGTTGTGTGTTGTTGTTGTTGTGTGTTTCTGTTTCTGTTTGCCAATGGCTTGTTTCGACAACTTTTTTATAATCCTTTTAGGCCCCGCGGCTGCTGCTGCCGCTGCTGTTGCACTGTGAGAAATGCTGCAGTGCTTCATCAATCGTTGCTGTTGTAGTTGTTGCTGCTGTTGTTGTTGTTGGTGCTGTTGTTGTTGTTGTAGTTGTAGTCGGCCTGTGCGGGCCTTTGCATTCTGTTGAAATGAAATCTTTATTTCCTTTCGTGACTATAATTAATAATTTTTGGTTTGCTTGTTTTTGTTTTCGGTTTGTCTTCGCTCCCCGCATCTGTGTGTTTATGTGTGTGTGTGTGTGTGTGGCTAGTAGAGCTGGCTCAAGGAGCAGCAGCAGCAGCAGCAGGAGCAGCCAGCTCGCAACTGGCCACTGATCACACCACACACGCAGCAAGCTAATGATGACCATCAACGATCATGATGACGACGATGATGCTGATGATGTGGCCAAGCTAAATGCGCTGCCTTCTGCGTTATCACAAAAAAAAAAAAAAAAACAAAAAAAATTTAATAAAATAAAAAAACAAGAAAGAACGGCACACCGAAAATGAAATACTCTTGTAGGCATACAGCTAAACCTTCTGCAGATGCGTGAGAAGAGTAGGGAAAATTCGTACTTGCTGTAAAAACGTGTTCACGACAGATTCTTCCTCAAGCGCTATATTATATAGTATGATATGTTAATAAAATGTTTCTTATGATGCAAAAAGCATAGTCCAACTATTCAATACCAAGTTTGTTTAAGATATCTTCACCAACTCTTGTTTGTTCTTACGAAGAACTTAACTTTCGCCTTAACTTTCCGATGGCAGCTTTATGATTCTGTTGCCCGATCTGGCCAGAGTCGAAAGTTCCCTTATGCATTTTGTGAACAAATTGAAATACCCTTTGCCAGGGTATGAAAACAGAACAACAACAAAATGTTTTATGCCACAAAATTGTTGGTTGTTGTTTGTTGCTGTTGTTGCCTTTTCGGCCGCCTTTTTTGCATGGTGGCCAACATGTCTCCCGTGGTTTGTTTTGGCCTTTTCGGTCTTTTTGGGTGGTTAGTGGCACTTATACTCCTTCAGCTCGCGTGTGTGTGTGTGTGAGTGAGTGTAGCTGTGGCATAAAGCAAATGCCCGCGTAGTAAATCATTTCCTAATTAGCGGGCAGTCGAAGCTTTTGAAATGCTGCCACAGCCGCCAGAAGAGGTCTTGGCAACGCACTCTGGAACTGAAACTGAAACTGCGGCTGGGCTTGGCCGGCTACGACTCTGGCTCTGATGCTGACTCTGGCTCTCGGTCTGGGTCCAATGGGGCAAGGTTTTTGTGGCACGCCATGGCAATTGGGTGGGCAGGTACCGCTAATTTGAATATAATTGCAGGCCTATTTGCATGTGGGATGAGCCCTCAAATAAAGTAACACTAAGCGCTGTGTCGCATTCTTGGCATAGTTCTTGCCTCTAAGTTGTAGGCTTAAGTGGCAGCTGCAGCTGTTGTTATTAAGAAAAATTCACTGAAACTGCATTCTTATTAAATACTTTTTGACTGGAGCTCATTCAATTAATTCTCGGTTATTTAATATATTCAAAATATAAATTAAATATTTTATTTTAGGGTTTGCATTTGATTTTGCCAGTAGCCACATTCTCTTCTCAGCATTTGATTTTATATATTTTTGTATGCCAGCTAACAATAGACCTAGCCTATACCAATTCTTCTTTAAGTTTGTGTTCTAAGTCTTTTGTTATTAATATCTGAAATTGTCTTCCCTTGGATACCCCCAAGCGCCTTTGATTATGATCACACGTTGATGGACAGATCATTATGCATGTAATAAATATATAAAATTAATCATTAACTAACTTTTTATACACAATTGTCTAATATATTTTAACCCAAAGATGTGGAAAGCATCTCAAGAAATTTATTATAATAAGTGCAAGTACAAGTAGTCTATAGATAGCCACAATATACATATATATAGTCTTAATAGATTTCCATTTGCTGTACATTATCGCACCTAGTACTTTGATTAGCTGTTAATTTGCACAACTTCCGCCAACCGATTGCCCCTGGACAAGGTCAGCCCGAAGCTGAGCTCTGTGACAGCAAATTGAATACACAAAACTGAAGACGTCAAGCGGGCACAGCTCATACCGACCCATTCTCAGTTTCAGTCTCCGTCGCCGTCGCCGTCTCCGTCCGACTGCCATCTGAAGTTGGGCCCACGCTGCGTATGCGCATCGCAAGATTGGCAGCTTAATTAACGAAAGACTGCGATGCAACTGCCTTCTGATGTTAAAAAATTAAGTGCAAATGGGCAATTAAGTGAGTAATTTATGAAACAAAATTTTAGCAGTTAACGGGCTTATGGACAAGGATCAGTCGATTGGTTAAACAAATTGAGTGCGCCCCCAACACACGGCCATCTATATATATATATAGATATGCATATATATTGTGTATCTGTGTATTTGTAATCAAGTAATCGAGTATTCGTTTTGAGTGCGTGAGTATTTTTGTATTCTTTTTGCATTGTATTAACTCATAAATTCGAAGTTCGTTAAGAATGTCGAAATAATAAATGCCGCTGCCACATTAAGCCCCCAACGAACAGCAATAACAACAACAAGAGCAGGAGCAGCGACAACAACAACAAATGCAACAACTACTGCGAGCCATCAACAAAACAATGAACAATCGATTAAACACAAAAAGCAACAGCAGCCAACAGCAGAACAAAGACAAAAACGCCGACAAAATGCCGAAGACCTCAACGCATCCCATTGGACAACAGATGCAGCAGCAGCAGCAGCAGCAACAACAACAGCTATAACAACAACCACAGTTACAGCAACAAGCGCTCCACACCAAGCGAAAATGAAAATTTATTAAAAATCAACTCGCAATGATATGCAAGAAACCAGAAAGAACCATATATATGTAGAAGGAAATATTCCCAACTAGGAATATGCCCAGTAAGTGCCTAATCCTTACGAATCACCTGTGCAGCTTAACTATTGGCATTCGCTTGCGTAGGTTGGACAAGGCTATTATAATCAATCATTATATCCCCTTGCAAGCCGACAAATTGTTATTAGATAAACTCATTTATATTCCACTCTGGAAGATCTGCATCACAGGCTTCCACTCCGCCTTGGCTTTATTTTAAACATAATTTTAATCCAACACATGCCTGATTGCGATCTGCTTTTGCTACACATCAACACTAGCTAAAACACCCCTTAATTTTATGCATTTATGCAGGGTATCAAAAGTCGCCAGCAGACACAAAAGGGCATTGCAATTTGTAGCGCAGCGTCCATTAACATAAATTAAGGGAAATGCCCCGGCGACATTGTCGCTGTGGAAGTAGTTGCCAGTCGCCCCAAACACACACACACACACAGACCAGGCACACCACACCACATAGGACAGCACACATTACACCAGGTTGAGATGGATGCAGTGCAGCAAGTGGCAAACTGAGGCCAACGCGAGCCAATTTTATGTGGAATTTATTAAGAGATGGGCTAACAAAACAATTTATGCCTTTTTAATGGCTTATTAGCCATTATTAGTCGCGCTTATCGCGCCCGTCTTCAAACACACACAAACACTCTGTATAGTGACTGGGTCTCTGTCTCAGTGTCAATTTCAGTCGCCTCTGCTGCCAGCTGCGTCCTCGAACTTGGCCAGCGCTCAAATTTCAGCAACGAGCGCGGCGGCTGCTGCTGTTGTTGTTGTCGTTGACAAAAATGAAAAATTATCGTAATAAATTAAATTTGCTATCGCAAGGCATTAATTCTGGTCACCAAACCAACAACAACAACAACAAATGAAAGGAATGTTCTGTTCTGAGTGTTTGTTAATTTTTGTTCTCTTTTCAGTTTCTGCTTGTTGTTCTTGTTTATTTGTTTATTTATGCTTTTTTTTGGTTCTTCCAATTTTAGAAACAGTTGAAAGTGAAGCTTAGCGGAGCTCAGTGACAGTTATTGTTGTTGCTTTTTTGTTATATATATTTCTTACCCTTGTTGTTATTGGTGCTGCAGCTGTTAATGATGATGACATACAAAAGACTTAGGCAACGAACTTGCTGGCTGCTACGCCTGCATCGTATAAGTTACCCGATTGAAAGCAGTTCAAGTTATTTTTGGACCCTGATCGGATTCCAAAATAAACAAGTATAATAATATCTAACAATGTTCAATTTTTGTTATAAAAGTACGTCCAGCTAAAAGTTAGCAAATTGCAATTGGAACTAAGGCCTTAAGATTTTAAAATGTATTTGGTTGTAAGTAATCAAAATCGAAATTGTGCAATATTCTTTATTTATTTTTTAAAGGTTTCATTAGAGAAATATTTCACTGGACTCATATGCTTGGTATTAATGGGAATATCATTTTTGAAACTTTTTTAAAAAATAGATATATTTTTATACAAAATATGTTTTTTCTGAACCTTATTCAAATGTGAATAAGTATGTTTTAAACTGTTTTGGTACTATTTGAAGCACCTTTCATGAGCGTTATCTATGGCTTATTACATATATATTCTTTCTATTCATAAATATGGCTAAATACTAAATCTCAACTTTACGCCAATGTGAATGATTGTAGATTGTCTCTGGACAATTTTAGGCAACTTTCATGAGCATTATCTTCGGCTAACTGGACTAAAATTATATATACTAAATATATTTTCTATAGGTAACTATGCCCATGGTTCGGTGTAGCCAATTTGTCTGGCATCAACAATAGTTTTTGGAAGCTCCCCACCCATATGTGTACATATACTAAAAATAGGCAAACAATATCGCTTGGGCTGTTGGATGGGCTGTTGTATGTTGGCGACGTCTGGTGCCAGTTTGGCTGTTGTTGTCGCGGTGCGCAACGATATGAAACCTGTATGGAATTTTTGACAAATGTTTAACATGCGACAGCTGTTTACCCAATAAATCCATTAGCTGTACAAACAACAACAGCAGCACCAATAAATTGTACTATTGACAAAACAATGCGGTTCTGGGTGTGACAGTAATCACTAATTGTGGCTTTTAATTTATCATTAGCAAAAAGGAACAAAACAATTGAGAAAGAGCCGAAAAAGAAAACAAAGCACACAAATTCCAATACGCCATCAAGCACAGCAGCTAGATAAACACTTATACTAGCAATATTTTCGAGTTATATATAGCCAAGCGATTCATCCAGAGTAAGTTGTTTACTATAAAAGTTACTATTTGATTTATGCCAAGCGCTGAGCAGCTGACGGCGTAGACAGCGCAGCGCCAGATACGTTGGCAACAGTTTCCAAAGCAAAAGACTCAGGCAACAAACTTTAAGCAACGTTCACGCCACACGCTAAAACACACACTCTGGCACATTTCTCTGATAAGCCGTGTGTGTGCGAGTGTCTGCTGTGTGTTGGTGTAGCGAAGCGTAGCTGCATCTTATCTGGCCAATCAATCTTTGTTGTTTGTTTAAACACGTTTCATAAAAATTAATTTTTTTATTTATTAAGCAAAAGCATTTTATGGCGTGCTGTGAACAGAGCCCAAGCCCAAGCCCAAGCCCAAGTCCCAGTCGCAGTCCGAGATGCCGTCTGTGTGCTCAGAGAGAAACACCTGCTGCGATGGGCAGCAAACGTTTTCTCTCAGCTCACAAGCGGCTCAATGCTGCTTAGCGCATTGTTATTGTTCTTATTGCTTTTGTTGTTGTTGTTGCGTTATTATCATATGATATCATCACCCGAAATTCCTCGCTCGCAAATAAATCCAACAACTAAATGAATTTCAAATTCTTCTGCCCAACGTCCCGCTGCTTTGTTTGCAGAGCATCAGCAGCAGCGGCATCATAAAATATTAATTAATTAGTCAAAGATTCGGTTAGAAAGCGTGCTTCAACACACACACACACACACACACACACACACACTGGCTTTGACAGGGAGCTTGATAATCGCTTTGATAGTAAACTTAGATAAGCTTGACTATCAATTTCTTTTGTATTTGCTTAACAAATCCAATCAAGTTCAAGTTTATGGCATCACGCAAGCTGTCTCTTTCCCACTCTCTCTTTCTGTCTCTTTCGCGCTCGCCTGGCCAACATGAACGCTGCGCATTTCCTCTTGAAGTTGAAGAAGTTGTTAAAGTTCATTTATTGTACTGAAGAGGATGAGAAAATCAACCAAAAACAGAATTCAGACTGATTTGTGCGATAAGCAATTTTATTTTTATGCCATGATTTAATGAATTTTGTGTGGCTCAAAAAAAACATTGTAAACTTGTTTCCAACACACACGGCATTTAACCCATTAAGCTATAATTAATTATAACATGACCCAGAGCGCAATCAATTTTCGTAGAGTGACAAGAATAGCTAGGAAATTATACAAATTTTAGATTTAAAAATAAAAATGAAACACACATAGCTTTTCTAGTAAGTAAAAATAGATTTCTATATAAAATATACAAGTCCTGAACTTTTTCTAAATTTCTTAAACAATAAAATCTGACAATTGTGAAAGTAGTTATTTATATGGAGAGCATTGCAAACTTTTGTAAACTACATAAACATGTTAAATTGTGCGTTTAATGTTTTTAAAATGCTTTTATTTACTTGCCAATTGCTGTCAGCACATGGGTTAAGCGCAAAAGTGAGCTGTACTACATGGCGTATGAGCAATAAGGAAATGCGCACCAGAACGTTGACGACGCCCACACGTTGCAATTTGAAGTGCATAACAGAGAATGCACGATACGATTTTATGAGCCCGGCTGAGCACTAAATCAATGTGCAACAATTAATGTTAATGTGTAATGTTAAATAAAATGCTGAATATATGACATACTCGCACTCGGGGATTGTGCTCATATTCATAGACATACTTCAGACTCAGACGCGCAGTCGTACTTGGACCTGTTCCTATTAAGATTTGCGTGCCGCGTTTTATAGCGTGCACGTTTTAGTAATATGTCAAAATCAAAATACGCGCGCGCCTCGCTGCATTTGCAATTAGTCAACGTCAAAGTCAACGTTAACGTTAACAACAACAACAACAACAACAACAACAACAACAAATAGTTCGCAATGCAGTCGCAAATTAATTGGCTAACAAATTACAAAACAATTAGAAGGCATTCCTTAAATGGCAACCAGCCCCCACACAACAAAACAACAGCTACTAAAGATGCGCTCAGGCATTTCAACTATGCAATTGACATGCAGCTTAAATGAAGTCCAAAAAGTCGACATATTGAATACCCTAACCTAAATGTATATTATAATCTTGCGCCCCACAATAAGCTGAACTAGACCAAGACTTGAAGTAATGCTAGGTGAAAGGAAAAGGAACAACTGGGCACAATTTAAGTACGTCATTTTGAAGAGATTTTCTTTATGAATAACCGAATAAGTTTTGGAATTTAGGTAAAATATTCAAAGAATTCGTTTACATACATACAGATTTATTAAAAATAAAATGTTATTAAGGAATGGATCAAGTTTTTAACACGAATTAAACATGAAAATATCCAAACACGGCCAACTGCCTAACATAGTAAACATGCCCGAATTTGCATAGCCTGCAGCTCATATACCGAAATATTTTTTGTGGCATTTCCTAACAAGACTTCGATTTTGTAAACAATTTTTTTTTGAATTGACAGACGCGATTTCAATCGCCCCAAAATATGCAAAAGGCGCCGCTGATTTCCAACTAACTCACAAGCGCCCCCGCCCCCCCAAAAAAAAAAAATAAAATAATGGCTAAGACCGTGCGAGACACTTGGCCAAACTGGTTGCACAGTTAGCTCACCTTGGTGGTCCGTTGGCAATTGTTGGCTCACGATTTTATAGCTTACACAGATCGCGTAGAGACGCGCTGCCGCACAAGTGCCGGCTGCTGGCGTGGAAATATTTCAAATACTTTTCTAATAGCCGCTCGCATGAATGAATAGTTTTTTTTAGATATTTTCATTATGGCCGGGCCAAGCAATTGGGCTTTATAAAATGCATTTCATGCCAATGGTGATTATGGCAGCGCACACAGCGGCGATTTGAGAGGTAAATGGCATAATTATTCAAGAATTTTTCAATGCTTTTAATCAGCAATGTAAAATTAAATATATGCATTAAGTACTTAGGATTGACATAGGCTTGAAACGATATGCAGATCAAGTGGAAGAGAAGAGAAATAAATATATAAGGCGAAAGCTTTTATATATTTCTATATTTATATTTAAGTATTTGGTACTTGAAACTATTGAAATATGTTTTTAATGGATATATTTTAATGAAAAGTATCTTTGATGCTTAAATGTACCCAAATTTTTATACAGTGTAGCACAAATAAGCTCGGTCTTTATTTGTCTTAGGACAATAAACAAATTGCTTCAAATAAGGTAATGTACAATAAATCTTAACGGGAGTGCTCGAGCAGCAATGAATTCAATTAATCTATATTACATTATAGTTCGTTTATGTTGCTTAATGTTTATCCATTATCTGGAGCCAAGTTATTTTTATGATTGTGTACCCTATTTATGTAGCTGACAGGAAAATAGCAAACCAATATCCAAACCAATATATGATACCCTGCCCAAAACAATTCCAATGATAATTCAACCTTATTAACACTCAGTCTATTTAAAGATATATACAAAATGTTACTTGCTTTTTAAAAATTCAGTTTCTTTTATTATGCGCTGGATTCGATCTCTGCCTTTACTCTCTGTGATATGGCAAACGGCAGCATTATCTGCGAACTCAAATAGACCATATTTTATGCACATAATAAAAAAAATTTCTGTTAACTTCAAGAGTCTATAAATAGCTGGCTTACTTCATAAAGGGTGTGGTCCATGTGGTCCATAGGAAACAATGTCATATTGAATATGTTACTTGGCAAGTTCTGCGAAATGAAATACTTTGCGAAATTTCAAGTAATTCAATCACGCATTTCGATTTGTTTTCTCCACTAAAAATATGCGCTTCCTCAGCAGAATCGATGTCGGCATGTCCAGACTTTATTTATAGACTAACGATACTTTTCAAGTATCAAAAAACTGAAAACAAACCGCAAGGCTTTGGTCCAGAGCCGATTTCAGCGTTTTACGCACCATAAACAAAGATTCAAACAAAATGCGAGGCTCTAGTCAAGAAATTGCAGACAAATTGTCGCCAAAAAAAAAATATAAATAAATAAATACAATAAAAATACACATGTAAACAACATGAGTTGTTGTTGTTGCTGCTGTTGTTGTGCGCGTGTGTGGCAAGGCATCGATTACAATTGCACTCGATTGTTTATACAATTGGAGCTAATGGAACGGCCTGTTCAAGTGGCGGCCCCAACGCGTCTACCATAAATTTCCCAAATGTCAAAACAATAAAAGCTTAAAAATCAGGGAGAACGGCTATCAACAGCAAGCCGAATATTATATACCCTTGTGAGCATACAGCATACTAAAGCTCTCAATTGTTGATATCTTAAGCATTTATTTCGCAGCTATATAACAAAGATATATAGACAGACGATCATGACTGTGTCGCCTCTGCTGTGGCTACTGATCAGTAATAAGCATATATAGTTTTTGTGAAGATGTCTTATCTATGCTTTACGCATTCCATGCCAAAATTAGAATACTCTCTAACATAATAATACTAATAAATCAAGCACATGGCAACGTTCAGGGTAGGAGGAGCTGCTGACGAGAGGGTTGCAGAACTGCTTAATATGACTTTTGATTATTAATAAATAAAGCTTACTTTTGTTGTTGTTCTGGTTGCTGCCGCTCAGTCTGCTCATATTTTATTTTATGGCACGTTGTTGTTGCTGCTGCTGCTGCTGCTAAATAAACAAAAGGCGTGTGTCGGCGCTGATGTCGACGTTGACGCTGCCCCAAGGCTTTGACTTTGAAAAGCGTTAAGCGGCTTACGCGTTTGGCTCACACACAGATCTGCGGATCGCCGGAGCAGCCGGAGCTTCAGCAGCGGCAGCTTGGGTTCTGGCTTTGGGACTTGGTCTGGGGTGCCACTGAGGCTGCCGCGCTCGTCGCTGCTGTCATCACATAACAATTTCGCCAGCTTTCGCTTGTTGTTGCTTTCATATTTGTTGTTATTATTATTATTATTAACTTTCTGGGTGCTGCAGGGTGTGACAAATGATCCAGGCAGCAGCAGCAGCAGCAGCAACAGCAGCAGCTCGCGACGCTGCGCAAAACTTGTGGAGCCAAAATGTCTGGTTTGTTGTTTGTTTAAGTTGATTTGTTGTTATTGCTTTCGCTGTTATTGTTGTTGACGTTTTCGTTTGTGTTAAGGCTGGCATTTACGCACATTACTCTGGATTGATGTGTGTGTGTGTGTTTGTTAGTGGTTATCTTGCAAAACAATTTGTATGCATAGAAAGCTAACGCCTAATGCGCTGTGCTTTATAAGTTGTAACATTTAAATATTAAAATTTTCTTAGAATTATGCACTTCCCTGAACAAATTGTTGTAGACGTATACTATAAATATCATATACCGTTTGTAGAACTTTTAACAGCTTCCAAATATGGCACAACTACATATAACTATATCATGATATGATGGATGGGATATCAAATGATATATATGGAAAAATTATAATTAACATTTAAGTTAAAAAGTCACGGAAGTAGATTAACATAATCATATTTTAATAAAATTCTTACAATTGGCATCTGACCTTTGGCTGAGGCAATAAGCCTCGAGTTGTATAGGTAGTTGGCATGTTAAAAATTAGTATATAGGGTATAGTAATGGATATAAGGATTGTATAGTAGGAAGACAGATCTTAGATACAAGTAACAGTCCCTTATTAATAGTACCAACTAGTATAGTATATGAGTTCTATAGAAGGTGGACAAGGCTTAGATGTTTCTATTCAAGTATTTATTTATTTAATTTCGACTCCTTTTTTTTCATTATTTTCAAAGCAATATATTATTTTCAAAGGAATTCTTACAACGCCTTTAACTTATGGCTGTTAAGAATCTGGCTGAGATTTTTATTTCAAGAAGGAGAGAGGGCGAGAGGGAGTGGGGGTGAGAAAGAGAGAGAGAGAGAGAGAGAGAGAGAGAGAGAGAGAGAGAGAGAGAGAGAGAGAGAGAGAGAGAGAGAGAGAGAGAGAGAGAGAACTGACCACAAATTGCGGTAGTTGCTTAGCCAAAGCCACAGGTAATCCGAAATCTGCAGTTGTCGCAAGAATCTTATTTAACTTCAGCTAGTGGGATATTATTTTCGTCTCAGAGCTTTACTCTGATAGTCTAACAAATTTGAAGTCTTCATTTGTATTATTTAGCAGGCAATTTGATGAGCTTTGCGTCAAACATAATATCTTTATAAGCTTCGGTTAGGGTATTTGCTTATATGTCAACAGGTTTAGCATATTTTGTGTATTTTTTTTTACGATCTAGCCATTAATAATGCTTGGGCTTGATGTGACGTCTGTGCGTGTGTGTGTGTGCGTGTTTTTGACCATAGCCAAAGAGCCGTTTAAAGCAAGTCAAAGTCAAGTTTTACGATATGCGCAAACATAAATTACGAACTGCTTATGGGTTTTCGATTTAAGATACTCGTCGTACAGATGATGATGCCCCTTTTGTCTTGACTAGACTAATTTATCGGTATTTTATTTATAAATGCGCAATTTAATGTGGATGCGAGCCGAGTTGAGCTGCCAAAATGGGTCACTAAGCGTGACAGTTATCGAGCAATATTGCGGTCAAAGAGTGTGTTTCCAATTAGATTGAGCGTGTCCGAGAACAAAAGACTTAGGCGACAAACTTGGCTGGCGAGCATGTGGGCGTGCGAATGGGCGTCCCCGTGGGCGTGGGCGTGCACAACGGCAACTGGTCACAATTACGCATGCTAATCGTGTTGTCAACGTAATTAAAATGTAATCGCCGTCGGCCAACTAATGAGCGACTTGTCATAAACCATATATCCAGCAGGGTCAAAGGGGCATTGGCGGGTAGAGGCGGGGGGGCTAACAGGGGCGTAGTTATAGTAAATAATATCTTAATGGTAAATTAAAGCCACAAACGGGATTATTCACCATGATCGGTTAGCATTAGCAGCCACACCACGCCCCCTTCCACCGTTCCCGCCCATCTGTCCAGTTTGCTCGATCTGCGTTAGTTTTTCCATACCGAAACCGAATAAAACTTAAAGTCTATTTTCGTATTTTGCGGCTTTGTGGTTAACACTTTTTACTTGCCAACTCTTTTTATGTATATTTTTTGCATTTTATGATTATTTATGGCACAGTTTCTGCGTGTGGTTGTTTGGCCCAAGTGTGAATACACATAAGTGAGCCGCCTGAACAGCGCGTGGGCAATAAGTGAATGTTATGGCACTACAAGTGACATTTGAATGGAAGCCGTTTAAAGTTGAAAGGCTCTTGTCACGACTCAAAGGCCACAAAGATCACAGCCGAACACAATAAATGTGCTAATCGACTGATCAGAGCATTAGGCGAACAAGATATCGTTAAGATCATGTTTCTCTTTAATCTGTCAGCCATCAATCTCTCGTCGGCTAACTGCGGCGAGTACTCTGTGCGATTTTCATCTGAGCTGTTTTATATAAAAAATATCACTGCTTATATTTTCCATAGCTTTTTTTAACCAGCTTGTGCTTTGATTGACGTACGTATTTTAAATATAATATTTTCGGCCTTTATTAAAATAAATTTATATATATTTATATATTTTTGTTTTAATTATGCCTATATTAATTACATATATATATCGAAAATTAAATGGTATCTGTTTATTCCTTTGAAATTCTATAATTTAATATGCACTGCACACTGTGAAGCCATGTCCACGGCAATTCCCAGCTGGATGCGGGGTAGCTGCTAGTCGGACTCCTTTCACTATATATCCCTTGTTATTTTTACCATTCTTAATAATTTCTTAGAATATTTCACTTGACTCTTAGATGAATATTTACATTGTAAATGCAAATAATCATGATATTTTTATATAATTTCACTCTGGATTTCTTCCACACTCGGCACTTACCCATAGAAACTTTGCCATGCCCGTCATTTGGATTCCCCCTCATATGCAAATCCCCTTTACCACATTCATTACACGTCAGTTAACTTAAAATCCAGATTAGTTTGTATAAATAACAGGATTTCTGATGGCGACAATTTGGCTTCTGCAATTCGCCGCTGTTGGTGTTGCTGTTGTTCGTCGTATTCATTAGCGTTTGGTCGTTTGGGGCTATAAGCGTCGATTTTTCAATATTAAAAATGAAAAGTGTTGGCATTAAGTGGGAATCGAGAGAGGGCAGCCAGGCAAGCTGGCAGGCAGGCAGCATGCAGCATGCAGTGTCTGGCATATTACTCATACGCAGCGTTGCACCTGTTCAGAGAGCGTGTCGGAACGTCAACAGCCGGCGGCAAAACTTAATTACTAAGCAGGAAATATTAGCGCACATAGTTAAAGCAAATAAAACTAATGAACAAGAAATATTAATTTGGCAAAATAGAAACACGCAACGAAGGCAGCTGGAAAACCCCCAAACAGCCAAAGCCGCAAAATGAAACGAAACGAAACGCGAACCAACTTTCAATTGAAGTGCCACAGCGGACACACATTGCCACGAACAACTTGAACATGCATTTTAATTGCAGCCCAGCAGCCTCTCAGTGCCGAATGCAAGGCAAACAAAACTTCAGACACAATTTGTACAAACACACCAAGCCAAGCGCATACACACATACGCACACATACAGAGAGAGCAAGAGTTGTGCTTTAAACAAAGTGCAGAGAAGTCTCTAATACACTAACAAGAGATGATTCATGCGAATATTGTACTATAATATAATAATATATAAAATATAAAATGTAAACTTCGACTTCTGACAATGATCTGCAGACTAAAAAACTACAACGATATTGGTTTTATGTTCAAATTCAGGTTCAATACAGTTATAAGTAGATATAATTTTTCATCTTAAAACATTTTCTTATGTTTTACGTTATTGTATATGAAATGATTTAAATTTCACTTGTAATGCATATTTGAATATACCGCATTCACGTGAGGGTAACAATAATTGCACAATCAATTGTCTGCCGCATGTCTGGCTGCAAGTCGTCATCAGCTGCTGCTGCTGTTGCTGCTGCTGCTGCTGCAATGGTTGCAGTTGCAAACGTCTCGCACGAAGCTTCAACTTGAAAGCTCCGATGCTAACGATGTTGTTGGCTCGTTGAAGTCTGCTGCAAGCCGCAAAAAAATGTTGAGCAATCAAATCAAAAATACAAAAAACGAAAAACCAAATCAAAAACAAAATCTACAAAAAAACACACAAAAAAAAAAAAAACATTGTCACGTCAAATTCATGTCATTTAATTAATTTTGTTTACTTGCCGCAACGATAATTTGTTTTTGCTGCTGTTGCCGGCGACTTGTTGTCTTTGAAAAAATTTTCCATCGCCGTATGGAAACGCCGCTTGCCCGCCTCAGTTTAACATATAGTATGCAAATATATATATATATATATAATGGTACCCATGTGTAGTTAACGTAACTCGCATAGAATGCCAAAAAAAAAAGAAAAAAATGCTGAAATAATTTTCCCACATGGCTGCACTTTATGCAAAGCTCAATTCGCATGAAATCAAACAAAATTGTTTTTGCTTGGCTCTCTTTTATTTATTTGTGTTTTTTATGTTTTATTTTTTATAGTTTGCCGACAGACTCTTGACGGCCTGTCAAATAAATGTCGCTTTATTCAAATTTCGTTTCGCACTAATTGTCTGGGCCTGGGGTTAAGACAAAGGCCGCAGCAAAGAGCTGCCGCTGCTGCTACTCCAGGATCTGAGGCTGGGGCTGGGGCTGCGGCTGCTAACAAGCCTCCAATTTCGAGTCCATTCCCAAGTGCAGATTAGCCGTGTTGGTCCACGGCTTGGGCAGACTTTGTGTCGCAGACTTTTCAGACTGCTGCTCCTCAATCAACTTTCGATCAAAACGCGCCGCGTCCGCAGCGCTTGCTTTTGTCTCACAATGCCAAAGAAAAGATCCTCGAGTGGAACCTTTTGGCGGCATTTTGCATGGCTCATTTGATTTTTGTTTTAGATGCGTTACGATAGATCACGAAAAAAAAGAAGCATTGGTTACGATTACGGCACAGTGGTGCAAAGTGATTGCTTAGCTCTGAAATTGCAGACTAAATATATAATAAATACTTCATATAAGCCATAAAAATTGTGAAACAATTTTGATTTCCATTATTATATTTTATAATTAGGTTTATATTAAGGAAGTCTGCGCCAAGAAAATGTACTTTCAGTAAGATTGCTATTTTATAAATATTAAAATTATAAATGTATCGATAAATTAATCGAAATGTAGCAGTTATTCGTAGCCGGAGACAATGTGCAGCGGCATCTGAGCGCGGTTCATTCAAGTTGAAAAACGGAAATTATCAAACGAAAGAGATACGACTGCGAGCAACATACGACACCGGATGTCTGTCAGGCATAAGGCATTGGCAAGGAGCAGCAGGCGAAAGGATAACTCGGCTAACAGCTAACAGACTACAAAATGTCTGCTTAAGCTGCAGATGAGTTAATTAAATCTGTCAATACTCCAATACACACACACACACACACACACGCACATATGAGCTCCTGAAGTTTAAGGGACAGGCACTGCCATCAAACGACCATGTCCATGTCCATGTCGTCGTCCATTCAAGCGCCCATCATCAACGGCAGCAGCAGCGGCAATAAAAAATGTAGCGCACCATGTGCGGCCCCATAAATGAGCAGGCGCAGGATGAGCAGTGGAGGAATGGGAAACGAGAAGCGGGAAAGGGAACGGGACCGAGCTCCTTGCCTGGAATGTAACTCGATTCCTATTAACTCATCAAGTTGGGCGCTGGGGCGTTGTTTTTGGGTGCCGGTGGCCCGGTCTGTCCTGGCCATGGCCATGGCTATGGCTCTGGCTGTGGCTGTGGGGCCGAAGCGGACCGAGCAAACGGATTGAAAACCGAGGCAAAAATTAAATCAGTTTCGGTTAAGCAAAAAAAAAAGCAACCAAAAAGAGGAAAAAAGCCCAAAACTGCCAGGGCTTAAGGCAATTTGTAGCCCTGTGCGGTCCTTTCGCATGTGTGTGTTTGTGTGCTCGTGTGTGTGTGTGTGTGTGTGTGTGAGTGTATCTCTGCGAGAGTGTGTGGCTTTATAGAAGCAAATATGTTCACACACTTTACTAATAGCTCCATAAATAATAACCAAAGAGGTCAAAATGTTGGCCAAAATGCACTGAGAGAAACAGCGGAAACAAGCAAAATATGACACTTTTATTGAATGAAGATAAAAATAACAATAAAACTAAGGTTGTGATATTAAGCAGCAGAAAATATGTTTCTATAGAATTAATTTGTAAATAACTTTTTTGACCTGAAATAGCAAAAAGCTAGAAAAGCTTGCTTTTTATCTCGATCAACAACAATATTTTTCAAGTTGAAATATTTGTCTATATCAGCTGAAGTTTGACTAAATAGCTAAGAAAACATATGACGTATTTTATTTTGGCTAGTACAAAGTTATAAAAAAGAGAGAATATACAAAATGTTTTTAAATATTTAGCTATAAATAATGCAAGATGAAGTTTTATATATAAAGCTGATTCTGGGATCTTTCAATTTTTAAATATTTGCTGGTCCGTATTGTAGAGTATATGAAAGCACAAAGATCTTGATTAATTAATTGTTCAATCAATTGATCTTACTTTCAAACAATTTTCTCCTGGTGATGCTAAGCAATCCAGGCAGGACCTGTATATTTTGATTAATTATACAAATCCTTATATGCTTAAAACTAATCTCTAAATATTTTAAGAATATAAATAAATAATAAAAATATTATGTATAATAATAGTTATACATATTAAAAATAGTTATCATGATAATAATAATAATAATAATAATAATAATAATAATAATAATAATAATAATAATAATAATAATAATAATAATAATAATAATAATAATAATAATAATAATAATAATAATAATAATAATAATAATAATAATAATAATAATAATCATGACAATGATAATAATAATAATAACAATAATATAAATATTAATTACTTAAGTAATTTTAATGGGGAGTCATATCTGCAATCAAAAACCCAATGAAGAAACGAACTGCCAAAAGATTTTAACTGTAGACATTAGCAGCGATCAACGGGCAACAGGCAGCCAGTCCGTCGTGCCCCTAGCCACAACTGTGCGCGCTGCTCCGCTGCTGCAGCAACTGTTTTGCTTGTGCCTGCCCCACACGGAGCGGGGCAGCCGTAGATGAAGATGTGTGTGGTGCTGTTGCCGGTCGTCGATTGTCGTTATGGTTGTGTGCGCAGTGTCTCAGGTTTTCAACAACAAGCTATAAGCCAATAAAGAAGAAACAAGACCAACACCAAATGCCACATCCAGGCCAGGCCGGGCAGCAGGCCCGAAAGAATGGGGCAACAAAAAGAAAGCGCAGGCAAAAGAATACCTTAATTACGGTTAATGGAGCGTTCCAAAACCCGCTCCTTACTATCTCACTCGAGAGTGTGTGAGTGTGCGAGTGTGTGTGCAAGTGTGTGTTGTGTGTGTCCATGCGAAAGCCGCAAAATAACTTAATCACATTTCAGGGACCACAAAAATTTGCGGGCCATGTTCGTAATTTTGTATATAAATGAGCGGCCACCTAATGAGCCTGATTAACCATAGAGCGCCAGACAGAGAGAGCGCGACAGACAGAGAGAGAGAGAGAGAGGGAGGGAGGGAGAGGGCGCATTCTACTCAGGCGGTCGACAATTTAGCGGTGTTTCATTTAACTGCTTTCATGCCACAAAACGCGTCGAATGGGACGCGTCCTTTTGACCTCGGAGTCTGAAAGATTTTGTTTCTGTTGGTTGCTTTGTTTTTTTTTTGTTGCTGTTGGTTTTTTGTGATCCGAGACGAAGATGCTTTTAATTTGCGTACGATGTGTCAATGATGTGGAGGACCATGTCGTTATGGTTGTTCTTCCTCTTCTTATTGTTGTTGTCGTTGTTGTTGTTGGTAATAAAAATCAGCTTTGCTTTAAATGCCATAAACAAAACGCCTGAAACATTTTCGCTGACAGATGTCTTCATTGAAAATTATGCAGGCATCGAGGCCTGGAACTGGGTCCGGCATCGGGCTCAGACTCTGACTCCGATTCCAACCTCAACTCCGACGCAGACTCAGACTCAGGCGTCAGGTGGCACGAACCGTGAGAAAGTTTGCAGCTCTCTCAGCTTGATATGATGTTGGTTTTTATTATAAGCTGTACTTGTTAATGTTTCTTCTCCCTCTCCTTCTTCTTCTTCTTGTATTTAGTTTGTTGGCAAGTCCGGCTAAGCCAAGGCTCTGCCACAAAATATAGTTGGAGCTATCAAGCTGAAATTTTAAGCATATAAGTATTGAGCTTTTATTGAGCCTGACAAGCATTTTTATGTTAATTAGTTGATTAATGGGCTTTTAATCGACGAAAATAAAAAGCATTATGATTCAGATTGTTTCAACGGTATCGCTACAAAGCAGTGTTGGAAAGTGCTGCAAAGCTATCGATAGTTGGGAAGTACTACAATATAGGACGTCAGAATTTAAGGAGGGCATAAAGTTAGTTGCATAGAAGAGATTCGCTTAAGGATGAAATATTCAGTTGGTTTTGAGGCTAAGTATAATTAATTTACTTAAAAGATTATACATGTCTATATTTAAATAAGCAGCCAACTACACATAGTGAACAGTGTCTACAACAAGTCTTCTTAATCTCAGTCGGAGCCCAAATATTGTTAGTTTTCATTTTTTTCCTGCTGTTTTTTTTTTTTTGCTTGTGCTTAGTCATGTTTTGGCTATTTGCGAAGATCAGAGACAGCATAACTTAATCATAACTTTTTGGGTGGCCCTCAGCAATGGCCAAAACAATGCTGAATTGTTCTCCTGCTACACACGCACACACATACACAGCCACACTTTGATTTCAATCTGAAACTGAGCGCCTGGACCAGCATAATAATATTGTATCATTGTATCTCAAGGAGCCGCCGACATAGCATCGTGAAGTTTGTGTGATTGTTGGACTAAGAATTGGCCTGTTCTTTGGTCTCTGGTCAGCAGCGGTTGCCGAGGCCCATCATCATCTCCATCATCAATGGCAGCTTTGGGCCTACCGTACAAAAGGCTCTCCACTCGGCTCTGTTTTGGGCGTCTTTTTAGCTTTGGCACGCTGAAAATTTTATGACTTCATTTGCTGACCACCAAGCGAGAGCAACCCAAAAAAAAATAACAGAGTAAATAACCAAACAGTCGAGGATTGCTTCATAATAGGTCGCTGTTGTTGTTGTTGTTGTTGCTGCTGCTGATGTTGGTCTGGGGATGCAATACTTGGAATTTCATGCAGCGGCAACAATGCTCTTAGCACAAAGGATTCTTTGAATTTTGATCAACATTTCGATTGGGTGGCGACTCACACAGCACTAACTAGTTGTCTAAGTAGCCACTGCAAAAGACTCGAATCATATCATAAAATGTTTTAACAGAATTGCAAATTTGAAAATGTCGTAGCTGTGTTCGGGGTTCGAATCCACTGGATTTAGTATTCTGATAACCGAAGGCCAATTTATAGCTATATCCTGTTAATTCGAATTCCCGTAGCCCATGACATTTAAAATTTTGGTTAGAAGTTTATAGCTATATTCTGTTAACTCAAATCAACTAGTAAGTACCAAATTAACTCGGTGCTTATGGTTCGATCCCTATAAAATTAACAATTAAATTAAATATGGAATACAAAAATGTCCATATAACAAAGCTTAAGTCTCTATATATAAGATCTAGATTCTTTTCCATTATCTGTGAATTGGCGGGATATATAAAAAAAAATATTTTTAAATATATATTCTTCGAGTTAGCTTAAAAAAAACTAAACTCCTCCCTCTCCTTCAAGAATATATATTTCTAGATATGGATTTTGGGATGACTTTTATATAATCATAAGAATGCTTAAGTAGCTTCTAGCTAATTGCGTATATTTTAAATTTCGCACATTTTTCTAAATGTAATTTCTAACTCCTCCTTATGCTCCCTTCTCTGGTTGTCTCTAGCTTCCTGCCAAGTCATGGTCCCCTCTGGTACTCTCGCTTTTTCGCGCTGCCCAGGTCGAAAATCGGAAACACGTATCGTTATCTGTAATTTATGCACTTGTACTTTGAATCACTTAGTTGATCTCGTTTCTCTTATTTTTTTGCCCTGCCACTGCCTCTGTTCCGCAGCCTGTTTTTGTTGTGCCTGTTGTCACACACACACACACACACATGGAGAGGACAATAAGGCGCTGCGATTTCGATCTTATCAACAATGCGCAACGATCAACGGCAACCGCAACAAGAGTTGGGACACACACGCAGCAGCAAAGGGTAACAACAGGCTCACGGGTTAGGGTATTGAGCTGGCTACATGGATGGATGAGATGAGGGAAGGAGGTCAGTGGCTGTGCGGGGGTTTGTCGAACAAGTCACAGTGCTGGGTGCGTGCGTAGAACAGCTTCATAAATGTAAATTAGAGCTCGTTTAGCATTGACTATGGGGCTCGTAAATAAATGCCAAATGACATCATTATCAACGTGCTTTGTTCAACTGGGCAGCAGTTGCAGTTGCTGCCACTGCCCCTGCAAACAGTTGCTGCCACTGCCACTGCCACAGGCTGCTGCTGCTGCGGCTGCGGCTGCTGTTGCTCCCGTTTTCGTATGTCTCTTTTGCTCGTTATCGTTTTTATGCTGCTGCGGCCTTTGATGTTGTCGATGGCAGCGCTGATAGCAGCAGCCAGATTGCAGAGAGAGAGAGAGAGCAAGAGAGAGAGGGATGGAGGGAGGGAGACAGGTCGCGCTGGCGTCTTATCCTTATCAGCGAGTGGCGATCGCCTCGAGCTGGTGATAATGACTTGTATGAACAAAATGCCTTGTCAGCGTCTGCCAGCGCATGTTCTTGGATTTTGTGGGATTTAGTTGCTGATGCTGCTGCTGCTGCAGCAGCTGTTGTTGTTGTTGTTGTTGTTGCTGCTGCTGCTTTGAGTGATTTTGCCTGCGCATCACTTCAATTAATTTCGCTGGCTTAATTTGCGTTTTGTTGCCTGTCTCCCAAAAAGCCTTACAAGCAAATCGTGCGCCACGGCGTCCGTTTGTCTATGCCAGCTTCATTATTTTCCATTTCCATTTGCTACGGCTGCAACTTGTAAGCGACAACAACATCATGAAAAATGCATTTTCAATTCGAGACGACAACGTTGAGGATGTGCCTTAGCATGAGGACGAGCACAACAGCAAGTAAGAGTGCTCTAGTCGGGAGTGCGCGACTAGCAGATACCCTCAATCCAGCGCCAAGCTGGATATGATATGAATGTTCTGTGTACGATATTCAAGAATATGTATTTCATATTAAAAGCTCTGAAACTGAACGACGGATGGCCAAATGAATGGATATGGCTAGATCAACTAATCTCATCGTCTGCAACATGTATATACTTTACAATCTCGGTGTCACTTCCTGTTGCCTGTTGCAAACATTTGCAGAAAAACATAATACCCACTGTAGACATTATGAATGGGTTCAGGGTATAGCAACAACAACGACAAGCTCAAACACTGCAGACTGGCAGACGCGTTCGCCGCCGCAGCTCACTTAAAATTCTTGTGCCTTGTATCGGGTAGCTGGTAACTCGGCTCGGGTTGGGGCAAAGATCGGGAGAGATCTGGGATCTGGTACCTGTGGACACTGCTGCACTTACATCTGCGCTGCCCAGCGCTTGCCGCAAAACTTTTGTCAAGTATTGTAAAATTGTTTTGGCAGGCAGTCGGCGGCGCTTGGGCATAAAAACAAAAGACACTGATGAGTCTTGGGGCTGCAACAAGCTTGTAGAAGCGCCGAGCGAATGACCCGACAGCAGCACACTAAACAACAGATTTATAGATCTAAGAAACTTTAAAATTGAAGATATTTACCAAAATGGGGACTTTGGCAGAGAAAAGCTTCATGAGGGAAACGAACCCTTAGTTGTTAAGGGTTTTATTGAGACCATATTAAAGCATGATTTGCTAAATTATAATATAATAAACATTTTTGAAGACAGTATCTTAGTAAACTAGCATACACTTAAGGTAATGCTTGATATTTTCGTCTAATTTTTGAAAAACCTAATAAGTACCTATGGGGCTCAATAAGACGAGGACATGAGTCTTCTGCGCCTTGCAAATGGATAGGTTGATAGAAATGGGTGAGTTGAGGTTAAATACATCAGATTCTTGCTAAACAATATAAAAAAAAAGAAAGAAAAAACCAGTTGGGAATTATAAGCGCAACTTAAGTATAAAATTGCATTGCTTATGTATTTTTCCGTACTTTGTTTTCGTAAATTTTAATTGTATTTATGATTATTTTAAGGATATATTAAGCTATTCTCAACAACTTTAAACATCTTCGTCCTTCGCCCAAATTTGTCACGCTATTCTCACACCAGTCTGAGATGCGAGCCCGCAACAACAATTTTCCGTTGCTCAAATGACTGAAATCTTACGTAATGCCAATCGCTGTTAACTTTTTATTTACTCAATTTCTGCGAAGACCCTGTTGTCTAGTGTAATCGAAGTTCAAGTTAATGGCTTTGACTTGGCCCCGTGCTCAACATGGTCAAGAGTCAGAGTCAGAGTCGAAGTCGGAGTCGGAGTCAGAGTTTTGTGTTTTGTGCGTGTTTTTTCCTGGAAAAACGTCGCCCACATAATTTTCAATTTTGAGTTAGTGGCTGACCGGATGTTGCCGATTGCCGCTGTGCCTTCTAATTGTCCCGTGGAAATGGGGAGACGCAGTCGGTGCAACGGGGTCAAAGTGCACTCAAGTGCGGCGCTAGCAGCAGCTGTGCGTTCAGCAGCAACAAATAATTTTCAGGCAATTAGTGAAAATGTTTCAATTTACAAAAACAGCCAAATGATAAGCGGGAAATTAGTAAATAAAGACATCAAAGCGCACTGTGGAGCGGGAATGCAAGGGCCCAAAAGAAAAGCCGGCGCTAATGGCGCTCCACAGAGAGGCGAGAGAGAGACAGAGAGAGAGAGAGAGGAAGAGGGATAGGGATATTCCCTCGCTGCATACAACAGGTGATTAATTATAAACACTGACAAAACATAAAAATACAATTTTTACCACGTACACAAACAAAGAAAGCGACGGCAATGCAGGGAGCAGGGTCCAAAGGCGGTTAACAAATTGGTTAGAACATTTTTATGAGTGCAAGCCAATACTCTTATGAGGGGTCACTGTGCGTGTGTGCGAGAGTGTGTGTGTGTGTGTGTGCCCATTAATCGCGGGTTAATTGCCTCACAAAGCGGTGAGCTAATTGCCCATAGGCAGAAAGGTTGCCCAGGTAACAGGCGCAGGGTGAGAGGGAGACAGTGACAGCGAGAGAGGGAGAGTGAGCCAGGGGCAGGGGCTAAACCCTGAAGAGATAGAAAGTAGGCGTTTTGTTCGAGATCTTTTCCAAAATCGGGCGTTCCATAGGGAATGCGAGCGAATGTTAATTGTGTTGGGAAAGTGTTCAATCGGGAAAGACACCACATGGAGGTCAAACCGCTTCAATAGGTCGATTAAATTTATGTATTTGTCGAATCCAGGCTAGATTTCTAATGCAACTCAAAAGGTCAAGCGCCAACGAGGGTGGCCAAATTATTTTAACGATAACACAAGGTGTCCAGGTAAGGTAAGTCCATAAAATAACTTAAAGAAAAACTATTTATTGATATCATAAGCATTTATTGAAAAGAAATAATAAATATTTCTATTGCCCTTTACAGTATAATTTTATTTTATTGCTCACAAAGTATTTTTTGAAGAAATAAGATTAGAAGAATAATACTAATATATATGCATTTGTATATATATATATACATTTATCAATGTTCGATAAAACGAGTTTTAACCTAAGTATTTAATACATAAGATCATAAAAATTAAAAGCTTAAAACATATTTTTTCAATGGAATCATTTCTAATAATATTCACAACTTTCACGTATACCCAATCCTCATCCTTGACCTAGTTTTTAAAATTTGTATAAAATCAAACTCAATTTTAAATAGACTATTGCCCGTTGTACTGGAAATATTGCAAGCCTTAAATATTTTCACAAGCAAAATGCGGGCTAAATTATATATCTAACCAAAACTGACATCAACCAAATATGGTTAGATAAGTCCAATGGTTAAGGTCAAAGATATTTATTCTGTTGAGCTGAGGCATTCACAAAAGTATTTTATTTAAAATGTAGTTCACATAATTTACGAGACAAACTTGTAATACCCTATGCAATGGTATTAAAAAGTTTGGATCAGCTGTTTTTTTAGAAATCCGGCTTTGAACCGGTTCGCCTTAAGACTGGCTTAAGGCCCTGTTTATAACCTGACCTGAAATTCAAATCCGACTCGTTTAAATTACTTCCAATTACCGATTAATCACATTAAGCCATCAATAAGTACTCGAAATACAAATCAAGTTGAGTTTTCTACCAATTGTTAGATGGTAACCCAATTACAGACCCCAACACCCTAAGAGAATGTGAGTGTGTGTGTGTGTTGAGGTAACTGCATGTAAGTTCAACTTTATTATGCACGAAAATGAAACGAACGAGAAATCGAGGCTTATGTCCAATGACTGAACGATGGAGCCTGCGACGGAGCAGCTGAAGCGGAAGGTTGCAGGCTGGAGGCTGGAGGCAGCGGCTGGTTGCCGGTTGCCATAGCAAGTTGCCTCATTGCGGGTCCCAGGGTCTGTGGGATACATCTGCATGTGTGTGTGTGTGTGTGTGTGTGCATGTGTATTTGCGAGAGCTGCACATGAGAATAAATGCGAATGTATCTTTCAGTGATGACGACGGCAGACAAAGCGGTGCGTGCAATCGCCAGCCAGAACAGCGTCAGTTGGCCAAAAGAGGCCGGCCAAGAGAAAGACTGGGCATTTGCGGACAACGAGAGGCTGAGACGGTGTCCAGGAGATTGTGGTTGGGACCACGCGGCATAAATTGCGCATAAAACATGGAAAATGAAGCGATAAACTTGAGATACGCGATCGTAAAGCAAAGCAACTTCGTCGTCATCATCGTTGTGGGTTTAAGCAGTTGATCCCCATGCACAGTGGTGCAAACTGCATAAAGAAGTGGCCAAAAATTATACAGCTTATATTTAGGGAAGAATCTGAATAAGAATATAAGCTATATGAGTGTAAGATACATTATGACAGACAGGCGAACATGAAGTCGTCTGATGATGTTGATCGAGAATATATATAGTTGATGGGGTCGGAGATCCCATATTCCATAGAAGGAATATGCGTTACACATACACATGACAAAATTAATATACCCTCTACAAGTGTATAAAACGATGTAGGCAGTTCATATTTGAATTAAATTAAAAAATTAATTACACATAAAAATGATTCATGATGGAATTTGAAAAAAATTGATCCTCAAAGTATGCAACAGAAATTTCGGAATCAGTTAAAAAGTTCAAAATAATAATTATTTTATCTTTTGAATTACAATTCAAACTGAAATAATAATATTCAAAAAAATGAAGACAAACCTTTTCCCGGTGGAATAAACTCTGCTTTTTTTCTGTGAACTTTCGCCTGTCCTGCCCCACTGTGCCTGGCTGTGTGTTGGGCTGGGGGGGAGGTAACCGGGGCAGCATTGGTCAGTCGAACGATGTCAGTGTGTTTGTTTATGTTTGATGAAGCTGTTCGGGGAGCGGCTGTCGCTGCCGCGGCTGCCGTTGTTGCTGTTGGTGGCCATTAGGCGCGGCTTGTGGAAAGCCTGCGGCTGTGGCTGTTGCTGTGGCTGCGACTGCGGCAGGATAATGACACCCCGTCCGAGAGCTGAATGCTGAGATCTGATCCAGCACAGTTATGAGCTGCATTTTCTGTGTGTGTGCATTTTAATGATGCGAGCGCCAAACATTTGGCTTTCGCTTTTGATGGGCGTGGCCAGGCAGCTGATGCGTCACGCAACTGTTTTATTTAATTTTTTGTTTTTTTTTTTTATTTGTGTTCATTTCGGTGCGATTTTTTATGATTTCAGGAAATGGCCAAAAGCCATGAAACATCAACTTTTCAATTTATATAAATAACTTCTTTTTTTTTTTGTTTATTGTTGTTGTTGTTGTTGCTGTTATTGTTGTTGTTGGCTGGCTAACAAGCCGCTAACAAAGGCCAACAAGCAACAGCTCCTTCAGCTCCTGCTGGCTGATCCATAAACGGTGTCCGGCTGCTCTTTAACTGTCGGCAAATATTTGGCCTGCTTTAGTATTTTTTTCGGCTCGTTTCTTGGGCTGCTCTCTGTTATTATTTGGTTGATTAATTAACATGCCACACTGGACCACCGAAGGTGGCAACAACGCCAGCGGCAGCGGCAAGGATAACACACACACATACACACGCGAGACGCCAACGGCAGCAATTCAGGCATAAACAATAACAACAGCAATAACAAAACAATAAACCAGCATATGAATGCAAAGGTGCACAGTTTGCGAGCCAAGCAGTTTGAACAGCACTGTTAGAAGCCCAAGGTGACAGTTTGTCGGACTTAAGATGAATCTTGTGCAATTTTTGTGGTAGTCAGCATGTGAAATGGTATAAGGAATTTGTTGTACAAATGTATATTTAAGTTTTCTTTATGTTACGGTTGTTTAAAAAACCTTGAAATATAGCTTTCCTTCATAGTAAGCTGTTGTAATGGGTGGATGTGGCCAATTAATTAATAATCTTGTAAATGTACCCCGCATTAGTACACAAATCTCTTCTTGTTCAACATAGTTGTCATCGCTTCATATACTCTTGTTTCTCTCTTAAGGATGTACACGAGTTTTTCGATCATCAACATTTCTCACATATTTCATCATTATAATCAGTTGCTTATATTTTCTTAAGGTTTTTCGTACGATTTCATCATCGAATTCTTCGTGTATCTTCCATTTCAACATAATCTTTTTTTATTTTTATATTTGTTATTTTGTTAACAATTAGCTGACGAATGTGAACAATCTGTTTTCAAGATAGAAACTAAATTTCAGGGCCTTAAATTTCGAACATTTTGTTCTTTAAGCCTAAGAAAAAAGAGAATATGTTCCATTGTTGGAGCTACATTTTAGCTATAATTAATAATTGTATTAAATATAATGAAATTTTTGTAACAAAACGTAATAAACTAAATTTATTTATCTAAAATGATGTGATATAAATATTATTAATGATGAGAAGTATTTATTCAACTTCTATACCAGAATGTGAAGAAAATTTTAAATATGATTAAAGTAGGAATTAAGGTTTTTTTGCAAATACGTTTTGTTTCGAAGTTTTTTAATATATCCAAGACATTTGAATATTTGAACTATAACTATACAAAAATTACACCTTAAAATCTATAAATTAATTAATAATAAAAATCAATGTTCCATCCGGCTAAAGTCTACAGAGCTTTTACCAAATTTCTGTCCACATTTTGCCCACAACACTCAAAGATATTCTGAAATACGCTCCTTAAAAAAATTGTGGAGCAATCCAATTATAGTTCTAATATATTTTGCACTTATAAAATATAATTTACTCCAAAAGAGTGGCTGCCATTGTAAGCAAGATATAGAAAACAAGAAGCAGAGATAAACTTCTCATGGAATCCATTTGTGCATGCAGCCCACCAAAAACGAAATAAAATGGGATCGTTTCACGTGTGCGAGCGGTGCGGCAAGAGCTGAGAGAAAAATCGAAGCCAAAGTCAAGTCTAAGGCAAGAGCCAAAGGTTTATGGCTGCTGCACTGGCTCCCAAACTTGGACTCCATTCATGTGCCTCTCACTCAGGCCATGTGTGTGTGCGTGTGTGTGTGAGTCCACTTCATTTTGTAGTCGTTGTTCGTTGTTCTGTGGCCGTCTGACTGGCTGTGGCTTTTTGTTGGGCTCTGCCCGCCTGACGAGGCTCTTCGAATTTTGGAATTTGTTCAGCCTTGTTAAGAGTTGTTAAGATTATGATATATGTATGTACATATGTAAGGCTCTCTCTCTCTCTACATATATATATATGACTCGACGATGAAGACGACGACAGCGGCAGCCATTATGTTTCGCAGCAGGAATGTGGGAAACGGCTGCCTCAGACCATTTTTCAGCTACCTCGCCGCTGTGGTTCTTTATGTGCCTCAACAATATTTACACACACATACACACACCGGCACACACTGGCACACACCGGCACACACACGCACACCCACAGACACACACAGTGGCCACATAATCGATTCATGGCTGTACGAGTAGCATTTCTTTCATGTTGCGTTGTTAGTTTCTTTCTTATTTTTGTTGTTGTAGTTTTTTTGCTCCATACGATTTTATGATTTGTTTGAGCGCATCTTTTTGGACCACCCGTGAAATCACTTTGGGTTTCGGGGGCTTGGGATTTGGGGCCTGGGCTTTTGTTAAATTGCTCTTGTTTATGTTAACATTTAAATTGTAGCCACGGGTAGCCGACGTCGCCGTAACCCAACCCAACCCAACCAAAACCAATATTTAAACGTAGCGCTCCATGAATAATCATCGCCCGTCATCGGCATCATCATCACCATCACCAACGTCATCATCTTCATTTTCATCTTAAATCTCTTGGGCCGCTTTCAACATGGCCATCAATTCTGATTTACGAAAAGTGTTAATTAGCCAACTCAATGTTGCTGCTTGATATATTTCCAACAACTCTTTTGGACTCGGCAATAATTCTTGGCTTCTAAGCCAACTAAACCAGATTCGAAATACTGAAAATGATTCACATTTTGCAGGGTGAGTAAAAGCTTAAAATAAATATAGAAAACGGTTTGTCATAAAATGTAGTTTATGCACACAATTCAGCTCTAAATAAAAATAGAAGTTATAAGTAAAAATCAGCCATGATTGATAAAATAAAAATACCATTTAAATTCTGGGTGCATATTTTTAATTTTTATTATTTATTTTAAGACTATGAAATGCATTTAATCATATTTAAAAAAAATTAGTAGAATACATTTAAAATCATCTCAGTAAGAATATCTTAGAAAAAAATAATATATATTTTTATTCACTTTTAATCAATTTTAAAAAACACTTTAATGTCATGCTTAAAAGGTCTGGAGTGCTTTTAACAACAGATACAAGCTGTAAATATTTAAGCTATTTGCCGAGAGATTAAAAAATTAACATAAAGCATTTCGTGACGGTAGATAAACATTATTTTATGTTTCTTTAATATTATGCATACCCCATAAAAACTATAATAAATGAATATAATAGGTAAGAAATATTTATGAAAACAAATCTGCTTTTCATTTTTGATTTTAATAAATTAAGAAATTTAACTTAAAGTTATAAATATTTTATAATTTTAACTACTTATCAAATTATCAATCAAACTTCAAATGAAGTTAAGAAATTGAATATGTTTTTATCGCTGTAAAAATTGATATTCAAGTACTTAACATTAATATAACTACATAAATTATTAAGTTTGTTTTAAAGAACAATTCGAAAGGCTTTTACAAAAATTCAATTTTGCAAGTGCGAACACAATATATATATGCATATATATATATAATATAAATTCCTTTTTGCATATCCAATATTTAAATATTTTAAATTTAAGTAGTAACATTTTTTTGCATTTGTTGCTTGATTTATTTATCAAGCACTAAAAACTCTCTAGTCTCAGTTTGTGCAGCTTGAAATAGTTTTGGAGCCACTGTTCCCATTCATAGTTCGAGTGTTCGGTGTTAATTGCAAGGGCTCAGTCCCCAAGTGCCGCGCATAGTTGTCGCCCCATAATTGTTGTCGCCGTCGCCGTCGTCGTCGTGGTCGTGGTCGTCTTCTAGTGCTGCCGTTGACTGCTGTCTGTCAGAGCTGTCCATCAAAGCGTTGCCAAGTTGGTGTTAATGGGCGCCTAGAATGCGAGCGGTTGCTGTCGTCGTTGTTGTTGTTGGTGTTGTTGTCCCCCCCTCCTTCTAGCTAGCTGCCGCTTGTTGTACACGCGGCTACGCATGTTTTTGCTTGTTGTCCTTCGGGGATTACGCGTCAAGTTCGAGTAATTGCCCACGGCACCAGAGCCGTCCACTTTTTGCCTTGCATTTCATTTATTTTTGGATATGCTTAATATATATATATATATATGTATATATAAGAAAAAGCTACACACATGCGCACACACACAGTTCTTGTTGTTGTCTCATCCTCGTCCTCATCCCCGGCCGCTTAGCAGCAGTGAAAGTTAAGCAGCCACTCCTAACTCGCTGAGGGCGTCTGTATTTCACCACCCAGTGCGGACAGCTCCTTGAGGAATTGCCTCGCATTGGTCAGCGTGGAGCCGCCATAGATGATGCGTCTGTGCACATTGGACGTTTGCTTCTGCTTGATGAAGTCCACTAGATTCTGGTACTCAATATAATTGCCGCCGCCGACCATAAAGACAACAGCATCCTGGAATGGAGCACGATTCTTGGGTAGCACATCGCCGCCTTTTAGCAGCTTGGGATCCAGGTAGAGATAATCATCTGTTTCGGCATTGCTGCGACATTCCATGACCTGTTCCGTTATCTTGGTCACGGGCAAATTCTGCAAGAAAAATGGAAATACATTTAGTTTCAACTCTCTCACTGCCTTATCTTCAGTTGATATTTACATGTCGCTTGACAACCAAGTTCTTGACACCCTCCATGACAAAGGAGCTGCCCTGCGAGACAAGCTTGGTGAACATGGAAACGGTTCTGGTGCCGCCGCCCTCGTACTGTGTGGCTTGACTGATGCTCGGCGAGCGGTTCATAATGGATTTCCAGCGCTGGACGTAGGCGAGCGCGGTTAGATCACAGCCGGCGGATTGCAGCGCTTCACGCAGACGCTCCAGCTCCGGCTCGGGCAGCTGCTGTGCGCAAATATAGTAAATGATGTACAGACGCAGCTTATCCTCTGGCTGGCCAAACTCAACATCGCGCAGCAGCTCCAGCAGCGGCTTATCCAGCGTTTGCTTGGACATGATTTTCTCTTCGATCTCAAAATAAGAGTCCAACCGTCGCGCCTTAATGCAGTTTAATATAGCTGTGGCTATCTTGGTGTGCATATCGATGAGACGCTTCTTCTCCATCAGTTGAGGCAGCGAATTGACGGCGCTGGTCAGCATAGCAGTCGTATCGTTGACCAACGAAAAGGCAATATCTGATTCGCCCTCAATGCCCATGGAGGTCTTCAGGCGTTTGATTTCCTCCTCCGAATTGCGATAGGACTCGAGCTCCTCCTGTATGGCCTCTGCGACCGTGGGAAACGGGCTGCCCTTGTGCGTGACCCAGAAACGATCACTGCGATCCAGGTCGCAGGCCTTGGGTTTCTTGCGTGCACCTAAAGAAGAGGTCAATTGTGACGAGCCGAAGGTTAATCAGTTGTACATTGGCTACTTGCCCGTGCTGACAGCTGCCGCCTCATCCTCCACGTAGACGAGATTCAGGCCCAGGTCGAGCACATCGTGCACCAGCGCCTGATATGACCAGGTGTGATGCAGCGGCGTGGCCAGATCCATGTTGCGATCGAGCAGCAGCAGCACAGGACGTTGAAAACTGAAAACGCCGCCACCAGCCTGTGTGGCATCCATGTGAAAGAGATTGGCGCGCGCATCCCACAAATTCTCACGCAGCTTCTTCTCCAGCTTGCGGGCCACCATTTCGGCAGCGCTGTTGCGTGGACAGCGAATGATGGGCACGTTGCCCAGCGTGACGAAGAGCGCGAAAAGTGAATCCACAATCGAGTCCATCAGTGCCTCCATCTCCTCGTCGCGCGTATTCGCACGATTGATGGCATAGTAGGAGAGCTGATCGCTCTGCTGATGCTTCAGTATAAAGAAATCATCTTCCAGGCTGATAAAGTTCACATACTGATCATAGACCCGATGAATGTTCGCCACGCACCCGGCGTGCAGGGCAGCCGCCGCCAGATTTTCAATTTTGCTGCGTGTGATGGGCGCCAGGAAGTTCAGATGGTAGATGTCATAAAGGCCATTGGAAAAGTCCTGCTGGATGCGGTCGAGATTTTCATCCGTGGGCAGGCAAAAGTATACAGCCGGCACATCTGGTATGGAGTCCCGATCCGAGTGCAATTGCCTAAAATCAACAATTTTAATTAAACTTTCATTTTTTGAACCCTGACCCTTCCCTTCAATAATTACTCACACATGCAACGTCACGCCCAGTTCGCGGAGCTCCTTAATGGATATGATGGGCGATATAATGTCCTGGCCAACGCGGTCATATATGAGAATCTTCCACACGGGCTCCGCAGCCATTGCCTTTGGCTGCTGCGAGTTTAAATTAAGCATTTGCTTAATCGCATCTGTAAACGAAGGCAGAAATGAAGATTATTTGTATCAATTGTTGGGAATCGTTTAGTGAAAAATAACGCACTTATTTGCCGTTCTCGCAATGTTAACATGTTGTCTGTGTTTGAATATTAAAATGCCAGCGAATGAGTTCGAATTTAATTAACTTAATTATGTTAAAACATAATTTACAAAATACAACACGTCACAAACGTCCAAAACGCGTTTTGAGCTAATTTAGTGCATTACATGAGGAACAGCTGTTAGCCAAGAAAGTGTGGTGGTCGCACAATACATTTATATTGCAGCCCTGATAAGAGAAGTCGAAATGAACAGCTGATGCTTCACTGTCGACAGACGTCAGATGTCAAACGCACAAGCAATTTGCAATTGTCATTCGTTGAAGTGTTGTCAGAAATTAAATCATTATATTAAATGAATCGCATTCTCGTTTATTATCACTCTTTAGTTGAAACTAATATTACAAAATAAATTCCCGCTTATTGTGCACAAATGAGCAGCACTGATTTCATCAGACAGTAACTGGTTCGTTCATGAACGAAACTGCTGTCAGCTCAGAGAGCATTTATGTTATGGTCGACAGAGC
Organism: Drosophila novamexicana; assembly: GCF_003285875.2. NCBI lineage: Eukaryota > Metazoa > Arthropoda > Insecta > Diptera > Drosophilidae > Drosophila > Drosophila novamexicana. Next base: position 1,489,000 of record NW_020824787.1, on the reverse strand, counting down.
TGTTGTTATTTTGCGTTGAACTTTCGAAGTGAGTGGACGTGCGCGGCCGGCATCAGCATAAATTCGTCGCGTAATTTTCCAACGCAAACAAAATCAAAGTGTGTGTGTGTGTGCAAACAAAAGTGCGGTGTTTTGTTGCACTGTGTAAACAGCCGAAATGATTTTAGTATCGAAAAAGCCAATAATTCGGCAAGTGAAACCATCAAAATGGCATACGGTGCACCGCAATGTGCTCAACACTTGCCGCCTATCGGGACGCCGACGCTGCGGCAGACGTTCGGTCAGTTGTTATCATTTCTTCAGACACAGTCGCGGTTTCCTCTGGTTCGTACTCTGCAATTTGTTGCTCACGCCGAATATCTGTGATGCGCAGCTGCTGATTAATGTACAAAATCAGGTGAGTTTTGCTCTTGAATTTGTTATTTCTATATAAATGTTCTTTATTTGATTGCAATGTGAATGTCAAAATGGCCTTTTGTCGCCGACGCCGACAGCGCTGCTGGCGTTGCTGCTGCTTTTCGAACATTCAATTTCGAAATTGAGCGCGTCAAAACAAGTGTGAGAGAGAACTGTGTACTGCAGTGTTAGAGTGGGAGCGAGAAAGAGAAAGCGCTGGCAAACATTTGTTGTTGTTATACATCAGCTGCGATTTCTTTGATTTGTTTTCTATGAACTAATTATAACTGTCAATTGATGAAACCTATGCTTTTTCCACTCAATTGATAAATGTAGCGAACTGTCCTTGAACTATTTTATTTAATGCCAGTCACGTCGAGGGCTTGGACTTTTCGTTTAGTTTTTGCCAACTTATTTTATACCACGTGTCTTACATCGCATCATAATATTGACATTTGCTTTGGCTTTTCTATAAATTTTATGTTAGCTTTGCCAAAAAGACGCGTACAACAGAAAATGCTGCTCAGCCTATTTATGTGTGAGCGAGAGTGTAAGGGAGAGAGAGAGAGAGAGAGCGTTCTTATGCTATATTTTTGTTTACATGTGACATCCTTTAACATTGCGGGCTGCTGTTTTGTTGCTGTCCCTGGCCTCAAAATGTCGGACTCTGTCGACGTCTCTGCCGACGTCGCAGTTGCTTTTGCTCTCAGCGTGAGCTTTGTTTACATTCGCTTTGTTCAAACACACAAAGGCATTGCATACACAAACAGACCGCATTAAACACACACACACACACATACAGACAGATATATATGCACGTGCACACCCAGCTGAACTTTTTGGATTTGGAAACGTGAATTAAATGTAGAAATAAATTTGCGTGTACAAAGGTCACGCATAATAAACAGCTTGAAAATGCTACGTTAATTTCTAGCGAATATAGGGCAGAAATGAATATAGTTTTCTTGATATCTTAATGTTAGTGTTTAACAGTTTTATATAATATTTAATGTGCGCGCAAATATCTATTGATGAGCTTTATTTCCATATCCATACAAAGGGTATTTATTTCAAGAATATTATGGCCTGTGAGAGCTCTATAAACGGACAGCTGCGTTCAACACACATTTTCCTTAACAAGTTTCTAAAAATCAATATTCTCCCTTATTCATAAATGCTTACAAACATATGTGAACATTTTAAAAAATTTAGATAGAATAAAATCAATTATTAATGTGAAAATATTTATTTTAATTATTAAAAGAAAAAGTCAAGATTTGAAATAGTTTACAAAGAAACATTACAATTAAATAGAATTTTTCTATAGTACGGATTTGGCAAACAAAATACTAAGAATATGTTCTTTTCTCTCTTTCTATCGCTATCTCTCACTTTCTTTACGCTGAAGTTGATTTTCTTAAACTTAAATTAAAAAACAATAACTAATCTCCATAAAGTTTTTCGTCTTTGTCAATAAGCTTTAACGCCAATAAGTATTGAATTTCCAAAAGTTATTCAGATTTTGTATAAAACTGTTTATGATGAAAAAGTATGTTGCTTTCAGTGTGTTATTCACGCGCGAAAGTTCAGTTGGAAGCGCGTTCGTAAGGACAATCCTTTTGTGTTCGTATTGTTGTTGTTGTTGTTGTGTATTCTGCTGTTGTTGAACTACATTTGTGATGGACCCCCCTGAGTCGAGTTCAGAGAATCCCTCAACTCGTTTCGCCTTATTTTTCTTATGTTTGCATTCTCACTATTTCTTTTACCCGAGTCTCTTGACTCTAATTAGGTTCAGGGCCGTGTCGCGCTGCTCCTGCGGCAGTCCAAGTTAATTTGTGTCCTGGCAGCAGCATCAGCAGCGTCTTGTGTGCTTCCATTTCTGTCTCTATTAATATTCTAGTGAACACCACAGAGTCTAGATGAATTTTCTTACACTTGTTGCATCTCTCCCACTTTCTGTCTCTTGGTTTTGCAGGGTGGCGAAGTTATACAGGAGAGCATTACGTCCAATATTGGCGAGGATTTGATTACCCTCGAGTTTCAGAAGACCGACGGCACCCTCATCACGCAGCTCATCGACTTTCGCAACGTAAGCGCAACAAAAATAAACTCGAGACTAAAAATGAGAAATGATGCCAGCAACAATCTTCTTTCAGGAGGTGCAAATCCTCAAGGCCTTGGTGCTGGGCGAGGAGGAGCGCGGCCAGAGCCAGTATCAGGTTATGTGCTTTGCCACCAAATTCAACAAGGGCGATTTCATCTCATCGGATGCAATGGCCAAGCTGCGCCAGAAGAACCCGCACACCATACGCACACCCGAGGAGGACAAGGGACGCGAGACCTACACCATGAGCAGCTGGGTCCAGCTGAATCGCTCGCTGCCCATCACACGGCATCTGCAATCCCTCTGCGCGGAGGCCACCGATGCCACCTATGTGCGGGATGTGGATTTGAAGGCCTGGGCGGAATTGCCAGGTAAGTCGAAGTCCCTAATTATTTTCAGACTCGACTTTGGCAGCATCCACGAAAGGTATTTCCAACTGATTTTTATTTACTGAGCACAAGTGAAATGCTTAGATCTTAAAATAGATTAGAGATTGGTAGATTCGGCATTAGGTTTATGGTTTGTGGAAGTAGAATTAGCAATCTACATATTTCACAGTTGTTTCTCTTTCTTGTGATGATAAATTTCACCTACAGAAGTGGAAAATTGGTGAAAACCACATTCAAATTGCAAATCCACCAGCTCGGACGGAAAATGCGTGGGCTTTATCATACAACAATTTTTATATTTCTTTTATGGGTAGGCTTCAAACCAATTTGCAAATCTTCAAACGTAAATTCACCTTTGCAAAAATGCAACTTTTCTGGCTGGGGAGATTGTTTCTCATGAAAATCGAACAATGAATCGACCAAATCGATTTGATCCGATCGCTTTGAAGTTAATTTCTTAAGATACATTTCGAGAGACCTCGCTCTTGGCTGAAGAATTGGGGCCAAAAGACATGAATTGGAAAATCCACACTAAAGAGCGGGAAATGGGTGAAAGCTGATTGTTTCCGATTGGAAAATAGTCAATATCAGTTTGTTCTATCATAAAATCAAATGGAAATGCCCATTGCAAAGGCTTCTCTGGACACCTTACCCAATGACAGCATCAAGTTCGTGCTTTCCCTTGTGATAAGTTGCTGAAAATCGAATGGAAAATTGCTAACGAGCTGCTTGCCGCGCGTAATTGTGAATTTAAGTTTTACTTACACAATTTTCATTTGCACTTTGTTTTCCTTTCTTCCGCTTTTTATTTTTGCGCACTCATTTTTGTCAATGCGCGTGGTGGTGCTTTTATACTGTTGTTGCACGGTTAGGCTCCTCGATTTCCAGCCTGGAGGCAGCAACCGAAAAATTTCCCGACGCGCTCTCCACGCGCTGCAACGAAGTGAGCAGCCTGTGGGCGCCCTGCCTGTGCACGCTGGAGACCTGCATCGGCTGGTATCCGTGCGGACTGAAGTACTGCAAGGGCAAAAGCGTGGGGGGCGACACGTCCGGGACGCAGCAACAGCAGCAGCAGCAGACGAATTATCGCTGCGGCATCAAGACCTGCCGCAAGTGTACACAGTTCACCTATTATGTGCGGCAGAAACAACAGTGCCTCTGGGATGAATGACGACGCGGCGAGCTGCAGATGCGCTGCGCCAAGCAGGTGCCACTGACGCGGGACGCTGACGGCGACGGCATGGCTGCGGCATGTGATGCAGCAGCGAGTGAAACAGCGGCAACGACAATAACAACAACAACAAGAACACAAACAACGAGCAGGGTGACAACAACAACAACAACAGCAAGAACAACGACCAACAAATTACGCCAACTGCTTTTGTTGGTGCAACAGCAGATGCCTTTTGCACTGTGGAGCTTTCCGGTCCATCACATTTCCCATCACCCACAACAACAAGCCCAACTTTCTGGCCAGGCGGAGGCACATCATCATCATCATCAACCTGATCATCATCACACGGCGGCCGACTTGTCGCATCACCCGTCAACAATGGCCGCCATCGTGGCGTGATAATGCGCATGCAACTCGGACAAGGGTATATAAACCCACACACACATGTATTGGTGTGAACACACCTACAACCTATACCCTCTCTCACTCTTCTTATGGGCTGTATATATGTAACTATGATTAGAATATTGCCAAGCTACACTTACGCTTATGCTGCTAGGTTAGGAGCTTTGATGAGCTGAAATAGAAAGACATTTTATTCGCATTCTCATTCTCATTCGAATCTCGTGCTTCAGTGTTTTTTTTTCCCCCATTTAATCCCAAATCTTTCTCATTCCTATTCGGTTCTCGTGCTTCACTTCTTATTCCCGTTTAATCCCAAACCCTTGACAATTTAGTACACATGCTTTTTATAAGCTGTTCAGCATTTACAATTTTATTCAGATTTTGATTCATCATTTCCAATTTTAATTATATTTATCGCCGTTGTTTTGGCTTCTCTTTACACATTTCCCTTAATTCGATTGCACTCGTTGTTAACATTTCCTACACAAACTCTGAACATTTGATAAATATATTCTTTCCGTTGCTCTTCGAATCGCATTATATATTAATTTATTGAAATGTACATTTTATTTTTTCAATTAATCGTTAATCCCTTATATACATTTATCACATGGGTGCTCTATGAGCTGATTGAGCGTATTATATTATTCTTCAGATTGAAATAACATTTTATTTAGTTCTATATACTTGTTGATTGTTTCGCTTATTCGCATTTTAAACATAAATCTGACAACTTTCTCTTCGTTGCATTTTTTATATGTGATTAACATATATCCCCCTTATCTATTGCCTTTGTTAACTCTTTGTTTTACAGTTCGTACACAATTTCTTAACATTTGATAAAAATATTCTTTCCGACTCGAATTAACATTTTACTAAACCACAATACATTTATAACATATTTGCTTACTGAGCAACATTCTATTCATACTCGCATTTCAATATTTTGAGCTCCAAACCCAACCATCAAATTGACTTTGAATAGACTTTATTCAATTCTCTGCAGTTATTTCCCAATCAAGTTCTTCACATATATTTATTAATTCTTTATTATTCTTAAGTATATTCTAATTGAGCTCTCGAACATTTTTTTCATAATTCCCATTATATAGAATATGCTCTCTCTGAGAAATGCTTAATGATTTCATAACCTTTTCGACTCTATTCAATAACTTTTGCTGTCTCTTGTTAATTCATAAAATCTCATTATTAACTCTTCCTGCTTTTCTATAGATACGTCTACTATTCTTGTTTATTTATTAATTTTGCTCTGAAACACTTGGCACTACCTCAGGAGTATTTTGCTTAATTTATATACCTGACCTTAACTCGCATCCTTTTCAATTGGAAAATTTATGTACACCTTTCTCTCTGTTTACATTTGCGGTCTTTGTTAAATAATGGCTCATTAAGATATATTTACGCAGTTCGACAAATTTTGTTCTTTTCTCTCCACCTGTTTCTTTCTCTTTCCTTTCACATTTGTCATAATTAATGTGTACATAATACAAATGATTGTCGCATCATTAAATTTTCGCTTTTCGCATTTTCTTCATCCCCTTATCATATTATGCTTTTACATAGGAAAGACAGCTCAAGAATTAAATTTAGTATTATATATATATATAATTAAAGAAGGTAAAATTAAATGTGGCCTTAGCATATTTTAAGAGCGCAACTTAAGAAGTTTGTTCCAGGATTTCACATTTACACACACACACTCACACTCCCTCTCACACACACATGAGGTTGAACTGTCTGAATTGTGCTCATAATAGAAAATAAACTTTAACAAGCCATATAAGGTTAGTTCATAAATGTTCTATATATATATATATATACTAACCACAACGACTGCCGCAAATGCTTTTTTATATATAATAAAACCCAAAGAAATGGCTGTTCCGTAAACCACATAACTATAAAAAGGTTATAAACAAATGTTTCTTTTGTTTTCTCTTCAAAAATTTGTAACCTCTTCTCCCCACAATTTTCCAATTCCCATTATTGTTCTAAATTTCATCTGGAAAAACCTTGCCTTTACTCGTAAAATTTTATTCAATTTTTTTATTCCGAATTATAAACTTGTCGTATCTTGATAATATACCTATAAGAAGCAAACAATACCAAGAACAATAATCTATTGTAAAATTTCAAGAACTAGTCTACTTAGAACTGTTAGAATGGCTATTTTCCTATAAGCATACTACAAAAATGCAAATATTAAAAAATTGTACACAAAATTCCAACAAGAATTTCAATTTCGACTAAGAAACAATTTAGAGAGAAAAAAAAACGGTGATAATAATTTTTTCTACAAACGCGGATGACGACAACTTTTTCTGCAATGTAAAAATAATAGATGTACATATATATACATATAAATATATAATAATTAGCTCTAGTATATAGTTATAAATAATGCTGGAGAACTCAACAATCTGATTCGTATAAAAAATAATAATTAATCGATTTAACGACTAGAGTAAGACAAAAATTAATTTAGTCATAATAAAGCAGCTGACAAATTCTACATTTTATAAAAAACAAAAATCTATATATTCCTTCTTGATGGTAAAAGCGCTTAAACCAATTGCGAATTACAAGAACACTTGTAAATAAGTGAAACACTAAAAGCCTGCAAACGTGATTGACGTGCCAGGGTTGCCAACTTACCAAAAACCGAAAAAATTTAATGTGAGTATTAAAAAAAAACTAGTCTAAGGATTAATGGAGTACAAACAGCTTAAATTATTTTAAAACAAAACAAAAGCAATTCTTGTTTTTTTTTCCGAAAATAGTGAGAGTTGGCCACATTGTAATGCCTCCAAGTCCGAAAACGGCCTCACTCCCGCAGGTGCTGCTCGCATCCAAAACAAACAAGCTGCATCCTGGCGCTGCTGCAGTCGAGTCGTCCTCTTGAGCTAGTGGCAAATTCTTTATGCGATTTGTAATTCATGAGCAAGCGCGCACACAGATTCTTATCATTTATTTTGCAGCGCAAATCGGTATCGAGTGCCTCACAGAGAGAGAGAGAGAGAGAGAGAGAGAGAGAGAGAGCTAGAGGGAGCGGGCGAGAAGGACCTGAACTTGGCTGGGCTATAACTATATTCATGGCAGCGCTGTAGAAGGTGGCGACGATAGCTTAAGACGTGCGGAAACCAAATCGGCGTCGTAGAAAATTGAATTTGCTGCCAGCGGGAAGCACCAGAGGTGGGGGGCTGCAAATAGGGTTGGGGTAGGGGCTGTGGGGTTGTGTTGTATTAGCGACCCAGCGTATTGGGTTTTGTGCTCTTGACGCGGGTGCAAACGTATGTGCATGTCTAATGAGCCATGAAATGCCAGGGATTGCGTCCTTGCCATTTTTTTTTTCCTCTTTTGGGTAATCAGCGACAGCTGGTCACCGCTTGACCACCTATATAGATTTATATATGGTATATGCCCGGCGAAGGCTACATAATTACAGCGAAGAGGGCTGCTGGCGCGTAAATCAAACAAAATCAACTGTCTTCGCAATGCTCTTAATTAAGTTTACACTTTCGCAATTCGATTTTCTTTGCGTTTCGTCTTGGTAGGGGATCCAGTAGCCAGTAGTCAGGGAGACCAGACGACAGCCGACAAATGTGACGGTTTCGTTTTCGACAAATATAGAATTAAGGTAAATTAAAAAAAAAAAGTTGTTTAATTTTATTAATGTTGGTATTTCAATTCTATTATATATAATGTTAAAATAAGGTTCTGTTCATAGAGAAAAGACTTTTTGACTTTCTTCTCTTCTTCCTGGCATGTAGCTCGAGCCATCCCTACTAGAAGTACTTACCACAGATGGATAAGTAGATTTATTTAATTTAGTATATTTTCCATTGCAAAAGAATATGTCAAATGGTTTTTAGTTATGATTGATTCGATTATATTTGAGCTGATTCAACTGCTTCATCTTAATCAAAACTATTATTAACTATTCCCGTTCCCAATTAAAGACTCATTATTAATTCAATTAAAACCTTCTGCACCAATCAACCATCCTTAAACGTAATCTTCTTTTTTATTTAAAGATGTCAGACTCATTTTCTTATTTTATTATGCGATTTAGGTTTTAACCCGGCTAAAAGCAAATTTGTTCATGATTTTATAGAATTGATTTGTTTCATAAAATTTGCATATTTAGTTTGGCAAACACAATATGCTAGCGATTGGTTCCCGCAGCTAGATATATTTATATGCAAAATCTTTTCATTTCTCAATTCGAAAGATTACAAAAGTAAAACTTTTGTCGCCTGTGGCAGCCTCAGCTGTTGGCCAATGTTCCAGGCAGCAAACACGATGCGTTGTTGTTGTATGATGTATTTGCATCTATATTCGACTGTTTGCGTGTGTGAGTGGGTGGGTGGGTGTGTGTGTGGGTGGATGGGTGTGCTTGGATGTTCTGCTGCGGTCATGTGCAGAGTTTTTCGTATTGACTTTTTCAGGTCAAAAGGCGGCTGTGTGCTTAACATTTGCATAACTACTTACTACACAAACACACACACACACACACTCATGTATATATGGTGGATGTGTGTGTGGGTATATCTGAGCATTAAATAAATATCACTCATACGCCTTGTGATTATCAGAGCTGCCAAATAGGCTCAAGCACTTGTTTTTCGGCGCTGCCTTGACGCTTGTCAAAAGTTCAAGGCTTATAATTTATACAGCCACGCCCCCCATATACCAAGCCAGCCCATCAGCATTAATTTTGCTGGGTCACGTAGAGCAATGAGCAACTACAACAACTACAACTACAGCGACAACAGCAGCAGAGCTGATGACAGCCCGACAGCATTTCAAAATTAATTTTCACTTGACAAACTGACGCACTGACACATTGACTGACTAACTGACTGGCGCAATGACTGAACGCCGCAGACATTTGGCTTTAGCATTTGTTTTATTGTTATTGCAAGTTTTAACAATTAGCGGGCGGCCAACGGGAGTGTGGTAACAAGGAGCATATTCCATGGAACACTCACAACATGCAAAGTACGCCCGCGCCTAAAAGCGAGCAACATGTTTTTCTACTCTTTCGACCGCGTTCCGAGTGGAATGCAATTTAATGAATTATTACTATATTTAAAAGGTTTCTCCGTGTTTTGGGTAAATAGCCAAAGCAGCGCACGAAGACTTTGTCTTTGAAATATGCTCCTGGAATTACAATAACAACTTTCTTGCTTTCAGTCGAATTCCTGCTTTGATATATTTCTTTATAAATTATTTCGCGAATTTGACGCGGCACAATTTTAATGAATTTTAAATTTAGAATAAGCTAGAAATAATGTGTAGGAGGGCCTTAAAAATTAAAAGACTAAAGAAATGTGTAATAATAAACGTGTTTTAATCGTAGAAAGTATGTTGAAAGAGATTTGTGGAATGCGTGCAATTGTTTTCAGCTTTTTTTTAATGGCATTCGAGAATTTCTACATTTATTTCTTTAAAAACAATCTTTTCGTTTTTTGCTATAATTAAAATGTATTTTTATTTAAATCGCGTTAACTTAATTAGTTTTATATTTGAAATTTGTTTTGGTTAATGAATTAATTTGTGATGGCATTCAAATTAATTGCTTGGTTTTTATTTGCTCGGCAGAGCTACAGCATATGCTGTCTTCCAGATGAGGCTTCTGGTTAGGAGAGGGTATTATATATATCCATTAATACTTATTTATATAGAAACTGAAACACACAACGCACGCACACCCTTTGCCGTTGCTGTTTCATAGCATAGGAAGATATTCTTTCAAATCTTTCGGATTGATAGCCTAATCATTGGGGAATTTCGAGTGCTTCAACAACAACTAACATTTATTGTGTATATATACCATGGGCAATACCTCTAATATTTTCCTTCAATTACGGAAGTATTCAAGTTGTAAAAAATATATTGGATTGGCTGAGTGTACGATAAGCTTTGCTAAAATATGTGCTTAATAAGAACACATCTTGATAATTGCGTAAATACTACATTCGAAGGCTTTTGCAGACAGAAGGATTCCGGGTCTTGGGTACATCATCTAAGACAATCATCTTGATATATGCATATATCTATTATATGCTGTCTCCTAAGTGCCTATGTGTATGTATGCGTTAAAAGATAAGTGTATGTAGCATTTACTAAACTTGATCATACCCAATTTAGGCACTTTCAAAACGTACAGGGCATACAATCTCTCTTGTCATGATTATCTATTGGTTTATTGCGTGTGCTGTGGGCGTGTCTTCAGCCAAGTTAGTTGCCATCAACTGCAATGCACATAAATCAATGACAATCAAAATTCATTTCGTTTGCGTTGATTTATTGCGTTTGTTTGATTTCGTACAGCACCCGACAGATAGAGGTACAGCTAAATGGTTGGCTATGTAAATGGTGGGTACGTCTTTATTCTCCTTATCGACAGTGCATATTAATGGCAACTGTGAAGCTGTAACAATGAGGGATCAGCCTTTGTGCGCACAGCTTTTGCTTGCTTTTTGATATTTTCCCTTTTTTTTCTGTGTTTTTTGTATAAATATTAAATGTCTAGGGAGGAGGGGCGGGTAACCTTTCTGTCGAATCATCAATCAATCAAACGCGTGTGATTTGCTACAGTTCAAATTTCGCTCTCAGTTCAATCGTTCAGGCATTCAAGCTGAAATATAAATATTTGCTTTTTTGCAAAGTACAAAAGCGCCTATTGAATGCGACTCTCCTGTCCGACCCAACTGGGGCGTGGCGCACCTTTTTGCTAGAGCTCAAGTGTTGTGTGCGCCAGGTCGAGGGCTTAAGCTCGTCCGTCCGCTTGTTCGTTCGCTCGCCTGACTGACATAGCTTACAAATGAAGGCCTCAACAGGGCAGTGCTGGAGTTGGGAGTATGACCCCTGCCCGAAAGGATAAAAAATGCGAAGGCAACTCTAGCAGCAGCTGTTACACTTCTGACTGTCTAATCTCCTTTGCAACCTGTTACATTGCTGCCCCCCAAGTGCCCCATGCCAGAGGCCAAGGATGCAGGACTACGGCCTACCACCTGGCAAATGGCATGGGCAACTGAAGTTTTGTTAATGGCGACAACAATGGCAGCAAGCTTCTAAAGAGAGTAGAACGCAAAAAGTTTAGCTAAGTATTTTAAAACAGACTAGAAGATAGGCCCAGCTCTAAACTACCTAAGGTATGGAAAATTATTATTATTCCGCCATTTCAAAAAAATTCACCTCATTTAGTGAAAGATTGCATGGCGGAAGTTTCGAGTTCAGTCTCCTACTTTATATAGTATCAATTACCACTCTTTTCCCCTTTTAACTTTTACATTATACCGATTTAAAGAGAATATACAACTGATTCCATTATTTCGTTAGCCACAATTTTGCCAAAGGCCATTGTCAACCCGGCTCGAATTGGCTCCAGCTGCGCCTTGGTAGGCAGCTTCCTTTGAGTTGCTTCCGGCTTGGCATCGCCAGCTTCGACTGCCGATCCGGCTGCTTTGACTTGTTGCCAAAACAATTTATGAAGCATTTTGGCCAACATTTTGCGCACAATTGGAAATTGTGCAATTGCATTTGCCCAGCTGTGGACTGCCACTAGGCAGCATCAGCGGCAGCGGGAGAGGGCGAGCGGCTCTGCAGGCGCCAAGTGTCGACAGGAAGTGCTCTCGGTGCTGTGCCGCCAGCTGCTGCTCGAGCTTAGCATATTTATTCAATATTCAAAGTAGGCAACAGTTTAATTGTAAATAAGTTTCGGTTGCCTTGTTCACGCCTCAAGTTGCCCCTTTTGGCAGCCGTAATTGCGAACAATGTAACAATGCGGCTGCTTGCCTCAAACTTTAATGAGAGGCCGCATCAAGCGGAAGTGGCAGGACAATGCGACAAAAGGCAACAGCGACAGGGATGCATAAATCCCTGAAGTATTTCACTTGGCTTCGTTTTCGCTGCACTGCCTCAAGTGCATTTGCTAATGACAAAGTCAAACAGGCGCGCAAGAACGACTTCAACAAACTTCAACGCTGCACAGTGGTTCGAGTTGCAGCCAAAACTTTGTTGTCAGTCGTGGTTGTTAGTCATACGAATAAGTGTGCTCCTTTTTGGCATATTCTTATAAGGGTTCAGGCAGGCTTAAGGTTTTCAAGCTGCAAGGTTTAAATTTTTGTAAAACGAAAAAAAGTTCTTTTATTTCTTGTAATGGCGTACAGATAGATAAGGTAAAATATGTACATGTTGAAAAGGAATAGTAATAATATTTTAAAATATATCTTGTTAAAATTTTTGAATTTTCTCTAACAATTTTATCTAACTTACATGAGATTTAGATTGAAAATGTTTAATGTAAGCAACAACAGCTGCGTGTCACTGTGCAACATGCCACGTTTATTGTTGCATGCTTTTCAGCGCGACAGACAATGCGCCTTTTCCGTTACTGTTAGTCTGTCTGTCGTGTGCTGGCTGCTGCATGCTGCCGGCTGCTCCTTGTTTTCCATCGCTTGGAGTGTGCGTGCAATTTACGCGTCCAGCGTCGAGTGGCAGCCGAGGCATGCCACAAGCTGCAGGCGATGCCATTGTGATCAGTTGCCAGCCGTTGGCGGCAGTAGGCATAGTCAGGCAACTTTCGTTCGTGTGTCTTGTTGGCGGCAAGTGTTGAAAACGTGTTAATTGCTAACATTAACAATAACAACAACAACAACAGCAATTGAAATAACAACAACAACAACAACATCAAGCAGGCGTCAGCTTGGCAGCAACAACAACATTTCCATGTGCCCAGCGGAAGTCGGGCGTCCACCCCCGAATGCCCCTCTTTCTGCTGCTGCTTAAGTAGGCGCGACATAAAAAAAAGGAGGCAAAGAAAGTAGCCAAAGCTATGCGCGGAAGTATTTGTCATGATATTTATCGCATAAGCCATTTCTCTTGAGTAGGCGGCCTCGGCAAACGGAAAATTGTGAAAATTTAATTGAAAACGTTGCCTGGCAAGTACGGACACGTGCCAGGCACAACAGGCCCGTGGGGCGGCGGGGCGCGCGGGCGCCGGCAAGGCGGGACACAGCAGCTCATCAAATATTAAAGCCCTTTTTTGCAATTGCCGCCAATGTGAGTTTTAAAGTATTATATAAACAAGGGTAAAAAAAATATTTAAAACATTTAAAAATAGGTCATCGATTGTCAACATTTTTTGCTCGTTTGCCAAAGTCTCATGTGCATTAAATGGATTTTTGTAAATTATAGTTGTTTTCTCTGTAGGGGCTTGAAAAAGAAATTATTAAATTTAGTTTTTTTTTTTTTAAATTTTAAAGTGTGCACAAAATGCTGTTTTAGAAAAACTAAAATTAAATGGATACATATTTGTGGAAATCAATTTTTGTTTTATCAAACAAAATTGATTTTCTTAGAATTTAGTATGCACGTTTCTTATAAAACGAGATATCTTTTGAAATTTTTGGAAAGCTGCCGAAAAACATATATAAATAATAATAATTAAAATATTTATAATAGTAAATAATATTTTATTGTTACTTTTTGGCGACCATTCAATTTTTTTAATCTTTATTGAGTTGGCTCAAGGTCCAGAGCTTATCAAAACTAAAAACTAAAAACGCTTTTGTTTAATTTAATTTATATTTTTGCGATATATTTCTACGTCTGCGCTTCTTGAAATACCGAAATCATTTTTTCAGTCAGAGTCAATTTTTTAGGCTTTTCTGCAGCCTTGTTTCTGTTGCTTTATTCTGCCCGCTGGCTTTTACCTTTTCATTTATGTGTTTTTAGTGCCGCATTTTATATTTGTTTCTTTTTTTATATTTTTCAGATGGCATTGTAAACTTTTTATTACCTAACAAATGACGCTTGCATTTTATTTAAAATCACAGCCGAAATGCTTTATCAAATTATATATTCGCATGCATAATATATTTGCCCAAAATAAAAAGGAAATCAACTTTAAAGCACATACATTTTTAATTAAAAAAAGAAGAAAGGACAACACTGGTAGCAAACGTTCAAATAAAAGAACCACACAATATCTCAAGCACATAATCCTTTTTAATGGGCGCAAAGAAAAAAATCGGAGACAAGAGTGCATAAAAAAAAATGACGACGGCCGCAAATTAATTTGTTTATTTAGGCGGGGTTTTTGCAGCTGCGCCGCGAAGCTTTTGCTGATAATTTAAAAATTCTAGCCCTTAACATGAAATGTAAAATTTGCCTTGATAAAAAGGGACCTGTGCATTAAATGCCGAGGTGCAGCGTAATAACATTTACAAGCACTTAGTTTACACATAACCTCAGCAAAACTAAGCAGTGAAAGGAAGGGCAAAGGAAGTGGGGCAGAGCAGAAAATTTGCATGCAAAATATGCGCGAGTTGCCAGCAGGCGGCGTTAAAAAATACAAATGTTAGAAGATAGCATACCAGCCTTGCACAGCCGAAGTTTGAATACTCTTACGCCAATGGGAGCTGTGCGATATGGTAATCAGGATCTTTGTAAGCTATTTATGTAAAATAAAAATCTAATTCTTAGCATGGCATTTCAATTTTGATGAGCTACAGAAAATACAATTTATATACAGTTAACAATAAGTTCCTGATAGCTCCCATGGGCGTAGATTTACCAAGAGGATAAACTCGAAATAAAGTATTGTCAAGTTGAAAAATGTGTGAAAAAAACAATTTTTATTTCTTGATAAAATTACAAATAAATGCTTATTAAGAGCATATAAATAAATAAATATATATATTAAATACTTATAAATAACACATATATTTTATATCAGGCTTCTCTAGAGTTTTTTCCATGTCAAACAAAAATGTAAAATTTATAATGCCTTCTGATAGGGTATTAAAAAAAAATTCGCTGAAATTGCAAATGACAAGTTTTGCACTAAGCAGCAGTACAAATAGACGAGCAGCAAGGCTTGTCAAGCTACGGGGAGGGACGTGGGCTGTTTAGTGGGCGTGGGCGCGATGGGCTTTGTAGTCTCTGAGTGTGTGTGTGTGTGTTAGGGGGTGTGTGAATGTGTGTGTTGGGAGGCTTGACAGCTACATTGACACACTTACTGCATGATGAAGCAAAATGAGTGACAAACTGACTGCGCTACGTCGTTGCAAGCGTTTGACATGCCGCACAGCTGCAGCAGCCGCGCCGCGTGTGCCACATTTTCGTCTAACAATTTCAAGTAGCGACCCCAAAAGCTGCTCGCCCAAAAATATATAAATGAGCACCGAGTAGCGCACAAAAGTTCAAGTAAATAAATGGGTTACTTTCTCTTGAGGGGCCCCGCATCGGTGCCGCAACCCAAATCAATGTCAACGGTTGCCATTCTGAGTAAAGCGTGTGGCGCATAATACTCTGGGGCTGAGGCATTTGCCGCACGTGCCTCCAGTTGATAAAGTTGCCGCGTTAACAGCCGTAAAACTTGCCACACGCAAAGGGTTTAGACGCACCGTTGAGATTCCGCTTGCCGGTTAACAGCAAAACTTTTTCCCCTCTGCTTTCAATAAATAACAAAATGACAGCAACAATCGGCCCAAAACAAAAGAAAACTCACCAACTGACGCCAACATTTTAAAGCAGCCTTGTAAATATATTTTGGCTGACGAAATCGATTAATAATATAAGATTTTAGGTTACATTCCACAAAATGTATGTTCTGCATTAAAGGGTAAAATACGGAATGTATTATATTTATCATATAAAAGTGAGTTCTTTGTAGCTAAATATCATCAAAAGTCTGCTGCATATATAATTTTTTTGAGTAACTTTGAAGTAGTTTCTTCAACAATACAAAATTGTGAGCTGCTTATCCTGGCACGGAATTGAAAATCGCGGAAATGGCGCGATGACATGAAAATGCCTGCGCCATGTTGTCATTAATTTGCCAACATCCAACCATAGAAAGGGGAAAAAATATGTAAGACTGCTAAGGGCGAGTGAGATTGGCCTGCAGATACCCTGCAGTTAACCATCTTTTATAGAAATAAATTCAGATATCATTAAGATTTTATTTGTCGATCAGTTAAGAAAATTAGAAATATTGCACAAAATATATTGGACTTTACACAAAATGATGTCAATAAATGTCTAAGTACAATATACTCTTTACAGCGCGCATATGAAGGGTCCTAGCAGACATACACACACGTCTCCGATTACTGTGAGGCACTCTTGATGTTGTTGTCAGTTGCTGTCGCTGCTGTTGCGCTTTTAACGAGCGCCATTTTTAAACAGGCTGCCATTTTGACATGAGTTTCTAATGCCGTTTGAAATATTGCACATACGCAACGTTGTCAGGCAGCCAGTGCGAATAGTTGGCACACGTCCGCAACTGTGCAACTCCCATTGGCTATGTCCGTATTGGTTGCCTCAGTTGCAGTTGGCGGCGCCCTGGCTTCGATTTCGCCAACATTTACTTTCAATCAAGTTGAAGCTGCATCCAGCTCTGCTCGAGCGCAAATCTCAATGGAGAAACAAAGAGCTCCAGTGCAAATGAAATGAGATGCGATGCGAGGCGATGTGATGCGAGTTCAACAAGCAACAGCAGCTGCAGCAGCCATTTTGTAGCTGTTGCTCTTGTCAAACTGTCGTAAAACTTTCGTCTTTGCAATTTCATTTACGCTGTTCAGTCTTTGAAATATGATTTTTGTATTCTTTTCTTTTCAAGTGGCATTCCAGAACAATACAGAAGCATAGCCAATGCACAGCCATGTGTTATCCTTGAGCAGAGCCATGAATGTTGACCATGTTCTAAATATAAATTTCTGACAAATTTTGTTCAACCCCTTATACAATTTAATTCTTTGTGTAAGGGTAAGGGTTTTGTTGTGAAGTGTATAGATAAAAACTTTTCTATAGGTTGCCAAAAATGCTTCTATTAAGTAATCAAAGCAAAGCTCCATTCCTTAAAGCTGCACAAACATTCATGCAGCTTTGCTTTCTTCATGTGCTTAAATATTTGTATATTTATTTTAAGATGTATATAAAAGATTCATTTATAAGGGCTTCAAAGTATGTTAAATATGCAAATGAAAAAGGGAAATAATTTACTTTAGTCAACTCAACTCAAAACTCAATTGATTTAAGACACATAACATTTTTCATTAAAAGGCAAACAAATATTTTGGCTGCGACTTGAATTCCAAGGTTTATATAAAAATAAAAACTTGTTGAATTTCTTTTACAGAACACGCCAAGTTTTGTCAGCGGCAAAAAAAAAGCTGTGCTTGAGTTACCTAGCCAAAAACAAGTCTAGTATGGTGCATATTTTCGTGAGTGCATTTCGACATATTCATACGCTTCGTTGAGTACACAAAGTTAATGGAAATACACGCCGCTCAAAGAACAAGACGTTTATTCATATCTCATATAGCAATATGGCCTGAGTTTTTCATAGCACATATGTGTGCGTGTGTGTGTGTGTGTTTAGTCAGCTAAACAAGCTTGAAGTGCGCATGCATTGTGCTGTGCAAAAGTGGAAACAATAGGCCAGGTTCGCTTAGTGTTAACTTGGCCAACTTTGGCAGCTGGTTTTCTGCCTTTTTGCTTTTTTGCCCTTTGCTGTGCCACCTGCTGTGGGCATTGTTCGGGCCCGGTCCAGGCCTATGGCTCAAGTCAGCCTAATTGCCTGGTAGCCCACCATTGATCATATCGATTTTTGTGCACAATTTTTGCTTAAAAAATTTCATAAATTTCTGCCTTTGCAGCTGCATTTGGCAAATATTTATGTCCAGCTGCCAGTTAAATTTGGTTTTGGGTTTGGTTTTAAATTCTATTTTTAAGACCAAACACAAAGACTCAAGGCTTTGGCTGTTACTATAAAATTGCTAAAAATTTATGTGCAACTGGTTGAAATACCAAATAATGTGAGAATACAAAGTGAAGGCAGAATTTACCTGATGTCGCCCACATGAAGTAAATAAGGTTGTGAATACAAGTGAATTCGGTCTTGTTTGTCTTGTTGTTTTTTTTTTTTTTTTTAATTCTAACAATTTATAAATATTCAAGAAAGTATTAATATGTCAAGTAATATCAATATTTCTTCATATCCAGACTGTATTTTTTTTATCAATATCTATGCCGAGTTTGCACGCCGACCTTCAAGTTGATCACAGCCTCATCTGTAATTGATTAAATCTAACTATTACCTAAAATGTACCCACCCTTCAATTGAATCTCCCAACGAAGTCTTAAATATTATATTCATTAAGAAATTTTCGCACAGTTCTAACTCTGAAGGACACCAACAAGTGCTTTGTCTGAAGGCCATTTATGTATTCCCCTCGCTTGCTGGATTAAGTCGCGCACCTGTGGGGCAATAATCACACTTTGTTATTTCATTAACGCTTTCATTTAGCAGAACGCGCCTGTCACTGGCAATTACAAAGGGAAGTGCAGGTGGAAATGGAAGCAAAAGCCGGAAATCCAACTGTGTATGGCGTACGCCTCTGGATGGCTTCCATTTTGTAGCCACGCCCTCACACATTAATTTCGCCTTATGAAATCTTTTGCACATTAAATCGTCTGGATGCGTAACCCTTTTTGCTGGGAACGCCCAGCCGTGAGGACCCCGCCCCGACCTCACGGGTGCGACCGACCAAAAGTTACGCATTAAAAACCTTTTTCTTTTTTTTTTTGGGTTTTTTTTTTTGTTATGCTTGAAAAGTCGTAAAACTGAGTTTTATGAATGCGATTAAGCGCGTGAACTGCACGAAAGCATATTTCACTTCGCTGCGCTTCCCTCTCTTTCGCACGGGGCCATGTTGCTGTCCCTCTCCCTCTCCCTCTCCCTGCCCCTGTCGCTGTCTGACCGTGTTGAGCGTCCTAGTTTGCTGTTGTGTCCGGAATTTGTCATTTTTAATGACTGTGAAAAGAATGCGCTCGTAATTACATGGCTAAAGTAAAAATAAAAAACTCTCGACTATGTGGCTGGCATTTTATTGTACTGTGTATCATAAATTATTTTACTTATTAAATACCCTATAACAAGAAGAGTCAACACATTAATCACTTTGTCAGGCACCATCAAGGTGCAAAATATCCAAGTGCTTATAAACAAATTAAAGTTAAGCGCAATAGTTATAAAACAAATCATACCTGAAACTGTCAAATCAAAAATGTACTTTTAAAGATTTCTTATTCAAAAATTTTACCTTCCAAATTTTTTTTTTTGTATTTATTTAATTAAATGCGATTCTTTACAGCATGTGCTTCATTATATTTAAAATCTTGTAAACTGTTTTGCCTCTGAATGTATATTTCTTATAAATTATATTTTTTTATATATTATTATTTTATATATATCTTCTATTTTTTATTATATACATTATTTATTCTCTTCCCATTTTTACGTAAGGGCAACCACGCTTCGTCCTGTCAGCGCAAAAAGGGTTTCATTTAGCGCTTTGGTTTGCCTGGATTGCAGTTATAACTAAGTAGCATGAAACCAGCTAGTGTGGTGCAGCGGCACACACATACACACACACACGAGAGCCACACCCGCCCAGCACTCATAAGCCCCCTGCTTGGAACAACCCTTGGCGCAATTTGCTATTGTTCTCTCTCGCAGTGGCAGAGCCACTACTTAAATCCGTTTCCTCAGCTGCTTGTCTTTCATTTCAGTTTGCTTTCAGCGCGCTTGTCAGCGGCGTCATCCTTGTAGGTGGTGGCGTCCGCCTGTCCGCCTGTCGGTGTGTCGGTATGTCCTGCCATCTATTCGTCTTGATGTCTGTCGGCCTGCCCGTTCGCCTGGCTGGCTTCGCTTTCTTTCTATTTGGCGTAGCATTCGCACTTAAGTGATTTTGACACTTGTCCCACTTTCCATGCGTTGATTTTTGTGTCAGCAGTACTCAAGCAGCGCACACGCCCCCCGCCTCTATAGCCAGCTGTAGGCTGCGTGAATTGTTGCTGTAGTTTTCCAGACGCCAGCTGAAGTTGTTCACCTTTCAATACGCTGCCGCTGCCCGGGCAGCCACTACAGGAACTTCTCTTCATTTTTGTCTGCTGCCTTGTTTTTTTTGCTCATCGCAGAACTTGCATCTAAAGTGGCAGCAACTTCAGTTGACAGGACTTTGCTCTGTGTTTCAATACCCTGTTCACAAGCTGAACAAGTGTATATGGGCTGTGCACTGATATATTAGTTTTTACTGGTTCAAAACAAATAAATGCATTTTGAATGTTTTTTATATATTATTCAGCTGCTATAAATTCAACCTATATGTTTTAGGTTTTGACTCCAATCGGTTTGCTTCAAGGCCCGCCTGCAGTCCTGCTCAGAACAGGGTATTGCACCGTCGAGCTCACCCCATTGCAATGTTCTTTTTCTTTTTTATTTCCACTTCTTTCGATGCGTTCGCCTCTTTTATTTGCATTCGCTGTAGTTGTAGTTGTTGCTTCAGTTGACATCATTCTGTTCATAAAACACGACGTCATCAGCGTCTTTGGCTTCGCAACCAACAATAACAGCAAGAACTACGCCAACTGAAGTGCACTTTTGTGGATTTTGCTTGTGATTTATGTGTGAGTTAGTGTGTAGCCTGTGTCTGTGTGTGTTTGACTGTGTGTCTGTGACAACAGTTGCTCAGTCTTGTCAGCCAGTGTCTGCTTAACTGTTTATCTTGGCCATATTGTTGTTTTGCCTTTTTGAGCTTTGGGCTCAGCTGCTGGCACAGCTTGCTTACAATATAAACGCATTAAAAACGATTTGCTTTTTATGGCCAAGCAATGCAACTGGTTGCTAACTGTTGCTTTTAAATGCTCTGGAAGAAGCCGCAAGATGAGGTCGGTGCGGGTCAAATGGATTTTTCAACTTGACGAACTTTGATTGGTTGAATAATTTTTAATTTTAAATGGAAACAATTTTATTCAACTGCATTTCTTGAAATCGCCTTACTTTGGCCTAATTTATAGCAACATATCTTTTTTAGATTAAATAAATTATTTAATTCCTTCATTTCTTCTTTCTAAATTCATGTTAAATAAGATATAAGAGCTTAAGCCGTTTTGTTTCAAAAGCTTGATTTAAACATATTTTTTAATGCGTCACCCAAAAAAGTAGGCAACACTTTTTGCGTGCAGAGACTTGTTGAAATTAAATCATTTCCTGTGAACTCAACGCAGCTTCAACAAGCGCAACTTTTACAAAAGTTTTGACGCACGCATTTTCCTTTTTGCTCCAAGCTTTTCTTTTGCCTTTTGTCAAAGTATATTTTACAGCACACACAAACACACATACGCACACCCACACACGCACACAGAGTCACTTTGGCATTAAAAACTAATTTTATTTCTAATTAATTTTGACGTCTCGTCGTTTGTGGTTAAATATTCTGGCACGCGAATCGTTTTCTATGCCTTTATGGTGCGGGCTTTGAGGCAAAGTCATTAAAAAAGTTACCAAAGACTTTCCCACACACACATACACAGACGAACTTTGCTTGAAGAGGTGTGGGTCGCCCATGTACGTGTTTCTGTGTGTGTGTGTATATATATTTAGTTGTCACCGTCAGGAACGTCGCACATTTTAAATGCTTCAAATGAAATTAACAAAGAAAAAGCAGTAAAATGTCACCGCAGCAGGTGTACATATGTAATGCACACATACACACACACACACACACAAGCCCATATGTGGTTGTATGTTGGCGAGCCAAAGCCTCATATTATCCAGGAATGGGCGCTCAAGTTGACAGCTTTTGCGAAATTTTCAAATAAAGGTGACTTTGTTTTTTTCTTCCTTTTTTCCTCGAAAACTTAAGAGCATAAGAAGTGATGAAAAACCACACGGAATTAAATATGTGTATATTTTAGTTTGTGCCACAAAAAAAAAGGCAGAAAAAAAGGTTGGGAAAGTTGGTTGAGCTGCGTTGCGTTTGGGCTCTTAATTTTTTGGGGCTTTAGCAAAAAGTTTGCTTTGCCACCAAAGCGCTTGCAAATTAGAACTCTTTGCAGTTCCTAAAAATATATATGTAAAGATATACTTATATTTATATATACATGCAGAAGCTGCTCTTTTTTAAGTGGCTTTTGGCAGTGCCTCATATGAGGCTTTATATAACTTTAAGCTTAATTTAAAGTGACACAGCTCCAAGTCTTGAATTGAATTAAAGAAATACACAATTATTTTAAATATGAAAATAAAAGTCGGCCAGGCTCATAAATTGTTAAATGCAATTATGCGCACTTCGTGCAAGTCTGACTGAACCCAAACTTGATTTGAGAGATGCAAGGCTGGAAAATTCAAAAAAAGCAAATTCGTGTCGAGGTTTATAGATTTTGGCTTTATAATTTGATATTTTTGTTTTGTGTTTCAGATAAAAATACATTTTACTTAATATAAATTTGGTTTTTTAAAGGTAATTTGTGCGTGTCACGTGCCTGTTAGCCGTTTATGCCATGGCTGACAACAAAATCCAACTTTTTATGCGCTTTCAAAAGCAGTTCTCTTTATTGTTGTACATTACGCACAATCTGTTTGAGTGAGCTTCCGGACGCACAAACAACTGACAGCAATCAACAAAAGTCCGACAAAAAATAAAACAACAAAATAAAATAAAATAAAATACAAATAAAAATACAGTTTATTTATAAATGACTCATCGATTGCAGGCATAACTCACTTTGTGGCACAATTAAGTGTGCCACGCCCACGACAGACCGACACACACACATTGTGTGCGTGTGTTGCAGCGACCACCCGTTGACCAATGTTGACATTGCTTCATTTGCACATTGTGCGTGGCAAGGACTCTGTTGGGGCTCTCGCTTTGTAATTGTTTCATTTAACAGCTTTTAATTGAATATTTCACGCGCGTTTGTTTATGCGCTTAAATGCATGAGAATCAACAGCAGCAACAACAACAACAAGCAGCACATTTGCAATGATAAATTGTTTACACGCTTTAAGTAAATAAATGCATCGGGCTATCTGCCAATTGCTTGCGACTATCTCTGCTGCAAGCTGTTGCCCATTCAGTACACCCGCCTGTGGCATGTCACTGTTAACAATGCGCCTAATTGCCACATGCCGCACGCACAAAAGCCGCTCAGCAAATGCTCTACAAAGCTGCCACTTAAAGTCGTCACCGTCCTCGAACCTGTCGCATTGTTTATTAGTTTTGATAAAGCCATAAAATGACAGCGGGTCGCCCTCAGGCAAGCACACACACAAAAAAATAAACAAACAAAAAATAAACAAACAAGCACTGACACTAAGCGCTTTATGATTTGACCTCGCTGTGGGTTTTTATACCATGGACTAAGAACACTGTGCCAATAGGCTATCATGTATTCGTATGTAACAAGCCAAGCTAAATTGTAGATATATTATTTAAATAAAAAGAAACTCTTTCTCAAACAAATTGTTTGCGCATTTGCATGGACTCTGCGAGGTCAGCGACTTTAAGCGATACAGCTACCAACATAAGTATGTGTATAATGAATATATAAACGGATTTATTTTAATTAAATTTTTTAATTAAAAACATTCAACATAACATTAAAGAATGTACGATTCAAGCACTGAATCGAGACCAAAGAGTAAGTTGCAAAAAAAGTTCTTTTATGGATTTCAGAAAATGTATTATTTATTTAGTTTCTGGCCTTTGCTTTTTCTTCTTGTATACAAAATCTTTTAGAAACATTTTTTTAAATTTGACAAGCTATGTTTTCGATTTTCCAAAACCTAAGTACTTATATATTCATTTTCTTGATATGCTTGGACCACAGCCCTAACAAATGGCAAGCAACAATCTTTTATAATTAAAAAAAAAAAATTGCAATTTTCCGTTAAAAATTCTTTCTTTAAGAAAGAACAAATAAATTTAAAGAAACATATGCCTACTTAACACGTATGTATATATAAATATAATATATAAATAATATATATATAAATAGATTAATAGCTACCCTCTGGCTTTTCGCAGGGTATCTCCAAAGCAAGCTCTACTCAAAATCGACGCCTACCTTTAAGTTGTTCTTGCTGTTGCCAATGTTTGGCTTTAGTTTTTGTCGTAGTATCAAAAATGCCATTGCCGCTAAGCCTTTGAGCAAACGCAAATAAAATGCACGCACACACACAAGCACAAACCGTGTTTGCCTATCCATGTCAGCTGTTCGAGGCTACCTTTCTCTTTCTTTGTGTGTGTGTGTGTGTGAGTGGGGACATTTTGTTTACACTGCTGCGGGGCTTGTGTGAGCTGTGTCCGTTTGTTTGCATATATTTTTCCCTACGTACCAACCAGAGAAATAAGCTTCAAATATATTACGCATATGCCGCGTTGCACCAGGCAAAACCAACCATTTTGTGCACTTGCAGAAACAAAATGAATGTGAAATACCAGCCGGTAAAAGGCCGAAACTTCCTTTAAAGTTCAAATATTTGGTATGGCAAACTTTTTTGTTTCCCCCGAAATGAAATGTTTGTCAAAGAATCTGCATTTCAAGAACAAATTTAACTTCTTTACATCAGATACTATTGATCCCAAAGAGAACTACGCATTTAAAACCTTGATGCAGGATGCATTTTTGGCACATAACAAAATGCACTGCATTTAATTTCAATTAGGTCAAATCGAAATACGCTTTTCAACCATGCTGCATACTTAGCGTGTTGCAATATTGTTGTTCAATACTCGCTTCATTAGCTATTCAAAACTTGCGGGAAGTATATCAGGCGGGATTCATCATCATCAAGGACTTGCTGCAAAATGCAGCCATAAAGTTTGCCTGCGCTTTTTGGCTGCCTTCATTACACTCCATTCCTCGCTCTCCCCCTCCCTCCCTATAGCGCTGGCTGCCAGTGCCTTTCAGTTCATCTTCTTTTTGTTGGCTTTCTCTGGAGCTGTGCAGCGCCTGGCAAAACTTATGCTGCTACTTTGTTGGGATGAGGCCGCTTGCAGCGTCGCTGCCGCATAAATTAATGAAAATTTATTTATACCTCAAAAATATGAAGCAAACAACAGCGGAAATTTCCAAGCTGACTGCTTGTGTGTGTGCATCAGCCAGGGGAATGACATCTTGTGGCATAAAATGCTTTCCACTGCATTAGGCGCACACACGCAACACACACACACGCATACATATATCACTTAAAGATATTGTTGGCGTGTGCAGCAAAAGTTCAACGGGTAAGTATCATGCTATAACAAATGTTACTAGGGTCGTTTTTAAATAGCCAGGCACATTTCATAACAGCGCGCAATTTATAACATTTCGTTGCTATGTTAAGTGACTGTTGGCTTAACCTAAAATGTGGCTACAAGCATGAAGCTGAACCATAAATACATATATAGATGTACATGTGGTGGGCGGAATATCTCGTCAAAATAATGTCTGATTTTAATGATCAGTATTATCGATTGGCATCAAAAAAATATGATTTAAATGTTGGCCCAAATCGACAGAAAAGCAAGGAGTTATATCACGATTTTTCTCAAAATGGGGGTCGATTCGAAAAGACCAAATTTTTGGATGATTTTTTGAATATCTCGGGTAAATATCGTCTGATTTTGATATTATACCTTTCATATTCGTACGGATTTCAACTATCAATTGGCATTCAAGCAAATTGTATGAAAGCTCCGCAATCTCCTTCTCACTCGGACTTTTCCACGTCTCTTTAGAAGACGCCTGGTAAGTCGGCCAAGTTAGTGCCATTTTCCATTTTAAAAATACCCTTATTTATTTTATTAAACCTGCATTAAAATGACCATTAATAAAAAAATAATTGGTAATCATTTGTAAATAAGTAGTTAATGCTTGTACTGCAGTCAACAAACACCGCTTTGTCAAACAAGTATCAACTCTCTACAAATACATTACCTATTCATCCAACTTCAACTTGCTAAAAGCTGCTTGAGAAAACTGGAGAAAAGAAGAAAATCAATTTGTTAAGCTTGAATGGGAATTGCTGTCAACGTGGCAGCAGCTTGGCTAGGGACCCAAACCCAACCCTCGTACGCCCCTATTGTGTGTGACTGACAAAAAAAAATATATATACATATATATTTGCAAGGATAACAAGACAAGGTGCCTCCTGATGTCTGCTGTCGTTTGGGCTAGTGCAACAAAATGACTTTTCTGGTTGCTTGCCAAATGGTCAACATTTTATACGCCTTAAACTTGCTCCACGCGCTGCTTTTTGTACTGCATGCAGTTTCCGTTTCCGTTCGGCTGCCAGTTGACTTCCGTTGCGCTTGTCACTTGTTTTGCATGTCGTCACGCGCTCGTCCTGCACTTTAACTGCACTTATCTTGGCCCAGTTCACATTGTTGTTGGCCATTTTGTAGACGTTTTGTCGAAAATGTCAACAAAATGCGAACGAAAGACACACATTAGCCGCATATATTAGGAGGGGCGAGAGTGTCTGTGTGCATGCGTGTGTGTGTGTGTGTGTATTGTGCCTGCTTTTTATGTGTGCTTGCTACATCATCAATTACACATTTTACAACTTCTGACTGACTGTCTGGACGTTGTGCAGAGCGGGTGGGAGCATAGACGACGTGCTGGGCCACTGACAAAACAGACATAAATCAAACATTTCCCACGTTGCGAAACAATTTCCGGCTGCATGGCAGCTCAAGACTGACGCCAGCCATGTGTGTGTATGTATGTGGGAGTGTCTATCTTTTTGCAGAGTTTTATTTATGGCATCCGCCAAAACACACACACACACACACACAGACAGGCACTCTGTGAGAGACAGACAGACACATGATATATAGACAAAATGACTTCAGTTAGAAAATTTACAATTGCTTTTACTTGATACATAATTGTTATTGTTGTTATTATTGTTGTTGTTGTTCTTGTTGTTGTTCTCATTGTTGTTGTTATTATTGTAAGCTGCTTTGGCGCATTTGTATTGCATTTTGATTTGTGGTTTACAAGCTTTTGCCTGGCTCATAAATTTGGCTTACACAATGTGTGTACATGTATATGTATATGTATATGTATATGTGTCTGTTCGGCCGTTTTGCATGATATGTTACGTGTATGTGTGTGTGCGTATTCGTATCTGGCTGGCTTAATGGCAACTGATATGTGCTCTTTGAAATATAAAATTAAATGCAATACTAAACAAGTAAGAGGTTATAGTCGGGAGCCCCCGACTAGGGAATACCCTGAACCCTCTTATTCCAACACTGCAGTTCGCGCAACGCGCTCGTTTGAAGTAATAAAGATAAATTAAAAAAAAAAAGTTTCCTTGGCAGGGGAAAAAAACAAAAACTGTTTTCCCGGTAAGGCTCGAACTCGCGACAAACCGCCATACCAATAATTGTGTATTATTGAGGAAAAAAACGAATTGCACAGTAAACAATCGCAATTGCAATGCTGTTGATAGAATTCGAAGCAGACGTGCATTAATGTGTGTGTACATGTATAGAGAATATATATATTATATATACTAGTCTAAAAGCAACATATCAATTTCAATCCTCTAGCTCTTATAGGTTCTGATATCCTTGATGTTGATCAAGAAAGTATATACTTTTGCCTGTTACATACATTTGCACAAATACATAATACCCTTTTTAAATATTTTCAATGGGTTCAGGGTATAAAAAAGAAAACCACGCTGCGTATACGTAACTTGCTTGTAATTAAAATCAAATCAAATCATATTCAATTTCATGTTGGCTACCACAATTTCGTTTCAACAAAAATTGTGTGGTTTATGTTACTGGAATTGAATTCAATTGATTTTGGCCTCGGGGCAAATTGATGCTTTTGTTTCAGGCACGAGCGCATCGCAACAATTGCTGCCATTTGTGGCAACTGAAGGCGACCTGCCGCCAAGTTGGCAATTTATCACACACAAAACTTTAAGCAACTCAAAGTTGGGGGCTGACCCTATAGGAATGGCACCTTTTGCCATTGCCAATTTACGCTTTATATACGAGTCTCGTTCGGGCCATTTGTGACAAGCCACGCAAGCTGGCGGGCAGGCAGGCTGCAAGCGGCAGGCAGGAGGCAAGCCCAGGACCGATTCAATCAAGCCGAACCAAAGAGCTCACAGCTGCCGCTAATAGAAATGTGTAACATATTAAATGCTCAGATACCCTGTTATCATTACTCTACGTCCGCTACATGCTCTACATCAACTTTTTTATATGCTTTCAGAAATCCTTAAGTGAAGCAGACAAAATATAAAATAAATATTATTATTATCTTTGGTCACCTTGCAACTTCTTCTTAAGAGAGAATACAGTCTAATACTTAAAAGTCTCAGGAAAAGTCTTAACTTATACTGACAGTTGTAAAAACTCTTTCTTATGTTTGAAGGGGTTTTCGCTCGCATTTCCATTTTGTTCTTCTTTAAGGCCTGTTGTACATTTTTTTCAATTTCTTAATTCGCACTCATTGGTTTTCGTATTTTGTTTTTAATACTAAAAGTTTCTATTTAAATACTATTTCCTATTGTTTGCTTCTCCACTTTCTTATAAATTGTGCGTTATTGTTTTAGTTCGATTTTATAGGGTATTTAATTGCTGCCATTTGTTTTCTTCATTATTTTCATTATTGGTCACATTTTATGATTGTTCTCGGTCCTTGGCTGCCTTACTGACTGCTGCTGCGGCATTTGTGGCATGCAACATAATTTAATATGCCCTTTACTCGCCTTCGGTTTTATGTGCTCTCTCTCTCATTGTGCCGCTTTATGTGTTTATTTTGCTTGAAAGGGTTCTCCATCGCAGACTTAAGCTTTTCCTTCTTTTTTTCTCCTTCTAGCAGATTGTCGACAGTCCAATCCAGAGTACTTAAATTATTTATTAGACATATTCTGGGACAGACTTGAGTTATATTATTATGATTTTTGTGCCTAGGAAGTGGCATATGGCGCTTAGGGTCAAGCACATAAATTATGAGCACACTGGCTGCCCCATGAATCTAATCAGAATGTCAGCATTTATATTCACAAAATGTGTTCCCAAAATTAATTTCACCTTTGTAATATCTTTGAGTTAGAATAAACTTCTTCATTTTAAACCTTTTTTTATAGTGAGCAATCAAGAAAAGAGAACTTAC
The DNA here is from genome assembly GCF_003285875.2 of Drosophila novamexicana. NCBI lineage: Eukaryota > Metazoa > Arthropoda > Insecta > Diptera > Drosophilidae > Drosophila > Drosophila novamexicana. Next base: position 1,459,518 of record NW_020824787.1, on the reverse strand, counting down.
CATTAAAATGTTTCCCTATTAGATAATAATTAAAATAATAGATAATATTAAAATATTAAAATATTAAATATTAAAATATTAAATATTGTCTACCTTTCACAATTCTGAAAGTTGGCGGATTGAAGGTGAAATCACATTCTGGAACACCTACAAAAAATTGCTTTGGCAGACTTCGTTCACATGCTGTTTGTTTGCAAACAATTTAATTATTCATTGACCTTATTTTTTGCAGATGTTGCCAATTAAATTGACAACAATAACAATAAATCGATAACACATCTGTCATTAAATTATGCAATTGAGTATATTAAATGCAAGCTACTTGAATAAATATTCATAAATATGCCAAAGGATTTGAGACTTCAAATGGAATTTGTCATATGTAAAGGCAAAAGGAGTACATATGTATGAGAAGCAGTTGGAGAGGCGATTCGAGCGGTTGGGCGGTTGTTTATGAGTGGAAAACAAATTCGGGCAGTAAATTGCAAGTTGATTTCATGAAATTTATTTGCAAAGTAACGAAGAGGCCGAAGTACAATTCATTGTGCCAGTATAAGAAAATTACCAGATATACCACATCAACCAGATATATCAACATGTATGGAGGTAACGTGTACACTGACTCTATCCCTCTCCCTCTCAGTTTCTCCGGCAAATTGAGCAAATATTTATTCGAATTTTTGTATTACCTGCTTCAAAGCACCCATGCATATGCCCTGATCCATCCAACAGGACATGCATTCTACCATCTGCACCTGACGTCTGCAGCATTTAATGTTTATTTTAATTGCTAGCTGAAGGCTTTGGACAAGGACACCAACAAGGTTAACTATAACGAGAAGTTGCCTGAGCCCTCTCAAGCACTTGCGTCTAGTTATTTACTGGGCAATCTCCGAGAGACTGAGAGAGAGAGAAAGGAAGGGAAAGAGAGAGTAAGAGATCTGAAATGTGTGTGTTTCGCATACATTAGCAGCTAGTCGTAATTACATATGCAAATTAAATTTTATATGCCACAGCAAATGACATTTAAATCATAATTTAAATGCATCCATTATTTATTATGCTCGACCTCTCTCATTATTTTTCCTAAATAATGCACATGTGTGAGAGTAGAGAGAGTTGTATTTAAGGAAGTGTGTGACGCACTTATAGAATATATTCTATTCAAATTGAGCTTTCTTATACATATCCTATGTTTTCAATCAGATTAAACAATGAAAATCAATGAGCTTTACACAAAATCTTCAGTTAAAAACAATCGATTTTTAAAGGAGCAACCTTTATTATAAAACTGTTCAAATGATTTAAGCAACCTATCTACATGATATTCCGTCAAAATGAAAAGTTTCACTGCCACCCAATTTTCACACTTGTGTGGAACAAAGAAATACATTTAAGCAACTCATTATTTCATATGCTTAATACCTCGTCATTGCTATTAAGTTATTTAAAATGTAACATAATAAATTATTTATGCATTATGCAAATTAATTGACGCTAATTATGGCAATAAACTGTCAACCATTGCCAAAGAATTTGTTAAGCTGTTTGTCTAAAGCTCACATGATTTGACCGATAATTGATGGCACTCGTATAGGATTCAAAATAAGCTGCACGACAGGATAATTGAAAGTGACAAACAAACTAACAGGCACAACTAGGCAAATAGGCAGATCCTGGCTCAAGGACAAACTGAAAGTGGCCTGCTGTTAATAGATTTACGGCCAGGAATGTGGCGACTGTTAAGTAAACATAAAATTTTATAAAGCTGGCATAATTTCCGTTCTGTGATGATGGTCAGTTGTGTGTGTGTGTGGGCAAGAGGGAATGGTTGTCCTGTGAGAGGCCTCAAAATGTCCATCAAAATGTCAGCAGGCATAACTGTGGCCGCCGCAGCAAAAACTGATAAGATATGAAAAGCAATTTACGTAAACTGTCAACGACAAATTCGCTCTTGCAGTGCACAGGCACATAGACGGGTGAATGGAGAAGGAGGGAAGAGGGTGTGACACAGCCAGAAGCTGCGGAATTAAATTACCAGGCTGGTAAATAAGATATTTATGCATGGTATATGTGGCATTTATGGCATATAATCAGCGTGTCAGTTATAGTTTTCTTATTGCATGCCAATTTGTTAATACCACATGAGAGAGGCGTGGCATGAGGCGAGCTCTCAGCCCCCCTCGACTAGTTGATGCGCCTGATGATGTGATCAAAGAACAAGCATTGTCCATAGATGCTGGAACTGTAGACACTCCGTTTGGCGTTCTTAGACCAATTGCAAGTGCAGCCAGCATTCACGCAGATTATCTTGTGATCGCCCCGATGCATCATCAGCAGGCTGTGCGCCCTGCCGGAAACGACCTTGAAATTTGCGCTATTGTTGCATTTGACCTTGTTCTTGTACCAGTCGAAGAAGCTCAGGTGAAACGGCTGGGGTATAAGCTTATCCTTGCCCTCAAATATGGCTGGCCAGTTGACATAGTGCTCGGAGTGCTTGTAGTGCGATTCCCTCAAACTTTCCTCCAGATCAATAAAACCCGAGACCTCAAGGCCCTGTTTCGAGCGCATTACCAGAAAGATAATGGTCTGCAAAATATAGTAATACCTTAAAAGTTTCAAATTAATTGCAAAAAGGGCATAGTTTCTACTTGCCGATATTTGTTTATTAAGCAGCTGATATTCCCGGTCGGCAAACTCCTTGAGCACACTATCATTGCCTTCATAGTCCTCACCGAAGAGCGTGGATTCGCTGATGCCACGTGGATTCAGCATAATCTCAAGTTTCTTGCGCTGCTCCGCGTATTCGGAACGGCTCAGCAGGCGACCCATGCAGCTCTTGCCACACGCATTCTGTATGAACTGCCTGCTGAGGCTCCAGTTGCGCAGATAGCGCACATCGTTTATATTGATAAAGTGATCCAAGTAATCCTCGTACGAGTTGTAGTTCAGCAGCGTCATGCCGTCCGCCTTTGACCCCCAGGCGCATTTAATTAACAAGCAGCAATACAACTAGAAAAAGAAACGAAATGCACTAAAATAAAGCAACTGATGTAAATGGGGAAAATCAAACTGAAAGCTAAACGGAAAACTCGAAAACCAAAAATGAAAATTGCTGAAAACTGACAGCAAAATCGTTGCTCAAAGGCACAACTTTACTGGGCTATTATGTAATTTTTGTTTTCGTGCCGCATATAAAAATAATTAAATACTCTGCGGCACACACGCACACATACTCGCTCGCTCGTGCTTGAAATTTAATAAATGGAAAAACTTTACAATACCTCTCGCCAAAAGTTGTGCATATTTTCAATTACAGTTTTCTATGACGACGACTGATGCAAACACACACACAAATACACACACACTTGCACACACACATGCACACTAATATAAATACACATTTTCCCAACACATATGAAACTAATTACTTCATCAACATTTAAAGGCGTGCGGCATATGAAAATTCTCCTTTTTCAGCCTGCGCGAATGCATCGAATTTCTTCTGCTATTTTTGTAGCACACAACTTTTTGCCATTATGTTCAGATTCTGTTAAATACATATCCCATGTAAAGGGGCATATTAAAAGCTGTTCGAGAGCCTGCGGTAGGCATATCTTAGCTGTCTTGCGGCTGCCTCAAATATTCATCTCTTTTTGCAATATATGAATCGAATTCAACTGCAAAATCTATCCAAAATATTTTATTTATTTATTCTTTCATTTAATTTATTTGTTTATTAAGTACATTTATATGGTAACATGGACTGTTCAGCTGACTGCTGTAAGCCTTATTCGAGCTTGATTATTTATCGAATTTGGAACGTATAAGAAGCAACTATTTTGACACTGCTCGACTAGCAGATGCCCTTTGCCAGTGCTCTGCTGCTAAATATTATTACATTACTTTTTGCCCGATTATTATTATTATTAATAATTAAGTTACTTTTATTATATTCTTATTTAAATATTTTATAATGACTTTTGGATTAATAAAGTCTGCTGCTCTTAAAACACACTGCTTAGAGGGTATGTCATATTCTTGTCATTCTACATTTGTGAATTCATGAGCTGATACCTGTTGCTTGAAAGGTTACGCTATCCAGAGTATGTTATGCAGGGTATTTTAACATAGTATTTTATAAGGGTATGTTATAAGGGGTTTATTGAATTCTGGTGACATAATTTGAAGAAAATCTTGTTTTTATTACTGATTTCTACGAAAGTCGATGCTTTTTACAGGGTATCTGAAGGGCCAGCCACTTAACTTATTGCGTATTGCTTTCTTACTTATTTTCAATTTTAGCACAATACAAAAATGTACTCTTGAATGTGTGTGTGTGTGAATTTACGCTATTTAAACACACTTCCCACTGTTTGCTGTTGCTCCTGCTGCTGCTGTTGCTGCGTCGTTGCTGTCGCTGCTGCAATTAACATGCTGCTGCTGCTGCTGCTGCAGTTAGTGCTGTTGCCACTGCCAACACTTGAAGCTGACTCTGGGAGCTGTTGCAGTTGAGGAGTGCTACCATGAGGATGTCGCCTGCTGCTGCTGCTGCTGCTCCGTTTTGCGTGCTTTGTCACCATCTTGCTGTTGGCCGCCTCCTTCGGCGCGTAAATTGCTACTTCGCGGAGCTGCCAACTCCCCTGCCCGTACACCCCACTGTGCTGTCCCTAGCTGCTGCACAATTTTCCCTTCTTCACTTTTCTGGTACTTCCCCACGTTGAGGAGACGCTATTGTTTGACTTGGTCATTAGTAAATGTACTTTGTCGCAGCGTAAAAAGGAGTTAAGTGCGCACTCTAAGGATTTATGCGACTCTCAGTGTGGGGGTGTGTGTGTGTGTGTGTGAGCTTAAGCTGCTAGCATGGATCCGCATTCAATGCCTCAATGCCCAGCAGTTGCCTTCAGAATGCGTTAAGTGCGCATTTCTGATGAATGGGCCGAATGCTGTTTGGCAATTGAAAGGGTTGAGTTTAAGGTTGAGATTGAGGTCGAGCTAGCAACTGAGGTTGGAACACAACTGGCACAGCTTTCATTAGTTTATGGCCAATGTCTATCATGGGCACTGTGAATGCTATCGCAACAGCTGAGACACAAAGATGAATTGGTTTGTTCAATGTCTAAGACATATTTAGATAAATGTGGTGAGATATACAAATGTATATCTTCAATGGGAAATATATATGGACAATGAATTTCGTATTCGAAACAGTTTAGAAATTCGACGAGAATTCAACAAAACAAATACCTAACAATATTTACCTCAAATAAAATAGCCTATATAAGAAGAAATCGTTTATCCATCATCTAAAATGATATTTTTAATTATTGCAGCTAATCAAATATCAAATTTATAATATTAAAAACGTAAATACAATATTTTAATTAAATTCAATCAAAACCCCACCTTAAATCGCCTTGAACGTTTGCACTGATATTGTAAGCGAGAACACTTCTAAATTATTAAATTTGATTTTCAAAAAGCCCTAGCTTATATTTCATCATTAGATTACAACGAAGCCAACTGCCATGTCATGAATATCTAATAGCATGCAATGTGCACACTAAACTCGTCTTGCCCCCTTGTCATTGCCCCTTCCTCTATCTAGACGATTCCTTTAGGCAACAGAAATTATCAAGTTGCCATAAATTGCGTACAGACTATCTGCTGCCTTCTTTGCCGTACTTCTTGCCAATCCAATGAAATCAAAGCCACATAAATTGCACAAATAATTCAGCGCTTACCCCCGCCCCTAACCTTACTCTATATAGCCCCCCGCTCTTGTCGTCAATTGCAGTAAATATGGAACGCTTGGAACGCAGCATCAAGCACAGCGAGTGCAGCTGGAGACAAAGGCGTCGTTACAAGCCAAAGGCAAAGCCAAAAGAATCATCACTTAGAGCTGACCGCAATGGCAGCCAAAACACACACACACACACACACACACACACACACCAATACACACACTCACACACACATATACATACACAGGCACTCAGCCAAGTGGGTGCTGTAGCCCGCAATCGATCAAAAGGAATTATGTCTCAACACAATTGTAAATAAATCTTTGCGGCCATGTGGACATTATGTGCATGTTGAGGCCAAAAGGCTTGGCCATATCGTTGTCCCGACCACAGAGACCGCACACACATACACAGGCACAGGCACAGACATTGAGGCATGCGGATAAATCCTGCATATCAAATCTATGAAGATTGAGTGGTAATGTGTGCAAATCTAAAACTCTCTGCCAGAGCCCTGAGCCTGCGCCTGCTGCTGCTGCTGCTACTGCTGCTGCTCTTGGTTTCGGCTCTTGGTTACTCCCAGTTTCGCCCAGCTCAGATCCTGCTGTTCGTTGTCCTTGTGCTGGCCGTTGACATGTTAGTAAATTGGTCCTTAGCCGATTGCATCAATTGCTGGAACATGGAGACAACGGTTTCCGTTCCTTCATCTCCCCGCCATACATATGGTTCGTCCTGGCTGCCTTGTCCCATCCGCTGTACAACTAGGGAATTAAGTCGAAATGCCGGAAATTAATCTGCTCGAGCAACACAAATGCAATATTATTCAATGAGATTTTACAAGTGTCCTTGTCATTAGGAAATTGCCTCGCCTCGGAACATCGGGTCCTGCGGCTACAAAACCCAAATTTATAATGCGCATCGATAATGATTTGTTATTTAAAGCTCAAATAAATATCCGTCAATTTTGGTGGGACAGAGCAAGAGAAAGAAATACACAAAAAAGAAAAGGAAATACAATTCCAAATTAAAATAAAGCACGCGCGAGGCACATGCAAAGTGCTTGTTGTTGCTGTTTACCTATCATGTGGCACGCAAAACCACAAGAAACTTATCGACACATAATCAAGAGGCGGCAGCCGGCGCAGGATTTGAATTTGAGCATGTGAATCATGGCCCAAGTTTTCTGTTTTCTTCTATGTATATATATTTTATTTTTTTTTTTTGGATTTTCTTTTACAACATTAATTTGTTTCTGCTGAAAGTGCCGGGGGCTTTGTGCAATCAGCGCGAGGACGAGCCGCACGGCCGCTGTCTTGGCAGCAAAGCCTTTTGATGCTGTCGGGGGAAATTCGGAAATTCGATAGCAGGAAATGAATCGGTCGACAATGCGGCGTATGTGCAACGCGTGGCAACAATCGCAATAGCCTCGGCTGCAAAAGCAACAGCAACAGTTATGTGAACAGCCATTTAGTCCCTTGGGGTAGGCAGCGGCAGTCGCAGTAACATTCGCAGCAGTAGCAGTAGCAGGGGCACCAGTAGCAGTAGCAATCGCAGCAGCAAACGTAGCAGCTGAGCGAGTTTTCACATTCATTTCCAATCAATTTTCGCCAAATTATATACACCCATAGATTTTACGCTGTTTTAAAACTACTCTAAATTTTTATAATAAAATTGATATATTATTTAAATATGTAAGCTAATATTAACGTTAGTTCATGAACTAAAATTAAAAAATATATATATACAAATCTGTATTATATAATTTATATTCAATATTATATATTAATATATAATATATTGTATTTTATAAAAAAAATATCATTTCTTAAATTATATTTAAATATTTGATATTTGATATTGTAGGCGATTTCTGGAACTAGCCTGCATATAAATACATTTCAGGTGATACAAATAAATATTGTACACTGCTTACCTTGGTCTCAGTTGATATTTAAAGTAATGGTCCTTAATGGAAGTTGACTTAAAAGAGATTGAAATTTTCTTTTAAAAGCAAAACAAAAGTTTTACTTTGCAAATATATTGAACAGCAACTGGCAGAAAGTGGTGACAAATCTGTAAAAGTTTAACCTTAGTATGCGAATGAGATACAAATGTATCTAGATTATTCTGGCTAAGGCTATAATATTTAATTAATAGTTATTGTTATTATTATTATTACCAAAAAAGCAAATCGTGAGTTCTAAAATAATTCTGTATTTAAATGTATCATTAATTTACCCTCCACATTTATAAGCCTCATCTCCTTATTTCTAATGCTTGCCCCAAGTTATGAAATGAAATTTTGTTAGCTGATTAAATGGAATTAAATGGAATATCCGAACTGACAATTTTTGGAACATTCCATTATGAAACGCTCCGTTAGCTGACAGTATTCAGCTTTAAGTACTTTGTACATTGATTGTACAAAATTGTGGGGGCAGTGTGGGGAATGGGCGTGGCAAGCATTTAGACGGGCAGCTGCTGCCTGTCGTCTCCATTGTTTGGCACCTGATGTTGTTGTTGCTGCTTGTTGTTGTCTTTTGTTGTTGTTGCTGCTGCTGCTTCATGTTGCTCGTGATGCTGCCCATTAAAATGGCCTTGCCATATGCCGGGCATATTAATTTTTGTTCCACATGAATGTGGGAAGCGTCTGCCCATTAAAATCCCCTACTGATGCTTCACATAACGTGACACGTGAGCATCGCTTACGTAGTTATGGTTATCGCTTTTACGTAATTTGCTCGTTTATGGCACGCAGTCATTATTGTGGCAGGTGTTGTTGTTGCTGCTGCTGCCTTTACATGCTCAATTAGCATAGGAGGATGCTGAAAAGCCTCTGAAGGCTTAGTGGCAAACGATTCGAAGGCATTTTTGATTGCTTATCTACTTTAATGTTAATTAAGCTTTAACACAAATGCAAGCAGGCTCCTGATTATGATTATGAGCTCCAGGCAAATTGCATTTGACTGGAACTGAAGATTAAATCTTCTCAATGAACTGCAACGAGTTGAATTAAGCTCTTTACTTAAGCTGTTTGGGAGGTTTTGGTGCCTCAACTGTCTTAGGATATCAGGATTAATTTAAATTAAGAATTTTTATTCATATTTTTTATCAATACGGATATAAAACGAATACCTGACAGGCAAGTATATTTAAGAAGTAGGCGTGAGCATATGTTGTAAAATAATTAACTAATTTTGTGGATTTAGCTTGAACTTTTCTTGGATGCATTGTAATTATATTTTATAGAAAAAAATATACTTGCGATGGCAATTTAGAAGGATAGATAAGTACATATTATAATATTTTTAATAATATATATTATATATTTACGAGTATAAATATAAGAATATCACATAACATTGATTGCAATTTAACGGGCAGGTGTGAACATAGCTAAAAATGCTATATAAACAAAAACTTTCTGCAGTTGACTATGTCAATTCTTGTGTGAAAAGTTTGCTTAAATAAAACAACAGACAAACAAAACGAGTTGGTATGTCCAGTTAGCTGCTTAAACTAACCACAAAAGTTTCTGGCTTGGCAGTTTGGCTTCTAATTATTTACAAATGGCCAACGCAATGAAAGGAACAGCAGCTGCAGCCAGGCTGGCTGGCTGGCCAGCTATGGTCCGAGAAAGGCGAAATCCTTGCAGCTAACCGCACAATTTTGTTATTTTTGTGGTGCTGGCAAATTTATCTAAACTTGCAGGAACCCGCAGCAGCAACAGCAGCAGCAACAGAAGCAGCGGCAGGGGCAGCATTACAAAAGCACAAAAGAAAGAAATGTCTGGGTTTGCTGTCAGTGCTCATTTGGTTGAGACTGTTGGGAGACAGCACAAGGACCAAGGGACCAAAGACACATACGCGGCAGCATGCAGAGAAAGATAAAGAGAAATTTAGAGATAGAGAGAGTCGTAAGGGGTACTCAGAGGGAGAGTGAGAGAGAGACAGAACAGCACATCCGTTGGCCAGTTTATTTTGGGGGCATTTGCGGAGTATCAAAACAAAAGTGAATAAGTTGTTGCCTGTGGAATTTATGTTGTGTTTACTTAAAACTGCAGGCCACATAGCCAGTCAACAGCCAACAGGCTATCGCTACAGTTGTTGCAACAACACATGTGGCAAGTGGCAAGTGTCGTGGGTTTTCGGAGTTTACTTCTAATGTTAGTTTACAAGCTGAACTGAGACTAAGCATATTTGCTTTAAAGCTAAACTCATATTTATACATGCACCCTCTCGCTCTCTCTCGCCTGCTTCTCTCATTCGCTGCGTCTCTCTGTTACGCTTGTAACTTAATTTGCTTTGGCTTAAGTCGAGCTGCGCCGGGTGCAAGTTTTATTTGGGGCCATCAAATGTCATTTTAATCATATTTCTTGATATACCCAACTTCGCCTTTGTGGCCTAATAATGCCCCAAAGCGTTTTACCAAAATTGAAAACTCGTGCAAATAATTTGCATAATGTGCCTTGGCAGGCGCTCGCACGCACACACACACACACACACACACACAGATGCTCACACACTAACAGCAAGCGTGTAAACCTCACTCAGACAACGAGAAATTTCTTTGTACTTGACAAGAAGCTGGCAAAACACCAAAAACAAAAAGAAAGCAAACTTCTCCTTGGATTGCCGAATATTAAGTACTCTTTATCCGAGTTTTAAAAAATAAGTTAAAATTAATCATGGCTTAGTTTGCAAGCGGTCATGTTAAAAGTAGTCAAGATTATATATGACTTTTATGTTCGGAAATGTCTTTCGGTCACAAAATTACAGTACCCAATGCTAGGGCATAGGAAAAATGAGAAAAATTGCGAGAAGCTGAGCTGTCAACACGCTCACAGCATCGCTCTTCAGCTGAGCTTGGCTCATATTTATATTTTGCATTATTTATGCATATATAATACGTTTCCAACGGGCCCACACAATGGGCCCTAAATGTCAAGTAATTCAATATATCATATGCAAAGCAGCTACTTCTGTTTCAAGAAACTCGCTGTCAGCACTTGTGAATTTTCAAATAAATTTAATAGATTTAAACGACAACTGCAAAGAAAACCAAACCTGCCAGTATTTTCCCTAAAGAAGGCGTGCCTGTGACGCCCAAGCGCTTAAGAGGAAGACTATGGCAACCTAAATTTTAATATAAGGCTTCAAGAATTCACTAAAAATGAAAATCATACTGACGAAAATAAGCCCCAACAAATGAACATGAAAATATTTTAAATAAAAGCGACTATTTATAAATATTTCGATTGACAATTCGATTTGTCCAGATTACTGCATATTTTTAAAGACAAATATCTACATATACCCCACTGTGCATTTGCCAAAGGCGTCATATTTAATATTCAAGCGACGGCATATTTCACTGGGAAAACGAAATTAGCCTTAAATTGTTCGCCGCCAAGCGACATGGTTATTAAGTGCTCCGCATGCACTTGCCACACACACACACACACACACACGCACAGCTACATGCATATAATATATACTTGTACAAGTTGATATACTCACGGCCATGGATATAGATACTTTATTTATGACAACGAGTGACATTAATGAACATGACCCAAACTGCCGACTTTTCTCGAGTCCTTGTTGATATTGTTGTTGTTGTTGTTTTTGTTGTTGTTGTAGTTGTTGTCATTAACCTGAATTTATTTATATGGCTAAGAGCTATGCCTATCTCTGTCACTCGCACAGCGACTCTTGACTCTTGGCTGCAATAATTGCTGCCAAATTGCAGTCAGCGCTGCCGCCTGACCTGGGCAAATGGCCAGAAGCAGCCAGAAGTGGCACTGACTCTGGTCAAGCGGGTGCACACGGGGCAGCAATGCAAACTTAATTGAAGTGTAAGCCGTTGAAGTTGAAAACTGCAGCAGCTCCAATCCGGAGCGAAGCCAATGCCAAGTCACGTCAACGTCACGAAGCAGCAAAAAAATAACTAAAGCTGTTAGGGCAAGTGGGTGAACGATGAGATAAGGGGTGCGGGCGGAGCACTGTCTCCTAATGGATTAATTTACTTTGTCGCCGCTGCTAAAGCACTTGAAGCTGTGGCAGCTGAGGCAGCGGAGCGTGTAAAAGGTTTCTGTGGCCATGCCACGCCCACCATTCACGCTTGCTTTGTCGCCCCCCGCCATTAGAGCGGCAAGTAAATGGTGCATGCCGCATCGAACCTAATTGAAATGCTGATGAAAAGAAAATGGCTGTTTTCAAAAACAATAATGAAAAGTGAAATAACAATAAAGCGTTTGCCAGAGACACACACACACACACAGAGATACACAAACACACACACGCACAGTGGGAACACTTAACCACGAGCTGATAAAAAGCGAGACGAAGCGAAACCGAAACGGAAACTGAAACTAAACAAAACAAAGCCAAACAACGGCAAAGCGGAAACAATGTTGCCCGTGTTTTCTAATACCCTGTGCACACAGCAGCGACCAAAGGGTATGTTAGGTACAAGACATTGGTCTTAATCTTCTTTTAATCGAAATAAAGTATTTAAAATTAGAATTTTAATTGTATGGCATATTTTATGTTATTAACTTTAGAATTTACAAAATATTTATTTATTTATTTTTTATTCAAGTTTTTTATTATTTAAGTTGAGTTTTCTTGGGTAACCATTAGTTGAGCTGTCGCACCTGTGGCAGGCGCTTTTGTTTGTCAGCGTGTGTGTGCTTTGCTATTGTTGTTTTTGTTTTTGGTGTAGCTCCACAAACGGCAGCTAACTAACCATAGCAGACACCCGGCCAGCCTCTTTGTGAGCTGGCCAGGCGCCGGCAGCAAAAAGTGGCCCCCGTGTTGGTCCCCGTTATGCCATATGTTGGTCAAAAATAAATTGAAGTGGTTTCCCCCCAGTCGACCTACATAAACATATTTTAGCCACTCAGCCGGCGAGTTGTGTATCTTTGTGGGTACCTTTCCAGTGTGTTTGCATGTGTGTGTGCGTGTCTGCCTGTGTGTGGGAAACATTTAGCAAGCGGCGCCTTAACGTATGCAACATTATTTCAAACACTAAAATAAAAAGCCCAACACTATAGCCACAAAGGCAGCGAGCGAGAGGAAAGCGTGCTCTGCTAAGGGGTGAGCAGTGAGGGGAGAGGGGCTGCGAGAGGTGTTGTTGATGCCGTTTTGGCATTAAATTAGGTGGCTGTCGGGCAATGTGGGCAAACGTTGTCCTGGCCAGGTGCTAGAGCTTAGCCCGGTGTCGTTACATGTTGCCCGCATGTAAAGTAGTTTTTATGTGACAGACCCCTCACGCCCCTCCGCTCATCATATACCTCTTTTTGTGTGTGTCTGTGTGTGTGTGTCTCCCGTGGCTTGTTGTGAGTGCATCATTAATTTTAATTTGTATAGCCTGAGCCGACAACGTGGCCATCAACCAGCCAGCCAGCAGGCACGCCAACTGCCAGTCGACAGCAAGGACACCCAGGACACTTGGCCAATTGCCACACACACACACTCACACACCCGCTCAGCTGCCGCTCATGCTGCCGCTGCTCAGCTCTGGCGCAACCGCAATCTGAGAGCGTCACTTGCATCGCTGTTTAGTTTCACTTAAAGTGCCTCTTTGTCTCCCCGTTGCTCTCTTCGCTAATCTACGTGTCGCCTCTTGGCCCACTGTGCAAGTCCTTGTCCGTGTCCTGTTTGACTTTTTGTGCCCCACTGCTTGCATTTTGCGGTTTGCTAAATTATGAATTGTGATGAAAATGAAAATGAAAATGTGTTTGCCTCAACTTTTTTTTCGACCACTAAATTATTTTTATTTTCTCCTTTCTTTATTTGGTATTTTCTCTGCCGGTTGTGCAGCACATTTTTGTGCAATATTTATTGCACTTTTCTTTGCCGCAGAGAAGTGCTCAATCTGACTGTTTACTTAAGGAACATGGCACAAATATTTAGGCTAATTTGGTTTTAATCTTCAATTTCATTTTCAACAATTTTATCTTGATTGAAAACGATTTACCTTTTGTTTTCCTATTTTGTAATTTCATTTTATGCATTCGTTGCATAAAAGGATTTTGACTTCAAAATTGGTCCAAAGACAGCACTAATATTTACACTGACACATATAACTCAGTTAAATTCCACTTAAAGATTCTATTTTTATCACATAATATTATAATTTTTCGATAAGCTTAATATGTGATATGCATTTTGATTAATATTACTATTTTGATTATATTTGATTAAATTACTGACAATATTATTATTTAACTTAGGCACCCGTAGACCAAGTAAAAGCCAACATGCCACCCACTTTCTAAACTATTGCTTTGGGCACCTAACGCCCTCTTGCAACCAACCAATTAGCCAGTTTCCATTACCAAAAATTTAACCGCAATTTCACACTGTTTCCCCTTGCTAATTAGCATCGTTTCCTCTGCTCCCCAGCCCCACTGTGCCATCTCAGTCAACTGTTCTGCACTTGCTGTTGCTAATTTTCATAAGCTTTTTTTTGCTTGTTTAGCAACTGGCAACTACTTAACTACCTTCTATTCAAGCCTTCATCCTTGGCACATAAAAATCCGCAACTAATCACCGCATAAACATAGCCGAAAAACTTTTCCTAATGTTAACTGCCAGCCGCATCACCGACAGCTGCATATAAAAAAAAGGAGGAAGATACATTTAGAGCGGCTCACATACGCAGCCAATTAGTGGATACATGTTTACTACAGTAAACTATAGCATACTATGCATATACCTACGAATATAAAGTTCCCTTTCTCGTTATATACCCTGTACCTATGGTCCTTTGCAATGTGTTGACTGCTTTCTTTATTATTATATTTATTTTTCTTATTATTATTATTGTATTTTTATTATTCTGTTAAGAAAACAGAGGCACCCCATCATAGGAGAGTTTACAGAAAGACGTTAACAGAGGAACTTTAACAGCGCTATGTTAAAAAGTGACTTACGAGAAATCCTTACGAATTGTCAAATTTAACTACATCACTTCATCTACTGATTTTTGGTTATCCGTAAAAAGATTAAGGGGCTGTCTTTTAAAGAGAAATCTTTAAAAGAACCTTCGCAGTTATTAGCCGAACTAGTGCTGAGGGTATCCTTGCGTCAACGTCTCTTCAGTATTCTGCTGCAGCAGCTGCGCCTGAAGGATGGGGCAAGTGGCATGAGGGGTGCTCAACATGAACTGTGCGGATATAAACTTGCAATCAGCGGTTATGTTGAGCAAGGCAGCGCCTCTCGCACTCGAAACACACAGCAACATAATTACACTTGTCAGTTCATTGTGCCACAATGCGGCAGGCAAAGTGAGAGAAAGAGAGCAAAGGAGTGTGAGAGTGAGAGGGAAAAGGCATTCGTATAGCTGGCATGTGGGCAGGTCAGCGTCCGAGCAAATGGAAACGACGCGTGTAACGAGCGTCGCCAACGCATGTTGCACGTGCCAATGATGATGATGATGATGTTGATGTTGCACCATTTGTTGTGGCTAATTGCGTTAAAACCGCATGTCTAGCCATTGGAACGTGACACATATTTTTTTGCGATTTTCGGTTCACGGCAGCAACTTATTTTAAAATATGCACAAGATTATTGCCCAGCAAACACACAAACACTCAAACGCACATACCGCATATTACGTGCCACAATATTTCGAATATAACTGACAGACGGACAGGCAGTCAGACAGTCAGTCGAGCGAAGCCATGGCCATGAGCAATAGCTAAACGCTTTTAGCTTTTTGGCCACTTTTAGTCAGTCAAGCGCCCAGCCCTGCCCCCTGTTGTACGGCTAAATGTCAGCTTCAATCAGCTGTGCAGTCAGCTGTCGACAACAACGTCGCTCATCCGCCCCGTGTTCGCAGCGCAACAATTGCGCCTGGCAATAAATTTATCCAATTTGTTGTTGTTGTTGCTGTAGTTGTCGTTTTTCCATATTTATTGCTCTCGTTTTTCTTGCTTTTACCAATAACCAAATGCAAACATGGAAACAAAAAGCAGAAAATGGAAATTCTCTGCAGGCAAAGCTGAAATATTCTATTAAAATATGCCATAGCTCGCAACATTTGGAATCACTTTGCGGCTCGTAGAACTGTTGATTAAAGTATTTATATTTCGATTCCGGCGCTGCTTGAGGTACGTTTTATAATTTAAGCTTTTCATAAACTATATTGTAGCAAGCTGTCTCACAATATCGCAATTCCTTTAGTGCACAGCTGAAGTGCAATAAACTACAGCAAAGAACGCGCCGCAGAGCTGGGTTCGATGTTCTGCTGCTTGTTGATAGACACAAAACTTTATTCACTGCCAATATGCCGCTCGGTTATGTGGCTTTCTACCAGCTGAATACCCTGTAAACAAGTAAAAATACAAGGTGTGAAATATGCGCTATCAAGCGACTAAAGTTTACCGTGCAATTTTTAAGCAAGTAAATCTTGAGAGAGAAAAGTATGCATAAACCCATAAATATTCATCACACAAATATTTATGTTTTTGTATTTATTTTTCAACTAATCAATTATTTTTTATATTATTTAATAGTTAACAGATATAATAGTGACTGAAATTAAAGCTTTTCCTCAGAAAATATATATATTTTGATTGACAATTTAAAATAAATAATACATAAAAAAATAGTCCAATCATTATTCTAATATGTGATTAACATTAAAATAATAAAATAAAATTACGAATAGGTTGATTATTTTTGCACGTCAAAAGTAAAAAAAAAAAAAGAATTTAAATTCTGATAGGAAACGAAATTAATTTACAATATTTTATTAAAATTAAATTAAAATTCTACATGATGCAAATACGAAAGCTGATTTAAACTATAATTTATAATTATTATTATTAAGAACTATTCTATGTGAGATTGTCTAGAGATTTGTTTGTCAAACATTGAATATGTTAAATATATATTAAATAAATATTTTAATAAATAATTATAGATTTAGCCAGGGTATCAAGCAGTCTAGCATGGCCCTGCTTTCAAGTTGATTTTTTTTCCCGCGTGTGTTGGCATTTTCGCATGTTAGAACACACTCTCACACACACACACACACTAGCAAAAGGAGCAGTTTGAGCCATAAATAAAATTTAAGCTACACGATGACGACAACAGCGCACATGTGTTTGTGTGTGTGTGTGTGAGCACTCAAGCAACAAAAGGTAGCGCAGCGGCATTTGATTTATGATTGCTCAGCTAGTGAGGTTAAGACTTTGAAAATATTTTCACAGACACACAAAATACGGAGTACCGGAGCACGATACAGGAAGGGAGGGAATAAAGGGAAGCCTATAGAAATGAAGAGGAGAAGCGTGGTGGAGCTTGGGGCTTGGGAGCTGAATGGCAGCCGCATTGGGCTGAAAGGACAACTACCTAAGCGTAAACATGCCGGAGCCCAGGTCCTTGGCCGTTTTGTGTGTGTGTGTGTGTGTATATGTGTGTATGTGGGCTGCCATAAAGCTTTTATTAGTTGCGGCTTCAGCTAAGCATAATGAAAGTCGCACACACAAACACACACACACACATGCTTATGATCCTGCTGTTCAATCTAATGTCGCACATGTCAAAAACTGTGGAAATTTGCCTAAGAATCTCGCACGTTTCAGCTTAGCAGCCTGCACTTCCGTCTGCCAGTCCGTCGGCTTCGTGCCTGTGCGCCTTATCGGGCCAATAACAAAGTCTGCGCAACTCTTGCAACTTTTGGCCATAAGTCTGGAAAACTTGCAGTTACAGTGCGACCCTGCCATGCTCCGGCCCAGCCACTGCCGTTGTTTTGGCAAATAAACTTGCATGTGCTTCCAGCGAGTGCGCATCATCAACTTAACCTGTCTGTCAATAGCTGTCTGGCTGGCTCTTCTCACGCATATTATCAAGTTTTTGTTACGTTATTAACGGCATTTTTTTTCATATCTGTTAGCCCGGCTTACGGTTCAAGCCTTGCCTTCAGGCTCGCTTACTTAGACTGCTTTTCACATGTATTTAGCCAGGTTTGGCTCCTTAAATTTCTTATAATTTTCAATTTATCATAAAGTTACAAATATTTAGCCGGTTGAGAAACCGGTTCGTAAAATAATCGATTCGCAGCCTGCATTTTAATGCGCTGTTGGCTAAAACTGCAAAATCCGAAAGCAAAACCTTTTGGGCCAAAACAATTAAAGTTCTATTAGGCGGCAAATGCAAATGTTGCGTCATTTTTCTCACAGCTCTGCCTGGCATTTTAAGCTGTCACACACACATACACATTCTGTTACACACACACACACACAAACATAACTGTCGCTTAACTGTTTTTTTGCCAGTTTAGTGCATAAGCCGTTTTAATTGTTTCGTTAAATGAGCCGAGCAGCAGCAGCAACTGCAAAAAAAAGCATTTAAAAAGTTAAGTGCCTGATGCGCGGCTAGCAGATACCCTGTGCACCGTTAACACGGCTGGAACGCACATAAAACTGATTTTGGTTTCTTGAATTTTTGATTCTAACTAAAATCGGGTTCTCTAAACTGAAAATCCAACTTCCCCATATATTTGTCTACACTCTAAATCTTGATGTTCACAGCAAAGTCAATTTCTGGATCTACATAAAGCAACTTACAAGCTATCATGCCTCGCTTGTTATATACACACGCACAAGCTTGTTACACCCCTTTAAGTACTATTTTTTATTTTAACAGGGTATACAGAGAAAGAGCTTAAGTATTAAAAGTTGCCGCATAAAAAGTTGTGCATGTTCTTTTATTAGTGCAGATATGAAGAGCTTAACAGTGAAAATAAAACAAAGTACAGCGAGTTTTATTTAGTCTTTAGCAAAAGTGTAATTTGAATTTGAAAATTCAGCTTAATCTGAGTTAAACTATGCCTTGCAATGGACTCCAATTAAGCAGGACTTGATATGCAAATATCACGTAAGATTTTCTCAACTATCATCCATTTAATCACAGACTGTTTCGATGCTTAAAGTAAATTTTATGAGCAGTACACTTAATAAATACTATTTATTTGCTATTTTAGACACCCAGTAAGATTAACTATAAATATGAGTATACGTAGAAGTTGAGCGCATACTAAGGCTTCTAAGGTCTGATGGATTCGAACTAGGGTCCTCTTCAAGGAATGACTCACTCCGACTTCTGGTATTACCGATTCTAGTTTTATTTTAACACTTTTCTTGCAATACTTATTTACACCTTTAGCTAATACTCGGTGTATCAGGTATACAAATATACTCTTCCAAAATTCTATGCACGTGCGAGAACCGTCAGCTGCCACTGTGGACCCCCAAAAATATGGGTATAAGTGTATATTGTATTTGTCCAAATGTATGTAACAGGCAGAAGGAAGCATCTCCGACCCCATAAAGTATATATATTCTTGATCAGCATCAATAGCCGAGTCGATCTAGCCATGTCCGTCTGTCTGTCCGTCCGTCCGTCCGTCCGTCCGTATGTATATACGCACGATCTCAGAATCTATAAGAGCTAGAGACTTGAAATTTTAGATGTAGATGCTCCTAGTTCCCGCGCAGATCGAGTTTGCTTGCGATAATCGATAGCTTACTCCGTTTCCAAGCAATCGATAAAAATCGATATCGATATCCTGTTTTTTGGACAATTTTGGTAAATAATAAGAACTAGAGTCACCAAACTTGACATATAGCTTCTAAAATAGAATATATATATGCATTTGATGTTGGAAGAAGAGAAGGGAGCTCCCGACTAGAACCTCTTACTTGTTTAATATTATGTCATGCAAATGGCTTGGGTATGCAAAGTAAGTATATTGATTT